>NW_026652287.1:42170003-42770003 GCF_009828535.3 Hylobates moloch | reverse complement strand
CTAATGTTCTTTTTATGTTCCAGGATGGGTGCCCACTGCTCCTGGAGTGTCACTGTTTCTGGTCCCTCTAAGTAGATAGAGCAAGGAAATATACATATGTATACACACATCTGTATGTATCAATATATGTGTTAAACAAAAACCGTGAATTCAGACTGATGCCTCCAAATCCAGTCCTACAAGGTTCATTTTAAGCACTCCCATCTCCTGTTTTGTTACTTCCTTCTCCACAGTGAGACACCCAGCTCTCATTATCTACAAGTTTACTTACTTGTTCAACCCTGTTTGTATTACATGGGCCCATGTGCCCACACCCACACACACAAAAGTAGTTTCAAAATTGCTAAATCATGGCTGGCCCAACGGCTCACACCTGTAATCCCAGCACCTTGGGAGGCTGAGGCGGGCGGATCACTGGAGCTCAGGCGTTTGAGACCAGCCTGGCCAACATGGTGAAACCTCGTCTCTGCTGGAAATAAAAAAATTAGCCAGGTGTGGTGGCTCGTGCCTGTAGTCCCAGCTACTTGGGAAGCTGAGGCAGGATAATCGCTTGAACCCAGGAGGCAGAGGTTGCAGTGAGCCGAGATTGCACCATTGCACTCTAGCCTGGGCAAAAAGAGCAAAACTCCATCTCAAAAAATAATAATAAAAAATAATAATTAAAAAAAAGCATAGAAAAGCAAACTATGGAATGGCATATAAATATTATAGGACATATAATTATCCCTGTATGATAAAAACTCTAGGTTATTCCAGAAAGTTTCTAGAGTCACTCAAATGTATTGGTGAGTAAAAAAATACTGGGCCGGGCGGCGGTGCTCACCTTGTAATCAAACTTTGGAGGCCGAGGCGGATCAAAAAAAAAAAGAAATTCAGGGCCGGGCGCAGTGGCTGACGCCTGTAATCCCAGCACTTTGGGAGGCTGAGGTGAACGGATCACGAGGTCAGGAGATCAAGACCATCATGGGTAACATGGTGAAACCCCGTCTCTACTAAAAAAAATTAGCTGGGTGTGGTGGTGTGCACCTGTAATTCCAGCTACTCAAGAGGCTAAGGCAAAGAAATCACATGAACCCGGGAGGCGGGGTTTACAGTGAGCTGAGATCGTGCCATTGCACTCCAGCCTGGGCAACAAGTGTGAAACTCCATCTCAAAAAAAAAATTTTTTTTAATTTAAAAAATAAGTAGGACAGGAGCAAGGTTGACACAAAGAACTGTGGCCAGGGGAAGAGAGGGACAGTTGGTCTCCTGTCTACTCACACCTAGAGGAAGAATACAGCGAATAACATTATGTGCCAGGCATCCTGCTATTCTAATTGCATGATCTCATTGAGATGTGGGTGCCACTGTAGTGCTCATTTTTAGAGGATGAAACTGAGGGTCGCAGAGGCTGAAATCCCACTGCTAAGGATCAATCAAAATTCAAATCTAGTCGGTCTGACTCTTGAGGCTGGGCTCATGTGGCCACACTTATAGTGCCACACTGCCTCACTGTCTACTGTCACGTTATTTTTGTCTTGAAAAGAAGTGCCAGGGCCAGGCATGATGGCTTGCGCCTATAATCTCAGTACTTTGGGAGGCCAAGGCTGGAGGACTGTCTGAGGTCAGGCGTTCAAGACTATTTTGGGCAACGTAGGGGAGACCTTGTCTCTACAAAAAATTTTAAAATGCCAGACACGGTGGCTCCAGCCTGTAATCCCAGCACTTTGGGAGGCCGAGGAGGGTGGATCACTTGAGGTCAGCAGTTTGAGACCAGCCTGGCCAACATGGTAAAACCCCATCTCTACTAAAAATACAAAAATTAACCGGTGTCATGGGGCACGCCTGTAGTCCCAGTCTCCTGCCTACTGCTTGAACCCAGGAGGCAGAGGTTGCAGTGAGCTGAGATCGTGCCACTGCACTCCAGCCTGGGTGACAGAGCGAGACTGTCTCAAAAAAAATAAATAATAATTTAAAAATTAGCCGGCGTGGTGGTACATACTGCCCAGCTACTTGGGAGGCTGATGCAGGAGGACTGTGTGAGTCCAGTTCAGGGCTGCAGTGGGCTATGAACGTACCACTGCATTCCATTCTGGGTGACACAGCAAGATCCTGTCTCAGAAAAGAAAAAAAAAAGTGCCAGGAACTGTGGATGTTTAAACATGCTTTAAACTCATCTATACCTCCTCACAATATGCCAGTTGAAAGCAGACATGAAGTAAACACAATTATTTCCAGTGGATAAGGAAGTAAAGGCTTACGGAGGTTAAAAAATTTTGCCTAGTGTCACTCAGCTGCTTGGTGGCAGAGCTGACATTCCACATATGGTCTGTGTGATTTCAGAATCTGAATTCCTAACAATTATATCTACTGTCATTACCCGGAGGTTCTTTGGTCTATTAGGGTGACAATAACCCCAGGGTCTCTTGACCTTCAGACACCCACAGCAAACCCCAGAGTTCTCTCTGGGCTCCCACACAGACTCCCAGCCTCCTGGTCTACTCAGCCCTCATGGATCCAGTTGATCGGAGCTCTTATTTTAGCAGCTGCATACTGACGGTGTAGTGATGACCAAACAGCGACTGATCCACCCATCACTAGACAGCTCTCATACAAAGAGACAACAACAAAGCAACATCTAAGTGTTTATTAAGGTGAGTTTTTACAAACAAGCATCTATCCCAGTGTGGGGGATGAGGATGGGAGAGCAAAGCGGGGCAGGAAGATGAGGATTCTCATCTATTGATAATAAAGCTCCAGGTTCATCCCATCGTGGATTTCATCTGAAGGAAAGGTGTTAAGGAATCTTGACTCTGGCTTCCGTCCCCACCCCTCTCATTCACAGCTGGGTCAGGGTGGCCTGAGGTCTCAGCCCAGGGCTAAGGAAGCCCATTTTGGACCAGGCCATTTTTATTTGGAGAGAACCGAAACTTTACAAAAGAATTTCTGGCTGGGCGCAGTGGCTCACACCTGTAATCCCAGAACTTTTGAGAGGCCGAAGCAGGTGGATCCCTTGACGTCAGGAGTTTGAGACCAGCCTGGCCATACTAAAAATACAAAATTACTGGTGTGGTGGTGGGACCTGTAACCACTACTTGAAAGGCTGAGACAGAAAATCTTAAACCTGGAGGTAGAAAAAAAAAAAAAGTTTCTATTCCTTCTAGGCCAGGCGCAGTGGCTCACCGCTATAATCCCAGCACTTTGGGAGGCAGATGCGGGAGGATCACTTGAGGCCAGGAGTTTGAGACTAGCCTGGCATACATGGTGGAACCCCATCTCTACTAAAAATACAAAAACTAGCAAGGAGTGGTGGCACACACCTGTAATCCCAGCTACTTGGGAAGCTGAGGCACAATTGCTTGAACCCGGGAGGTGGAGGTTGCAGTGGGTCAAGATCGTGCCACTGCACTCCAGCCTAGGCGACAGAGCCAGACTGTCTCAAAAAAATAAATAAAATAAAAATTTTAAAAAGTTTCTGTTCCTTCTGCACAACAGATATGCCTGAGTCTCATCCCACCCTGACCTACTGTCCAGCACTCAGGTGGAGGTCAGTAATAAGTATTTTGAACTTGACGTCAAACTATTTCACCAACCACCCTCCTCCCCAACCAAATAATTACCTAGCTCCCATTTTCTAAGTGCTCACCATGTGCCACGTATTAAGTTAAACACTTGATATGCATAAGCTCATGCAGACTTTAGTTTTGAACAAAGATAACGGAGGCTGGGTATGTAGATGCTTCCTCAAAAAGTCACACAAAGGATACAGTCCCCCAGAGACACGTGGTCCTTAAAAATCGTGTACCTAAGAAAAAGAGACATTTCAAAGATAAGGCTAAGGAGGCTCTTCAGTCTGAAGGCCGAATGAGGTAGCCAAGCCTAAGTAAAGGGCTGCCTACAGCGCTCCCCCAACCAAAACCTTCCAGCCTAGTCCAGTCCACCCAGTGGCTCTACCGCTGCACTCACCACTTCTTCAGGACAATCTTGTTCCAACGGGTGCCAGTTTGGGCTGCAATCAGCTTCTTAAGGTCCCCGATGGTATCATCCGTGCTGGGCGCATAGCAGTTAAGGCAAATGGAAGCGGTAGAACGAGGAAGAGGACATTCTAGGGCAGAATACCATCTGCCAGGACCCCATCCACCCCCTCTCCCGGGTTTAACTAAAACCATCCGACAACACAGATTGAGTTGCCTGCCTCACTCCAAGCACCCCTGCGGGCACCACTGCCTCTCGGCTGCCAGTGGATACTTGCATTTAACGCGGACCTTCTTCCCCAGACGGTCGTTGCAAACAACCTCGATCATCCTAGCTGGACCTACACAAAGCGAGGGGTGGGTGGGAGGCAGCAGAGTCAGAGCTTCAGGCGTCTCCCAGGCCCAGAAGCCCCAGCCTACAAGTCTCCCAGTCCCAGGCCCTAAAATTCCCGGTTACTGAGCCTTCCGTTCTGCCCCCAACCCCCCGGACTCGAATACTCCCAGGCCCCAAGTCCCCTGTCCCAGGGCCGCGAACCCCAGGCGGCCGCGCCTCCGCCCCTTCTCGCCGCCTGAAGGCCCTGCCACAAAACTCCCCGGCCTCACCTCCCACCGACCCCAGACCCTGGGTGGCTGGGTCGCGCCAGCTTTCTCCGACTCCGAGCCTCTCCGCTTGACCCCCTCACCTCGAATCGCCTGGAACCTGCCGACGCCACCAGCTCCTCACCCGAGCGCTGAACCCCGGTAGAAGTTAACACTAGGAACCGGAAGCGGAAGTAAAAGTTCGAGGCCGGAAGCCCTGCCCCTAGCCAGGGGGTGTGGTAAACACTGGGACAGGTTCTTCCGGGTCTATAGTATGTTGTGTGTTTGCGGTTCCCAGGTACAGTTTCGGTGTCCCAAGGCTGGGCAGGGGGACGCCTGTGGTAGGCGCGCGGGGTAGAGAGGGGGCCCTCGGCGGGTTTGGGGCCAGGGAAGGGGCGTGGAGCGAAAGCCAGAGGTCAGGCGCCGGCGCCCAGCTCGTTTGAAGTCATTGTTTGTTGCAGGGAGACTCGGTCACTTGGTGGGGACGCCAGAGGGTCCCGGAGTGGGGGTAAGCTCCTGATCCTGAGCCCGAAGCCTCTTGCTGCGGCTACTAGGAGCGAGGGTGGAGGGTGGGGGCGGGGGGCGAGTTCTGCAGTCATCCCTTCTGACCCCCTGGGTTCATTGAGGGCTGGGCCTCGTGAGCATTTGGCTCACCTCTGCCCTCTGGCCCTCGCGTTCCCCCGGGATGCGGACTCCAGTCAGTAGGCGAAGCTTGATCCTGGACTAGACTCTACGCTGCCCAACAGCTGCTGTTACCGCATGGTGCCGCACAGTTCCAGGCTCTTGGTGTCCCAAACAAAGATTTGGACGAGACATACAGAGATAGCAATGCAGCAAGTTTATTAAACACAGTATTCCACTCGGAGTGGGGAGAGCGGACTGACCTCTGCGAGATAAAGTCAGCCCTGGCTTGGTATAGTTTGGGTTTTTTTTTTTTCTTTTTCCCGAGATGTAGTCTCGCTCTGTTGCCCAGGCTGTAGTGCAATGGCGCGGTCTCGGCTCACCGCAACTTCCACCTTCCGGGTTCAAGCGATTCTCCTGCCTCAGCCTCCCAAGTAAGTAGCTGGGATTACAGGCGCCCGCCACCACGCCCGGCTAATTTTTGTACTTTTAGTAGAGATGGGGTTTCACCATGTTGGCCAGGCTTTTTTTTCTCTTCCCAAGGCTGCCTAATACCTAGCCAGTGTCTACCTTTTTGAATGATAGGTGTGTTCCTTACTTTGTCCCCTGTGTGCTTCAGGGCCGCCTCCATTCCATAATTTTAAGTACATGCATGATATACCGTCCATATGCATGAGCGCTAATGAGCTGGTTATCCTTATCACGTTAAGGATACTTTTTGTCTTTAATGCGCGTGCTTATGCCTAAAGAGCTGCTCCTTACTGGTTTGGTTCTGATTTCCCCAGCCATGGGATTTTTACTCAGTTTATTTTATTTTATTTTATTTATTTATTTTTTATGTTGAGACAGAGTCTCGCTCTGTCGCCCAGGCTGGAGTGCAGTGGCGCGATCTCGGCTCACTGCAAGCTCTGCCTCCCGGGTTCACGCCATTCTCCTGCCTCAGCTGCCTCCAGAGTAACAGGGACTACAGGCGCCCCCCACCACGCCCGGCTAATTTTTTTGTATTTTTAGTAGAGACGGGGTTTCATCGTGTTAGCCAGGATGGTCTCCATCTCCTGACCTTGTGATCCTCCCGCCTCAGCCTCCCAAAGTGTTGGGTGTGAGCCAACGCGCCCGGCCTTTACTGTTTTTAATCTTCCTTTTGTTTTGTCTCCTCAGCTTCTGCCATTTATCTTGCTTCTTGCTGGGTGAGCAAGAAGGGGCGGGTGCCTCTTCACCTTGCTTTTGCTCTCTGCTTTTACGTATTTTGCCCTTTATCCAACTTTTAATTCCCTTTGCTATTCTTCTGCCTCATTTTCCCTATTCTTCTGTCTCACTGCCAGTCACCAACCTTAAATGCCCGCGAGGTAACTGGAAACATTGCACAATTGCACAATCTCCTGCATCTGTATCTTTGGGGAGCACTTTGTACCAGATTCCAGGTTTGTGAGGGCTGGTGGGACAAGGACCGTCCTTCCTCAATTCAGTCAAACAATTTGTAAACCAAAAAGTATCTGAGACAGGTCTCAATAAATTGACAGGTTTATGTAGACAAGGTTAAGGACATGCCTGGGAAAAAAGAAACACAAAACCCCAGGAACAATCTGTGATCCGTGGTTTTTTCCAAATATAATTTTGAGGGCTTCAGTATTTAAAGGGGAAAAGTGGGCTGGAGGGAAAAGAGGGAGAGTATGGTCACATTATTTAATCTACATGAAGAATACTCCATTATGTATTCATTTGGTGCTCAGTAAATTGGCACTTTCCATAACATAAAAGTAAGCTACCTGTGGAGATATCTGGCCTTTAAAAAAAATTTTTTTTGAGGCTAGGCACGGTGGCTCACACCTGTAATCCAAGTGCTTTGGGAGGCTGAGGTGGGCAGATCACGAGGTCAGGAGTTTGAGACCAGCCTGGCCAACATGGTGAAACCCGTCTCTATTAAAAATACAAAAAAAAAATTAGCCAGGTGTGGTGGCAGGCACCTGTAATTCCAGCTACTCGGGAGGCTGAGGCAGGAGAATCGCTTGAACACAGGAGGCGGAGGTTGCAGTGAGCTGAGATCGTGCCATTGCACTCCATCCTGGGCAACACAGAGTGAGGCTGTCTCAATTTTTTTTTTTTTTGAGACAGAGTCTCGCTCTGTTGCCCAGGCTGGAGTGCAGTGGAACAAACTCAGCTCACCACAACCTCCACCTCCCGTATTCAAGCGATTCTCCTGCCTCAGCCTCCTTAGTAGCTGGGATTACAGGCACGCGCCACCACACCCAGCTAATTTTTGTATTTTTAGTAGAGACAGGATTTCACCATGTTGTCCAGGCTGGTCTCGAACTGCTGACCTCAAGTGATCTCCCCACCTCGAGCTCCCAAAGTGCTGGGATTACAGGCGTGAGCCACTGCAACCGGCCTATTTGCTTTTGAATGGCAGGATCCAGAGACTAAAACCACCTTTTAGTATTGTTGAACTATACTGCTACAGTGGTTTAAGAATTCTCCAAGGCCAGGCACGGTGGCTCAAGCCTGTAATCCCAGCACTTTGGGAGGCCAAGGTGGGCAGATCACCTAAGGCTGGGAGTTCAAGACCTGCCTGACCAACATGGAGAAACCCCATCTCTTTAATTTTGTAAAAATACAAAATTAGCCTGGCGTGATGGTGCATGCCTGTGATCTCAGCTACTTGGGAGGCTGAGGCAGGAGAATCTCATGAACCAGGGAGGCGGAGGTTGCGGTGAGTCGAGTTGGTGCCATTGCACTCCAGCCTGGGCAACAAGAGAGAAACTCCTGGTATTACAGGCATGCACCACCATGCCTAGCTAGTTTTGTATTTTTAGTAGAGACGGGGTTTCTCCATGTTGGTCAGGCTGGTCTCGATCTCCCAACTTCAGGTGACCCGCCTGCCTCGGCCTCCCAAAGTGCTGGGATTACAGGTGTAAGCCACCGCGCCCAGCCTCTCTTCTGTTTTTCTATGCTAAGGTCTCACAATGTTTAACCCGTGTACTTTGCTTAAAAATTCCAGAAACTGGCCTTGAAAATCTAAATATAGGCCGAGTGTGGTGGCTCACACCTGTAATCCTAGCACTTTGGGAGGCCAAGGCAGGCGGATTGCATGAGTTCAGGAGCTGGAGACCAGCCTGGGCAACACGGTGAAACCCTGTCTCTACTAAAATACAAAAAAATTAGCTGGGCATGGTGGCCTGCGCCTGTAGTCTCAGCTACTTGGGAGGCTGAGGCAGGAGAATTCTTCTCTTGAACCCAGGGGGCAGAGGCTGCAGTGAGCTGAGGTCACGCCACTACACTCCAGCCTAGGAGACACAGTGAGACTCCATCTCCAAAAGAAACCAAACAAAAAAAAGAAAATCTAAATATAAAACCAAAGTTGTGGAACATCCCATCCCAGGGAAAGAATCCACAATCCTGTTTTGGTCAAGCTGACACCCGCCAGACCAGCAGGTGGCCCATTACTCAAAATAGTAATGGAAACCAGACATGCTGACTTGTGCATCTGAACTCCATGTCCTCACCCCTAGCTGCAGCTGTACCTCGGTAGAACACCCCTTTTCTTTCCTGTCTTGATGATTGTTGGAGCACTCTGTAATTTTCCCTAATAAATGCTTTGGACTGATTGCTCTGGTAATTGGTGTTTTCTTGAAATCCCCACTGGCCCCATCTTGGGATGATTTAGGGCATTCCTTTGTGGGAATTCCCCTGCCTCTGCTTTTGGGGAGACTCTAGCCGGGACAAAACAGATTGGAAGGTCAAAAGTGAGCTGAGGAAGCTGAGGTGCCTGAGGAAGTTTAGAAGCAGCACATCTTTGCATTCTCTTAGAAATCCTGGGTCACGGCCAGGCATGGTGGCTCACACCTATAATCCCAACACTTTGGGAGGCCAAGGTGGGTGGATCACTTGAGGTCAGGAGTTCGAGACCAGCCTGGCCAATTGGCGAAACCTCATCTCTACTAAAAATACAAAAATGTGGCAGGCGTCTGTAATCTCAGCTACTTAGGAGGCTGAGGCAGGAGAATCGCTTGAACCCAAGAGGCGGAGGTCGCAGTGAGCTGAGATCATGCCATTGCACTCCAGCCTGGGCAACAGAATGAAACTCCGTCTGAAAACAAAGAAATGCTGGGTCACACAGGCATTGACTGTAGTTACCACTTCATGGTAGGATTACTGAGAGTCTCATTCTCCCTTCTTTTTTTTTTTTTTTTTTTTTTTGAGACAGTGTCTTGCTCTGTCACCCAGGCTGAAGTGCAGTGGCACAATTCAATTACAGCTCACTGCAGCTTCCAATTCCTGGACTCAAGGGGACTCACCTCCTGGGACTTCAGGCATGCACCACCACGCCTGGCTGATTTTTTTACTTTTTGGAGAGACAGTCTCACTATTTTGCCCTGGCTGGTCTCAAAACTCCTGGCCTCAAGTGATCCTCCCAAAGTGCTGGAATTACAGGCATGAGCGACCACACCCGGCCTCATTTTCCCTCTTCGTGGTGTTTTTCCAGATTTCTGACACAGAACATATGTTACTTTTGTAATCACCGTGGGTGGAAAAGGAAATGTTTGCTTTTTCAAAATGTGCTTGATTCAAAGATCTGCCAAGCACAGGGTCTTGGTGCTGAGCTGGGGGGCGAGGAGTTGGGAAAGGGATGGGAAGTGCTGCTGAGAGAGGAGGAAAATGGGGCCGGGTGCCATTACATCACACCTGTAATCCCAACACTGGGAGACCAAGGTGGTAGATCACCTGAATTCAGGAGTTCGAGACCAGCCTGGGCAACATGGCAAAACCCTGTCTCTACTAAAAATACAAAAATTAGCCAGGTGTGGTGGCACATGCCTGTAGTTTCAGCTACCTGGGAGGCTGAGGCACGAGAATCACTTGAACTCAGGAGGCAGAGGTTGCAGTGAGCCAAGATCACACCACTACACTACTCCAGCCTGGGGGACAGAGTGGGACTCTCCCAAAAAAAAAAAAAAAAGGCCGCTTCTCAGCCACTATGTCTTCAAATTCATAAGCATTGAACTTGGTGAAGCCCCACTTCTTTGAGATGTGGATCTTCTGGCGGCCAGGAAACTTGAACTTGGCCCTGCGCAGGGCCTCAATCACATGCTCCTTGTTCTGCAGCTTGGTGCGGATGTACATGATTACTTGGCCAATGTGAACCCTGGCCACAGTGCCCTGGGGCTTTCCAAAGGCACCTCGCATGCCTGTTTGGAGCCTACATTGTGGTAGTGCAAGGTCAGAAACATGAACATCCATCGGAAAGCCCTGTCTCCAAGGTCCCTTAGAGCAACCCATACAACCAACAGGCTGCGTACACTACCAAGGAAGCTGCTGTGTGCAGCCATTGGACACACACATATAGTTTCTTGGTGGACTTGTCAATTCAGAAAATATCTGTAGTATCAATGAAAGTGAAAAATTCAACAGGTCCTTTGGACACGATATTCCACTAGTACAAATTTATCCTTGTGCATAGACATCAAGAAGCATTACTAAGTAAAAAAGTAGAGTTCTCTGATTCTCTACCAAGTCATTCGCTGGGGCCAGACCCACAGGCCTCGCCCTGCCTCAACCACGCCTTCATGGCGTGGTCTTCTCCCTGTCTCCGTCCCCCAGCCCCCACCTTCCGAGCGTTTCCGTCGTTCCCCAGCCACGCCCTTGGCGCCTGGTCCTGCTGCAGCCTCGTTTCCGTGCCGACCACGTCTTCTCGGCTAGTTCCTTGTCGTCAACCCCGCCCCAAGGTCTCGCCCCACCCCAGTCCCGCCTTCCACAGGTTGTCCGGGCCTCTACTCGCCCCGCGAGCCTCGTCCCGCCCTAGCCACGCCCCCAAGGCGTGGTTCTCGTCTGCAGCCCCACCTAGGCCTCGCCCCGCTCCAGCCGCGCCTTCCGGGCTTGATCCTCGCCCCACCCCAGCCACGCCTTCTGGACGTGGTCCTCGTCTCTAGCCCCGCCCCTGAGCCGCACCCCAGTCCCGCCTTCCGGACTTGGTTCCGGTCTCTGGCTCCGCTCCCTGAGCCTTGCCCAACTCCAGCCTCGCCTTCCCGGCTTGGTCCTCGCCTCTAGCCTGGTCCCCGGGTCTCGCCCCTCCCCAGCCACGCCTTCCGGACTTGGTCCTCGTCTCTAGCCCCGCCCTCGGGCGGTGCCCCGCTCCAGCCACGCCTTCCGGGCTTGGTTCTCGTCTCTAGCCCCGCCCCAGGGCCTCGCTCCGCTCCACCTTCGCCTTCTGGGCTAGGTCCTAGTCTCCAGCCCTGCCTCCGATCTTCATCCCACCCCAGCCACGCCTTCCGGACTTGGTCCTCGTCTCTAACTGCGCCCCTGAGCTTCGCCTCACTCCAGCCCCGCCTTCCGGACTTGGTCTTAGTTCCCAGTCGCGGCCAAATCACGACTCAGCCAAGTCCCGCAAGCCTCTCACTGCCTCAGCCACGCTTTCCAGGCTGGTTTCTGGTCCCCATCCGCGGCTGGTCCGGCCCTGGGACCGAATCACTTCCCAGCGAGAGGAAACTCAAAATTTCTCGACCCGCTACGGGAAGGTCGCGGCCGCCGCCCTGTCAGCCGCCTCGGCGCCCCCAGGAGGACCCCTCGGGTCTCTTTAACCGGAAGCGGAAGTGCGTGTCGGCGGGATCATGGCGACTTTGGTGGAACTGCCGGACTCGGTCCTGCTCGAGATCTTCTCATACCTCCCGGTACGGGACCGGATCCGCATCTCCAGGTGCGGCCCCGCCTCCGGGGGGAAGGGCAGGGTGGAGGGCGCAGCTGGCACCTGGAGATGAGATGTGGCCCGGGGCTGGGGTCGTTCTAACCGCGCATCCCCTTCCCCAGGGTCTGTCACCGCTGGAAGAGGTTGGTGGACGACCGGTGGCTGTGGCGACATGTCGACCTGACGCTCTACACGGTACGCGCAGCTGGCCGGGCGGGCCTGGGCCGCGGTCGCGGTGCCCGGACCCCGAAGACTACCTCTCCCACCCTGGGACAGTGTGTCGGGGCCCGGCCTGGGGATTTAGAGCCAGGCGGTCCGGGGCCTATCTTGGCATCATCGCTTACCTGCCCCTTTTCGACCTCAGGGCCTCAATTTCCCTATCCCTGCAATGGGGATAAAGGACAGTACCTGCCTCACGGGGCTATTGTGGGACTTCACTGAGATCACGCACAGAAAGGGCTTAGAACAGTCTGGCACATATTTATCATTCTATAAATGCTAATTTATGACTGTTATCAAGTTTTTGTTTTGTTTTTGAGACAGAGTCTTGCTCTGCTGCTCAGGCTGGAGTGCAGTGGTGCGATTGCAGCCTCGACCTCCCAAGCTCAAGCGATCCTCTTGCGTCAGCCTCCTGAGTAGCTGGGACCACAGGCGCTTGCCACTACACCTGCTAATTTTTTATTTTTTGTAGAGGCAGAGTCTCACTATGTTGCCCAGGCTGGTCTCAAACTCCTGGGCTCAAGTGATCCTCCCGACTTAGTCTCCCAAAGTGCTCAGATTACAGGCATGAGCTACTGCAACTGGCCCAAAACATTTATAGATACAATTGTTGCCCTTTTTGAAACTGTCTTCATAGATAATTGCTATCATAAAGTGGATTTACACCCTTCCTTTTACGTTACTTCATATGTGTGTGTCCATAAACAATTATAGTATTAGTAATGTATTTCTAAACTTCAGGTAATGCTGTTCTACTATTTAGATAGTGTTCTACTTTTAAACTGTTTTACTGTATGTATCCATCTGTAACTCCCTTTAATACAGTGTTGCTTTTGAAGTTCTTTTTTTAAGGACAGAGTCTTGCTATGTTGCCCAGGATGGTCTCGAACTCCTGGACTCAAGCTGTCCCCCCACCTCAGTCTCCCAAAGTGCTGGGATTACAGGTGTGAGCCACAGTGTCTGGCTTGATATTATGAAACTTTTTCTCAGTTGTTGAAACTTATTCTCAGTTGTTGGTTTTGCGAGGAAAAGTTGATTCATCCATTGGTTTTGTGTGCATTTAAAATTTTATCAACTTTAACTGCTACCCTTGTGAGTTACCATGCGGTGGCCACTATTTCTAGTCAATTTCTGCTGACCCACACGGGTCTAAATTTGACAAGGAAGATTTGATTCCTCTGTCAAAAGTAGCCCATAACATTTATGCTCTGCAGTTTATCTTTTTCTGATTTATTTTTTTGAGATGGATCTCACTCTGTCACCCAGGCAGTGGTGAAATCATAACACACTGCAACCTCCATCTCCTGGGCTCAAGCCATCTTCCTGCCTCAGCCTCCTGAGAAGATTCATTAAAACATGTTTCTTTCTCTCTTGGCTCATGATATGGTTTGGCTGTGTCCCCACCCAAATCTCAACTTGAATTGTATCTCCCAGAATTCCCACGTGTTGTGGGAGGGACCCAGGGAAAGTAATTGAATCATGGGGCCAGTCTTTCCCATGCTATTCTTTTTTTTTTTTTGAGACGGCTCAAGGCCGACTCGGCTCACTGAACTCCCTCCGGTTCACCCATTTCATGCCTCACTCTCGAGACCTGGACCCCCGCCAAGCGTGAGCCACCGCGCCCGGCCTCCCATGCTATTCTTGTGATAGTGAATAAGTCTCACAAGATCTGATGGGTTCATCAGGAGTTTCCGCTTTTACTTCTTTCTCATTTTCTTTTGCCGTCACCATGTTAAGAAGTGCCTTTCACCTCTCGCCATGATTTTGAGGCCTCCCCAGCCACGTGGAACTTAAGTTCAATTAAACCTCTTTTTCTTTCCATTCTCAGGTATGTCTTTAGCAGCAGCGTGAAAACAGATTAATACCGTAAATTGGTACCGGTAGAGTGGGGCGTTGCTGAAAAGATACCCAAAAATGTGGAAGCAGCTTTGGAACTGGGTAACAGTCAGAGGTTGGAACAGTTTGGGGGGCTCAAAAGAAGACAGGAAAATGTGGGAAAGTTTGGAACTTCCTAGAGACTTGTTGAGTGGCTTTGCCCAAAATGCTGATAGCGGTATGATCAATAAGGTCCAGGCTGAGGTGGTCTCAGATGGAGATGAGAAACTTGTTGGGAACTGGAGTAAAGGTGAGTCTTGTTATGTTTTAGCACAGAGACTGATGGCATTTTGCTCCTGCCCTAGAGATTTGTGGAACTTTGAACTTGAGAAAGATGTTTTAGGGTATCTAGTGGAAGAAATTCCTAAGCGGCAAAGTATTCAAGAGGCGACTTGGGTACTGTTAAAGGCATTCAATTTTGTAAGGGAAGCAGAGCAGAAAAGTTTGGAAAATTTGTAGCCTATGTGATAGAAAAGAAAAACCCATTTTCTGGGGAGAAATTCAAGCCAGCTGCAGAAATTTGCATAAGTAGCAAGGAACCTAATTAGGACCATGGGGAAAATGTCTCCAGGCCATGTCAGAGACCTTCACGGCAGCCCCTCCCATCTCAGGCCTGGAAGCCCAGGAGGAAAAAGTGGTTTCCTGGGCCGGGCCCCATGCTGCGTGCACACTGGGACTTGGTGCCCTGTGTCCTAGCCGCTCCAGCTGTGGCTGAAAGGGGCCAACATAAAACTCAGGCTGTGGCTTCAGAGGGTGGAAGCCCCAAGTCTTGGCAGCTTCCACATGGTCTTGAGCCTGCTGGTGCACAGAAGCCAAGAACTGAGGTTCAGGGCCAGGCACAGTGGCTCATGCCTATAATCCCAGCACTTTGGGTGGCCAAGGTAGACGGATCACTTGAGGTCAGGAGTTCAAGACCAACCTGGACAACATGGTGAAACCCCATCTCTACTAAAAATACAACAAATACATGGTGGTGCATGCTTGTAATCCCAGCTACTTGGGAGGCTGAGGCAGGAGAATCACTTGAACCTGGGAGGCAAAGGTTGCAGTGACTCAGGATCGTGCCATTGCATTCCAGCCTGGGCGACAAGAGCAAAACTCCATCTCAAAAAAAAAAAAAAAGAATTGAAGTTTAGGAACCTCTGCCTAGATTTCAGAATATGTGTGGAAACGCCTGGATGTCCAGGCAAAAGTTTGCTACAGGGGCGGGGCCCTCATGGAGAACCTCTGCTAGGGCAGTGTGGAAGGGAAATGTGGGGTCAGAGCCCACACACACAGTCCCTACTGGGTCACTGCCTAGTGGAGCTGTGAGAAGAGGGACACTGTTCTCCAGACTCCAGAATGGTAGATCCACCCACAGCTTGCACTGTGCACCTGGAAAAGCTTCAGACACTCAACGCCAGCCTGTGAAAGCAGCTGGGAGGGAGGCTGTACCCTGTAAAGCCACAAGGGGCGGAGCTGGCCAAGACCATGGGAACCCATCTCTTGCATCAGTGTGACCTGGATGTGAGACCTGGAATCAAAGGAGATAATTTTGGAGCTTTAAAATTTGACTGCCCCCACTGGATTTCAGACCTGCACGGGCCCTGTAACCACTTTGTTTTGGCCAATTTCTCCCTTTTGGAATGGCTGCATTTACCCAATACCTGTACTCACATTGTGTCTAGGAAGTAACTAGCTAGCTTTTGATTCTATAGGCTCATAGGTGGAAGGGACTTGCCTTGTCTCAGATGAGACTTCGGACTGTGGACTTTTGGGTTAATGCTGAAATGAGTTAAGACTTTGGAAGACTGTTGGGAAGGCATGATTGGTTGTGAAATGTGAAGACATGAGACTTGGAGGGGCCAGGGGTGGAATGATATGGTTTGGCTGTGTCCACACCCAAATCTCAACTTGAATTCTATTTCCCAGAATTCCTATGTGTTGTAAGAGGGACCCAGGGGAAATAATTGAATCTTGGGGGCCGGTCTTTCCCATGCTATTCTCGTGATAGTGAATAAGTCTCATGAGATCTGATGGGTTTATCAGGGGTTTCCATTTTTGCTTTGTTCTCATTTTCTTAATTTTTTTTTTTTTTTTTTTTGAGATAGAGTCTTGCTCTGTCAGCAGGCTGGAGTGCAGTGATACTATCTCGGCTCACTGCAACCTCTGCCTCCTGGGTTCAAGTGATTCCCCTGTTCAGCTTCCTGAGAAGCTGGGACTACAGGCATGTGCCACCACACCGAGCTAATTTTTTGTATTTTTAAAATTAATTTATTTATTTTTCTTTGAGACGGAGTCTTGTTCTGTCACCAGGCTGGAGTGCAATGGTGTGATCTCAGCTCACTGGAACCTCTGCCTCCCATGTTCAAGTGATTCTCCTGCCTCAGCCTCCTTAGTAGCGGAGACTGCAGGCGCACACCACCACACTCAGCTAATTTTTTTTTTTGTATTTTAGTAGAGACGGGGTTTCGTCATGTTGGCCAGGATGGTCTCAATCTCCTGACCTCATGATCCGCCCACATCGGCCTTCCAAAGTGCTGGGATTATGGGCATTAACCACTGCGCCCAGCCTTCTTTCTCATTTTCTCTTGCTGCCGCCATGTAAGAAGTGCCTTTCACCTCCTGCCATGATTTTGAGGCCTCCCCAGCCATGTGGAAATGTAAGTCCAGTTAAATCTCTTTTTCTTCCCAGTCTCAGGTATGTTTTTATCAGCAGCATGAAAATAGACTAATACAGTTTGTATTACATGGGTATATATATGCATGTATAAAAGGCAAATGTAAGCATGCTTTCTGAAGGATTGATGATAAGCTATTTTCTTTCAGTGAATGGAAGAGTTTGATGTAGAAACACCTTTTTGGCCGGGTGCAGTGGCTCATGCCTGTAATCCCAGCACTTTGGGAGGCCGAGGTGGACAGATCACCTGAGGTTGGGTGTTTGAGATCAGCCTGACCTACATGGAGAAACCCTGTCTCTACTAAAAATACGAAATTAAGGCCAGGCGCATGGCTTATGCCTGTAATCCCAGCACTTTGGGAGGCCAAGGTGGTCGGATCATGAGGTAAGGAGATCGAGACCATCCTGGCTAACATGGTGAAACCACGTCTTTACTAAAAATACAAAAAAGACTTAGCCAGGCATGGTGGCACACACCTGTAGTACCAGCTATTTGGGAGGCTGAGGCAGGAGAATTGCTTGAACCTGGGAGGTGGAGGTTGCAGTGAGCCGATTGCGCCACTGCACTCCAGCCTGGGTGACAGAGCGAGACTCTGTCTCAAAAAAAAAAAATTAGCCGGTCATGGTGGCACATGCCTGTAATCCCAGCTACTCAGGAGGCTGAGGCACAAGAATTGCTTGAACCCAGGAGGCGGAGGTTGCGGTGACTGAGATCGCGCCATTGCACTCCAGCCTGGGCAACAAGAGCAAAACTCTGTCTCAAAAAAAAAAAGAAAAGAAACACCTTTGTAAATACACATAAAGAATATGATATTAGACAATTTTCCCTTTTCCATTAGGCCCTATGATGCCAAGTAGAGAAATCCAGCAATAAAAGGCAGATGTAAGCATGCTAACTTTTTCTTTTTAAAATAAAATGTACTTAGAATGAAATGCCCAGTGCTATCAATTATATATATTTTTTATTTTCTACTGAGTCTAACTTCCCAGGGTTGATTTTTACAGCTTCCACTGTACCAGGCTTTGATATATTTTTTTTTGAGACGGAGTTCCGCTCTTGTTGCCCAGGCTGGTGCGACGGCACGATCTTGGCTCATCGCAGACTCCGCTTCCCAGGTTCAAGCGATTCTCCTGCCTCAGCCTCGCAAGTAGCTGGGATTACAGGCATGCGCCACCACACCTGGCTAATTTTGTATTTTTAGTAGAGATGGGGTTTCTCCATGTTGGTCAGGCTGGTCTTGAACTCCTGACCTCAGGTGATCTGCCCGCCTTGGCCTCCCAAAGTGCTGGGATTACAGGTGTGAGCCACCGTGCCCAGCCTTTTCATTTGTTTTTTTTTTTTTTTAACATAGACCTAATTTACTCTGGGTAGTTTTCGGCTTTTAAAATTTTATTCTGTGTTGCTTATTTCTACTGGAGGTGATCATTAAGAAAGGGATAAAAATATCAATGGGTTGCTTTGCTCTCTTTCTTAGTCCAGAAAAACGGTAAAAATTTATTGCTAAAGATAGATTCTGTTAGTATCTTTTTTTCCCCTACCAGATTTATCCTTTTTTTTTTTTTTTTTTTTTTTTTTTTTGAGGTGGAGTCTCACTCTATCGCCCAGGCTGGAGTGCAGTGGCACGATCTCGGCTCACTGCAACCTTTGTCTCCCGGGTTCAAGTGATTCTCTTGCCTCAGCCTCTTGAGTAGCTGGGATTACAGGCGCTCGCCACCATGCCCAGCTAATTTTTGTATTTTTAGTGGAAACATGGTTTCACCCTGTTGGCCAGGCTGGTATTAAACTCCTGACCTCAAATGATCCATCCACCTCAGCCTCACAAAGTGCTGGGATTACAGGCATGAGCCACTGTGCCTGGCCCCTACCAGATTTATTCTAAGTGGCCGAGTGCAGTGGGTCACGACTGTAGACCCAGCACTTTGAGGGGCTGAGATGGGAGGATCGCTTGAATCCAGGAGTTGGAGACCAGCCTGGGCAACATAGCAAGACCTCATCTCTACTAAAAATCACAAAAATTAGCTGGGCATGTGTGAGAAGTCCCAGCCACTTGGGAAGCTGAAGTGGGAGAATCACTTGAGCCCAGGAGGGCCAGGCTGCAGTGAGCCATTCTCTCACCACTGCACTGCAGACTGGGTGACAGAGCAAGACCCTGTCTCAGAAAAAGAAAAAAAAAAAAAAGATTTGTTCAAAGCCCTAGCAGGCAAGATGGTGCACTCAGACCGTCTTGTTGAACCTGGGGAGGTTGAACCTGGGGAGGACACTGGCTGGGGAAGGGCAGAAGCCCAGCGGGGCACCAGAATCCCCCACCCCGGGATGTGTGTCTCCATCCCAGCAGGGGCCTTGGAAGCCCCATACCTCTCACTCTGTCACCCCAATCTCTGGCTCTTACAGATGCGACCTAAAGTCATGTGGCACCTCCTTCGAAGGTACATGGCATCCCGGCTGCATTCCCTGCGGATGGGTGGCTACCTGTTCTCTGGCTCCCAGGCCCCCCAGTTGTCCCCTGCTCTGTTGAGAGCCCTGGGCCAGAAGTGCCCCAACCTGAAGCGCCTCTGCCTGCACGTGGCCGACCTGAGCATGGTGCCCATCACCAGCCTGCCCAGCACCCTGAGGACCCTGGAGCTACACAGCTGCGAGATCTCCATGGCCTGGCTCCACAAGCAGCAGGACCCCACCGTGCTGCCCCTGCTCGAATGCATCGTGCTGGACCGCGTCCCTGCCTTCCGTGACGAGCACCTGCAGGGCCTGACGCGCTTCCGGGCCTTGCGCTCGCTGGTGCTGGGTGGCACCTACCGTGTGACCGAGACAGGGCTGGATGCTGGCCTGCAGGAGCTCAGCTATCTGCAGAGGCTCGAGGTGCTGGGCTGCACCCTGTCTGCCGACAGCACCCTGCTGGCCATCAGCCGCCACCTCCGAGATGTGCGCAAGATCCGGCTGACCGTGAGGGGCCTCTCTGCCCCTGGCCTGGCTGTCCTGGAGGGAATGCCGGCCCTGGAGAGTCTGTGCCTGCAGGGTCCCCTCGTCACCCCGGAAATGCCCTCCCCCACTGAAATCCTCTCCTCCTGCCTCACTATGCCCAAGCTCAGAGTCCTTGAGCTGCAGGGGCTGGGGTGGGAGGGTCAGGAGGCGGAGAAGATCCTGTGTAAGGGGCTGCCCCACTGTATGGTCATCGTCAGGGCTTGCCCCAAGGAGTCTATGGACTGGTGGATGTAACTACTCCACCTGCCCCTGGGACCCATCCCAGTTTTCATCGTTGAGCCCCAGACCCTCTGAGCAGCACCTTGAAGAGGGCAGATAATCAGACTTGAGGAAACTGAAAGCCCCAGGTTGCGAGAACAGAGGCCTAGGGACCTCCAGACCTTTGGAATCACTGTTTGCCAGCTATGTGGCCTTGGTCATATCATCAGCCTCTGGGAAGCCTAGTTCCCACATCTGGAAATAAGGATGATCATAGCTACCTCATGGTTACATTGCAAAGCCTTACTCTAAAAGCTCCCAGCCTCCAGAGGCTCTCAATGAAGAGTCACCTTCATGGTCGTCCTCAGGAACCGGACGGATGAAGAAGGGGTGGGGTTAAGACTTAGGGGCACCCGAGGGTCTGAGCCCCCTTATGAGTACCCAAGAAGGACTGTCTATGCATGCACACCCACAAGCCTATACACCATTTATATACCTACACACACGCAAGAGACGCGGAGAGATAGGCAATGCAGACTCGCGATTCAATGATCGATATGCTCATAAAAGTTCTCAATTATATTTTCTGTATTTTGTATGCTGTATTTTCCAAGACGTATATTATTTTGCTATTAAAGAAAAAAATCATTTTTTTTTTCCCGAGAAGTATTCAGTTTATTCATTCAACCAATGTTTCTTGAGCTTCTACTATTTTGCAGGCACTGTTCTAGGTTCTGGGAAACTGGGCCACAACAATGAACAAAACTGACAAGACCCTGCCCTCGTAGATCTCATAGAGGAGAAGACAGGACAACAAACAGGTAAACCAATCTATGTTTTAATTTTTTTGGGTGGGGACAGTCTCACTCTGTCACCCAGGCTGGAGTGCAATGGTGCGATCTTGGCTTACTGCAACCTCCGTCTCCTGGGTTCAAGTGATTCTCCTGCCTCAGCCTCCCAAGTAGCTGGGATTACAGGCACCCGCCACCACGCCCAGCTAATTTTTGTATTTTTAGTAGAGATGGGGTTTCACCATGTTGGTCAGACTGGTTTCAAACTCCTGACCTTGTGATCTGCCCGCCTCGGCCTCCCAAAGTGCTAGAATTACAGGCATGAGCCACTGCACCCGGCCACCATGTTGTAATTTTGGAGACTGAGCCAGTACACCAGGGTCACGTAATGGAGGCACACTTGCATGGTTGAGTGAGCAGGGCAGGCCTCTGTGCTGAGATCTGAGAGGTGAAGAGAAAGCAAAGATCAGAAGAGCTAGAGCAGAAGAGGAAAGGCCAAGATGAGAATGAACTTGGCATTTTCCAGAAACAGAAAGAAGGCTGTGTGGCAGAGTGAGCAGGGGGAAGAGCTGTCGAACGTGAGGTCAGGGCCGGGCATAGTGGCTCACATGTGTAATCCCAGCACTTTGGGAGGCTGAGGTGGGTGGATCACTTGAGCCCAGGAGTTTAAGGCCAACCTGGGACATCCGAGGCAGGTGAATCACTTTGAGTTCAGGAGTTCGAGACCAGCTTGGGCAACATGGTGAAACCCTGTCTCTACAGAAAAAATTAGCCAGGCGTGGTGGTGTGCATCTACCCAGCTGGTATCTCAGCTATTCAGGAGGCTGAGGTGGGAGGATTGCTTAAGCCTGGGACTCGGAGGTTGCAGTGAACTGTGATCACCACTGCACTCCAGCCTGGGTGACAGAGTAAGACCCTGTCTCAAAAAAAAATAAAGCGAAAGGAGATAATGGGAACAGGAATGGGCAGGGCCTCGCAGGTGGCTCAGGCTTTAGTGGTTCAGTAAGTAACACCTCCTTTTCCTGCCTTTCGAGTCTGAACCACTTGAAAGATGCAGGTGTCAGATTGTAATTGTGAGCGCCCACCAGTGAGATGAGCGTTGCTGTGTGTGGCTAAGCCCCAGCTCTGTGGGTTCACTGCCTGCTCAGCAGGCCCAGGTGCCTCCTCTGGTACTTAGAGCTAGGTTGGAGAAGAGGGCTGAGCTGGGTACACTTGGTTTCTTATTCCAAGCTTACCCATCAGAGAAGAGCCAGAGATGTTCCTCCGATGCTCTTCCCACTGAGAGTTGCAGTAGAAATTCCTTCTCTTTCTCTCTCTCTCTCTTTTTATTTTTTGAAACGGAGTCTTGGTCTGTTGCCCAGGCCGGAGTGGTGCAATGGCGCAATCTTAGCTCACTGCAACCTCTGCCTCCCGGGATCAAGTGATTCTCCTGCCTCAGCCTCCTAAGTAGCTGGGAATACAGGCACGTGCCACCATGCCCGGCTAATTTTTGTATTTTTAGTAAAGTCGGAGTTTCACCATATTGGTCAGGCTGGTCTCAAACTCCTGACTTTGTGATCTGCCCACCTTGGCCTCCCAAAGTGATGGGATTACAGGTGTGAGCCACTGCACCCAACCTTTTTTTTTTTTTTTTTAAAATAGAGATGGGGCCAGGCACGGTGTGTCCCATGCCTGTAATCCCAGCACTTTGGGACACCAAGGCGGGAGGATCATCTGAGGTCAGGAGTTTGAGACCAGCCTGGCCAACATGGTGAAACCTTGTCTCTACTAAAAATACAAAGATTAGCTGGACTTGTTGGCACATGCCTATAATCCCAGCTACTCAGGAGGCTGAGGCAGGAGAATCGCTTGAACCCTGGAGGGGAAGGTTGCAGAGAGCCGAGATTGTACCACTGCACTCCAGCCTGGGCAACAGAGAGAGACTCTGTTTCAAAAATAAATATAGATAGATAGATATGAGGTTGCAGAGAGCCGAGATTGGGCCACTGCACTCCAGCCTGGGCAATAGAGAGAGACTCTGTTTGAAAAATAAATATAGATAGATAGACAGACAGAGACAGGAGTCTCCCTATGTTGCCGAGACTGGTCTCGAACTCCTGGGCTCAAGCCATCCTACTTCAGCCTCCCAAGTAGCTGGGACCACAGGAATGTGCCATCATGCCTAGCTACTTTTTATTTTTTGTAGAGATGGGGTCTCACTATGTTGCCCAGGCTGGTCTCTAACTCCTGAGTGCAAATGATCCTCCTGCCTTGGCCTCCCAAAATACTGGGATTACAGGCATGAGCCACCTCACCTGAAATTCCTTCTCCATCTGGCCACACGAGGACTAGGCTATGAGTGTGACCCTGATATGGCCCTAGTCAAGGTCTGATTGTCCAGTGCTGTGACCAACCCCAGCAGCTTCAGCCCAGGACATCGGGGGGCTGGGTTGAACCAGGTAGAAACATAGAGATTGGTGAAGTCTCAGAGCCTGTGGGAGCAAGGAGGGAAATGAGGTTTGTTATGCTTGCAGAGAGTGTCTGGAGAGCTAGGGTCAGTTTGGGAGAATATGAGGGTGACTCAACACCAGCCCTGCGTTGGACTCTGCAGGTGGTTCTGGAAGTGCATTGCCGATGCCCCAACCTGGAACAACTCTAGGGGAAAAAAACTTCCTTTCTTTTTCCTCCCTGCCTTTCCAGTTGGAAGGGAGGGAGCAGCAGGCATTAATTTTAGTTTTTTTGTTTGTTTTTTGGAGATGCTAGTCTCACTCTGTCACCTAAGCTGGAGTGCAGTGGTGCGATCTCAGCTCACTGCAACCTCTGCCTCCAAGGTTTAAGCTTCAGCCTGCCTTAGCCTCCTGAGTAGCTGGGATTATAGGCACATGCCACCACACCCAGCTAATTTTTACATTTTTAGGAGACGGGGATTCACCATGTTGGCCAGGCTGATCTCAAACTCCTGGCCTTAAGTGATCCGCCTGCCTTAGCCTCCCAAAGTGCTGGGATTACAGGTGTGAGCCGCTGCAGCTGGCAGCAGGCATTAATTTTGAAGCAGGTAAGTGTTTACAGGCAGTGCTAGCAGGTGGGGGAAGAAGGCCCTGATCTGTAGCATTTGCAGATTACTATCGTGTAAACACTGTCTCACCACAGCTGGTTTCAAGCTACCAACAGTTTAACAACTGGCTCACAAAATAATTGAAGGTTCAGCATTTGGCTCTCCTGAGCTGTGGCATACCACTGGTTACAGGTGTCTTCTTCCTGGGATTACCCTATGGAGAATTCATTCTGCCTTAGTGACCTCTGACATGGGCCTTGCCCCGAGGGGTGATGGGGTGATGAGACATCAGACAGAGCTTCTCCCCTTTTGGAACCTCCCCGTCCCTAATCATTGCCTTCTCCCAGATAAGGGGCTGGGAGCTTCAGGGCTGCCCTCCAATGAAGGCAAAGCATAATCACAATAGCTGACATTTATTTATTATTTTATTTTTATTTATTTATTTTGAGACACGGTCTTACTCCATCACCCAAGCTGGAGTGCAGTGGTGTGACTGTAGCTCACTGCAGCCTCGAACTCCTGGGTTCAAGCAATCTTCCCACCTCATCCTCCCCAGCAGCTGGGAATACAGGCATGCACCACCACACCTGGCTAATTTTTAAAAAGAATTATTATTATTATTATTATTATTATTATTATTTTTATTTTTTTTTTTTTTGTAAAGACATGGTCTCACCATGTTGTTCAGGTTGGTCTCAAACTCCTTGGCTCAAGCGATCCTCCTGCCTCAGCCTCCCAAAGTGGTGAGATGACAGGCATGAGCCACCACACCCAGCCTATTGAGTGCTTCTTATGTGGCAGGCACTGTGCTCAGTCCTTCATGCATGGACTCCTATCAGCAGCCCACTGAGAGAGGTAGAGATGAAGACACTGAGGCACAGAGAAGTTAAGTTGCCCAAAGCAACATAGCTGGTAAAGTAGAACCTGAGTAATTTTACTCCACAATCTTGCCCAGGATATAAAGCTGCCATGCTGCCATGCAACAGTATCTGAAAGGGAGGCCCAATAACTGGGCCCTATTAGGGGCTATGAAGGCAATCATGACTCCATCTTGGATACCGACTGCCATCTTGACTTCTGCTTAACCCAACTCCTGAGAACAACTCCAACATTTCTAGTTTTGTTTTTTTTTTTTTTTTGAGACGGAGTTTTTGTTTTTGTAGCCCAGGTTGGAGTGCAATGGTGGAGTCTCAGCTCACTGCAACCTCTGCCCCCAAGGTTCAAGAGATTCCTTCCACAGCCTCCCGAGTAGCTGGGATTACAGGTGCCCGCCACCATACCCAGCTAATTTTTTGTATTTAATAGAAATGGGGTATCACCATGTTGGTCAGGCTGGTCTCGAACTCCTGACCTCAGGTGATCCACCCACCTTGGCCTCCCAAAGTGCTTAGTCTTTTTTTTTTTTTTTCTTTTTCGGTTGCCCAGGCAGGTCTCGAATCCTGGCTCAATATCTTCTGCCTCTTGCCTCCTGGAGAGTGGTTACAGCAGGGTTGCCGCCGGCCCGGCCCAATCTCGACTCATTGCAACCTCCCTCACCTGGGTTCAAACAATTCTTCTACCTCAGCCTCCCAAGTAACTGAGACTACCGGTGCACACTACCATGCCTGGCTGTTTTTTGTTTCTTTTTTTAAGACATAGGGTTTCATCGTGTTGCCCAGGCTGGTCTTGAATTCTTGGGTCCTATTTAACCAAAATTATATCCCAGTAACATTTCTTTTCCATCTAGCTGTATGTTTGTGGGTAACATAATGTAACAGACAAATATCAAAGTTTCAGTTAGTTTCCTACTCATGTGACAATCTAAATTTAATTGGCTTTCTTCCCCCTGGTGGTGCAGAAACCCAGGATCTTTGAATGTTGAGACACCATGTACATCTAGGTGGAAAGGGAAAGTAAAAATAGAGAAAGCAGGCTGGGCATGGTGACTTATGCCTGCAATCCCAGTGCTTTTGGAGGCTGAGTGGGGAGGATTGCCTGAGACCAGGAGTTGGAAACAAGCCTGGGCAACCTAGCAAGACCCCATCTCTGGAACAAAAAATTAAAAATTAGGCGTGGTGATGCACACCTGAAGTTCCAGCTACTTGGGAGGCTGAGGCTGGAGGATTGCTTGAGCCCAGAAGTTTGAGGCTGCAGGGAGCTGTGCAGCACTACTGCACTCTAGCATGGGTGACAGATTGAGACCCTGTCTCATAAAAAAGAGAAAGCACATTGCTCTTTGGCTAACACAACACATTTTTTTCCTTTAACATTGTGTGGTAAAAACTAGTCACAAGAGCTAGTGCCATTCCTGGAGGGGAAGCTATTTTTCAGCAATCACTCTGTATTCTGGAAGGGAAGAAAAATATTGAGGGAAAGTTCTCCTATCCCTGGATTCTGCTAACTTAAAAAAATTATTAGGCTGGGTGTGGTGGCTCACACATGTAATCCCAGCACTACGGGAGGCCAAAGCGGGTGGATCATCTGGGGTCAGGATTTCGAGACCAGCCTGGCCAACGTGGTGGAACCCCATCTCTACTAAAAATACAAAATTAGCAGGGCATGGTGCACCTTTAATCCCAGCTACTTGGGAGGCTGAGACAGGAGAATCACTTGAACCCGGAGGCGGAGGTTGTAGTGAGCCAAGATCACACCATTGCACTCCAGCCTGGGCAACAAGAGCGAAACTCCGTCTCAAAAAAAAAAAAAAAATTGTTTGTCCTTGGGAAATTTCTCTTATTTTCTTTTTCGTTGATAGAGCAATTAAAAAATAAAGGTTTTGTTTGTTTGTTTTTGTTTTTGTTTTTTCCACTTGCTTGGCTGTAAAGAAAAAAGTTTTTTTGTGGGACCTGGGATTTTAAATCAGGACAGTCTTTCGGAAGTCTGTTTGCCTAACTTCCACAAGAAGGTGTCTAGACTAAAATTAGTTAATGTTTTCCTGGAGTTCATCAGACAGCATGAAAGATAAACAGGGCAAGTGATAAAGCATTATGACAAGACTTATAATAAAGGAATTTCAAAGGGGCTATAGGGTGCTGGGAGTGGGGAGGGATAACAGTACACCTAACGGGAGGCGGGACATGGTGGCCCATGCCTGTAAGTCCAGCACTTTGGGAGCCCAACTTGGGCAGATCACTTGAGGTCAGGAGTTCAAGACCAGCCTGGCCAACATGGTGAAACCCCATCTCTACTAAAAATACAAAAATTAATGGGGTGTGGTGGTGCATGCCTGTAATTCCAGCTACTCAGGAGGCTGGGGCAGGAGAATTCGCTTGGACCTCGCCTGGAGGCAGAGGTTGCAGTGAGCCAAGATCCACCACTGGGCTACAGAAGGAGATTCCATCTCAAAAACAAAAACAAAAACAAACAAAAAACACCTAACAGGATATTTTCCCCCGAGGAGGCAAGGTTGACTTAAGTTCTGAAATATGTGTAGGAGTATATCAAGTGGTCAAGAAGAGCATATGAATGCAGAAGCCAAGTCAGTAATTCTCAGCCTAATCCTTATAGAATTTCCTGGAAACTTGAGAAATGTACTAAGGGTTGAGTCCTACCTCAGACCAATTAAAAAAGCATTTATGGGGATGTGTCATGGGTATCAGTGTTTTTAAAAGTCCTCCAGTGAATCTAATGTGCAGCCACTGTTGAAAACCACTGCATAAAGGCCATGGTGAATTCGTGAAAGTTAAATGATTTTGGTATGTCTGGAGTCTCTAACTGTGGAACATTGGAACTGGGAGTAAAACATCACTAGGTCAGGCTGAGTGCAGTGGCTCACACCTGTAATCCCAGCATTTTGGGAGGCTGAGGCAGGTGGATCACTTGAGGTCAGGAGTTCAAGACAAGCCTAGCCAACATGGTGAAACCCTACCTCTACTAAAATACAAAAATTAGCCGGGCATGATGGTGCACACCTGTAGTCCCAGCTACTTGGGAGACTGAGGCAGGAGAATAGCTTGAACCTGGGAGGTGAGCTGAGATCACACCACTGCACTCCATCCTGGGCTATAGAGCAAGGCTCCATCTTAAAAAAAAAAAAATCCCTAGGTAATATGATGAAAATTTAAGACTGTTTAAAAAGATTTGAGTGGAGTCTTAAAACATTTCAGAGAACTAAGGGAAACTTGCTGGGTGTGGTGGCACATGCCGGTAGTCCTAGCTATTGGGGAGGCTGGGGCGGAAGGATCGCTTGAGCCTGGGAGTTCGAAGATGTAGTGCACATGATCATGCCTGTGAATGACCACTGCACTCCAGCCTGGGCTATATAGCAAGACCCTGTCTTTAAACAGAAAGAAAAAAAGAGTGGTCAGGTGCAGTGGCTCATGCCTATAATTCCAGCACTTAAGAGGCTGAGGTGGGGGGATCGCTTGAGCCCAGGAGTTTCAGACCAGCCGGGGCAATATAGTGAGACCTCATCTCTCCAAAAATATACAAAATTAGCTGGGCATGGTGGCATGCACTTGTAGTCCTAGCTACTTGAGAGGCTGAGGTGGGAGGATTTCTTGAGACCAGGAGGTCAAGGCTTCAGTGAGTGAAGATCGCTCCACTACACTCCAGCCTGAGTGACAGGAGTGACAGCCTATCTAAAAAAAAAAAAAAAAGTTGTGATGGCCGGGCATGGTGGCTCATGCCTATAATCCCAGCACTTTGGGGAGTCTGAGGCGGGTGGATCACCTGAAGGTCAGGAGTTCGAGACCAGCCTGGCCAACATGGTGAAACCTCGTCTCTACTAACAATACAAAAAATTAACTGGACGTGGTGGTGGGCACCTGTAATCCCAGCTGCTTGGGAGGCTGAGGCAGAAGAACTGCTTGAACCTGGGAGGCAGAAGTTGCAGTGAGCTGAGATCGTGCCATTACACTCCAGCCTGGGCAACAAGAGCGAAACTCGGCCTGAAAAAAAAAAAAAAATCCTTTTATTCTAACTTCTGGAAGTAACATTTCTTCCAAAGGAACCAACCTCTTTTCAAGGTGACACCCTGACACTACAGTTGGCTGAAATGTCATAGAGTTAAATCATCTCACATGAGCACTCTATTCAACTATGTACCCTCAGAGCTAGAAAGTGGATATTAATCTAACCCTCATTTTAAAAATGAAAAATATGCACAGAGAGTTTAGGCCTAGATTCAATCTCAGGCAGTCTGATTCCAGAGGAATGTTGTTTCACCATTGGGTTATAAAGTATCAGTTTTCTTATATACTAGCATAGTATTAAACTTTGAAGATAGGGCATGGTGGCTCACACCTGTAGTCCCAGCTACTGGGGAGGCTGAGTTGGGAGGATGGATTGAGCCCAGGAATTGGAATCCAGCCTGGGCAATATAGCAAGACCTTGTGTCTTTTTTTTTTTTTTTTTTGAGACGAGTTTTCGCTCTTGTTGCCCAAGCTGCAGTGCAATGGCATGATCTTGGCTCACTGCAACCTCCGCCTCCTGGGTTCAAGCAATTCTCCTGTCTTGGCCTCCTCAGTAGCTGAGGTTACAGGCATGCACCACCTTGCCTGGCTAATGTTTTGTATTTTTAGTAGAAACAGGGTTTCACCATGTTAGCCAGGCTGGTCTCGAACTCCTGAACTCAGGTGATCTACCCGCCTTGGCCTCCCAAAGTGCTGGGATTATAGGCCTGAGCCACGGTGCCTGGCCCCCTCATGGTTTCTTTTAGCTGTTTTTCTGTCACCTGCATTTTCTATAAATTGGGAGGTAGGTCTAGAGCAGTGGTTTTCAATGGGGATGATTTTACTCCTGGGGGACAGTTAACAATGTCTGGAGACATTTTTGGTTGTCACTACTAGGGGTACCTTTGACATCATCCGTGGAGAGGTTTGGCATGCAACAGCGGAAATCTCCTTTGAATCCCTGTAGTGAATTTTTCATTTTAATTATTGTATTTTTTAGCTCCAGAATTTCTTCTTGGTTTCTTTTTAGGTTTTCTATTTCTTTATTGTTATTTATGTTCTGTTCATACATCATTTTCTTGAGTTTTTCTATGTCTTCCTTTAGTTCTTTGGACGTCTCTAAGGCAGTTGTTTTAAAGTCCTTGTCTAGTAGATCTACGATTAGGTCTCTTTCAGGGAAAATTTGTATTTATTTATTTATTTATTTTTTTGAATGGGCCATACTTTCCTGTTTGTGTACCTTGAGATTTTTGTCAAAAACTGGACATTTGAATCTGATAATATGGTAACTCTGGAAAGCTGATTCTCTTCTTTGTCCAGTGTTTGCTGGGCTTTTTTGTTTATTGTTTTGGTTGGTTGGTTGATGCAGGTTGTCTTTGTGCTGAGGGTCACCCTGAAATGTAAAGATATTCTCAGATCTTCTTTAATATTTGTACACCAATGTTCATAGCACCATTACTCACAATAGCTGCCAGTGTCAAACTAAGTTTTAGTCTGGCTCTTTTTTTTTTTTTTTTTTTGTATTTTTTAGTAGAGATGGGGTTTTACCATTTTAGCCAGGTTGGTCTCGAACTCCTGACCTCAGGTGATCCACCCACCTTGGCTTTCCAAAGTGCTGAAATTACAGGTATAAGCCACCGCACCTGACCCCAAACTCAAGTTTTTCCACCTCCAATTGTTTAATTTTTTTTTTTTTTCTTTTTTTGAGACAAGAGTCTCGCTCTGTTGCCAGGCTGGAGTGCAGTGGCGTGATCTGGGCTCACTGCAACCTCCAACTCCCTGGTTTAAGGGATTCTCCTGCCTCAGCCTCCCGAGTAGCTGGGATTACAGGCACATGCAACCACAGCCAGCTAGTTTTTGTATTTTTAGTAGAGACGAGGTTTCACCATGTTGGCCAGGATGATCTCGATCTCCTGACCTCGTGATCTGCCCACTTTGGCCTCCCAAAGTGCTGGGATTACAGGCATGAGCCACCGCACCCAGCCCCAAACTCAAGTTTTTCCACATCCAATTTTTTTTTTTTTTTTTAAGACGGAGTTTCGCTCTTTTTGGCCAGGCTGGAGTGCAATGGCGCAATCTCAGCTCACTGCTGGCTCTGCCTCCTGGGTTCAAGTGATTCTTCTCCCTCAGCCTCCTGAGTAGCTGGGATTACAGGCACGCGCCACCATCCCTGGAAAATTTTGTATTTTTAGTAGAGACAGGGTTTCACCATGTTGGCCAGGCTGGTCTTGAACTCCTGACCTCAAGTGATCCGCCTGTCTTGGCCTCCCAAAGTGCTGGGATTACAGGCATGAGCCACCATTCCCGGCCACTCCAATTGTTTTTAATTGTTTTTTGTTTGTTTGTTTAAAGATAGGGTCTTGATTTGTTGCCCAGGCTGGAGTGCAGTGGCAGGATCACAGCTTATTGCAGCCTCGAACTCCTGCGTTCAACCAATCCTCCTGCCTTGACCTCCATGGGATTACAGGTGCAAGCCACCACGCTTGGCCATCCAATTGTGTGTGTGTGTGTTTTCCTTCCTCCTCCTCCTCCTCCTTCTTCTTCTTCTTCTCCTTCTTCTTCTCCTTATCTTCTCTTCTATCTTCTCTTAAACTTTGAAGAGAGGGCATGGTGGCTCACACCTGTAGTCCCAGCTACTGGGGACGCTGAGTTGGGAGGATGGATTGAGCCCAGGAGTTGGAATCCAGCCTGGGCAACATAGCAAGAACTTGTGTCTTTTTTTTTTTTTTTTTTGAGACGAGTTTTCGCTCTTGTTGCCCAAGCTGCAGTGCAATGGCACTTCTTCTTCTTCCTCCTCTTCCTCTTCTTCCTCTTCCTCTTCTTCCTCTTCCTCTTCTTCCTCCTCTTCTTCTTCTTCTTCCTCTTCCTCCTCTTCCTCTTCTTCCTCTTCCTCTTCTTCCTCTTCCTCCTCGTCCTCCTCCTGAATCAATTGTTTTAAACATAGCCCAAACAAGCAGATTTTTAGTCCTTTAGGGCCTGCCTGCTCTGCACACCCTGGTGAAATTGTGCCAACCATTTGATGGCCACAGAGAAGATAAACCCTCCAGCTATAAAAAGGACCCCAATCCCTTGCTGCTCTTCAGACCTTTCTGATTTAGAAACTTCCCACTAGGCTGCTAAGCAACTTCACCTAGCACATAAGCTCCCACTTGGCCGGGTGCAGTGGCTCATGCCTGTAATCCCAGCTCTCAGGGAGGCAAGAGGAGGGAGGATAGCTTGAGCCCAGGAGTTCGAGACCTGCCTGGGCAATATAGGAGACCCCATTCTCCACAAAAAGGAAAAAAAAAAAACCAAAACAAACAACAACAACGACAAAAAAAACACATAAGCTCCCTCTCAACTCCCATTCTCTCCCTGGAGTTCTCTTGCTCTCCTCCCGTTCTGAGTAGTGACCTCCAACTCTGTAGCCTTTGGATATTCTCATGCTATGAGGGACTGCACACACAAACCCGTCAAAGCATGGTCCAAGTGTGCTACTGCCGCCTTGTGGTCACATCTTTTTCATTAATTGCCCAATAATCATTCAAATACCCTACATATGCATATATTTTTGTTTTTCACATTTAGTTCCCTGATCCATTTGGAGTTTATTTTGTGAATGGTGTGAGTTATCCATGTAATTTTGTTTTTTTCCAGATGGCTATCCAGTTAATCTTAGCACCTTTCATTGCAAACTGCATTTTTGCCCCAATTGATCTGAAACACCACCTTTCTGAACTGAATTCCCATATGTTCCTGGATCTATTTCTAGATATTCCATATTATCCCATTTGTCTGTTTCGTGTTCCTGTTCCTATCCACAGTTTTAATTGTAGAGGCTTTATAGTATGTCTTAATATCTGTAGGGCATTGTCATTTTGTTTTTCAGAGTTTTCTTGGGTATTATCAGACATTTGTGCTCCCATATGAACTTTAAAATTAATTTACATAACTCCATTAAAGAGTTTGGTGGTTTTTTATTGGGATTGTTTTATATATATATAAATATATATGATATATTTATATATATAATATATATGATAGATATATATTTTAGAAGATCTTAGATTTTAATCCTTTCTTAACAGGTTACCTAGACCACTTTTGATTAAGAAAACTGTAGAGAGTTAGTAACTGCCACAAGCTAACCCCAGGCAGTGGCACATGTCAATTTCCACAGGGTCCTGCTTTGCCGGGTGTCTGAATGCACTGCACGGGGCCTCTGCTCACACTTGCTGGAAACAATCGTGGCAGATTTTAGTCCACAGGTCGCTTTTCCCCATATTTCTTTGTAAACCCTTCAGCATTCTTACAGAATTTTTTACGGTCCTTAGTGTATTCTTCAGCTAGGTCAGCCCAAAACGGGTCCTCGGGCTGGGGGTCATTCACCAGTGCTATGAGGGACTGGATTACTTGGTCGGTTTTCGTTGCTGGCTTCCAGTTTTCAGCACTAATTACTGGCAGACAGACCTGCCCCTTTTCGTCGATGTTCGGGTGATAGATCTTTGTTTTAAATGTGATCTTCGGTGGTTTGAATAGGTACTCTGCTGGAAAGCTGATTTCGATTCTGAAGGCCCCCTTATCATATGGAGGGTTGTCAGGAACAATAAGCCCTTGCCAAGTCAATAAATTAGCTTCATCAACCTGGATGTTATGGAAGTTTTTCATCCCACATTTGCGGATTTCTTCAAGCTCCTTCATCAGCCTCCTGCTCGCCGCCATCTTGGATTTGGTCTTTTTTTTTGAGAGGGAGTCTCACTCTCTTCCCCAGTTTGGAGTGCAGTGGCACGATCTCGGCTCACTGCAGGCTCTGCCTCCCGGGTTTACGCCATTCTCCTGCCTCAGCCTCCCGAGTAGCTGGGACTACAGGCGCCCCCCACCACGCCCGGCTAATTTTTTGTATTTTTAGTAGAGATAGGGTGTCACCGTGTTAGCCAGGATGGTCTCTATCTCCTGACCTCGTGACCCTCCCGCCTCGGCCTTCCAAAGTGCTGGGATTACAGGCGTAAGCCACCGCGCCTGGCCTGGGATTGTTATATTTTTGAGTTAACCTGTTAAGAATTGCTATCTATATGATGTTAAGTCGTCTTATAGAAGAACAAGGAATTTTCCATTTGTTCAAGTCTATTTTGTGTCTTTCAAGAATGTTTGTTTTAAAGCTTCTTCATGTAAGTTTTACACATTTTTTGATAAGTTTAAACCTAAGTATCTTTATGTTTCTATTCTCCATAAGTTTTATTACATCACCTTACTGGCTTTTGACTGGTAGATGAATGCCATTGTTTTTAGATAGCAATTTCACATTCTGTTAACTTATTATTTTATTCTCTAGGGCTTTCCATATATAATATCACATCATCTGCAAAAAGAGATAGTTTCCTTCTTTTGCAATTCTATGCTTCTTTACTTTTTCTTCTTCTTCTTCTTCTTTTTTTTTTTTTTGAGATGAAGTTTCGCTCTGTTGCCCAGGCTTAAGTGCAGTGGTGCAATCTCGGCTCACTCCAACCTCCACCTACCAGGTTCAAGCGATTCTCCTGCCTCAGCCTCCTGAGTAGTTGGGATTACAAGAGCATGCCACCATGTCCGGCTAATTTTTGTATTTTTAATAGACATGGGGTTTCACCATGTTGTTCAGGCTGGTCTCGAGCTCCTGACCTCAGGTGATCCTCCTGCCTTGGCCTCCCAAAGTGCTGGGATTACAGGTGTGAGCCACTGTGCCCGGCTGCAATTCTATGTTTCAAATTAATTTTTCTTACTGAATTGCATTATCTAATGCTTCCAGTACACACGCACACAGACACACACACACACACTTAGCTATAGGTATAGGCAATCATCTTAAGAAAGTATTCACTAATTTCTGTTTTTCTGGAGTGCTGATATCAATAATGGACATTGTGCTGGGTGTGGTGTTGCACACCTATAGCCCCAGCTACTCAGGAGGCTGAGGGAGGAGGATCTCTTGAGCCCAGGAGTTTGATCCAGCCTGCATAACATAGGAAGACCCTATCTCTGACAATAATAATAATAATAACAATAATAATAAATGAGTGTTGGCCGGGCGCGGTGTCTCACGCTTGTAATCTCAGCACTTTGGGAGGCCGAGGCGGGTGGATCACGAGGTCAGGAGATCGAGACCACGGTTAAACCCCGTCTCTACTAAAAATACAAAAAAAATTAGCCGGGCATGGTGGCAGGTGCCTGTAGTCCCAGCTACTCAGAGAGGCTGAGGCAGGAGAATGGCGTGAACCCGGGAGGTGGAGCTTGCAGTGAGCCGAGATCGCGCCACTGCACTCCAGCCTGGGTGACACAGCGAGACTCCATCTCAAAATAAATAAATAAATAAATAAATGAGTGTTGAATTTTTTCCAAAGGCTTCATCAGCATCCATGGAGAAAGTCACATGACTTGTTCTCGTAAATATATTTATATGGTGCATTATTTAGTAGATTTCTTTTATTTTCTTTTCTTGAGACAAGGTCTGGCTCTACTACCCAGGCTAGAGTGCAGGGTCATGGTCGGTCTCAATTCACTGCAGCTTCTGCCTCCTGGGTTCAAGCAATCCTCCCACTTCATCCTTGTGAGTAGCTGAGATCACACATGACTAATTTTTGTCTTTTTTGTAGAGATGGGCTTTCACCATGTTGCCCAGGCTGGTCTGGAACTCATGAGCTTGGGCAATGCAACCTCCACCTCAGCCTCCCAAAGTGCTGATATTACAGGCATGAGGCACCACAACTGGACTATTTAATGGATTTTCTAATAGCTGCACTAATATTGCTGTTTTATGCTAAACTTCACATGGGGATAGTTATTTTCTTAATGTGGTCTTGTATTTTATTTGTTAATAGCTAACAGCATATTTGAATCCATATTCATAATTGATATGGTTCTGCAATTTTTCATTTTTTGTACTCTACCACTTTTTTTTTTGAGATGGCGTCTTGCTCTGTCACCATTGGAGTGTAATGGTGTGATCTCAGCTTACTGCAACCTCTGCCTCCTGGGTTCAAGCGATTCTCCTGCCTCAGCCTCCTGAGTAGCTGTGATTACAGGTGCATGTCACCACACCCAGCTGATTTTTGTATTTTTAGTAGAGACGGTTTCATCATGTTGGCCAGGCTGGTATTGAACTCCTGACCTCAGGTGACCCACTTGCCTCGGCCTCCCAAAGTGCTGGGATTACAGGTGTCAGCCACTATGCCCAGCCTCTACCGCATTTTGTATCAATGTTATACTTTCTTCATAAAAGGAATTAGGAAGGGTTTCTTCATTTTCATTGTTCTTAAATTATGGAGCACTGGGAATATCTGAACTTGGAAGGTTTGGTATAATTCTCCATTTAAAACATCTAAGCTCACATTTACAGTCTTATGATGGTTGACAAAGGTGTCAAAACAATTCAATGGGGAAAAATAGTATTTTAAATGAATGGGACATAGTCTTAAAAATGTCTGAAACACGCCGGGCACGGTGGCTCACACCTGTATTCCCAGCACTTTGGGAGGCTGAGGTGGGCAGATCACGAGGTCAAGAGACCGAGACCATGCTGGCCAACACGGTGAAACCTCGTCTCTACTAAAAATACAAAAATTAGCTGGGCGTGGTGGCGTGCACCTGTAGTCTTAGTTACTCGGGAGGCTGAGGCAGGAGAATCATTTAAACCCAGGAGGTGGAGGTTGCAGTGAGCCAAGATAGGCCACTGCACTCCAGCCTGGCAGCAGAGTGAGACTCCATCTCAAAAAGAAGAAAAAAAAAAAAGACACTTGCACACACGTTTATAGCCCACAGTTTGCAATTGCAAAAATGTGGAACCAGCCTCAATGCCCATCAACTAATAAGGGGATAACAAAAATGTGGTATATATATACCACAGAATACTACTTAGCCATAAAAAGCAAGAAAGTCATAGCATTCTGAGCAACGTGGATGGAGACTATTATTCTAACTGAAGTAACTCAGGAATGGAAAACCATATATATGTTCTCACTTACAAGTGAGAACTAAGCTATGAGGATGCAAAGGCCTAAGAACGATATAATGAACTTTGGGTGGGTGCAGTGGCTCACGCCTGTAATCCCAGCACTTTGGGATGCCGAGGTGGGCAGATCACTTGAGGCCAGCAGTTCAAGACCAGCCTGGCCAATGTGGCGAAACCCCATCTCTACTAAAAATATAAAAATTAGCTGAGCATGGTGGCGCATGTCTGTAATCTCAGTTACTCAGGAGGCTGAGGCAAGAGAACCGCTTGAACCTGGGAGGCAGAGGTTGCTGAGATCATGCCACTACACTCCAGCCTGGGCAACAGAGTGAGACTCTGTCTCAAAATGAAAAAACAAAAAAGAAAAAAGAAAAAAAAAGGAAAGAAAGAAAGAATGGACTTTGGGGACTCTGGGGGAAGGGTGGGAGGAGGGTGAGGGGTAAAAGTGGATACAAAACTACACATTGGGTACATTATACACTGCTCGGATGATGGGTGCACCAAAATCTCAGAAATCACCACTAAAGAACTTATCCATGTAACCCAAAACCACCTGTTTCCCAAAGGCTATTGAAATAAAAAATAAATAAATAAACCTTTTTCCATTTTGGTTTACATTGATATTCTTTTTCTAGGTTTTATTTTTTGAGCTGCGGATTTATTTTTTATTCCTTTTTTTTGTTTTTTGAGACAGTCACTCTCCGTTGCCCAAGCTGAAGTGCCGCGGCGCCATCTTGGCTCACTGCAACCTCCGCCTCCCAGGTTCAAGTCATTCTCCTGCCTCAGTCTCCCAAGAAGCTGGGATTACAGGTGCGCGCCACCATGCCCAGCTGATTTTTGTATTTCTTAGTAGAGACCGGGTTCCACTATGTTGGCCAGGCTGGTCTTAAACTCCTGTCCTCAGGTGATCCGCCTGCCTCGGCCTCTCAAAGTGCTGGGATTACGGGTGTGAGCCACTGCACCCAGCTATTCTCATTTTTATTGACAAAAGTGTTTAGGAATATGAATTTTCCTTTGACCACTGCTTAAAATGCGTCTTGTATTATCCAAAAAAGCCAAAAAAAAAAAAAGAGAGAGAAAACCCAATATCCAACAACTGATGTTATGATATAACCATACGATGGAATCTTATTTAGTAAAAAAAATTAAGTACTGATATATGCTAATTGGATGAACTTTGAAAACATTAAATGAAACAAGCCAAACACCACGTGTTTTAAATTCTAATTCTACAGGCAATATCTACAGTAGGCAATCTATACAGACAGAAAGATTAGCTGTTGCTTTGGACGCTGGGGGTGGTGGTAGGGCTGGATGAGCGGATTGGGTGATGATGGCTAGGGTACTGGGTTTATTTTTGTGGTCATGAAAATGTTCTAAAATTGATTGTGACGATCGATGCACAAATATATGAATATACAAAAAGCCACGAAACTGTACACTTTAAATGAGTTAATTTTATGCTATAATTGTTTTTTTCTTTTTATATATGCTTTTATTTTTCCGTGATTACAAACACAACTGAATATCAAATACACAAAGTAAGAATTATACGGGGAAAAAAATCAGATACGTTCATATATATATCACTTTTCAAGGCTATTTCCATCCAGAATAACCTTGGTTTGCCAGGGCCAATAGAAAGAAGTCACAAAATCGCCGTTAGTCAAATTTGTGTGTTTGCTTTCTTCTAAAATTCCAATACCTCCACCATCAATGACTTGAGATAGCTGCCAAGGTGTTATATAATCAGTGCCAGTGTCTTCATTCATTCTACAATGAAGGCTGTCACTTCACACTTGGAAGGTTGCACAGCAGCTGGGTAGAGGCGCTCCTCACTTCCCAGATGATGGGCGGCCAGGCAGAGGCGCTCCTCACTTCCCAGAAGATGGGCGGCCAGGCAGAGGCGCTCCTCACTTCCCAGACGGGGCGGCCGGGCAGAGGCGCTCCTCACTTCCCAGACGATGGGCGGCCCGGCAGAGGCGCTCCTCACTTCCCAGACGGGGCGGTCGAATTGTATGCTATAATTGTATTGCAACAAAACTAAAGGCCTAAAGAAGGAACTGAATGTATCAGAGGCATAGACCATTTTATGGATTAACAGGTTAATCTTTTTTTCTTTTTGAGACGGAGTCTCACTCTGTCACCCAGGCTGGAGTACAGTGGCACCGTATCGGTTCACTGCAAACTCCATCTCCTAGGTTTAAGCAATTCTCCTGCCTCAGCCTCCCGAGTAGCTGGGATTACAGGCGCCCACCACCACGCCCGGCTATTTTAAAAATATTTTTAGTAGAGATGGGGTTTCAGCATGTTGGCCAGGCTGGTCTGGAACTCCTGACCTCAGGTGTTCCGCCTTCCTTGGCCTCCCAAAGTGCTGGGATTACAGGCGTGAGCCACCGCCGCCAGCCCCATCAGGTTAATCTTTTAAACAGGGTGTCGCTGGTCTCGAACTCCTGGGCTCAAGCGATTCTCCCGCAGTGGCTAGGACTACAGCGGGCTTTTCTTTGTAAATATGTTTATAACCCTGCAGAGGGTTGAAGAAACAAGGAGAAAATCCTGCAGAAAAGAATTTCCCTAGGGTGGTGTCTCACGCCTATAATCCCAGCACTTTGGGAGGCCAAAGTGGAAGGATCACTCGAGCCCAGGAGTTCCAGACCAGCCTGGGTAACAGAGACCCTGTCTCTACAAAAAAAAAAAAAGAAAAATAAAATTAGCCGGGCGTGGTGGCACTCACCTGCGGTCCAAGCTACTAGGGAGGCCAAAAGGGGAGGATCCTTTAGGCTCAGGAGTTTGAGACCAGCCTAGGGAACATAGTGAGGCCCAAGTTTCTAGAAAAAGATAACTTAGCTGGGCGTGATGGGCGCAACTGTGGTGCAAGTTACTCCGGAGGCTGAGGCGGGAGGATCGCTTCAGCGCAGGAGTTCCAGGCTGCAATGATCTATGACGGAGCCACTGTACTCCAGCCTAGGCGACAAACCGGAGCCTTATCTCACAAAACTAAAAATAAAAAGAAAAAAATTAAAGAAAAGCACTCGATGAGCATCCTGCTGCCTGTAGTCCAAGCCTTGGGTGACGCCTCCACGCATGCCCCGCCCCCTGGGCCGGTCCCCGCCTCCAACCCGGCCCTTGGCGCTGGGTTTCCTGGTACGGCGGCGTTCCCAATATAGACAGATTGATCTGGATCCTGGTCCACCTTGGATGCGAGAAAACGGGACTTTTCTGTACGCGTGTCGAAGAGGCGGCCCCAGCTCTTCTCTCAGCTTCGCATCATCCTCATTCCAAAGCTCTTGGGGTTCGGCCCCCTACACTTAATGCGGTGCGCAACCGGAAGCGGAAGTGCGAGCCGGTGCGCCGCTATACCTATTCCCCGCTCTCCAGCAGCTTCCTAGGTGGGTTTTCACCTCAGCCGGCACTCATGCTCAACCTAGGCAGGGCCGGGCAGGAGGGCCTAGCGGGAGGCGGAGTGAGGGTCGGAGGGCGCCGCCCCGCGCTTCGGCTAGGTCTGAGACGCGCCGGCCTCCCGCGGCTGCTCCGGAGAAGCGGCGCCCCCTCCCCGCCAGGACCCCGAGGCAGGGGTTTCCCCCGCCGCCTCCTCGGAGCGCCTCTTCCCGCTGTGCCCGCACCAGTCGGCCTGGCCCAGGGTCCCCGGTAGAGACGTGTTTTTTTCTCCAACCACCGTGCCCCTCTGTTTAAAAGCAGCCAGTCAACCTTTGTGTCCTTTCTCCAGAAGGAAAAGCATCTCCGCTGTTGTGGAAAAGGGCCCCAGCGTCCTTTTGTCACCGACCGGGCGATTGCAGTGCGTCCCGGTGAGCCCTGGACGGAGGAGATGCTCTGGCTGTAGGGGGGGTGGGGGGGGGCATCGCTTATTGAAGTTTGAGAAATTGCTCAGCAGTTAAATGCTTTTTCAAGTGTGCAGGAGTTGTAGGTTTCTAGAAATAAAAGCAAATATTGCCACAGTTATAAAGCAAAGTAGCAATACACAGCTGTGTTTTTGAGACCAACAGCAGCTGAACTTCGTAGGTCCCTACCTCCCAAAGAGCTTCAAAACGGAGGGGCTTCCAGGAAGTAGAATGCAGGCTTCATTATGCCAGTATTAGAAATTACAGTTGTATTAACTGTGAAAGAGACGTGTTTTGATTCAGTGTTTTTCCCCTCGTATATGTATATATTTTTGAGACGGAGTTTCGCTCGTTGCCCAGGCTGAAGTGCAATGGCATGATCTAGGCTCACTGCAACCTCCGTCTCCTGGGTTCAAGCGATTCTCCTGCCTCAGCATCCCGAGTAACGGATTACAGGCATGTGCCACCACGCCTGGCTAATTTTATATTTTCTGTAGAGACGGGGTTTCACCATGTGGGTTGGGCTGGTCTCGAACTCCTGACCTCGTGATCCACCCGCCTGGGACTCCCAAAGTGCTGGAATTATAGGTATAAGCCACCACGCCTGGCCTTCCCCCTCATATATTTTTATTTATTTATTTACGTTTTAAAGACAGGGTCTTGGTTTGTTGCCCAGGCTATCTGTAGATTGAATATTCTAAACTGAAGAAAATGTGAAAGGCCAGAATATTGAACACCTACTATATATCCTTGTTGTAGACTAACCATTTGTTAATATTTTGCATGTTTTCTGTTTCTTTGCATCTCTTGTGTAGATCAATGTGTATTGGCCGGATGCGGTGACTTAAACGCCGGTAATCCCAGCACTTTGGGAGGCCGAGGTGGGCAGATCACCTGAGGTTGGGAGTTCCAGACCAGCCCGACCAAGATGGAGAAACCCTGCCTCTACTAAAAATACAAAATCAGCCAGGTGTGGTGGCATATGCCTGTAATCTTAGCTACTTGGGAGGCAGAGACAGGAGAATCGCTTGAACCTGGGAGGCAGAGGTTGTGGTGAGCTGAGATTGTGCTATTGCACTCCAGCCTGGACAACAAGAGCAAAACACCATCTCAAATAAATAAATAAATAAATAAATAAATAAATAAATAAAACAAACTAGGCCGGGCACAGTGGCTCACCCCTGTAATCCCAGCACTTTGGGAAGCAGAAGCAGGAGGAGCCCCTGAAGCTATGAGTTTGAGACCAGCTGGGGGCAACATAGCGAGACCCCATCTCTACAAAAAAAATAAAATAAATAAAAGCATAACTAAAGTCAGTGACAATATCAAGTCTTCTTTAAGATATGCATGCATTGCTGATAAGAACACCTTTTTTTTTTTGAGACAGAGTCTTGCTCTGTTGCCAGGATGGAGTGCAGTGGCATGATCTCGGCTCACTGCAACCTCCACCTCCCGGGTTCAAGCGATTCTCCTGCCTCGGCCTCCTGAGTAGCTGGAACTACAGGCACAGGCCACCACGCTCAGCTAATTTTTGTATTTTTAGTAGAGATGGGGTTTCACCATGTTGGCCAGGATGGTCTCCATCTCTTGACCTTGTGATCCACCCACCTCGACCTCCCAAAGTGCTGGGATTACAGTTGTGAGCCACTGTGCCCGGCCACATTTTAAACAGTATCAACTAAATATGGACTTGGTGATGTAACATGCATACGTGTGCCAGGCTAAATGTAAAAGTTATTCATCACATTATTTGAAATAGCCTAAATTAGAAACAACCCAAATGTGGATCCACAGAATGGATGAATTGTGGTGTATTTATTTCTGTGGCTTTTTTTTTTTTTTTGATAGAGTCTTGCTCTGTCACCCAGGCTGGAGTGCAGTGGCATAATCTTGGCTCACTGTAATTTCCGCCTTCCTGGTTCAAGTGATTCTTTTGCCTTAGCCTCCTGCGTAGCTGGGATTACAGGTGCGAGCCACCAGGCCCAGCTAATTTTTCTTTGTATTTTTAGTAGAGATGGGGTTTCACTGTGTTGACCAGGCTGATCTTGAACTGCTGACCTCAAGTGATCTGCCCATCTTGGCCTCCCAAAGTGCTGGGATTACAGGCATGAGCCACCATGCCCAGCCTCTGTGACATACTCTTCAGCAAAGATATGAACAAAATCACAGGTGGATGAATACAAGTTGGGTGTGCCTCATAAGCATAATGCTGACTGAAAGAAGCCAGACATAAAAATATTCTTACTGTCGGATAGTTACTAGGCAAAGTCAACTAGAGTATTTTTTCTTTTATTGTTTGTCTTCATATATATGTATATATTTATTTATTTTTTTCTAATGAAGAGACTTGGTCTACTATATTGCCTAGGATGGTGTCTAACTCCTGGCCTCAAGCCATCCTCCTACTTCGACCTCCCAAAGTGTTGGGATTACAGGCATGAGCCACCCCCTGGCCCAACTAGAGTATTAAGTGTCAGAATAGTATTTTTTTTTTTTGAGACGGAGTCTCGCTCTGTCGCCCAGGCTGGAGTGCAGTGGCGCAATCTCGGCTCACTGCAATCTCCGCCTCCTGGGTTCATGCCATTCTCCTGCCTCAGCCTCCGAGTAGCTGGGACTACAGGCACCCGCCACCACGCCTGGCTAATTTTTTGTATTTTTAGTAGAGACGGGGTTTAACCGTGGTCTCGATCTCCTGACCTCGTGATCCGCCTGCCTCGGCCTCCCAAAGTGCTGGGATTACAAGCGTGAGCCACCGCGCCCGGCCTAAGTGTCAGAATAGTATTACAATTGGGAGGCATGTCATGGAAAAGACTATGTCTGAGATGCAGGGTATGGAAATGCTCTATTTTTTTGTTTTTTGTTTTTTTGCTTTTTTTTTTTTTTTTGAGACGGAGTTTTGCTCTGTCACCCAGGCTGGAGTGCTAGTGGTGCGATCTCAGCTCACTGCAAACTCCGCCTCCTGGGTTCACACCATTCTGCTGCCTCAGCCTCACCAGCAGCTTGGACTACAGGCACATGCCGCCATGCCCAGCTAATTTTTTTGTATCTTTAGTAGGACAGGGTTTCACCGTGTTAGCCAGGATGGTCTTGATCTCCTGACCTTGTGATCTGCCTGCGTCGGCCTCCCAAAGTGCTGGGATTACAGGCATCAGCCACTGCGCCCAGCCTATTTTTTTGTTTTTTAAGATGGAGTTGCACTCTGTCACCCAGGCTGTGGTGCGGTGGCATGGTGTTGGCTCACTGCAATCTCCACCTCCCAGGTTCAAGTGATTCCCCCACCTCAGCCTCCCGAGTAGCTAGGATTACAGGCATGTGCCACCACACCCAGCTAATTTTTTTTTTTGTATTTTTAATAGAGACAGGGTTTCACCACGTTGGCCAGGCTGGTCTCAAACTCCTGACCTCAAGTGATTTGCCCGCCTTGGCCTCCCAAAGTGCTGGGATTACAGGTGTGAGCCACCGTGCCCAGCCTGAAATACTTTTTGTTTGATATATCCAACTGACATGCCATTATTCTTTTCCCAAAGGTCATTTTTTCCAGGACACTTTCTGTCTTCATGAGAGGGACTTTGAGGAGGCAAAGCTGGTGGCTGGGTTACTGATGGATTCTTCTCAGGCAAGTGGAAAGCAGACCTAACTTCAAAATATTATGCTTGTAGCCATCATCAGGTAGCCTTACCTCCTTATCGTGTATTCAAGCATCTTAAAGAAATGATGGTCCTGCTCAGGAAATAACTCCCCAGGTGAATTTCTCTAGGAACCATGCCATCTCAGGTTGTACAGAGATTGCAATGGAAATTATTGTTTTATCTCAATATTTAGTAATTCTGATCCTCAGTCATGCTTGTTGGCTCATTGTTTTGCCGAGTGTTATGACAGATTATAAGAAGGGAATGGAGGTGTCTAATCTGAAGGAATTTCTGTGTCGCTGTGGAGATAATTCATTTGTTATTAGATTTTACATAGTGCTGCAACATGTTCAGTGCAGACTGCAACTGTAAATAGAAGAGGACTAAGGCCAGAAGAGCTCATTGTAAAGCTGTAGTAAGATCAGTTTAGTCGTGTTTCAGTGATGCTGATAAGTCCATGTGACTGGATGCAGTTGCAAGACAGTATCTATATAGAGGAGAAGAGGCCTGAGGCCTGGGAGTACTGCAGGCTTCTAGTCTTCCTTAGTCCTTCATACACTTTTCTCAGAACATCAAAGAAGATGGTACTTAGCTGAAGCCAGCATGTATTTAATGGTTTAGCACTTAGTGACCCTTTGAGGATGTGGCTGTGGACTTTCCCCAGGAGGAGTGGACTTTGTTGGATCAAACCCAGAGAGATCTCTACAGAGATGTGATGTTGGAGAACTACAAGAATCTCATTATACTAGGTAAAACTGGCATCATTTCTTCACTGACCCCTTTAGGAAATCAATGTTTCTTAAATGTTTGCTGTCAAATGGGGGTACTATAATAAGCAAGACAGGCATAGACTGTAGCCAGTAGGCATTCCTTTTTTTTTTTTTTTTTGAGACACAGTCTGGCTCTATTGCCCAGGCTGGAGTGCAGTGGCACAGTCTCTGCTCACTGCAACCTTCCCTTCCTGGGTTCAAGTGATTCTCCTGCCTCAGCCTCCCAAGTAGCTGGGATTACAGGTGTGCACCACCATGGCCAGCTAATTTTTGTATTTTTAGTGGAGACGGGGTTTCACTATGTTGGCCAGGCTGGTCTCAAACTCTGACCTCAGGTGATCCACCTGCCTCGACCTCTCAAAATGCTAGGATTACAGGCGTGAGCCACCGTGCCTGGCCTGGGCATTACTTAATAGAACAAGCTTGTAAACTTTCTTAAAGCATTATGAGATTTATGCACAGACTTCTTTTGGTTTATTTGTTGTAGCTCATCGGCTATCGTTAGTGTTAATGTATTTTATATGTGGCCGAAGACCATTCTTCTTCTTCCAGTGTGGCCCAGGGAAGCCAAAAGATTGGACACCCTGGTGTAGAGGATTCCCCATGAAAATAAAGATTTAAGTAAATGAGTTTATTTCATGTATGGATTAAAAACTTTTAAGACTTTAAATGTGTATGAAGTTGGACTTGGTTTTCCAGGCTCAAGCAATTCTACTGCCTCAACCTCCTGAGTAGCTGGGACCACAGACCCATGCCACCATGCCCTGCTAATTTTTGTATTTTTAGTAGAGAGGAGGTTTCACCACATTGGCCAGCTGGTCTTGAACTCCTAACCTCAAGTGACCTGCCTGCCTTGGCTTCCCAAAGTGCTGGGGTATCAGGCATGAGCCATTATGCCCGGCCGACATTTTTGTTGTTTTAAAAATAGTTTTAGTGCACATATTGGAAATGTTATATGATTAGTTTGCTGTTTGTAAAGTTACACTTGACCGTCTTCAGAATCCCTGAAGGCAAAAGTATTGGTTCCCCATTCGAGGACATGGTGTTATGTCTTGCATGGGCCTCTTCTTTTGTGCATTTTTCCCTCCAGCAGGGTTGAATTATGCAAACCCTGTTTCATGTCTGGATTGGAACAAATGGAAGAGCTGAGGACAGAAGTGACAGGAGTTCTGCAAGGTGAGTTCATAAGCAGATATGGTATTATGAAGAGCAGTGCCAGCCTGGGAGACATGCAGTACATTGGAAATGTTACTTTGCAAACTTCTCAGGGTATACTGTTTTCCCGAGAGGGCTGAGGCCATTTGGTTTCCTTAGATACTTTCAACTCCTCTCATCTTTAAATTTCCATTGATCTTCTCAACCTTTTTTCTGTTCTCAGAAAGGTTTGTCTGCCTTATTTGAAAATTCCATCTTATGTATGTAGGTCCTTTGCCAACACCTTCTTATATTGCTTTCTTGATTCTCCCATCTTTTTGCTTACTGTCAGCCTCAGTTTTCTGCATATTATTACTTGGATAATAAGTAATACAGGTTTGTTTGTTTGTTTGTTTGTTTTTTGAGATGGAGTCTCGCACTGTTGCCCTGGCTGGTGTGCAGTGACACGATCTCGGCTTGCTGCAACCTCCACCTCCTGGGTTCAAGCAATTCTCCTGCCTCAGCCTCTCAAGTAGCTAGGATTACAGGCGCCTAACACCACGCCCAACTAATTTTTTGTATTTTTGGTAGAGATGGGATTTCACTATGTTGGCCAGGCTGTTCTCGAACTCCTGACCTTGTGATCCACCCACGTCAGCCTCCCAAAGTGCTGCTGGCATTACAGGTGTAGTGATAGTTTTGACACCATATCTTTATCATTGCAAAACTTCTGACATAGCCAAACTCTTTATAGTCCATCTTTCCATTTGCTTCACTCTTTTTTAGCATGTTTTATGCAAGTTTGGAAAGATATACAAATGTGCCATGTACTTTTTTTACGTAAAATATACAAAAATTTACCATTTTAGTGTTGTGTAGCTATCAGCTCTTTTTAGTTTCAAAGCATTTCTTTTTTGTTTGTTTGTTTGAGACAGAGTCTCTCTCTGTTGCCCAGGATAGAGTCCAGTGGTGGCATCTTGGCTCACTGCAACCTCCATCAGCTTCCTGGCTTCAAGTGATTCTCCTGCCTCAGCCTTCTGAGTAGTTGGGACTAGAGGCGTGCACCACCACGCCTGTCTAATTTTTGTGTTTTTTGATAGAGATGGAGTTTCACCATGTTGGCCAGGCTGGTCTCGAACTCCTGGCCTCAAGTGATCCACCTGCTTTGACCTCCCAAAGTGCTGGGATTATAGGCATGAACCACCGCACCCAGCCCGGCACAGTTGATTCTGATAGCTTTTCTGAACTCATTAGTTGTATTGTAGTAGGAAAGAGCCCTGGAGTTCTTCATTCTGCCACATTTGATTATGCTATTTCTGTTCCTTAGGCATTTTTTTTTTTTTTTTGAGACAAAGTCTTGCTCTGTAGCCCAGGCTGGAGTGCAGTGATGGATCTCAGCTCACCACAACTTCCGCCTCCTGGGTTCAAGTGATTCTCCTGCCTCACCCTCCCGAGTAGCTGGGATTACAGGCACACGCCACTGCACCAGGCTAATTTTTTGTATTTTTGGCAGAGACGGTGTTTCGCCATGTTGGCCAGGCTGGTCTTGAACTCCTAACCTCAGGTAATCCACCCATCTAGGCCTCCCAAAGTGCTAGGATTACAGGCGTTAGCCACCATACCCAGCCCCATAGGCTTTTAAGTGACTTTATTCCACAATTTTTCTCCCAAGCTGCATTTTTCACCTTATTTCAGAATTGGATTTGCAACTCAAAACCAAAGGCTCCCCACTGCTGCAAGATATTTCTGCAGAAAGATCACCAAATGGAATACAATTGGTAAGATTTCCAAGGGATGAAATCTTCCACACGAGGACAAGAAGCACAATATTCATGAAAATTACATGAGGAAAATGGCACTTACCTAAAGAAAACAAAGTCTGAAGAGAGTCTCTGAATATCATGAATATGGGAAGCACTCTAAACTTACTGCAAACGTATTTCTTCTCAGAGATCTCACAAATAAACATCCACAAACATACAACTCCGCTTTTGGTGCATAATTTATTTTACTTTATTATTATTTTTGAGACAAGGTCTTACTCTGTTGCTCAGGCTGGTGTGCAGTGGTGCAGTCTTGGCTCACTGCAACCTCTGTTTCCTGGGCTCAAATGATCCTCCAGCCTCAGCCTCCTGAGTAGCTGAGACTACAGGCATGAGCCACCATGCCTGGCTGATTTTTTTTTTTTTCCTTGTAGAGATGAGGTTTCACCATTTTGTCCAGGCTGGTCTCAAACTCCTGAGCTCAAAGCAATCCACCTGCCTTGGCCTCCCAAAGTGCTGGGATTACAGGCATGAGCCACTGTGCCCAGCCCATAACTTAGTCTAAATAATTCTCAGATGTATTGTGGCTCATGCCTGTAATCCTAGCACTTTCGGAGGCCAAAGCAAGCAGATCACTTGAGGCCAGGAGTTGGAGACCAGCCTGGTCAACATGGCAAAAATCTGTGTTTACTAAAAATACAAAACTTAGCTGGGCATAGTGGCACATCCTCTAATCCCAGCTACTTGGGAGGCTGAGGCGTGAGAGTCCCTTGAACCGGGAGGTGGAGATTGCTGTGAGTTGAGACTGTGCCACTGCACTTCAGTCTGGGCAATAGAGTGAGAATCTTTCTCAAAATAAATAAATAAATAAATAAATATATATCAGACAGATTTTCTAAAAAGCTCTGTGAACACAGAGAATATAGGCAGGCTAGTGGCCTCATTGTCCTATTACTCAGCTTAACTCAAAAATGGGGCTGGAACTTTGTACATATAATGGATATGTTAAAATGTTTAAATATATTTCCAATGCATAAATATTGTGATTGGGGAGAAATTCTGTTACCGTACTGAATGTGAGAAATTCTTTATTCATCTTTTATATCTCAACAGGAGAGAAGCAATACTGCAGAGAAACTCTATGACTCTCACCATTCTGGAAAAGTCTTCAGTGAACACCCATTTCTTATGACTCACATGAGAACTCACACTGGAGAGAAAACTTCTGAGGATAATCAGAGTGGAAAAGCCTTAAGAAAGAACTTTCCTCATAGTTTTTACAAGAAAAGTCATGCTGAGGGGAAAACGCCTAAGTGTGTTAAACATGAAAAAGCCTGCAACCAGTTTCCGAATCTTACTAGGCAGAATAAAACTCACACACAAGAGAAATTGTGTGAATGCAAAGATTGTTGGAGAACTTTTCTTAATCAGTCATCCCTTAAGGTACGTATAAGATCTCACAGTGGAGACAAACACTATGTATGTAAGGAATGTGGGAAAGCCTTCAGTAATTCCTCACACCTTATAGGACATGGAAGAATTCACAGTGGAGAGAAGCCTTATGTCTGTAAAGAATGTGGTAAAGCTTTCACTCAATCCACAGGACTTAAATTACACATCAGAACTCACACTAGAGAAAAACCATATAAATGTAAAGAGTGTGGGAAAGCCTTCACCCATTATTCATATCTTACTGATCATACAAGAATTCACAGTGGAAAGAAGCCCTATGTATGTATGGAATGTGGAAAAGCGTTCACTAGATCTACAGGACTTATTTTACACATACGAATTCACACTGGAGAAAAGCCATATGAATGTAAGGAGTGTGGAAAAGCTTTTATTCATTCCTCATACCTTACAAAACGTGTAAGGATTCACAGTGGAGAGAAGCCATATTTATGTAAGGAATGTGGGAAAGCTTTTACTTGTTCCTCAGGACTTGTTTTACACATGAGAACACATACTGGAGAAAAGCCCTATGACTGTAAAGAATGTGGGAAACCCTTTAATAATTCCTCAATGCTTAGTCAACATGTAAGGATTCACACTGGAGAGAAGCCGTTTGAATGCAAAGAATGTGGGAAAGCTTTTGCTCAATCCTCGGGCCTTAGTACCCATTTAAGAACTCACACTGGAGAAAAGGCCTATGAATGTAAGGAATGCGGTAAAGCATTCGCTTGTTCCAAAAATCTTAATATGCACATGCGAAAGCACACAGGAGAAAAGCCTTATGCATGTAAAGAATGTGGGAAGGCCTTCAAGTATTCCACATGCCTTAATGTTCACATGCGAACTCACTCTGGAGCAAAACCATATGAATGTAAGAAATGTGGGAAAAACTTCACTCAATCTTCAGCACTTGCTAAACATCTAAGAACTAAGGCATGTGAAAAAACCTGAAGTGTTCCTCAGATCTTAGTATTTATGTCTAAACTCATCTGGAAAAAAATCATATGAAGGTAAAGAATATGGACAACCTTTACTGAATTTCCATTTCTTATATAATAGGAATGAATTTTATATGGACACAAGTCCCAGTGATATAAGGAATAGGCAAGAGTAGTAATTCTTCACACCTTATAAAGTGTAAGAATCAACTTTGGGAGAAAAATCTGGTTCTAAGACGTGGTAAAGCCTTTGTTTCTTCCACTATTGTTTCTTTTTCTTTTCTTTTTTTTTTTGAGACAGAGTCTCCCTCTGTTGCCCAGGCTGGAGTGCAGTGGCACGACCTTGGCCCACTGCAACCTCTGCCTCCTGGGTTCAAGGAATTCTCCCGCATCAGCCTCCTGAGTAGCTGGGACTACAGGCATGTGCCACCATGCCCAGCTAATTTTTTGTATTTTTAGTAGAGACAGGGTTTCACTGTGTTAGCCAGGATGGTCTCCATTTGCTGACCTCACAATCTGCCTGCCTTGGCCTCCCAAAGTGCTGGGATTACAGGCATGAGCCACCACACCCAGCATATTGTTCATTTTTCATACCAAAAATTACTGTAAAAGCCAATTGAAGGTAAGAATGAGAGATAGTCTTAAAATACTTCACAAGGCTTCATAGCACTTCGTAATCAACACTGGAGAAAAAGCCTCTGTATGTAAGGAATGCGATAAAACATTTACTTAGTACTCAGGATTTAGTATCCACATGAGAATCACAGTGGTATAAAACCCTACATGTGTAAAGACTACAAGATCTTCACTTATACCTTTTAATAACAACATCAAAGAACTCACAATGGGCAGATAGCCTATAAATGTAAGAAATCTGGGACAGCCTTCAGAAATTTCTGACAGTTTCAGGTATAAGAAACCTCATCAATTTAAGGTATGTTAAGAATTCTTCCAGTGTTACTAAGTCAACGTGCATTGGAGAGAAACCCTATGGAGGTAAGATGTGAGATCTTTATTTCTGCCTCATGTGTTAATATTTGGTAATCTCAAAGAGGCCAGAAACATTATGAATGCTAGAAATATGGGAATGTCTTCATATATATACACACACACACATATATATGCACACACACATACACACATGTATTATTTCATCCTTTAATATAAATGATAATTCATACTGGAGAGAAATCTTGATAATACAGAACGAGGGAAATGTTGCATCCATTTTACAAGTCTTACTATACAGGTGAAAACCCACACTGCAAGGAAGCTATATGAATGTGAAAATATGGGAATATGCTGGGCGTGGTGGCTCATGCCTGTAATCCCAGCATTTCAGGAGGCTGAGATGGGCAGATCATTTGAGGTCAGGAGTTTGAGACCAGCCTGCCAACATGGTTAAACTTCTTCTCTACTAAAAATACAAAAATTAGCCAAGCATGGTGGTGGGTACCTGTAATCCCAACTGCTTGGGAGGCTGAGGCAGGAGAATTGTGTGAACCCAGGAGACAGGTTGCAGTGAGCCAAGATTGCGCCACTGCACTCCAGCCTGGGTGACAGAGCAAAACTCCATCTCAAAAAAAAAAAAAAAATCTGGTAATACTTTTAGCATACATATTCCTTAAGTGTCTCTGAAAATATTCACTGGAAGAATAAACTATGAATCTGAGGAGTTATGGGAAGCTTTCAGGTACTATTGTTACTGTACACAAGATAATTCATACTAGAGGAGAAATTGAAATAAATGACATGAAAATGAGATTGCCTTTCTATGTGTCTTACTGTCCATGACAAATTGTCATGGACAGTAAATTTTCTGTGGTTGAAAAGTTTAATTGCTCTTAAAATTTCCCCTAAGTAGAATTTTTTCTATATTGTAATAAGAACAGCATGTGGGAGGAGTGAGGACTGGACAGTGGACTGTACATTGGATGTTAGGATGTTATATTTAATCCCCATGGTGACCAGGCCATGCCTCTAATTCCAGCACTTTGGGAGGCCGAGGTGGGTGGATCACAAGGTCAAGAGATTGAGACCAGCCTGGCCAACATGGTGAAACCCCGTCCCTACTAAAAATACAAAAATTAGCTGGGTGTGGTGGCACGTGCCTGTAGTCCCAGCTACTCGATAGGCTGAGGCAGGAGGATCACTTGAATGCAGGAGGTGGAGGTTGCAGCGACCCGAGATCACACCTTTGGACTCCAGCCTGGGCAACAAGAATGATACTCCATCTCAAAAAAAGAAAAAAAAATCCCCAAGGTAACTACAGATAAAATATCAATGGAATATACATAAAATGAGAAGAAGAAAAGATGTCACTACAAAAACAAATTAACAAAAAAGGCAGTAATGCAGGAAATGAGGGACCAAAAAGCTGTAAGGCATACAGAAAAAGAGTAACAAAGTTGCAAAATGAGTCTTTTTTATTGGTAATTATACGAAGGGTAAATGGGATAACTTCTCCAATCTAATGGCATAATTTGGCAAAATGGATTAAAATACACAATCCAATTGTATGTTGTCCTTCACTTTTTTTTTTTTTTTTTTAAGATGGAGTCTCGCTCTTTTGCCCAGCCTGGAGTGCAATGGCAAGATCCCGGCTCACTGCAACCTCCACCTCCTGGCTTCCAGCAATTCTTTCTGCCTTAGCCTCCTGAATAGCTGGGATTACAGGCACCCACCACCATGCCCAGCTAATTTTTGTAGTATTAGTAGAGACAGGGTTTTGACATGTTGACCAGGCTGGTCTCAAACTCCTGACTTCAGGAGATCTGCTCACCTCAGCCTCCCAAGGTGCTGGGATTACAGGTGTGAGCCACCATACCCGGCCGTCCTTCACTTTAGGTCCAAAACAAAAAAGGTTGAAAGTTAAATAATGGAAAAAGATAATTCCATGTAAATAGTAACCTAAAGAGAATTTGGCTGGATATACTAATATCAGACAAAGTAAACTTGAAGTCAAAAACTGATAGAAGAGAGAGTGAATGACAGTATATATTGATAGAAGGTAAAATCCATCAAGAAGATAAAAAAATTATATGTATCAAACATCAGAGCTTAAAATACATGAAGTAAATATTGGCAAAATTAAAGGGAAAAATAGACAATTCTGCATAATAATTGGAGACCTCAATATACCACTTTCAACTTAATAGGTAGAATAGCCACCTATAATATCAAGAAGGAAATAGGACAAGTACTATATACCAGTTGGCTCTAACAGGCACAACTCACACAACAACAGGAGAGAACACATTTTTCTCAAGTGTATGTGGAATAGTTTCCAGGAGAAACCATATGTTAGGCCACAAAAGAAATCTTAATGAAATGAAAAAGACTAAAATACAAAGTACCATTTCAAGTCACATAGAATGAAACAAGAAATGAAAAACAAGGAAAACTGGAAAATTCGCAAATATGTTTTATTGTAAGCAACACACTCCTGATCTATCAATGGGTGAAGCAATAATTTGCAAGGTAAATTAGAAAACATCTTGAGAAAAATGAAAACAAAGACATGGCATACCAAAATTTATGAGATGTTGCTGTGGTCTAAATTTTGTCTCCTCGGCTGGGCACAGTAGCTCACACCTGTAATTCTAGCACTTTGGGAGGCCAAGGTGGGCAGATGACAAGGTCAGGAGATTGAGACCATCTTGGCTAACACGGTGAAACCCTATCTCTACTAAAAAAAAAAAAAAATTAGCCAGGCGTGGTGGCAGTCACCTGTTGTCCCAGCTACTTGGGAGGCTGAGGCAGGAGAATGGTGTGAACCCAGGAGGTGGAGCTTGCAGTGAGCCGAGATCACGCCACTGCACTCCAGCCTGGGTGACAGAGCAAGACTCCATCTCAAAAAAATAAAAAAATAAATAAATAAATAAATTTTGTCTCCTCAACTTGCATATTTTGACATCTTAACTCCCAAAGTGATTGTATTAGGAGCTGGGATTTTTGGGACATGATGAGGTCATGAGGGCTCTGCAGAATGGGATTACCTCCCTCATGGAAGACACCCCAAAGATATTTCATGCCACTTCTACTGTATTTGGTTACTTCAAGAAGATGGCTGTCTGTGAACCAGGAAAAGGGCCCTGACCTGACACTGAATCTGACTGTACCTTGAGCTTTGACTTGATCTCCAGAACTCAGAAAAATAAATTTATGTTGTTTATTAACCACCAGTCTATGGTATTTTGTTATAGCAGCCTGAATGGACAGATACAGTAAAAGCAGTGAAAAGAGGGAAATTCATAGCAGTAATACTCAAATTAAAAAAGAAGAAAGATCTCAAAGATTAAGTGAAGGAATGTTTCACAGAATTCAGTTTAAAAAGAAAAGTGCTGGAAAGGATGTAAATTAAATAATGTATGAGATAAGCAAAAAGTTTCAATATCCAGCTACAAGGCATTCTAGAATGAGAGAATAGAAAAAACATGGGAAATTACTGAAAGAAGCAATAAGAATTTTTTTTTTTTTTTTTTGTTGGGGGGGGACGGAGTCTCACTTTGTTGCCCAGGCTGGAACACAGTGGCACAATCTCCACTTACTGTGACCTCCACCTCCCAGGTTCAAGCGATTCTCCTGCCTCAGCCTCCTGAGTAGCTGGGATCACAGGCATGCACCACTACGCCTGGCTAATTTTTTGTATTTTTTTTTTGTAGAGACAAGGTTTCATCATGTTGGCCAGGCTAGTCTCAAACTCCTGACTTCAGGTGATTCACCCATCTTGGCCTCCCAAAGTGCTAGGATTACAGACATAAGCTACCATGCCCGCCCTTGAAATACTGTTTCTAAAAGGTATATAGAAGAACAATAGACAAGGATAATCAAGACCCAGCTGATAAAAAAGGTGGAAGAACTTGCCTTAATGAATATCAAGATTAAAACTGTAGTAATTAAGATACTGTCTTCCTTCCTTCCTTCCTTCCCTCCCTCCCTCCCTCCTTCCTTCCTTCCCTTCCTTTCTTTTCTTCCCTCTGTTGCCCGGGCTGGAGTAGAGTGGGCACGCTGCAGACTCCCTGCCTCCGGCTCCCGTGATTCTCCTGCCTTGGCCTGCGGGCTGCCTGGGATTGCGGGCGCGCACCACCACCCCTGCCTGGTTTTTGCCCTTTGGCTGGAGGCGCGGTTTTGCCATGTTGGCCAGGCTGGTCTCCAGCTCCTGACCTCGAGTGGTCTGCCCGCCTCAGCCTCCCGAGGTGCTGGGACTGCAGACTGACTCTCACTCACTCGGTGCTCGGTGTTACCGGGGCTGGAGTGCGGTGGCGTGTTCTTGGATCGCTGCAGCCTCCACCTCCCAGCCGCCTGCCTTGACCTCCCAGGGTGCTGGGATTGCAGCCTCTGCCCGGCCGCTGTCCTGTCTGGGAGGTGGGGATTGTCTCTGCCTGGCCGCCCATCGTCTGGGATGTGAGGAGCGCCTCTGCCTGGCCGCCCATCATCTGGGAAGTGAGGAGCGCCTCTGCCCGGCCACCACCCCATCTAGGAAGTGAGGAGCGTCTCTGCCCGGCCGCCCCATCTGGGAAGTGAGGAGTGCCTCTGCCCGGCCGCCCTGTCTGGGAAGTGAGGAGCGCCTCTGCCCGACCGCCCCATCTGGGAAGTGAGGAGCATCTCTGCCCGGCCGCCCCGTCTGGGAAGAAGTGAGGAGTGTTTCTGCCCGGCTGCCCCATCTGGGAAGTGAGGAGCACCTCTGCCTGGCTGCCCCGTCTGGGAAGAAGTGAGGAGCACCTCTGCCCGGCTGCCCATCATCTGGGAAGTGAGAAGCACTTCTGCCCGGCCGCCCATCGTCTGGGATGTGAGGAGTGCCTCTGCCCGGCCATCCCGTCTGGGAAGTGAGTGCCCCTGCCCGGCCGCCCTGTCTGGGATGTGAGGAGCGCCTCTGCCCGGCCGCCACGTCTGGGAAGAAATGAGGAGCGCCTCTGCCTGGCCACCCCATCTGGGAAGAAGTGAGGAGCGTCTCTGCCCGGCCGCCCCATCTGGGAAGTGAGGAGCACCTCTGCCCGGCCGCCCATCATCTGGGAAGTGAGGAGCGCCTCTGCCCGGCCGCCCATCATCTGGGATGTGAAGAGCACCTCTGCCTGGCCACCCCATCTGGGAAGTGAGGAGCGCCTCTGCCCGGCTTCCCCGTCTGGGAGGTCTACCACGGAGGCCAGACGCAATGTGGGGGCTGGACGTGGTGGCTCACGCCTGTAGTCCCAGCACTCTGGGAGGCCGAGGCAGGTTGATCACTTGAGGCTAGGAGTTCGAGACCAGCCTGGCCAACATGGCGAAACATATGAAAAATACAACAGACCAACCAACCAACCCAGTGACAACAAAACAGGTCTACCCTGGAGTCATACTGTAATTTTTTCTATTTTCCTCCCTTTCTGATCCTTTATCCCACTTGCTTTTTCTTCCTCTTCCTTCTCCTTCTTCTTTGTCAAATAGAGGATTGGGTTATTATCATTGATCCATACAAAGTCCCTCTCTCATTTATTTTATTTAATTCCCACCCCCCATTTCCATTCCCCGTCTTCCCATGTGCAACCTTCCTAATATGTTTGATATGCATCTTTTTGTTTGTATGTATTTTTAGAAAATGTTTATTGTTTTGTGTGCAAAAAAAATTAATAAAATTCCTTCTAGTCCTATTTAAAAAAGATACTGTTGCATTGTACACAGACAACTAGACTATTGGTACAAAATAGCCTGGAAATAGTCATGTGTATTAGTCTGTTCTTGAATTGCTATAAAGAAATACCTGGCTGGTCATGGTGACTCACGCATGTAATCCCAGTACTTTGGGAGGGGATCCACCCACCTCAGCCTCCAAAGTGCTGAGATTACAAGCATGAGCCACTGCATCCCACAAGATCTCATTTTACAGTAATGTTACATGCGTCTGTATAAGAGACAACCTGAGCAGGCTTAGTGTGAGCAAGAAGGCTGTTTATTCACTAGGGTGCAAGTGGGCTGAGTCTGAGAAAGGAGTCAGTGAAGGTGGTGGGATTATCATTGGTTCTTATAGGTTTGGGATAGGTGGTGGAATTAGGAGCAATTTTTTTTGTGGGCAGGGGATGGACGTTATGAAGTACATTCTCAAGGGTGGGGAGGGTGTTACAAAGTACATTCACAAGGGCAGTGGAGGGTGTATTGTCACAAGGGCTGGGGGGAATGTTACAAAGTACATTCACAAGGGTGTAGGGACCAGCCCTACAGGGTCAGTGGGTCTCTTCCTGTGTGCAGAGATGAGAGAGTGTAGAAATAAAGACACAAGACAAAGAGATAAAAGAAAAGGCAGCTGGGCCCCCGGGACCACTACCACCAATGTGCAGAGACTGGTAGTGGCCCCGAATGTCTGGCTGCACTGTTATTTATTGGATACAAAGCAAAAGGGGCAGGGTAAAGAGTGTGAGTCATCTCCAATGATAGGTAAGGTCATGTGGGTCACATGTCCACTGGACAGGGGGCCCTTCCCTGCCTGGCAGCTGAGGCAGAGAGAGAGAGGAGACAGAGAAAGACAGCTTACACCATTATTTCTGCATATCAGAGACTTTTAGTACTTTCACTAATTTTACACTGCTATCTAGAAGGCAGAGCCAGGTGTACAGGATGGAACATGAAGGCAGACTAGGAGTGTGACCACTGAAGCACAGCATCACAGGGAGATGGTTAGGCCTCTGGATAACTGCGGGCAAGCCTGACTGATGTCAGGCCCTCCACAAGAGGTGGAGAAGCAGAGTCTTCGCTAAACTCCCCCGGGGAAAGGGAGACTCCCTTTCCTGGTCTGCTAAGTAGCGGGTGTTGTTCCTTGACACACTTTGCTACCGCTAGACCACTGTCCGCCTGGCAATGGACGTCTTCCCAGACGCTGGTGTCACTGCTAGACCCAGGAGCCCTCTGGTGGCCCTGTCTGGGCATAACAGAAGGCTCGCACTCTTGTCTTCTGGTCACACCTCACTATGTCCTCTCAGCTCCTATCTCTGTATGGCCTGGTTTTTCCTAGATTATGATTATAGAGTGAGGATTATTATAATATTGGGATAAAGAGTAATTACTACAAACTAATGATTAATGATATTCATATATAATCATATCTAAGATCTATATCTGGTATAACTATTCTTGTTTTATATTTTATTATACTGGAACAGCTCGTGTCCTCGGTCTCTTGCCTCGGCGCCTGGGTGGCTTGCCGCCCACACAAGGGCAGGGAGGGTGTTGCAAATTACATCCACAAGGGTGGGGAGGAATGTTACAAATTACATTCACAGAACAAAGAGTATCACAAAGTACATTATCGCAAGGGCGGAGGAATGTCACAATGGTTTGACCATGGTGCAGCCAGCTCAGAGGATCTTATGTTCCTGTTTTTTTTTTATGTTAATAAGAAATAAAAATAATAATAAGAATAATGAAAACTTGGGGTGAAATTTTGGGGCCGGTATGGAGGGGTGATGGGTGACATTTCTCAGGGCTGCTTCGAGCGGGATTAGCGGTGGTGCGGGAACCTAAAGTGGGAGAGATTAGACTGAAGTAAGATTTTGGGGTAAGGGTTGATATTGTAGGGTTGTTAAAGGCAGCATTTGTTGTATAGAGTGATTAGTGATAGCCTGGATGCAGTTTTGTAGAAATTGAGAGATTAATCAGATGACACAAGGCTTCAATAAGTGAAGGAGGAAGACAGGTATTAGAGGACTAATGATTGGAAGAAGCCAGGATACCCAGTTAGAGAGTGGCCAGGTGAGTCCAGCGTAATTAGTTGCCTGACTAGCGAGGTTTTGAGCTCTGTCTTTGCAGTGAATCGAGGCCTTGGCAGTTCTGGAGGACAACTGCAGCTAAAGTATCAACCTGGGCTTGGAGGACAGATAAAGATTGTGATATATCTGTAATGCTAGCAGAGAAGTCATTAGAGAGGCTGCAGAATGGTGTGACAGAGGTTGAGATAGCTGCTACTCCAGTTCTAAGTGCAATAGTGGAGGCAGAAAGTCCTAGACCCACAAGTAAAGGGATTAGTGGGATGACTCTTTTTTGTCGTGTTGGTGTCATGAGGGGGACAGGCAGTTGTTCGTTCCCATCTGTAAACTGGATTTTGGGGGTAAGGAAGACTAGAGTACATGTGCCCGTCCAGTTTGCAGGTAGGCACATGTGGTGGAAGAACCAAAGAAAAAGAAGAGACCTTGTGTCAGGCAAAACTGGGAATGTAAAGTGAAAATGTGAGAGGGTGTACTGAAAGAGGAGTCCTGCAGCCAATATCCTAGAGATCCAGCAAGGGCAGCAGCCGTTAGAGGTTGTAGTGGGGATTGATGGGGCAACTGCATAGAGGGAGAGGTTGGGTTCTCATGGTGTATAAGAAAGTGCATAGTATCTATGAGTAGCCCTTCATTACTATTCATGGGGCAGGGTATAAGCAAGCAAGAGGAGGGGCCAGGAGGAGAGTCAAATGAGCAGGTGGAGGGTAGCCAAGGATGGAGTGAGATGCAGGGTAGGTGTCTTCCTAAACAATAGTGACTGCCAATGATTTTTAGTTTGTCAATAATGATACAGGGCTTATCAGTAATGTGAAGTTGGAATACTCCCATCTGTTTGGTAATGTGTGTGGCTTGGTTCTGGAGATAAAGAGTAAAGGAACATTTGGACTGTGGAAGGTTGCCTAAAGGGATTCCAGTAAGCTGCTGTCAGGAGAAGCATAAAGGAGCAGCAACAGGGATAGTTGTTTGTGTGGTTAGGTGTCCAAATATGGGGGGGTGGAATTGACATAACTAGATGCGGAGAAGTGTGGCAGCTTTTTGGTGCGAAATCTCTGGGGAACTCTCATCAAATCTGTCTAGAAAGTAAAGAAATTCCTTGGGCGGGTAAAGATGAGGACTATTAAAGGAGGTTTGGAGGTGTAGGGAGACTAGAGAGGTAGCTCAGTCAGTCTGTAGAGCGGGGATGGCTGTGTCAGAGCAGGAAGAAAGGGAAACGCATAGGCAACAATTCTTTACTAGAGAAGGATTGGAGGCAGTGAGGAGAGAGTGGATAAGATTGATACTATGCTGGAGGTAACTAGGGAGAGGTAGAGAGTGACTGGAGAATGGGGGCAAGGATAAGAGTGAGTAGAAAAGTAAAAAAAAAAAAAAGGGACTTCATCAGGATAGAAGAATTGGAGTGTATCTTGCCACTGAAGATCTTCTATTCACTCCAGGAGTGTTAAGGGTGGCAATTTGAGGTAAAACCAGGAGATACCAGTTATGATGATTTGGAGGAAAAGTGTAAACTGGCAGCGTAAACAAGGGCAGAGCATTTACGAGTAGTTGAGAATGGTGAATAGGTGTATGACTAGACAGAAGATAGTAGGGATGACAAGTTTTTGGGGTGCAGTCCAAGTAGTGGGGGTGACTTCCTAAAGCCCTGTTGCAAAAAGTAGGGTAAGGACGAATAGACCTAATAGAATGAAGGGATGTATTAGATTCGTAAGTGTTATTACTCTTCTTCAGAAATGCGGGTGAGTTTAAGGGAAGTAGGGGAGAGTACTTGCGACTTCCAGGAGGAAGAGGAGAGATCAGGCTGGCTGGCTGAAAGATACAGCTTTATTCTGGAATGGTGAACCCAATGGGGAGGGTCCTGCAGATGGACGGGAGTTGGGGTACTATAGATGACTAAGTAGGGTCCAGTCTATCGCGGTTGTAGAGTTTGAAGGGTCAGATTCTTAACAAGAACTGATCATCCAGCTAGGGTGTCTTCATATGGCTGGGAATCTGGAGTAGGCAAGAGAATATTAACAGCCTGGCGAATTTCCTGTCTAGCCTGCTGGAGGACTGGAAGATAGTCGCCTGGAGGGCTGGTGTCTAGCAAGACGTGGGGGCCCAACAAGAAGTTACGTGCATATAGTCAAATGGACTACCCTGTAGCTTCTCGAGGACAGTTTCTAATTCTAAGGAGGACAATTGGTAAAAGTACTATCCAGTCTTTTTTTAAGTTGAAAGCTGAGCTTGGTGAGGTATGTTTTTAGAAGACCATTAGTTCTACCAAAACAGAGATATAGACCAATGGAACAGAATAGAGCCCTCGGAAATAATACCACACATCTACAACCATCTGATCTTTGACAAACCTGACACAAGAAATGGGGAAAGGATTCCCTATTTAATAAATGGTGCTGGGAAAACTGGCTAACCATATGGAGAAAGCTGAAACTGGATCCCTTCCTTACACCTTATACAAAAATCAATTCAAAATGGATTAAAGACTTAAATGTTATACCTAAAACCATAAAAACCCTAGAAGAAAACCTACGCAATACCATTCAGGACATAGGCATGGGCAAGGGCTTCATGACTAAAACATCAAAAGCAATGGCAACAAAAGCCAAAATTGACAAATGGGATCTAATTAATCTAAAGAGCTTCTGCACAGCAAAAATAAATGCCATCAGAGTGAACAGGCAACCTACAGAATGGGAGAACATTTTTACAATCTACCCATCTAACAAAGGGCTAATATCCAGAATCTACAAAGAACTTAAACAAATTTACAAGAAAAAATCAAACAACCCCATCAAAAAATGGGCAAAGGATATGAACAGACACTTCTCAAAAGAAGACATTTGTGCAGCCAACAGATACATGAAAAAACGCTCATCATCACTGGCCATCAGAGAAATGCAAATCAAAACCACAATGAGATACCATCTCACACCAGTTAGAATGGTGGTCATTAAAAAGTCAGGAAACAACAGGTCCTGGAGAGGATGTGAAGAAATAGGAAGGCTTTTACACTGTTGGTGGGACTGTAAACTAGTTCGACCATTGTGGAAGACAGTGTGGCGATTCCTCAAGGATCTAGAACTAGAAATACCATTTGACCCAGCCATCCCATTACTGGGCATATACCCAAAGGATTATAAATCACGCTGCTATAAAGACACATGCACACGTATGTTTATTGCAGCACTATTCACAATAGCAAAGACTTGGAACCAACTCAAATGTCCATCAATGATAGACTGGATTAAGAAAATGTGGCATATATACACCATGGAATACAATGCATCCATAAAAAAGATGAGTTCATGTCCTTTATAGGGACATGAATGAAGCTGGAAACCATCATTCTGAGCAAACTATCGCAAGGACAGAAAACCAAACACTGCATGTTCTCACTCATAGCTAGGAATTGAACAATGAGAACACATGGACACAGGGTGGGGAACATCACACACTGGGGCCTGCTGGGGAGTGGGGGGAGGGGGGAGGGATAGCATTAGCAGATATACCTAATGTAAATGACAAGTTGACAGGTGCAGCACACCAACTTGGCACATGTATACATATGTAACAAACATGCACGTTGTGCACATGTACCCTATAAATTAAAGTAAAAAAAAAAAAAAAGACCATTGGTTCTTTCTACCTTACCAAAAGATTGAGGACGGTAGGGGCAGGAAAGTTCCACTGGATGCCAAGGGCCTGGGAGACTGCTTGAGTGACATGACTAATGAAGGCCGGTCCGTTATAGGACTGTATAGAGGTGGGAAGGCCAAACTGAGGAATTATATCTGACAGAAGGGAAGAAATGACTGTGGTGGCCTTCTCAGACCTTGTGGGAAAGGCCTCTATCCATCCAGTGAATGTATCTGCCCAGACCAAAAGGTATCTTAGTTTTTTGATGTGGGGCATATGGGTAAAGTCAATCTGACAGTCTTGGGTCAGGGGCAAATCCTAGAGCTTGATATATAGGAAAGGGAGGGGGCCTGAGATATCCCTGAGGGGTGGTAGAGTAGCAGATGGAACACCGAGAAGTAATTTCCTTGAGGATGGATTTTCATGATGGAAAAGAAATGAGAAGTTCTAAGAGATGGGCCATTGGTTTGTAACCCACGTGAAAGGATGATAAGATAGAATGAGTCTGTGAGGCAGGAAGGAGGAATTTTCCTTGATCCAAGAACCATTTGCCTTGAGAAGGAAGGGATTGATAGGTGATAGTTTCAGTGGGAGAATAGGTGGAAGTGATAGATGAGAAGGAAAAAAAATGGCCATGAGAGACAGACGTGGGAATACTAGCTGCTTCTTTTGCTGCATTATCAGCATAAGCATTGCGTTGAACAATAGGATCTGGTGACCTCTGATGTCCCTTGCAGTGAATGACTCTGGATTCCTTGGGTAGTAGAGCAGCCTAAAGGAGGATTTTTATTAAAGAAGCACTGATGGAGGACTCTTGTGTAGTGAGAAAACCACTTTCTGCCCATATAACAGCATGGTGATGTAGGATGTGGAAGGCATACTTGGTATCAGTGTAGATATTGACACATAGTCCCTTTACAAGGGTGAGAGCCCGGGTTAAAGCAATGAGTTCAGCTTGCTGAGAGGTAGTGGAAGGGTGCAGGGCAGTAGCTTCAATGAAGTAGTACCCTTCACTGTAAGAGTTACCTGAAGCTTGGCCTCTGTGATGGTCTAGGGGGCTTCCTAGGCGATTGGGCAGCATCAGTCTTCAGCCACTAAGTCGAGGAGATCTGGGAAGGAGTCGGCCAAGGAAAGTTGGATTTGAGCTCCAGGAGCTTTAGGAGTGGTGGCGATGTGACTGGGACAGTCCGACTTCCAGTGGGGGCCCACACAGAGAGGACATGGCTTAGGAGGAACCAGGTTGCAGGCATTCCGAGGCCCATTGACCAGGCTTTTGGCATTTGAAGCAAGGTCCAGGAGGGGGTTTTGAAGGAGCCCCTGGGAGCTGTGGCTTGGATGCTCTGAAGGTTTTGTATGCTAGAGATGTGGTTGTGGGTTGTCTTACAATGGAGGCAAGTAGCTGCAACTCAGAGATACGTTGCTGCTTGGCAGCTTCTCTGTTATTGAACACCTTGGAGGTGAGGTTGATTAAATCCTGTTGTGGGGTGTGAGGGCCAAAATCCAACTTTTGGAGTTTTTTCAAATGTCAGGAGCAGATTGGGTGATAAAATGCATATTAAGGATCAGGTGGCCTTCTGGCCCCTCTGGGTCTAGGGCTGTAAGGCGTCTAAGGGTAGCTGCAAGCAGGCCATGAACTGGGCTGGGTTTTCATCTTTACCTTGGGTAGTTTGCTTTAGCTTGTCATAATTGACAGCTTTGTATGCTGCCTTTTTGAGCCTCTCAACTAGGCAAGAGACCATGTAATCTCGCCTAGCTATACCTGGGGAGTCTGTCTGGTATTGCCAGTGGGGGTACTCTCGGGCAACTGCCCTGGTGCCCTCTTGGAGGCCTGGCTTATAAAGCTGGTGGGTGTCACGTAGGACTGGGATAGAAAATAAACTCTTTCTCATTCATCTGGGGAGGGGGTAGAGGTCAGGGTGACATTTAAGTCACTCCAGGTTAAATTGTAGGACTGAGTTACATATTGGAATTCCTGTATATATTTAGTGGGGTCCTATAAGAAACAGCCTAAACACTGGCTGATTTGGGAAAGGTCTGATAGAAAAAAAGACACATGTACCCTGACTATGCCTTTAGCTCCAGCCACCTGTCTAAGAGGAAATTGTTGGACAGGTGGGGGAGAGCTAATCACAGAATGAAACTATAAGCCAGACCAGGTGTGAATGAAGGGATGTATTAGGCTAATAGAATGAAGGGATGTATTAGGCTCGTAAGGGTTATTACGTAAGGGTTATTATAATAGAAGGGTTATAGGGTGGGAGAGCAGAGGTTGTGGAAGAATTGGGACCTGATTCACCCTGGCGAGGAGCAGCCGGGGGAGGAGAGAAGTCAGAGGGGTCAGTGGAAAAGGAGAATTCAGAGGACTCTGAGCTTGAGGTGGAGACCAAAGAAGCGGACAGGAGAGAAAGAAGGAAAACCTGGGATGAGCTGCACTGTGGGTAGAAACTAGGGAGGGAGCAAAGTGTAAAAAATGCCTGGACATAAGGCACCTCAGAACATTTGCCCAATTTTCGACAAAAATTATCTAGGTCTTGTAGGATAGACAAATTGAAAGTACCATTCTCTGGCCACTTGAACTATTGTTGAGTTTGTATTGGGGCCAAGCAATATTACAGAAGAAAATAAGACGTTTAGGTTTTATGTCAGGTGTTAGTCAAAGGGGTTTTAGGTTTTTAAGAACACAGGCTAAGGGGGAAGAGGTAGGAATGGATGACAGAAGGTTGCTCATAGTGGAGAAGGTAAGTTTAAAGAGGAAGGCAGAGACACGGAGAAACGGAGGTGGGCAGCTACCAGTCTTCCAGTAGGCATCCCTGACTGAGTCCTGGGCTTTAATGTGGGTGAGCAGCCAAAGCAGGCATCCCTGCAATTGACCTGCCACCAAGGGAATGTGGATGAATGATCAAGGCAGGCATCCCCGCTGTGATCAGACACCAAGGGAAGACTGTCTTCCCAAGTCTGTGACCTACGTCAGAGTTTTTGAATGCACGGATAAAGTGTGTCTCATTTTGTCTCTACTAGGAAAGGAGAGAAACTGAAATTAAAAGAGAGATTGAAGGGAGGTGAGAGAGGTTAGGTAGAGAGTGAAAAAAACTGCTTACCAAAATGCCAAAAACCACTTACTTATTTGAAATTGGTGAGATGGTCCTTGGGCTGGCTGGTCTGATGACCCGAGGTCATAGGTGGATCTCCTCACGGAGAGAGCTTGAGGACAGAGGACCCATCTCCTTAAGGAGTTCCCCTGTCCCGGGTTTTTGGCACCAAATATCAGGTGCTTCCATGTAAGAGACCGCCTAAGCAGGCTTAGTGTGAGCAACAAGGCTGTTTATTCACTTGGCTGCAAGTGGGTTGAGTCTGAGAAAGGAGTCAGCAAAGGGTGGTGGGATTATCATTGGTTCTTATAGATTTGGGATAGGCGGTGGAGTTAGGAGAAATTGTTTTGCAGGCAGGGGATGGATGTCACAAAGTACATTCTCAAGGGTGGGGAGGATGTTACAAAGTATATTCACAAGCGTGGGAATGATGTATTGTCACAAGGGTGGGGAGGATGTTACGAAGTACATTCACAAGGGCGGGGAGGGTGTATTGTCACATGGCTGGGGAGGAATTTTACAAAGTACATTCACAAGGATGGGGAATATCATAAAGTACATTATCACAAGGGCGGGGGAATGTCACGATGGCTTGACCATGGTGCAGCCAGCTCAGAGGACATTACAAGTAACACCAAAGAGGCAATAAGAATATCAGTTTTTCCTGTTCTGGTATCACTTGGCCTAGACTTAGTGTAGCTAAAAGCCCAGCCCTAGTACAGCAAGAGGGAGAACTATACTCACTAGTCCAATGAATGAGTCAGAGCCAAATTGGCCAAGCTGTTCAAGATTGCAATTCATGTCATAAGTTCTGGAACAGGAAAGGGGTGACCCCAACTTCATGCATATATACCCAGTATTTGGCAAAACCACTGATGGGAGTTTGAAGACTCGCCTGTGTTAGACCCTTGCTCTTGGTGGTGATGTGCTAAAACCACAGGGTTCCTCCAGTAGGAGGGGTGCCCCCTGCCCAGGAAGTCATATCCCACTCCAGGCAAAGGTGCTGCCAGGGTCTGGGATCTCTATGTCGGTGCCTTCACTGGCTTATGTAGTTCTTTGTCATCTGACCCTAATGAGGTCAATGGGGACACCAGAGAGAGGGAGGGAGGTGACTGCCTATCCTTGGGGCCAAAGGGAACCAAATGGAGGCCACTGCTTACAACAGTAGCCAGTGGGGACCAACCACCAGGATGTCAAGTAAACATCCAAAATAAGAGGAAAAAAAGTTATTTTTTTGAGATGGAGTTTTGCTCTTGTTGCACAGGCTGGAGTGCAATGGTGCAATCTTGGCTGCAACCTCTGCCTTCCAGTTCAAGCTATTCTAGTGCTTCAGCCTCCCGAGTAGGTGGGATTACAGGCATGTGCCACCATGCCTGGATAATTTTTGTATATTTAGTAGAGAGGGGGTTTCACCATGTTGATTAGGCTGGTCTCAAGTTCCTGACCTCAAGTGCTCCACCAGCCTTGGCCTCCCAAAGTGGTGGGATTACAGGCATGAGCCACTGTGCCTGGCCAAAAAAAAAAAAATTTCTTTTTTAGCCACTTAGAAATACAAGCCATTGTAAAGATTTTACGTAAAATAAAAAAAAAGTGGGGGTGGGAGGAAGAAAGGGAAAAATTATCTTGAGGCTACTGCCTACAGGCATCAGACCTTTACCGCTCCTCTTTTCCTCTTATTAACCAGAGATGGAATTTAAGAACTGTGGCTTTCTGGGAGATGGAGGTTGCAGTGAGTTGAGATTGTGCCACTGCATTCCAGCCTGGGTGACAGAGCGAGGATCTGTCTCAAACCAACCAAAACAAACACAAAGAACTGTGGCTTTAGGCAACTCAAAGCCTAAAATGGGGGGGCTGGGGGGAGAGAAAAAAGACTTCTGGCTGCTCTAGGCAGCTATAAATCCAAGGTGGTGGAAATTAGTAACTTGAAACTGTAAGTACTAAAGAAACATCAAGGCTAGTAAACAGAATTCTATCCCTAGTTACTGATTTAAAAACAGGGTGAACAGTAGTGGCTCATGCCTATAATCCCAAAGATTTGGGAGGCAAAGTTGGGAAGATGAGCATCATAGTGAGACCCCATCTCTACAAAAAATAAATTAGCTGAGCATGGTAATGTGTGCCTGTAGCCCCAGTTGCTTGGGAGGCTGAGGTGGGAGGACCACTTGAGTCCAAGAGTTTGAGGCTGCAGGGGGCTGTCATTGGGCCACTGCACTCTAGCCTGGGAAACAGAGTGAGACCCTGTCTCTAGAAAATAAAACAAATAATAAAAGTGATCAATGGCCCTTTGTGATGGACTAATTACAGACCTAGTGTTGTGGTCCCATCCATCAGGGTCTCCATAGTCAATATCAAATATTATTTAGATTACTGATTCTATTCACTGAACAACAGATAAATAATTTGCTGTTGTAGATTGGTGTGATGGTTAATGCTGGATGTCAACTTGATTGGATTGAATGATACAAAGTATGGATCCTGGGTGTGTCTGTGAGGGTGTTGCCAAAGGAGATTAACATTTGAGTCAATGGGCTGGGAAAGGCAGACCCATCCCTAATCTGGATAGGCACAATCTAATCAGCTGCCAGAGAGGCTAGAATATAAGCAGACAGAAAAATGTGAAAAGAAAGAGTGGCTTAGCCTCCCAGCCCACCTCTTTCTCCCATGCAGGATGCTTCCTGCCCTCAAACATCAGACTCCAAGTTCTTCAGTTTTGGAACTCGGACTGGCTCTCCTTGCTCCTCAGCCTGCAGATGGCCTATTGTGGGACCTTCTGATCCTGTGAGTTAATACTTAATAAACTCCCCTATATATATATATATTCCATTAGTTCTGTCCCTCTAGAGAACCCTGACTAATACAATTGGCTAACATATCCTGTTCAGTGCCTGTTTCAATAGCTTCTCAGCCACAATTTGGTTCCACCTACAAAGAGATACAATATACTTTTTCCCATTACCCCTGGGGTACCTTAACAGGTTAGTTATCATGGACAACCTTTGCAGAGAAGATCTTGATAACATCCACACAGTTCTCTAGGAACACAGGTATGACATTACATTAATAACATCCTTCTCCAAGGAGATTCACTGACACATTTATTAAAAACACATAAGTCCAGTAGCTCTTAGTTCTTTTTGGATTCTGGTAGCAACATATTTTTCACCTACAAATTTTACTGATAAATTAAAATCAATAGGCTGGGTCAGGCGCAGTGGCTCACACCTGTAATTCCAGCATTTTTTTTTTTTTTTTTGAGACGGAGTCTCACTCTGTCGCCCAGGCTGGAGTGCAGTGGCACGATCTCAGCTCACTGCAAGCTCCGCCTCCCGTGTTCATACGATTCTCCTGCCTCAACCTCCCTAGTAGCTGGGACTACAGGCATCTGCCACTTCGCCCGGCTAATTTTTTGTATTTTTAGTAGAGACGGGGTTTCACCATGTTAGCCAGGATGGTCTCGATCTCCTGACCTCGTGATCCGCCCACCTCGGCCTCCCAAAGTGCTGGGATTACAGGCGTGAGCCACTGCACCCAGCCAATTCCAGCACTTTGAAAGGCCAAGGCAGATGGATTACCTGAGGTCAGGAGTTCAAGAGCAGCTGGGCCAACATGGTGAAACCCTGAAAAAAAAAAAAAAAAATTACCATCATGGTTGTGGATCCTGTAACCACTACATGGGAGAAGGCAGGATAATGCTTGAACCAGAGGAGGAGGTTGCATGACCGAATTGTCCATTGCACTCACCTGGCAAAGACAAACTCACTCAAAATCAACAGGCTGGGTGCAGTGGCTCACATCTGTGATCCTAGCACTTTGGAAGGCTAAGGCGAGAAGACTGCATGAGACCAGGAGTTCAAGACCAATGTGGCCAACATTGTGAGACCCAATCTCTAAAAAAAAAAAAAAAAAAAAAAAATTAACATCAGTCAGTCCAGGTGCGGTGGGCAGTGGCTTATGCCTGTAATCCCAGCACTTTAGGAGGCCAAGGTGGGTGGATTGCCTGAGGTCAGGAGTTCAAGACCAGTCTGGCCAACATGGTGAAATGCTGTCTCTACTAAAAATACAAAAATTAACCAGGCGTGGTGGCACTCACTTGTAATCCCAGCTACTTGGGAGGCTGAGGCAGAAGAATCGCTTGAACCTGGGAGGCAGAGGTTGCAGTGAGCCGACATTGCGCCACTGCAATCCAGCCTGGGCGACAGAGCAGGACTCTGTCTCAAAAAACACATAAAATAAAATAAAATAAAATAAAATAAAATAAACTCAACAGTCACTCTTGTTCGTGACCATAAAAGAACTTCTTCAAGGTTGCCCACGTGTGGCTCATGCCTGTAATCCCAGCACTTTGGGAGACAGAGACATGAGGATCACTTGAGCCCAGGAGTTCAGGACCAGCCTGGGCAACATAGTGAGACCCCATCTCTATTAAATTTTTTTTTTTTTTTTAGATAGAATCTTGTTCTGTCACCCAGTCTGGAGAGCAGTGGCACTATCTCAGTTCACTGCAACCTCTGCCTCCCAGGTTCAAGTGATTCTCCTCTCTCAGCCTCCTGAGTAGCTGGGAATATAGGCACCCACCACCACGCCCAGCTAGTGTTTGTATTTTTAGTAGAGACAGGGTTTTACCATGTTGGCCAGGCTGGTCTCGAACTCCTGACCTCAGGTGATCCACCCGCCTCGGCCCCCCCAAAGTGCTGGGATTACAGGTGTGAGCCACAGCGCCTGGCTAATTTTTTTTTTTTAAAAGGACAGAACCCAAGAAACAATTTGCTTGGCCATACTTTTGGCAACTGTTTTGGCACTGGATGCTCTGGTCAAACATATGGTCCCATCTTCATGTTTATTATACACAACTGAGCCACTACCTAAATATCGTCCCCATAAGGTTAAAAAAAAATCTGGAAATCTCTTGCCTAACAGATACCCAAAATATAAATCAAAACAACACATTGCCGCATATACTGAGGCCACAATACCAGCCTCTGCGAGGACACTGCTCATTCCCCTTAGGGTAAAAGGCATTACTGGTAGTAACCAAGACACACATTTCACTTCTTAAAATACAGAATGCTAGGCTCTTGAAAAAGGCATTCAATAGAAGTTTTGTGTCCCTAACAGGTTCCAAATAGACATTTTAACTGAGGGGCATAATTAAGTCCTCAAACAACTCCTTTTCAAATTCCAGTCCAACAAATAAACCCCTACATAAGTTTATATTTTGCCCCAAATCTTAACCAATCTTAACAAATTTTTAATTTTGCCCCCATCTCTCAGGGGTCAGAATCCAGATTGAGTGTATATGATTTCTTTGGACTCATTAACCAGAGATTGTCCCACAGGCCAGGCAGCTGATCATCTGATAACGGGACCCATTTATTATTTTATTTTATTATTATTATTTTTGGAGACAGAGTCTCGCTCTGTTGCCCAGGCTAGAGTGCAGTGGTGCGATCTTGGCTCACTACAACCTCTGCCTCCCAGGTTCAAGCGATTCTCCATACTCAGCCTCCTGAGTAGCTGGGATTACAGCCGTGTGCCAACACGCCTGGCTCATTTTTGTATTTTTTAAGTAGAGACGGGGTTTCACCATGTTGGTGAGGCTGGTATCGAACTCCTGACCTCGTGATCCGCCCACCTTGGCCTCCGAAAGTGCTGGGATTACAGGTGTGAGCCACCACACCCGGCCACAAGACCCATTTAAAATTAATTTTGGCCAGGTGCTGTGGCTCACACCTGTAATCCCAGCACTTTGGGAGGCTGAGGCAGGAGGATTGCTGGAGGCCAGGAGTTCAAGACCAGCCCTAGCAACATAATGAGACCCATCTCTACAAAAAAATTGAAAAATGAGTCGGGCATGGTGGCATTTGCCTCTAGTCCCAGCTACTCAGTAGCTTAGGGAGGATCCCTTGAATGCAGGGATTCAAGGGTGCAGTGAGCTATGATTGCACGACTGCACTCCCACCTGGGTAATACAGTGAGACCTTGTCTTGAAAAAAACCCCCAAACAAAAAGCAGCTAAATTTCCACCAAAAAAAAAAAAAAACCCAAAACAAAAACTGTCAGGCACAGTTGCACACCATTCTGTTGACTGTTGGTGTTATTACTACTAGTTTATGTACTTTCACTGGTTTACACTCGGGAGGTCACTATCAATTGAAGTGGTTACCCACGTAAAAGGATTCTTCAGGCTGGGCTTGATGGCTCACGCCTGTAATCCCTCCACTTTGGGAGGCCAAGGCAGGTGGATCACTTGAGGACAGGAGTTCAAGACCAGCCTGGCCAACATGGCAAAACCCTGCCTCTACTAAAAATACAAAAATTATCCTGGCATAGCAGTTGTGCCTCTAATTCCAGCTACTTGGGAGGCTGAGGCATGAGAATAGCTTGAACCTGGAAGGCAGAGGGTGCAGTGAGCTGAGATCATGCCACTGAGCTCCAGCCTGGGCAATAGAGCGAGACTCCATCTCAAAAAAAAAAAAAAAAGGATTCTCCAGTCCCACATCCCACATGACATCATGACATCACTCTGGCCCCAAATTTCACTGGCTGAGATGACATTGCCTCAGAAGACATTGCCCTAACCAAGAATTTTCCAACGGAGTTGAGTTTGACCCTTGTGCTAGAAAACATACATTTCTTACCCAAAACTCTCCACCCAGTGATGCTCATGGACTGCCTTTCCCAAGGTACAAAATGGATACAACTTTTTTTGGTTTTCCTCCTGAGCTCTGCTTAACCCATGATACTTCTACACTCTTAACTCTCTCCTAATGTAGACCCCTACACTTCCATGCCTAAAGAAAAATCTGAGGCTCACACCTGTAATCCCAGCACTTTGTGAGGCTGAGGCGGGTGGATTATCTGAGGTCAGGAGTTGGAGATCAGCCTGGCCAACCTGGTGAAACGCTGTCTCTTCTAAAAAAACAAAAATTAGCTGGGCATGGTGGCAGGCGCCTGTAATCCCCACTACTCGGGAGGCTGCGGCAAGAGAATCACTTGAACCTGGGAGTCAGAATGCAGTGAGCTGAGATCACGCCATTGCACTCCAGCCTGGACAACAAGAGTGAAACGCGGTCCCCCCCACCAAAAAAAATTAGTCGGGCAGGGTGGTGGGAGCTTGTAATCCCAGCTACTCTAGAGGCTGAGGCCGGAGAATCGCTTGAACCTGGGAGGCGGGGGTGGCAGTGATCCGAGATTGTGCCACTGCACTCCAGCCTGGGTGACAGAGTGAGACTCTATCTCAAAAAAAAGAAAGAAAGAAAGAAGGAAAGAAAGAAAGAAAGAGAAAGAAAGAAAGAAAAACCTGGTAGATGTGACTAAAATTAATGAAGATCTTGCTTTTTCCAGTGGTTATTTATTTATTTTTATTTTTATTTTTTGACACTGGCTTCTGGGCAGAAATTGACAAGTGAATCCTAAACTTCATATAGAAATGGAAAGAACACCAAATAGCCAAAACAATTGTGAAAAAGAGGAACACAGTTGAAGGACTTCCATTTCTGGATATCAAAACTTACTACAAAGTTGCAGTAATCAAAACAATGTGGCACTGACTTAGGGACAGAGCTACAGATTAATGGTATAGAATTGAGAGTCCAGGGCCCAGGGGCAGTGGCTCACGCCTGTAATCCCAGCACTTTGGGAGGTCCAGGCAGGCCGATTACTTGAGGCCAGGCCTCACCTTCCTCCCTGCCCTTCTTCTACCATCCACAGGACTGGTTCTGATCTCAACCTGGTACTCTGGGCTTGGCCCCACCTTCTGCTCCGCCCCCAAACATGGTTCCGCCCCCCAGTGTAGTCCCGCCCACAGGCCTGACTCTACCCTCAACCTCGTCCTCTGGGCCTGGCCTCACCTTCCTCCCGGTCCCCTAGCGTCGCTCCCGCCCCTCGCCCGTAGCTCCGCCCACAGGCCTGACTAACTTCAACCTTGTTCTCTGAACCTGGTGACTCCAGCTTCCTCTGTGAGTCCACAGCGAGGTTCAGTTGCACCCACGCGGAAGGAAACTAGAATTCCTCAGCGTGAGGTCTTCCAACAGGGCTGAAGCACGAGCCGCGGAGCCACTGCTAGCTGGAGGCTGTAAGCGGAAGTGACGCCAGCGAGGCGCTGCCCTATTTTCCGGTACTGGCTCCGCGAGCCTGAGCAAGGTTTTCTTATGGTTGTGGTTGAATTCGGACGGAGCAAGTGGACTGGTAGTGGAACAGGCGTTCAAGTTTATCCGAGGGTGCCGAGGGGCCTTCTTAGAGATTCTTGGCCTGCTCTGCTCGCCTAAGGTAGGTCTGCGAGGCCGCTTGGGCTGTCGGTCCTCGCGAAGGAAGGGGTTGATAATTGGGGCGCTCACCCATGGTGCTCCCTTCAAAAGCCTCCCAAAAGACAAGCCTCCAAAAAGATAAGCTTCCAAAAAGACCATTGTGAGTTTTTTCTACGAAGAAAAGAATTTCCTCCGCTTGAGCCACGTTAACTTGTCCCCCAGCCTCGTCCCGCCTTACAGACCCTACGCATTCCGGTGAGCATTGGGTGAGGGATGGTTCAAAGGGGCATCTTGTTATGTGAACGAATGTTTCACCTGAGACTGTTCGTTTGTTTATGCATCATAAACGTACTTTTGACGCCTTACATTCTGTTATAAAGACACTTTAATAGGTGTCTAGGAAGTGCATATTTCTCTATGGAAATATAAAATTACATAGACCACAAACAGGTCTTTCCACTGAAGAAAAATAAGAATGCTAAGCTATTTTGATCTGAACTTCGTAGGCCTGGACATCCCCACAGACTTTAAAAATAGGGGCCGGCCAGGCGCGGTGGCTCACACCTGTAATCCCAGCACTTAGGGAGACCGAGGCGGGCAAATCACCTGAGGTCAGGAGTTTGAGACCAGCCTGGCCAACATGGCAAAACCTTGTCGCTACTAAAAATACAAAAAAATTAGCTGGGGGTGGTGGCTCACGTCTGTAATCCGTTACTCAGGAGGCTGGCAGGAGAATCACTTGAACCCAGGAGGAGAAAGTTACAGTGAGCCAGGATGGTGTCACTGCACTCCAGCATGGGCGACAGAGCGAGACTCTGTCTCAAAAAAACCAAAACAAAACCAAGCAAACAAACAAACCAGGGGCCCACCGGGGGTACGAGACCAACCTTGGCAACATAGCGAGACTTTGTCTTTTAAAAAAAAAATTAAAAACTAGCCAGAAGTGGTGGTGTATGCCAGCTACTTGGAAGGCTGAGGCGGGAGGATCACTTGAGATGGAGAGTTCGAGACTGCAGTGAGCTATGATCGCGCCATTGTACTCCAGCCTGGGCTACAGAGCAAGACCTCGCCTCTTAAACAAAAAGACAAAAACGGGCACCCAGGAGGAAAGGATGGAGGCTTCGTTGCACTAGTATTAAGAATCAAATTTACCATTCGCCCTCTCCCTAGAAAACTAAAATACCTTTTATGGTGAACTATTTGAGAGTAAGTTGAAAATTGCAGGAAATTGATACTTGACTTTCAAGTAGTTGGTAATGCATTTTCTAAAGATAAAGGATACTGGTCTACTAAAACCACAATATTTGTATTTCAACCAAGAAAATTTAAAAAAATGTCATTTAGGCCAGGCACAGTGGCTCACATCTGTAATCCCAGCACTTTGGAAGGCCGAGGCGGGCAGCTTACTTGAGGCCAGGTGTTCGAGACCAGCCTGGCCAACATGGCGAAATGCCATCTCTACTATAAAATAAATAAATAAATAAATTAAATAAATAAATAAATAAATAAAGCCGGCCCCGGTAATCCCACCAGCTGAGATGGGAGAATCACATGAACTCGGGAGGTGGAGCTTGCAGTGAGCTGAGATCACGCCTCTGCATTCCAGCCTGGGCTCTCCACATGGTTCCAAAATAGGTCCTTGGGACCTAAGATCTATTTAAAGTTTATGGCTCTTAGTATCTTTGAACCTAGACCAGTTACTATTGTTTCTCTGTCACATCAACTTTTGAAAAGTCACATTATTTCAGAAAGACACACATTTTAATATTTCTGATTGTAGTCTTATGGTGTGTTTAAATATTTCTTTTATTTTTTGTATTTTTTATAAAGTAATGCATGCTAATGGTTCATTAAGGCATAATGAAAAAAAAAATCCAACCAAGGGCTGCTGTTAGGGAACTTGTAAACTAGTGGAGGGGCAGACGTCTAACCAAGCAAATAAATGTTTCATTACTTTTTTTTTTTAAATTGAGACAGAGTCTCCCTCTATCGCCCAGGCTGGAGTGCAGTGGTTCCATCTCTGCTTACTACAATCTCCGCCTCCCAGATTCAAGCGAGTCTCATGTCTCAGCCTCCCAAGTAGCTGGGATTACAGGCATGCACCACGAAGCCTGGCTAATTTTTGTATTTTTAGTAGAGATGGGGATTTCACCATGTTGGCCAGGCTGGTCTTGAACTCCTGACCTCAGGTGATCCGCCTGCCTCGGCCTCCCAAAGTGCTGGGATTAGAAGTGTGAGCCACTGCGCCTGACTTATTATTACAAATTGATGAGAGTTTTGGAAGTAGAGGACAGTATTGTTTTCTATGTGTATATATGGGAGTAAGTGATATAAGAAAAGTGAGTTCTATTTAAGATGAAACCAAAAAGATGGTGTCTAAATTAGCCATATTGAAAGGAAAGGGAGTAGGAGGTAAGGAAAGAATCATATAAATTGGCTGATTGCATATATACGGTGAGAGGTGAGTACATCAAGTGTTTTTCTTAGGTTTGATAGAATTTTCTTTGGGGGTTAAAATGAGGGATGAATCTAATCTTCAACATTATAACTACAGAAAAAATAAGTGATGTCTAATCAAATGTGTAAACCAAGAGAAAATAGAAGAAAGCATGAATATGCTTTATTTTCATGAGTAGGAAATTAATTGAAAGAATCAGAATCAGTGCCTGACTGAGCACTTGAAAATAAATTCTACATGGAAATTCACTTAATTATCAATCTTAGCAAATATGTGTTCATATATGGAGGGACAAGCCTCTTCGTGATATTCAGTCCAACCTCGGGTTCTTCCTACCCAAAGTAGGTCTCCATTTCTGAGAAGAAATGTACAGAGTAACCAGTCCTGTATGAGACTCCTATGTGACCAACACATCTACTCACTCCGTGGGTAAATGAAACTAGAAGACTACCCTGCCGACATGGGCTGCCAGAAAGCTCTGAAGGAACCATGAGGCTTAGAAATACCCACTTTGGGCGTGAGCGGTGGCTCACGCCTGTAATCTCAGCACTTTGGGAGGCCGAGGAGGGTGAATCATGAGGTCAGGAGTTCAAGACCAGCCTGGCCACGATGGTGAAACCCCGTTTCTACTAAAAATACAAAGATTAGCTGGGTGTGGTCATGGGCACCGGTAATCCCAGCTACTGGGAAGGCTGAGGTAGAGAATTGCTTGAACCCGGGAGGTGGAGGTTATAGTGAGCTGAGATTGCACCACTGCACTCCAGCCTGGGCGACGGAGCAAGACTCCATCTCAAAAAAAAAAAAAAAAAGAAATACCCACGTTACCGTCTGTATTTGTCACCTAGGGGTCCCAGTGAGCTAGCTGACATAGAGAAAAAACTGGTATGTTCTGAAGATAAAGCTGATGAGGATGTGCATGTTTTGCTGGTTGCAGAGAGCATTAGAGAAAATTTCAAAAATTGTTGGCAACGTCTACTAAATTTGTACACGTACATGCTCTGTAACATAAGAGTAATGGCTTCAGTGTGCATCAAGATAACAGTAAAGACATTTCACCAGCATTGTTTGAAGTAATCCTCAATTGGAAATTACCCAAATGAGATCAACAGAATGGGTAAATTGTGGCATAATTATACTACTGGAATGCTCTACAGCAAATGAAGTAATAAAGGTAGATAAAATGATATAGATCAACTTCACAAATATAATCTTAAGATCACTTGTTATTCCGCAGTTAGTTTTTTCTACCCTGTACCAGAGCCAAGGTGTTTCTCAAAACGAGGGTAGTTTCCTGCAGAAGATGGCATGGATTTGCTCCACACTACTGTGTTGCCAGTCTCCTATTGATGCTTGCCAGAGAATGCTATGGAGGCATTGAGTATGATTGGATCTGCTAGATCATTTGGACTAAGTGCTTGAGAATCTTATAGAACAGCCTGAACTTGTTGCAAGGTACTTTCCTTTTTTTTTTTTTTTGAGACGGAGTTTTGCTCTGTTGCCCAGGATGAAGTGCAATGGTGCAATATCGGCTCACTGCAACCTCTGCCACCAGGGTTCAACCGATTCTCCTGCCTTGGCCTCCGAAGTAGCTGGGATTAGAGGTGTGCACCACCACGCCCAGCTAATATTTGTATTTTTAGTAGAGACGGGGTTTCACCGTGTTGGCCAGGCTGGTCTTGAATTACCAACTTCAAGTGATCCACCCACCTTGGCCTCCCAAAGTGCTGGGATTAAAGGCATGAGGCACCTCGCCTGGCCTGCAAGGCACTTTCTTGCTGTGACCCCACTTGAAACTGAAAGTCTTATAGGTGACTTTGTAGACTGAATAAAGCACATTCAAAAGTGGTATATGTTTTAAAAGGAAACATTGTCATTTGCAAAAACATGGATGGACAATATGTTAAGTGAAATAAGCCAGGTATAGAGAAACAAATACCGGATGATCTCCCTTGTATGTGTGATCTTAAAAAGTTGGATTCATAGAAGGAGAGATAGAATGGTAGTTACCAGGGGCTTAGGGGTATGGGTTGGGGAGATGTTGATCAAATAAGAGAGGAGACCACCCCTCATATTGTCTTATGCCCAATTTCTCCCTCCAAAGAAAAAAAGAAGCAAAAACTAAAAGGCAGAAATGAAACCCACAGGCAGACAGCCCAGTGCCACACCCTGGGCCTAGTAGTTACAGATTGACCCCTGACTTAATCAGTTATGTTATCTATAGATTACAGACATTGTATGGAAAAGCACTGTGAAAATCCCTGTCCTGTTCTGTTCTGTTCTAATTACCAGTGCGGGTGCATGCAGTCCTCAGTCACGTACCCCCTGCTTGCTCAATTGATCACGACCCTCTCACACGGACCCCCTTAGAGTTGTAAGCCCTTAAAAGGGACAGGAATTGCTCACTCAGGGAGCTCAGTTTTTGGAGACATGAGTCTGCTGATGCTACCAGCTGAATAAAGCCCTTTCCTTCTACAGTTCAGTGTCTGAGGGATTCTTGTTTGCGGCTTGTCCTGCTACATTTCTTGGTTCCCTGACTGGGAAGCGAGGTGATTAATGGAAGGTCGAGGCAGCCCCTTAGGTGGCTTAGGCCTGCCCTGTGGGGCATCCCTGCCGGGGATTCTGGCCAGCTTGAGCGACTCGGATCCTGAGAGCACTCCTAGGTAGGCAATTGCCCCGGTGGAATGCCTCGCCAGAGCAGTGTGTGGCAGGCCCCCGTGGAGGATCAACGCAGTGGCTGAACACCAGGAAGGAACTGGCACTTGGAGTCTGGACATCTGAAACTTGGTAAGACTGGTCTTTGGAACTTGCCCACTCCGTTTGAGTGGAAGTGTGGCCTGATCACCCATGACATGCCTGAACTGGCACTTTGGTTTTTGTTTTTGACTTGACTTGGATTGCTTGATACTTTGGTTTTGGTTTTGACCTGGCTTGGATTTCTTGATATTCTGATTTTGGTTCTGATTCTGGTTTGGCATAAACTATAAAACTGTGTGTGTGCCCTCTTTAGTTGTTCTTTATTTTGTGGTGTGTGTGTGGTGTGAGTGTGGTGTTTTGTCTCGAGGAAACATGGGTCAGCACAAAGTAAGCCCACCCCACTAGGAACTATGTTGAAAAATTTCAAAAAGGGATTTAAGGAATACTATGGAGTTACTATGACACTGAAATGCCTAACCTTGTTTTTACTTTAACTCGTTACTTTGAATTTTGTCCTGCTTATCTCTTTAATCACCTAGCCTTTCTTCTCATGTAAATAAGACTCTCTTTAGCTAGGAAAGCCAGACAAACTCCAATTGACCCCTGAATTTACAAGACACTAAGGGCTCCTCACCCAACCCCCTTTCGTAAGGAGTTGGCCTGGGTAAACAGATCCTCAGCATTTCAAAGGAGCCCAATTAACTGATAAGGTACGAACACCAACCATGTGTGAAGTTCCCAGGAATTTTCTCCAAGAGATAACAACATAAAACCTTGAGTTCTTGTCCGGCATAGACCCTATATCTAATTATAATGAAAGATTTAGAAACTTGCACCTGGTACCGTTGCTCTTCTTGTAACCATTTGCCTTTTAAGTTGTTTATCACTCTGTAACCATTTTGATTCTTGCATGTTTTTACTTCTGTAAAATTATTACATTTCCTAAACCTAGATATAAAAGTTAATCGAGCCCCTTCCTCGTGGCTGAGAGAATTTTGAGCATTAGCTGTCTCTTTGGCCGCCAGCTTAATAAAGGACTCTTAATTCATCTCAAAGTGTGGCATTTCCTTAACTTGCCTGGGTACAACACCACCAGGAAAACTTAGAACTTTGTGTGAGATAGACTGGCCAGCATTAGAGGTGGGTTGGCTATCAGAAGCAAGCCTGGAGAGGTCCTTTGTCTCGAAGGTATGGCACAGGGTAACCTATAAGTCAGGGCACCCAGATCGGTTCCCATATATAGATTCTTGGTTACAGCTAGTTTTGGACCCCCCACAGTGGTTAAGAGGACAGGTAGCAGCAGTACTAGTAGGTAAGGGACAGTTAAGGAAGATTCTCTCCCAGCACTTTGGGAGGCCGAGGCGGGCGGATCACGAGGTCAGGAGATCGAGACCACAGTGAAACCCCGTCTCTACTAAAACTACAAAAAATTATCCAGGCGTGGTGGTGGACACCTGTAGTCCCAGATACTCGGAGAGGCTGAGGCAGGAGAATGGCGTGAACCCGGGAGGTGGAGCTTGCAGTGAGCCGAGATTGCACCAGTGCACTCCAGCCTGGGGCGACAGAGCGAGATTCCGTCTCAAAAAAAAAAAAAAAAAAAAGGAAGATTCTCGCTTCACCCGCCAAGGGAAGTTGGCACCAAAAGTTCTGTCAGACCCAACAACAGAAGAATCATGGCAGGAATTAGTACCAGCAGTACCCCCTCCTTATTGAGAGGAAGGGCTCCCCACTCCTGAGCCCACAGCACCTACACCTCCACCAGATAGCCACACTCCTAGACCACCCAGAGTAGACAAAGGAAAGGAAGGCATGGGAGAAACTCCTCCCTTGGCAGCTCACTTACAGCCCAAGACTGGAATCCAAATGCCTCTGAGAGAGCAGTGATATACTGGGGTAGATGAGGATGGACACATGGTGGAAAGGCGTACCTTTGTGTATCAACCTTTCACATCTGCTGACCTCCTCAATTGGAAAAATACTCCATCTTACACCAAAAAGCCTCAAGCTTTAATTGACTTGCTCCAAACTATTATACAGACTCATAATCCTACTTGGGCTGATTGCCACCAGCTGCTCATGTACCTCTATACAGATGAAAGGTGAAAGGTGCTCCAGGCGGCAACTGAGTGGCTAGAGGAGCACGTCCCAGCTGATTACCAAAACCCCCAAGAATATATAAGAATTCAGCTGCCAGGAACAGACCCCCAATGGGCCCCAACAAGGGACCAGACATGGAGAGGCTAAGACGGTACCATGAGGCATTAATAGAAGGTCTAAAGAAAGGGGCTCAAAAGGCTACGAATGAAAGTAAGGTCTCTGAGGTCATCCAAGGAAAAGAGGAGAATCCAGCGCAATTCTATGAAAGACTGTGTGAGGCTTACCGTGTGTACGCTCCGTTTGATCCAGATAGCCCTGGAAATCAGCGTATGATTAACATGATTAACAGCGCCTTGGTTAGTCAAAGCGCAGAAGATATCAGGAGAAAATTGCAGAAACAGGCTGGGTTTGTGGGTATGAATACCTCGCAGTTACTGGAAATAGCCAATCAAGTGTTTGTGAACAGAGATGCAACAAGCTGCAGAGAAAGCCGTAAGGAAGGCGAACACCAGGCCAGGCGAAATGCTGACTTACTGGCCATGGCCATTAGGGGAATTCCCCCAAAAGGAGAGGGAAAGGGGGGTTCTGGGAAGAATACCCAGTCTAATCGCCCATGCTTGCAACATAACCAATGCGCCTATTGTAACGAAATAGGACATTGGAAGGATAAGTGTCCCCAACTGAAGGAAAAGCAAGGTGATTCAGAACAAAAGATCTCAGATAAAGATGAGGGAGCTTTGTTCAATCTGGCTGAAGGGCTACTGGAGTGAAGAAGACCGGGCTCAAGCACCCCCAAGGAGCCCACGGTCAGAATTACAATTGGGGGCAAGGACATTAAGTTTTTGGTCGATACTGGTGCTGAACATTCAGTAGTGACCACCCCGGTCACCCCCTTATCCAAGAAAACCACTGATAGAGCAACAGGAGTTTCCACTAAGCAGGCTTTCTGTCTACCACGAACCTGGTCGGTGGGAGGACATGAATATTTCACCAGTTCTTATACATGCCTGACTGTCCCTTGCCCTTGCTGGGAAGAGACTTGTTTAGCAAGCTGAAAGCCACCATCTCCTTTACAAAACAGGGCTCTTTACATCTAAAATGACCGGGAACAGGAGTTATCATGGCCCTTACAGGCCCCCAGGAAGAATAATGGAGACTTTTTCTAATAAGACAAGGCCAAGAGATAAAACCAGCTCTAGCTAAACAATGGCCTCGAGTATGGGCAGAGGATAATCCTCTGGAATTGGCAGTCAACCAAGCCCCCATACTCATAGAAGTTAAGCCTGGGGCCCAACCAGTTAGACAAAAGCAGTATCCGGTTCCCAGAGAAGCTCTCGAAGGAATCCAGGTTCATCTCAGGCGCGTGAAAGCCTGTGGAGTTATAGTTCCTTGCCAGTCTCCATGGAACACCCCCCTCCTGCCTGTCCCTAAGCCAGGGACCAAGGACTACCAGCCAATACAGGACTTGCACTTGGTCAACCAAGTTACAGTGACTCTACACCAACAGTTCCTAACCCATACACATTGTTAGAGCTACTGCCGGCTGAGGACAGCTGGTTTACCTGTCTGGACTTAAAAGATGCCTTCTTTAGCATCAGACTACCTCCTGAGAGCCAGAAGCTGTTTGCCTTTCAATGGGAAGATCTGGAGTCAGGAGCCACTACTCAGTACACGTGGACCCGGCTTCCCCAAGGGTTCAAGAACTCTCCTACTATCTTCAGGGAGGCCCTGGCTCAAGACCTGCAAAAGTTTCCTGCTAAAGACCTAGGCTGCATCTTGCTCTTGTACGTGGACGACCTTCTGTTGGGACACTCCACGGCAGTCGGGTGCACAAAAGGGACGGATGCCCTGCTTCAGCACCTGGAAGACAATGGTTATAAGGTGTCCAAGAGGAAAGCTAAGGTCTGCAGACAGCAGGTACGGTACCTGGGATTCACTATTCGAAAAGGGGCGCACACCCTGGGGTCAGAAAGAAAGCAGGTCATCTGCAGCCTACCGGAACCTAAAACCAGAAGACAAGTAAGGGAATTCCTAGGAGCTGTGGTGTTTTGTAGATTATGGATTCCAAACTTTGCAGTACTAGCCAAACCTTTGTACAGGGTTACAAAGGGGGGCGACCGGGAGTCTTTTGAACGGTAGCATCTACAACAGCAAGCCTTTTGTAAGTTAAAGGAAAAGCTTATGTCGGCCCCAGCCCTAGGACTACCAGATTTCACAAAGCCCTTTACACTGCGTGTGACAGAAAGAGAAAAAATGGCAGTTGGAGTTTTAACCCAGACTGTGGGGCCCTGGGCAAGGCCAGTGGCCTATCTCTCAAAACAACTAGATGGGGTTTCCAAAGGCTGGCCACCATGTCTAAGGGCCCTGGCAGCAACAGCCCTGTTAGCACAAGAAGCAGATAAACTAACCCTTGAACAAAACCTGAATATAAAGGTCCACCATACTGTGGTAACCTTGATGTATACCAAATGACATCATTGGCTAACAAATGCTAGATTAACCAAGTACCAAAACTTGCTATGTGAAAATCCCCGCATAACTACTGAAATCTGTAATACCCTAAGTCCCGCCACCCTGCTTCCAGTATCAGAGAGTCCAGTCAAGCATAACTGTGTATTGGTGTTGGACTCAGTTTATTCTAGCAGACCTGACCTTTGGGACCAGCAATGGGCATCAGTAGACTGGGAATTACACATGGACAGGAGCAGCTTCATCAACCCACAAGGGAAAAGATGTGCAGGATATGCGGTGGTAACTTTGGATGCTGTCATTGAAGCCAAACCGTTGCCACAGGGCACTTCAGCCCAGAAGGCTGAGCTCATTGCTTTAACTCAGGCTCCATAGCTCAGTGAAGGTAAGACTGTAAACATCTACACTGACTCTCGATATGCCTTTCTAACCCTCCAAGTGCATGGAGCATGGAGTATTATATAAGGAAAAGGGCCTGTTAAACTCTGGGGGAAAGGACATAAAATATCAACAAAATATTCTACAATTATTAGAAGCAGTGTGGAAACCTCAGAAAGTGGCAGTCATGCACTGCAGGGGACACCAGCGAGCTTCCACCTCAGTGGCCTTGGGAAATTCTCGAGCTGATTCAGAAACTCGAAAAGCAGCATCTACCCCTTACTGGGCATCGGTAGCAGCCCCCTTACTCCCTCAAACACCTGACCTGGTACTTGCCTATTCTAAGGAAGAAAAAGACTTCTTCCACGCAGAAGGGGGCAAGTAATAAAAGGAGGATAGAACAGACTGCCAGATGGGAGGGTAGCTGTGCTGCAGTTGCTGGGAGCCACAATCGTATTGGCCATGCACGAAACCACTCATCTAGGTCAAGAGTCACTTGAAAAATTGTTAGGCCAGTACTTCTACATCTCACACTTTCCAGCCCTTGCAAAGCAGTAGCACGATGGTGCGTTACTTGCTGACAGCACAATGCGAGGCAAGGCCCCACTGTTCCACCCGGCATACAAGCTTATGGAGCGGCTCCTTTTGAGGATCTTCAGGTGGATTTCACAGAAATGCTGAAATGTGGAGGTAACAAGTATTTGCTGGTTCTTGTGTGTACTTAGTCTGGGTGGGTGGAGGCTTATCAAACACGAACTGAAAGGTCTACGAGGTAACCCATGTGCTTCTCTGAGATCTTATTCCTGGGTTTGGATTGCCCTTATGAATCAGCTCAGAATACGGGCCAGCGTTTGTGGCTGACTTGGTACAGATTAGCCAGGTGCATTAGCAGCAACTGTATTCCCAGCTACTTGGGAGACTGAGGCATGAGGATCACTTGAGCCTGGGAGGTGGAGGTTTCAGTTAGCCCAGATTGTGCCACTGCATTCCAGCCTGGGAGATAGAACAAGATTTGTCTCAAAAAAAAATTTAATCATTGAAAAGTAAAATGATAATTGTCATCAAAATAATGTTTCTGTGTTCAAATGGGTGAAATCTCTTAATATGTTGGAAAATGTTTTAAATCCTTTATCCCCTCATCAGCAGACAAGAAGTTACAGTGGATGGAAACTCTGTAAGAATTGTGAAGATGTCTTCAGGGAACGATTTTTCCTTAAGACACACACGAGAGCTCAGAAGGGAGGGAACACTTCTCAGGGTGATTGTTATGGAAAAGACATCCTTAGTGTGCACAAGGAAGCCTCTATTGGACAGGAACTTTCTAAATTTAATCCATGTGGAAAAGTCTTCACCCTAACTCCAGGCCTTCCTGAACATCTTGAAGTTCTCAATGCAAGACAACCGTACAAATGTAAGGAATGTGGAAAAGGCTTTAAGTGTTTTGCAAGCCTTGATAATCACATGGGAATTCACACTGGTGAGAAACTCTGAATTTCAGGAATGTGGGAGAGTCATCACACCTTCCTCACACCTAAAGCAGTGTGTAACAATTCATACTGGAAGGAAATCCAAAAAGACTAAGAAATATGGGAAATCCTTCACTAATTTTTCTCAACTTTCTGCACATGTGAAAACTCATAAAGAGGAGAAGTCCTTTGATTGTAAAGAATGTGGAATTTCCTTTAGAAATTCCTCATATCTTAATGATCACATTCAAACTCACACTGGAGTAAAAACCACATAAATATACAGAATGTGGGAAAGCCTTCACTAGGTCAACTCAACTTACTGAACATGTAAGAACTCACACTGGAGTAAAACCCTATGAATGTAAGGAATGTGGGAAAGCCTTCACTCAGTACACAGGCCTTGTTATACACTTACGAAGTCACACCGGGGAGAAACCCTATCAGTGTAATGAATGTGGAAAAGCCTTCACTAGATCCTCAGGCCTTACTCAAAATACAATAATTCAGATGGGAGAGAAGCCTTATGAATGTGTTGAATGTGGAAAAACCTTCATTACTTCTTCCCATTGTACTTAACATTTGAAAACTCATAGTGGAGAAAAGCCCTTTGTATGCAAGATATGTGCGAAAGCATTTATGTATTCCTCATGCCTTAATGTTCACCTGCAAACTCATAATGGAGAGAAACCCTTCGTACGTAAAGAATGTGGGAAAGCATTTATTGTTTCCTCACACCTAGGTAGACATAAAATAATTCATGGCTGGGCGCAGTGGCTCATGCCTGTAATCCCAGCACTTTGGGAGGCTGAGGTGGGTGGATCACGAGGTCAGGAGATCTGAGACCACCTGGCTAACACAGTGAAATCCCATCTCTACTGAAAGTACAAAAAATTTGCCAGGCATGGTGGCATGCACATGTAGTCCCAGCTACTCAGGACACTGAGGCAGGAGAATCGCTTGAACCTTGGAGGCAGAGGTTGTAGTGAGCTGAGATTGATTGAGCTACTGCACTCCAGCCTGGGCAACAGAGCGAGAGTTCATTTCAAAAAAAAAAAAAAAAAGAATTAACGCTGGGGAGAAACCCTATGAATGTAAGGGTATGAGTGTTACCATTTAGCTCATCGGTTGCCATATTTAATTATTGGCAGTGACACCAAAAGATTATCAGATTTGTCCTAAATGCCTTGTGAAGGTTGTACTGGCTCATGGATTGGCCTTAGATGCCATCCCGAGGGTCTGAAATTAAACCTACAGCTCCTGAATACAACTTCATGGTTGCCTGAGTCTGGGCATCTGTGAAGAAGGGTCATGGATGGTGAGATCAGTACTGCAGGCTGCCTCACCTTACTGATTAGATTCCTAGGATCATAGCATTAACAAGTTCTGTATGAGATAAATCATGCAGATTGGTCCCAGCCCCTGTTGGTTAGTGGCTGCCAGTGGCACATTCATGTCAAAATTTACCAGAAGCCAAGATAATGTAGACCCCAGAGTTGGGTTGTTAAAAGATGCTCCTCCAAGAGTCTCCTCTGTTCCCAGGGATCCTGCAGAGCATGGCAGGAATGAAACCATCCATAACTGCCAGTGCCCTTTCACAGCTGATTATTTCTGTGACCCATTCTTGTAAAATCTAAGAAGTGTGACAACCTTGCCTGTTCTATTCTGCCTTCTCTGTCCATTTTAGGTGGCACAATGTTAAGTGGCAGTGTCTCTTCTAGTATAATCCAGTCTCTCTCCTCATTTCTCTTAAGATGGCTGATATAGTCCATGAATCCCACTCATGATCTCTTTACGAGATGATTGTTCAGCCACACTTTGAGGATTCTGTTCAGTACAAGTTTTCTAATTTTTGCAGTATGAATAGGCTGAGAATTTTCCAAATCTCCAAGTTCTGGTTTCTTTTTCCTTAACAATTTATTCTGCAATTCAAGTCTCCCCTTTTGCATTTTACTATAAGCAGTCAGGAAGAATGAAGCTTCCTGTGTCCTTTAACACTTTAATTACAGATCTTAGTGATAAATACTCAATTTTATCTCTCTCAAGCTCTACCTTCCACAAAATGCTAGAATACAGTTCTGCCAAGTTCTTCACCACTTTATATCAAGGGTTGTCTTTTCTTCATTTTCCAATAGCATGTTCCTCATTCCCCAGTGACACCTCACCAGAATCACCCTTATCAACCTTATTTCCAGCTTGCACATCAGAACTTTTCGAGCCTCTACTCATTTGTCAGTTTCAAAGCTGCTTCACATTTTTAGTTTTTTTGTTTGTTTGTTTTTAATTGTAGTACCTCTACTTCTCAGTACAAAATCTGCCTTAGCTCAGGCCACCATAACAAAATACCACAGACCAAATGGCTTACAAATCCATTTAATTTTAAATAAATGAGATTAAAACCACAGAAATCTATTGTTGGAACAAATTTTTAGTGCCACAAAAGAAATAGCATTTGAATATAAGTTTTCTCAGCTAGGCAAATTTACTTCTATAGAAGGGTGCATCTTGTGGATGGAGCAATGGCAAGAGCACATCACACAATGGAGAGCATTTTTAATGGAGAGGGTTTTTAATCCCTAACGCTCTTGGCCTTAGTTGCTGTTTCATTCCCCTATTGGTTGGGGTCGGCCGCACAGTCTAAGCTAAATGTAATTAGCTAATTAGAAGAGCGCAGGGAAGAACAGTTTCTGTGAGTAAAGCTGTTACAGCAGGGAGGGGGTGATTTCCTGGCGGGCATGCCTGGGCACAGCAGGGTAGGAGGGTCTGATAGATGGGCAGGCAAGAGTTATTTAGACCAGGGAAATAAGACTTGGGGACAGACAGTACAAGGAAGTGAAGACCTCATGGAGAAGAATACCTTGTTTGTAACAAAGTGAAACTCTTTGAAGAGGAACTGTTTGAACTACTTGTTTTTAACAATTTAACCCCTCTTGAATTTATACACTTCCTTCTTTAAATTTATTTAACGTGGCTTGAATTTGTCGAATTTTTAAAAAATTATTATCTAGAAGGAAAAGTTTGTCTGAATAGGGTCGGGGAGAATTGGGGAAGGTTTTAATGAGAGCTGTTTTTATAAGCTTCTGAATTAGCCTATGGATGCAAGGGATAATACAACACTTAACAAGAATGATCACTTTTAGTATAATAGCAAGGGAGGTGAGGATTTAGGACATAAGTCCTTTTAACTTGCTAAACCATTTTTCAATAAATTAGTGAAGGGATTATTTATTTTAGAATTTTTAACTAGCTTATTGGACAAAGTAAGGCTTTGTAGTGCTTTTATTATGATTCATTGGTGGCAGTGTTATTAGAGATAAAAGTACAACATTGAGTTTTAATTATGACACAAACTCTACTTCTTTTTTTTTGCTAGTATTATATTTAATGCTATTTTATTTTCTTAAGTCATTTGACTGGTGAGCCTTAACTGTTGACCTATTTTTTAATAGCATCTTTAGTATAATTAAATTGTTGCTGGTTGAAATAGATGTAATTTATTTAACTTACATTTTTATTTATAGTCGACTACCAGAACAATATAGACTTAAACACTGCAGCGATTTGATTATGGGCCTTAAATTTATTTGGTACCCTTTGTGGAACTTTGATAGTATTTATATAAACATGAAGATTAAAGGATTCACGAAGGGCATTTTTTATTTTTATGGTGTTTTGCCATTATCTTTCTTAGTTGATGAAATGCGAGGGGGAAAATGATGGCCTTTTCACCTGGAAAAGGCCTAGCGCATAAGTGCCACTCTAATGGCTTGGCAGAGTACCCAGCAATAGTCCCTTGCAATACCAGTACACATCTGCTCGGAGATGAACAAAGGCAGAGTGATTGGTAAGCTTTTGAAAAGGCTTGGTTTCACTGCACCCTGTTAAGTCTCCAAGGAATGCTAACTTTTCCTCCTGCAGTGAAAGGCATGAGGTGAAGTTAATATTAGGGACTGGAGGCCAGATGGCCCTTGGGGGCTGACCCTTAGGGCTCTTGACCTCAGGGGACAGCAGTGAAAGAGTTTTGCCTAACTCATTGCTCCAGGCTATGGGGTTTTGGAAGGGGGCTAACATACAGCTACCATACTGTTTATGCCCAGCTACCATACAGATTATGCCCAGTCCATGAGAGGACCACCCAAGTGGAAAGGGGACAATTTGGGTCTCTGACTTGCCTGTCACATAAATGTAACTGTCGCTTTTGTTTAGCATGCGAACAGAATATTTAATCCATTCCAGCCAAGCATTTGTGTCTTGATACCCTGTTTAATTGCTATAGTTTGTTTTAAATTTTTAACCTCTATAGCAGGTACTTTGGTTTTATCATTGGGTATATAATGAGAAAAGATTTGACTAGCAGAGAACTTTGGAGAGGGAGAAGGGGGTGGAGGAGCTGGGGAAGCAATGAAGTGCATTTGAAAGGATCCTAAAGGGTCCTTCCCTGATACTTCTGCTGTTATACTATAGAAACGGCTTAATGAAGGGGAAGAACTCTGGGGAGCAGAGATGGTAATCTGTACTGGATTATGTTGGTTCAGCTGACAATTGGGAGGGGTAACTGCTTTAGTAAAATAAATATATGGTTTTAAGAAACTGCAAGTACTAGTTAGGGCAATCTATCCTTGTTCTTTAGTATTTTATAGAGCATTGGACCAACTTTGGCAGATTAGCTCTGCTCTAGGAGGACAAGATTCCAGTTTATACTGGAATCTTCGTCAAACTGTTTTTAAACTGACTTATTCTAGCTAACAGATTTTTAGTCCGAGGAGAGCTAGGAAGGACAAACATACTTTTCTGAAGTGGAGTGTTGCCTCTGGCTTGGTAAATCTCCACAGAGCATCAAAAGGCAAGCATTAAAAGTAATAGTTTGGGGTGAACTTGACTTAGTTACATTAATAATGAGAGGACTAGTAATAGAAGGGGAAAAGAAAGAGTTGCAACATAAGAGGATTAAACCCGGTTAGCTTTAGCTTGTTTGGAGTCAGCCCTGGAATAACTGTCCATGATTCTGGAGGGGGTGGTGCTTTTTTGACCTCGGTGTGATGGGTCCATCCTCTGCTGTTTCTTTTTTTTCTTTTTTTTTTTGAGAGGGAGTCTCGCTCTGCCGCCCAGGCTGGAGTGCAGTGGCGCGATCTCGGCTAACTGCAAGCTCCGCCTCCTGGGTTCACGCCATTCTCCTGCCTCAGCCTCTCCGAGTAGCTGGGACTACAGGCGCCCGCCACCACGCCCAGCTAATTTTTTGTATTTTTAGTAGAGACGGGGTATCGCTGTGGTCTCGATCTCCTGACCTCGTGATCCACCCACCTCGGCCTCCCAAAGTGCTGGGATTACAAGCGTGAGCCACCGCGCCCGGCCATCCTCTGCTGTTTCAACTGTGGTCTCAGTGGTTAGAAGCACTAGGAAGGGTCCTTCCCGCAGCGGGTTTGAGTTTTGCTTCCCTCTAGCTCTTAATGAAAACGTGATCTCCAGGTTGATGCAGGTGTGCTGGGAACTCCAGGGGTGGTGCCTATGCTAAAAGGCCTTTAGTTCTGGGGAAAGAGAGAGTGGAAGGTAGACCAAGTATATAGTTTTTGCAAAACTGATTTTTTGTTTGTTTGTTTTGAATGTAGGAATGTCAGCAGGGAAGTGTAAAGAAGGCAACCCATATAGAATTTCATAAGGGGATAAGCCAACATCTTTCTGAGGGGCAGTCCTGGCTTTTAACAAGGCAACGGGGAGGCATTTAGTCTATAGTAACCAAATCTCTAAAACTAATTTGGTTAGGTGAATTTTTAGAGTTTGTTTTTTTTATACTCTTCCTGATGAAGGTGGGTGCCAGGGGGTATGGTATTTTTATGTTATGTTTAGTACTTGGGCTAATTTTTTAATGGCATGTGCAGTGAAATGAGTTTTATTATCTGAATCGATATTTTCTATTAATCAAAACTTGGGTATAATATTTTCAATTAATGCTTTAACTACATTACTGGCAGTTGCACTTGAAAAGGGAATAGCCTCTACCTAGTGAGTAAGGTGATTTACTATTACTAGCAGGTACTTTAGGCAACCGATTTGGGGCCATTTTGGCATAATCAATTTGGACACTTTGGAATGGCCTTAATCCTGGCTCCCTTCCTCCAAGGGGTGACCTTCTTAGAGTCTGCTTGTTAGCATATATATATATATATATATATGGCAACTATCTGTAACTTGTTTGCCAGAGTATAAATTTTTATACATCCATAGACTCTGAGAATTGCATCACATATAGCTTGGACTTAGGCTGCTGAGTGGGGAGATGGTGGAGGCTCTGCTGCCCAGGCTCAGGCTGCTGCAAGGTCAGCTCTCCTCTATAAAGGGTCAGCTGTGGGGTCCAAATGACAGGGGGCAAGAGAACAGTGTGGGTGCTGTGGCACCCAAACAGTCTCCCACCTCCTTTGTCTACTAGTTGCTGTCTCTCATAGTTCTCAATCTCTCTCCTCACCTGCTCACTCGCTTTTTGTCTGTTTGTCTCCCATCTTTTCCTCTCTCTTCTACACTATTTCTCTCCTTAGTCTCACTTTCTATGTCCCTCTCAGATCTCTGTCTCTTTTAGTCTCTTTCTCACTCATTCTCTCCTTCTATCTCTGTCTCTAATTTTTTTGTTTCTCTCTAAATTTTTTATTTTTAGACTCACAGCATTTTTTTTTAAGTCTCTATCTCATTCGTGCTCTCTTTTTCTTTCTTTCTGTCTCTCTCTGCCATCCCCTGTTTCCTCTCTCCCTCACACTCAGTGTATTCCTATTTCCCATTTGGGACATTGTCTTTTTTTTTTTTTTTTTGAGATGGAGTCCTGCTCTGTCGCCCAGGCTGGAGTGCAGTGGTGCAATCTCAGCTCACTGCAAGCTCCACCTCCCGGGTTCACACCATTCTCCTTCCTCAGCCTCCCAAGTAGCTGGGACTACAGGTGCCCACCACCACACCTGGCTAATTTTTTGGTATTTTTAGTAGAGACGGGGTTTCACTGTGTTAGCCAGGATGGTCTCAATCTCCTGACCTTGTGATCCGCCCTCCTCGGCCTCCCAAAATGCTGGGATTAGAGGCGTGAGCCACAGCGCCCGGCCAGGACATTGTCTTTTAAAGTGACCTAATTTTCCACATTTGAAACATTCTTTCTGTCTTTTTTTTTTTTGTTTCTTCCTTTGAGTCTCCTGGCTTTACTCTTTCATACCTTTTATATCGCCTGGACAGTGGTGGTCTAGGTTCTTTATATGTCTGTCTCCCTGGGTACATTGTTGCATGGTGGACAGCAAGATTTTTGCCTTTTGCTTTTGTTTTTCCTCTTCTTACATATAATTTTTGGGATTTTTTTTTTTTTTTTTGACAGAGTTTCGCTCATCGCCCGGCTGGAGTGCAATGGTGTGTTCTTGGCTCACTGCAACTTCCGCCTCCTGGGTTCAAGCGACTTTCCTGCCTCAGCCTCCAGAGTAGCTGGGATTATAGGCAAGTGCCACCATACCTGGCTAATTTTGTATCCTTAGTAGAGATGGGGTTTCTCCATGTTGGTTAGGCTGGTCTTGAACTCCTGACCTCAGGTGATCTGCCCGTCCTGGCCTCCCAAAGTGCTGAGATTTCAGGCCTGAGCCACTGCACTGGCCTTTTTTGGGCTTTTTAAAGAAGCTCTTCTATAGGTCTATCTGGTTCTCTATTTTTTGTAATATTTTGTTAATATCTGGGCAACTATTAGTTACAAAATGAAGATTTAACATCTCTCATCCAAGGGAGTCTTCTAATTCTAGACTTGCGTATTTCTCCATTTGCTCTTTGAGTCTTTTTAGGAATTTTATAGGTCATTTTTTGTTGTTGTTATTGTGTATTGGAAGCTTTTGTAATGTTTTGGATACAGGGTACAGACTCTTGAATTCTTTTAATTATCATTTCTCTAAGGCCTTTTCATTATTCTTCTAATATTTTAACATTAGGCCTAGTGGACTCTCAGGGGAATATTATTGTTGCTAGCTTTATCCTTTTTCTTACCTTGCTTGGGGTATTTCCCATCTTGATGGTTTTGGGGGGTGAGGCTCAATCTCCCCTACTGGAGATTTCTTGCCTTTTGGGGTGAGGCTCAATTTCCCCTACTGGAAATTTCTTGCCGTCCTTACTACTGGAGGTTTCTGTGAGGCTCAATCCCCCCATTGGGAATTTTTTGCCTCTTCTTTCACTTCATCCTTCTCTAGCCATGTTAGGTCCCTCTTGGCATTGGTGGGTTGGTACAAACCCCCAACCTGGACTCTTTGCAGGAGGGCCACCCTAAGCCATATGAGGTGACCACAGAACCACAGATCTACTTAACACTCATTTTGCACTCAATTGTGCGTCTCATTCATACACTTGTAACTTCCAAGATACCCTGAGCAAGGAATACTTCACTGCCCCCGCAGTTTTCATGCCTTGGTATGTACCATGCAGCCTACACCTGGTCAACTAGAGGACCACCTTAGTGGAAGAGGGACAATCTGGGCCTCTGGCCTGCCACGTGCACAAGCATAACAATTGCTTTTGTTTAACATGCAGATGGAATATTTGATCCATTTTAACCAGGCATTTACATCTTGGTATCCTGTCTTAATTGCTAAAGTTTGTTTTAAGTCTTTAACTTCTATGATTCTCTAGTAAAATGAATGTATGGTTTTAGGATATTACAAAAACTGGTTGGGGCAGTCCATCCTTGCTCTTTAGTCATCCACAGAACGTTGGACCAACTATGGTATGAAAGCTCTACATCGGGGGGCAAGACTCTTGATTGTCACTGGGGTCTTTATTGAAATCTCCCCAGGTTAAATGGTCCTAGTTTACTAATGCCCAGTCTGAGAAGAGTCAGGAGGGACAGAAGTACTTTTCTGAAGTAGGGAGCTGTCTTTGACTTGGCAAGTCCCCACAGGGTATAACAAGACAAGCATTAAATGCAATAGTTTGAGGCAAAATTGACTTGGTTTTGTTAATAACCAGATGGTCAGTAATAGAGCACAGAAAGAAGAAAGAGTAATAGAATAGATGAAAAAGAGTTAAATTTTTCTTAGCTTTAGTTTGGTAGGGTTTTCCTCTGGGATTATGGCCTATGAATCTGGAAGGGGTGGTGCTTTCTTGACTCGGGTGTGATGAGTCCATCCTTTTTTGCTGTACAAACAGCAGTTTTGGTGGTTAGCAGCACAATGCAGGGTCCTTCCCAGGCTGGCTCGAGTTTTTCTTCTTTCCACCTTTCAATGAGAACATGATCTTCAGGCTGGTGCTGGTTTACCGGAAATTCTAGGGGTGGTACATGTGCTAAAAGACTTTTAGTTTTGAGGGCAAGGAAAGTGGAAGATAAATCAAGTATAAAATGTCTAAGAAATTGACCTTTTGTTTTAAATGTGGGGCCTTGGCAGTGGACTTTACAGTCCTTAGTGCCTTTTTACTGAGAAATTTCCTTTAGCACCTATTTTTATTAGTTTTTAGACCAAAGAAAGCTAAACACCATTTTATATTTAATAATGCTTTTTGTATGATTTTTATACCAGATAAGCTAAATTTTATCTTCATATTAGTGTGTTATTAACGTTAAACTTAATTTTAATAAAAACTTTTAGACATCTTTATCTAATTTGTAATGTTTGACCATAAGGTAAGATTTTATAGACTCTTTTTAACCTTTTAAAAATTTTGCTAAAGAGCAGGTTGGTGCTTTAAGAAAAACCTGTTATGCTTTTATTTTAATGTCCAGTTTACAGAAAAACTAGATGATACCTCTTTAGCTAATATGTTTACACACAGTATTTACACCCAATTAACATTTAAAATTTGCTTAAACCTCTAACAAAGTATACATATTTTTAACCTTTTAATGTAGGTAAAAATCCACATTCTTATGCCTCCTTATAATCCTTTTACTGAAGGTATACTTTACTTTCCTTATACACCTTGCACATAAACTGTCTCTTCAACAGTTTTACATTTAGGAGGCCTAATTTCTTTTAAATTATACAACATTTCTTGCATAAATTCTTTTCTAACACACTTTTTTTTATAACTTTTTTTGAAGATGATAACCATTCTCTTCTGAAGCGAAACTTTTTTTTTTTTAATGTCTTTGGACTAGACTAAGGCCACAAGAATAGAAGTTACTATAATACATATTACACTGTTAACTTTTAGCAAACTTCACTTTTGTTGAAAACCTTGTAAGTTTGGCATTTTAATTATCCTTTGCTACTAATAAGACCTTGTTTTGTCCAAATTAACTTAGAATTAAAAAAACAGGCTTTTTTTTCCTTAACTACTTGTCTATCCCTTTCTCTTTTTTCTCTCTTTGACTTTGTCTCTCTCTCTTTGACTTTCCTTTTGCCTCTGTCTCTTCCTCTCTCTCTCTCTGCCTCTTTCTTTCTTTCTTTCTTTCTTTCTTTCTTTCTTTCTTTCTTTCTCTCTCTCTCTCTCTCCTTGACTCCCTCTTTGTCTGTCTCTTCCTCTCTGTCTCTTTCTGTCTCTCTTTGCCTCTTTTCCTCTCTGTCTCTTTCCTTTCTCTCTCTCTGCTGGTCTTTCCTTGCCTCTGCTAGCCGCTTATGCTGCTCTTCTCTTAACCACTGTGTGTTGGGGGAAGGGGCTCTAAAACCAGCTATAACCAAGTGTCTATGTACGGGAGCTGGTCTGGGTGCCCTGGCTTACACGTTACCTTGTGCCATAACATTGAAACAAGAGACCTGTCCAGGCTTCCTTCTAGTGGTCAACCTACTTCTAATGCTGGCCAGTCTGTCTTACACAAAGTTTTAAGTTTTCCTGGTGTCATAGTACTCCATAGTCTCCTTTAAATTCTTTTTTTTTTTTTAATTTTCACATAGTTCCTAGTGGGGTGGCTTAATTTTGCCTCACCCATGTTTCCTCGAGACTAAACACCACGCTCACACCACATGCACACCACAAAACAAAGAACGGGTAAAAAGGGCACACACACACTTTTGTAGTTTACACTAAACCAAAATCAAAACCAAAATCAGAGTATCCAGAAATCCAAGCCAGGTCAAAACCAAAACCAAAGTATCAAGCAATCCAAGTCAAGTCAAAAACAAAAACCAAAGTGCCAGTACAGGCACACCGTGGGTGATCAGGCCATGCTTCCACTCAAATGGAGTGGGCAAATTCCCAAAACCAGTCCTGTCAAGCAATTCAAACCAAGTCAAAACCAAAACTAAAGTGCCTATAAAGGCACACCATGGGTGATCAGGCCATGCTTCCTCTCAAATGGAGTGGGTAAGTTCCCAAGACCGGTCCTGTCAAGCAATTCAAACCAAGTCAAAACCAAAACCAAAACCAAAGTGCTGATAAAGGCACGCTGTGGGTGATCAGGCCACGCTTCCACTAAAACGGATGGGGCAAGTTCCAAAGACTAGCCTTACCAAGTTTTAGATGTCCAGACTTCAGGTGCCTGTTCCTTCCCGGTGTTCAGCCACTGCGTTGATCCTCCATGGGGGCCTGCCACACACTGCTCTGGCGAGGCATCCCACCAGGGCAAATGCCTACCCAGGAGAGCTCTCAGGATCCGTGTCGCTCAGGCTGGTCAGAGTCCCCCACAGGGATGTTCCACAGGGCAGGCTTAAGCCACCTAAAGAGCTGCCTTGACCATCCACCAGTCACCTCACTTCCCAGTCGGAACCAAGAAATGTAGCAGGACAAGCCACAGACAAAACTCCTCAGACACCGGGTTAAAGAAGGAAGAGATTTATTTGGCTGGGAGCATGGGCAGGACTTCTGTCTCCAGAGCCCAGCTCCCTGAGTGAGCAATTCCTGTCCATTTTAAGGGCTCACAACTCTAAGGGGGTCCACTTGAGAGGGTCGTGATTGATTGAGCAAGCAGTGGGTACGTGATAGGGGCTGTATGTACCTGTGATCAGAGTGAAACAGAACAGACCGGGAAGTTTTACAATGCCTTAACATACAATGTCTGGAATCTATAGATAGCATAACCGGTTAGGTCAGGGGTTGATCTTTAACTACCAGGTTTAGGTCAGGCACACCTAGGCCTGGTTTTGGGTCTGGTTCCTTGGCGCCAGGCTACCTGCCTTTAGTTTTGCTTTTCTTTCTTTCTCTGAGTATAAAACAATGTAAAACAACATGAGAGGGTCTATCTCTCTTCTCTCAGTGGCAGAGTGAGACTCCATCTCAAAAAAAAAAAAAAAAATGAAAACGCAATGGAATCAGCAGGTTCTAAAAAATAAAGAACGAAGAAACAAAGGCCTACAGAAAGCCTGACTGAATGGAAGAGATAGACCATGCCATTCACGGGCAGGTTTATCAATATGGAAGACTCATGGAAAGGCTCTAGGCACATAAGGAGAGGCATACAAAAAGTTTTATATAGATACACACACACACACACACACACACACACATTTTATTTATTTATTTTTACAGGCGTGAGTCACCACGCTCAGCCATATATATATATATATATATATTTTTTTTTTAAATAGAGACAGGGTCGTGCCAGGTGCAGGCCTGGGCAACAAGAGCGAAACTGCACCCACTGGGGAAAAGTTTTGGAGAAGCATCCCCTGGGGTGTGTCCCATCCCCTATCCAAGCCTTTCCAGCCCGTCTGTCCACCTGTAGCAGGGGCTAGGTTGGGTCCAACCTCTAAGCCGCCTCCGAGTACGGGGCCCAACCCTCTACCCACGGTTCCATCCAGAGGCGCGGTTGTAACCTCACCTTTTCTCTGAACCTGTTTCTGCATCCCACTCTCTGAGCCAACCCAGGCCCTGTCCGCACCCACCCAGGAGGAAACTAGAATTTCTGTGTTCGACTCTGTAAAAAGTAAAGTAGAGTTTCCTCTTCAAAGAGACTTTCCTCTCCATCTAATTAGAAATAAATAGTAACTTCTCTCAGAAGCAAAATGCATTCAAAGACCTGTGCTAACATTCTTAAATATCTGTTAACTGTAATAAAGAAATCAATGTACTTTATGTTCTTAGCTCTCACAATGTAGCCTAAATATTTGCCCTGGCATGCTTATACTGGTCCAAGCAAGCATTAGGTCATAGCCTGTTCCTCTTCCTTATTTAAATGTGTTTTTATCTTTCTCAGCATTCCACAAGTTACTTCCTCCTTCATTTGTTCTCCTCTGCCTTTGCCTCTTTTAAAAAGTTCTGACTTGGTAGCCAATCAGGTCAAATACAGAATGTGATGTTCCATTCCAGCCAATGGAAACTGGACACCGCAGTAGGGTGGACGCGTCAGGTTATAAATGACCCTGTTTCCTTTGTTTAGTGTACTCTAGTGGCAAAACTGCTGGCGAGTGTACCTGTTCTGCCGAAAGTAAAATGGGCTTGCTGAGGAAATTAAATTTATGTTCAAGTGCTATTTCTTTTTTTTTTTTTTTTTTTTTTTTTGAGACAGAGTCTCGCTCTGTCACCCAGGCTGGAGTGCAGTGGCACAATCTCGGCTCACTGCAAGCTCCGCCTCCCAGGTTCACGCCATTCTCCTGCCTCAGCCTCTCCGAGTAGCTGGGACTACAGGCGCCCGCCACCACGCCCGGCTAATTTTTTTTGTATTTTTAGTAGAGACGGGGTCTCACCGTGGTCTCGATCTCCTGACCTCGTGATCCGCCCGCCTCGGCCTCCCAAAGTGCTGGGATTACAAGCGTGAGCCACCGCGCCCGGCTCTCAAGTGCTATTTCTTTAAGGCACCGGGGAACAATCATTTCTAACAACCTGGTCCTATGAGCTGAAACTGGATCCCAGAAGCCCCGTCCTTCCCAAGGCTTGTAGCGGAAGTGACATCAGCGCACCGCCACCATCTTTTCCCACACTGGCTGCCCATGGTCAGTGCTGTTTCACCTTTATCCTGGTGGAGTCCACCCCAGCTGTGGTGAGTTCCGCCTGCTTGGGGGTCCCGGAGACAGCAGCGGGACGGCAAAGGAAGGATTGGGCGCGGCCGCCCAGGAGCCTCTCGGATCCTGCCCATTTCACTAGTTTCTCCAGGGGTTGTTGGTCCTCCCAGCGCGGCCAGTTCCCAGAGGCCGCAGGCTCAGTCGTCCACGTCAGGAGCTGCACTGGAAAGTGTGTTTGTCCCGCGTCCGCGGGATGTTTTCTGGAGTGCTTTCATCCTCTGTGCTCCCCTCTTCAAAAGCTTCTAAAGCAACCTCTGTGAATTTTTTCTTTCTGAAAGGAAAAAGATTTCTGCCATTCTAGTGAGGTTGGCTCTGGCCTTGCATCCTCCCACATCAGGAACCTGGCGATTCCGTCAGGTTTTTGGTGAGCACTGGCATTAAACTGGTTTCAAGAGGGCTCTGACTTCCATTTATTTGCCAAAAAATGTCTCATCTGAGAATCTGGCATTGCCTTGGTGTCCTTTACTTATTTTTGACACGTTATATTTGGATGGAAAAAACATATAGTTGTTTAGGGTGTGCCTATTTCTGTATGTAAATATGAACACGTGTAGACTGTAAGCCTTTCGTTTTTTATTTTTATTTTCTTGGACGTTATTTGTTTTGTAGTTGTTACCAGCTACAAGCCTTTCTACTTAAGGAAGGCATGCCAGACGCGCTGGCTCACATCTGTAATCCCAACACTTTGGGAGGCCGAGGCAGGTGGATCACCTGAGGTCAGGAGTTTAAGACTAGCCTCGCCAACATGGTGAAACAGGGTTTTGCCATAGAGATGGCATTTTGCCATGTTTGCCAGGCTGGTCTTGAACTCCTGACCTCAGGTGATCTGCCCGCCTCAGCCTCCCAAAGTGCTGGGATTACAGATGTGAGCCACCGCGCCTGGCCTTCTTTTGAATATTTTAAATTCTGTTCTTCAGTCATCTTAGCTACATAATGAAGTTAGCAGTAACACACGTGGCTGGTGACTACCTAATTTTTCTGTGCAGGTCTGGACTGCCTTCTGGTCATATTAGGGGGTAACAGCATACACAGGAGATCAGGCTCTAAGGACAAATATCAGACTAATTATTAGGGTTATTTGAATGTAGGATTTTTTCAGTATTAAACAGAGGTAATGAGCCAGGCATGGTGGCTCATGCTTATTATCCCAGCACGTTGGGAGGCCAAGGCAGGAGGATTGTTTGAGCCCAGGAGTTTGAGACCAGCCTGGGCAACCTGGTGAAACCTTGTCTCTATTAAAAATACAAAAAAATTAGACCCAGTGGTGAAGGGGGCCAGCCCCTCCACAACTGTGTGTATTGCTCATCAGGTGAGATGAGAGACTGAGAAAAGAAATAAGACATAGAGACAAAGTATAGAGAAAGAACCGTGGGCCCAGGGGACCAGCGCTCAGCATAAGGAGGGCCTGCACTGGCGCCAGACTCTGAGTTCCTTCAGCATTTATTGATTATTATTTTTAGTATCTTAGGGAGGGAAGTTTAGCAGGGCAACAGGTGGGGAGAAGGTCAGCGGGGAAATATGTGAGCAAAGGAATCTGTATCATGAATAAGTTCAAGGAAAGGTACTGTGCCTGGATGGGCATATAGGCTAGATTTATGTTTCTCTTTACCCAGACATCCCAGTGTAGCAAAGAGTAACAGAGCAGTATTGCTGCCAGCTTATCTCACCTCCAGCCGCAGGGAAGTTTTCTCCTATCAGAATAGAATGAATGGGAATAGTCAGCTTTACACTGAGACATTCCATTCCCAGGGATAGGCAGGAGACAGAAGCCTTCCTCTTAACTGCAAAGAGGCCTCCCTCTTTCACTATTCCTCAGCGCAGACCCTTTATTGGTGTTGGGCTGGGAGATGGCAAGGTCTTTCCTTTCCCATGAGGCCATATCTCAGACTGTTTCAGTGGGGGGAAACCTTGGACAATACCCAGGCTTTCATGGGCAGAGGTCCTTGCAGCTTTCCACAGTGCATTGTGTCCCTGGTTAATCGAGAATGGAGAATGGCGATGACTTTTACCAAGCATACTGCCTGCAAACATTGTTAACAAGGCACATCCTGCACAGCCCTAAATCCATTAAACTTTGGTTCATTATAGCACATGTTTCTGTGAGCACAGTGTTGGGGCCAAAGTTACAGGTTAACAGCATCTCAGAGCAGAAACAATATTCCTTAGCACGGATCAAAATGGAGTTTCTTATGTCTTCCTTTTCTACATAGACACAGTAACAATCTGATCTGTCTTTCTTTTCCCCACACAGTGGTGTGCACCTGTATTCCTAGCCACTTTGGGGGCTCAAGTGGGAGAATTACTTGAGGCCAGGAGTTTGAGACCAACCTGGCCAATATGGTGAAACCCCATCTCTACTAAAAATACAAAAATTAGCCAGGCCTCGTGCATACCTGTAATCCCAGCTACTCAGGAGGCTGAGGCCTGATAATCACTTGAACCTGGGAGGCAGAGGTTACAATGAGTCGAGATTGTGCCACTGCACTCCAACCTGGGTGGCAGAGTGAGACTGTGTCTCATAATAATAATAGTAATATAATAATAATAAGGTGTGGTGACGCACACCTGTGGTCCAACCTATTCAGAAGACTGAGGTGGGAGGATCACTTGAGCCTGGGAGTTCTAGGCTACAGAGGGCTGTGTTAGTGCCATTGCACTTCAACCTGGCCATCAGAGTGAGACCCCATCTGGATGGATGGATAGATAGATAGATAGATAGATAGATAGATAGATAGATAAATAGAGGTAATGATAGCTATTGGGAAGGATGGTTATGATAAGTGAGCATGTATATATAAAGCTACTAGAGCCACTTCTGACATACTAGTCCTCAGTAAATGTCAGTTGCTGTTATTAATACTAACATTACTGAGTGACGATACTGAGTGTACAGTTTTTGGTGGCCTTCACATTTGTCACCTGCAGCGAGAAAGGTCATGCATAATGTTCGATGACTGATGTTTGATGCTTGTTGTTTGATGATTGATACAAACAGGACTTCAAATAACCCTGCACAAAGAGGAATGGAGATTGCCTCTATTCACCTAGATTCATAAGTTGCCCTGAGGCAATCTTGGCATCAAGGAAGACAGCATTGAGGCACATCTCACCATCAGCTTCACAGCATGGCAGCCATTGATTTGTCCCGTGGTAAGTCCTTGTTGATGCCCTTTTTCAGAGATTCTGATTTAGGTCGTCCTCCACAACATAAAAGTCCAGTGAGCTGGGCCTGAGCAGGCATGCCACTGGTTTTTTCTTTTGTTTTGTTTTGTTGTTTTTTTGAGACGGAGTTTTGCTCTTGTTGCCCAGGCTAGAGTGCAATGGCACAATCTCGGCTCACTGCAACCTCTGCCTCCTGGGTGCAAGCAATTCTCCTGCCTCAGCTTCCTGAGTCGCTGGGATTACAGGCTAATTTTGTATTTTTAGTAGAGACGGGTTTCTCAGTGTTGGTCAGGCTGATCTTGAACTCCCGACTGCAGGTGATTTGCCCACCTTGGCCTGCCAAAGTGTTGGGATTACAGGTGTGAGCCACCGCGCCTGGCCACCGCTAGTTCTTTTAGGAGGAATCGAAGTGAGATGTAGAATACTATTTTGTTCTGTTTTATTTTATTTACTTATTGTAGACAGAATCTTGCTCTCTCACCCAGGCTGGAGTGCAGTGGTGCAATCTCAGCTCACTGCAACCTCCGCCTTTTGGGTTGAAGCAATTCTCTTGCCTCAGTCTCCCACATAGCTGGGACCACAAGCACGTATCATCAGGCTTGGCTAATATTGTTTGTTTGTTAAATGGAGTCTCACTCTGTTACCCAGTCTGTAGTGCAGTGGCACAATCTCGACTCATTGCAATCTCTGCTTCCCTGGTTCAAGCAATTCTTTACCTCAATCTCCTATAATTTTTTTTTTTTTTTTTTTTTTTTTTTTTTTTTTTTTTTTTTTTTTTTAGTAGAGATGGGGTTTTGCCATGTTGGCCAGGCTGGTCTTCAATGCCTGACCTCGAGTGATTTGCCTACCTTGGCCTCCCAAAATGTTGGGATTACAGGAATGAGCCACTATGCCCAGCCAGAATGCTGTTTTAGAATTCAGCCCTGGTTTGTGTGCCTTAGGAAATGCTACATAATCTTCATGAGTGTTACTACTATGGGCAGATAGAGAGTCACATTTTTCAGGATGTAAGTTTACTTGAAAAATGAAACTGTTACCCTTTACCCAACAGGCAGTTTGGCCCATGCCTGCTTTTCTGAGTCTAGGTGACACAGGACTACTATGGCATTTCATGGAAGTATTGTGTGTGTGTAGTTTTCTCGAGTGTGCAGGAGCATGTGGGAATTTCAAGCTAGGATGGAATGACTTCTAGGCATGAGAATGTGGGAAGGATGGGCAGCTCTGGCTTCTCATGCCTTCTTAATTTTCCACTAAGGTTTTTTTTCCAGGGAGCCAATCTGCCATTTTGAAGAAAAGACAAAGATAGGAACGATGGTGGAGGACCACCTGGCAAATTCTTATCAGGTAAAAAGAAAATGTACCATTGTACAAAATGACATGCTTACATCCAATAGGTAGACACATTTCCTTCTAGACAGACTCATCTCCAGAGTTTTCTTAGAGCAAATGAAGCCTTACTCAAGTGCTGAGTCCCCAGATGAATTTCCCCAGAGAATGAAGTCTCCTATACATAAAGTGTTAACTTGAAAATCATTCTGGTAGCTCGGTAATTACTACTTAAGCTTGACCTTCATGGCACCAGCTGCATCTTTCTTACATTGCTGGGTGTGGTGACAGATGATAAAGCTGTTGAAAGTGTCCTTTTATCAAATTATTCACTTAACAGCATTTATCAGGTATCTGCAGCATGCTCAGGAATGTGCTGCATAGACACCAATGGGACAGAAAGAGCTCCTAACCTGGTTGTGCTGAGATAAAGTGTAAGCAGTGTGCAGTGGCTCATGCCTGCAATTCCAGCTACTCAGGAGGCTGGGGTGGGAGGAGCACTTCAGCCCAGGGGATCAAAGGTACAGTAAGCAGGCCGGGCGCCGTGGCTCACGCTTGTAATCCCAGCACTTTGGGAGGCCGAGGCGGGCAGATCACGAGGTCAGGAGATCGAGACCACGGTGAAACCCTGTCTCTACTAAAAATACAAAAAATTAGCCGGGCGTGGTGGCGGGCGCCTGTAGTCCCAGCTACTTGGAGAGGCTGAGGCAGGAGAATGGCGTGAACCCGGGAGGCGAAGCTTGCAGTGAGCCGAGATCGCACCACTGCACTCCAGCCTGGGCGACAGGGCGAGACTCCGTCTCAAAAAAAAAAAAAAAAAAGGTGCAGTAAGCAACGACTGTGCCTGTGTGACACAGTGGGACCCTGTCTTTATATAGAAATAAATAAACAGATTAGATATATAGATAGATAGATAGATAGATAAAAATTCATGCTTAGGAAGTACTGTTCTCATCAAAATAAAAATTAAAAATTTTAAAATAAAAATATTTAAAAATTAAAAATAGATCAAACAAAAAAAGAATTAAAAAAATTTTAAAGTGCTGTTCAAGGCATATGCGTCTAGTAGGTTCACCTTGATTGTTTAGACACAACAGCTCCTGAGACATTAAACCCTGGAGTAGATCTTGGGAGATCTCAGAACCACATATAAGTGAGTATAAGTTTCCCCTTCTTCATTCTCCAGTGAACATTGGTGGAAGTGTTCATTGGCTCAAACTAGCATTTGTGTGATGACTTAGGATTCAGTGACATTTGATGATATGACTGTGTAGTTCACCCCAGAGGAGTGGGCTTTACTGGACACAACTCAGAAATACCTCTACAGAGATGTGATGTTGGAGAACTATATGAACCTGGCCTCTGTGGGTAAGAAACATCATTTCTTGGCAACATGGCCTGCACCTGTAGTCCCAGATACTTGGGAGGCTGAGGTGGGAGAAGTGCTTGAGTGTGGGAGTTTGATACTAGCATGGACAATATTGTGGGACCTCATCTCTAAAAGAAAATCATAAAAATAAAGACTAGGCCGGGCATGGTGGCTCACGCCTGTAATCCCAGCACTTTGGGATGCCAAGGTGGGCAGATCATGAGGTCAGGAAATCAAGACCAGCCTGGCTAACACAGTGAAACCCCATCTCTACTAAAAATGCAGAAAATTAGCTGGTTATGGTGGCACATCCCTGTAGTCCCAGCCACTCGGGAGGCTGAGGCAGTAGAGTCGCTTGAACCTGGGAGGCAGAAGTTGCAGTGAGCCGAGACTGCATCACTGCACTCCAGCCTGGGTGACAGAGTGAGACTCCATCTCAAAAAAAAAAAAAATTTTTTTTAAAGATCCACTTTACCTCAGAAGATTTAAGCTATTTTTCTCAGAATTTCAGATAGCTCTGATTTTTATTTTCCATCTAGTCAAACATTCCTATGACCTAACAAATCTACCTGTTCTTATTTTTTTGTTGTTTATCATTTTGACACATGCTCTTTATCCCGATCTTTCCTACTTTCCTTTCCTGATAATCTTCTCTTCCTGTTCCCCATCGTTTTATTTTTCACAGGAGCAGTTTGTAATAAACTATCTAAACACATCAGTTGTGTAATAAACCCCATGTCCTTATAGCCAAATTTTTGACATGCCAAAATCCTCAAAGTTCTCTGGCTTATCTTTTATTACTGTGTTTAATTTGAAAACAAGTACAAATGACTCATCATTTTAAACATTTCTTCTATAAACCCTTACATTTCTTTTTCTGCTTAACTTCAGAATGGGAAATATGATCTAGAACCGAATGGTCATCACTTCAGCAGGGTTTTCTGAAGAATCCAATATTCAATGGGATACAAATGGTAAGATGAGTGATATTTCTTAGTTTCCTCTCAGAAAAGACTGAGAATCCCATTCTAGGAAATCAGCATGTTCAGAGCTATGGCTTACTTCTATAATCCCAGCTACTTGGGAGGCTGAGGTGGAAGGATCACTTGAGCCCAGTAGTTTGAGACCAGCCTAGACAATATAGCAAGATCCCATCTTTGATTTTAAAAAGAGGCTGGATGTGGTGGCTCATGCCTGTAATCCCAACGCTATGGGAGGTTGAGGTGGGTGGATCACTTGAGGTCAGGAGTTTAAAACTAACCTGGCCAACATGGTGAAACTCTGTCTCTACTAAAAATACAAAATTAGCTGAGTAACCTGTCATACCAGTTACTCGGGAGGCTGAGGCAGGAGAATCACTTGAACCCAGGGATGGAGGTTACTGAGTGAGCCGAGATTGCAGCACTTCATTCCAGCCTGGGCGATGGAGAGAGACTTCATCTAAGAAAGAAAGAAAGAGAGAGAAAGAAAGAAAGAGAGAGAGAGAAAGAAAGAAAGAAAATAAACTGAGTCTGCAATGGAGTGAGACTTCATCTCAAGAGAGAAAGAAAGAAAGAGAAAGACAGAAAGAGAAAGAAAGAAAGAAAGAAAGACAGAAAGAAAGAAAGAAAGAAAAATAAATAAACTGAGTCTGTAATCCCAGCACTTTGGGATGCCAAGGTGGGTGGATCACTTGAGGTTAGCACTTCGAGACTAGCCTCTATCTCTACTAAAAATACAAAATTATCCAGGTGTGGTGGTGGGCACCTGTAATCCCAATTACTTGGGAGGCTGAGGCAGAATTGCTTAAACCCCGGAGGTGGAGTTTGCAATGAAAAAGAAACAGCACAAATGAGAGATACTTGAGAGAATTAGAGAAGTAGCCTGCACCACTGAGGGAACAAGGTCTCTGGAGAGATAGTCTGAATGTGATGAATTTTGTGATGTTCCATACCTATATAACTTGTCACTGCAAAAGTACATATTCCCACATGTGTAACTAGACATTGAGGATTGGAACAGTTTCATGAAAATCTACACTATTTGCCTGGGTACAATGGCTGATGCCTGTAATCCCAGCACTGTGGGAAGCTGAGGCAGGAGAACCACTTGAGTCTAGGAGTTCAAGACCAACTGGGCAACAGGGAGACCCTGTCTCTACAAAAAAAAATTAGCCGGGTATGTTGGCATACAACTGTAGTCCAAGCTCCTCGGGGCACTGAGGCAGGAGGATGGCTTGAGCCTGGGAGATTAAGGCCGCAGTGAGCTGTGATTGTGCCATGGTACCCAGCCTGTATGACAGAGTGAGACCCTGTCTCAAACCACGCCTGACAATTAAAAACGGTTTTTTTTTGAATAATTAGAGCCAGTGGCATAAAATTCTAGCAAAAGATCCCATCATTCAACCTGGAAGAAATCAAGAGGCTAGGAAATGAAAAAAAATTAAACATTAAAAAGTAAAATGATAACTGTCACCAAAATAACGTTTCTGTGTTCAGATGGGTGAAATCTCATAATATGTCTGAAAACATTTTAAATCCTTTATCCCTTCATCAGCAGACAAGAAGCTACAGTGGATGGAAACTCTGTGAGAATTGTGGAGAGGTCTTCAGTGAACAGTTTTGCCTTGAGACACACGTGAGAGCTCAGAATGGAGGGGACAGTTCTGAGGGTAATTGTTATAGAAAAGACATCCTCAGTGTGCACAAGGAAGCCTGTATTGGACAGGAACTTTCCAAATTTAATCCACGTGGAAAAGTCTTCACCTTAACTCCAGATCTTGCTGTATATCTTGGAATTCTCAATGCAAGACAGCCATACAAATGTAAGGAATGTAAAAAAGGCTTTTAAGTATTTTGCGAGCCTTGATAATCACATGGGAATCCACATTGGAGGGAAACTGTGTGAATTTCAGGAATGTAGGAGACCATCAGACATTCCTCACACCTAAAGCTGTGTGTAACTGTTCATACTGGAAAGAAATCTAAAAAGACTAAGAAACGTGGAAATCCTTCACTAATTATTCTCAAATTTCTGCACATGTGAAAATTCATAAAGGAGAGAAGTCCTCTGAATGTGAAGAATCTAGAAGATCCTTTAGAAATTCCTCATCCTTTAATGTTCACATTCAAATTCACACTGGAATAAAACCACACAAATGTACGGAATGTGGGAAAGCCTTCACTAGATCAACTCACTTTACTCAACATGTAAGAACTCACACTGGAATAAAACCCTATGAATGTAAGGAATGTGGCCAAGCCTTCACTCAATACACGGGCCTTGCTATACACATACGAAATCACACTGGAGAGGAACCCTATCAGTGTAAGGAATGTGGGAAAGCCTTAAATAGGTCTTCGACCCTTACTCAACATAAAAGAATTCACACAGGAGAGAAGCCATATGAATGTGTTGAATGTGGGAAGACCTTCATCACTTCTTCCGATCATAGTAAATATTTGAAAACTCACATTGGAGAAAGGCCCTTTGTATTCAAGATATGTGGGAAAGCATTTATGTATTCCTCACCCCTTAATGTTCACCTGCGAACTCATACCAGAGAGAAACCCTTCGTATGTAAAGAATGTGGGAAAGCAATTGCTGTTTCCTCACACCTAAGTAGACATGAAAGAATTCACACTGGGGAGAAACCCTATGAAGGTAAGGGTATGAGTGTTACCATTTAGCTCGTTGGTTGCCATCCGTAATTATTGGCAGTGATATTAAAGATATTCAGATTTGTCCTTAATGCCTTGCAGAGGTTGTAATGGCTCATGAATTGGCCTTGGATGCCATCCCGAGGGTCTGAAGTTAAACCTACAGATTCTGAATACAATTTCATGGTTGCCTGAGTCTGGGCATGTGTGAAGAAGGGTCATGGATGGTGAGGTCAGTACTGCAGGCTACCTCACCTTGGTGATTAGATTTCTAAGATCATAGCATTAAGACGTTCTGTATGAGATAAGTCATCTAGATTGGTCCCAGCCCCTGTTAGTAGCTGCCAGTTTGGCACATTCATGTCAAAATTTCCCAGAAACCAAGATGATGTAGGCCCCAGAGGTAGGTTGTTAAAAGATGCTCCTCTAAGGGTCTCTTCTGTTCCCACGGATCCTGCAGAGCATAGCAGGTATGAAACCATCCTTAACTGCCAGTGCACTTTCACAGCTGATTATTTCTGTGTCCCCTTCTTGTAAAATCTATGATATGTGACAGCCTTACCTGTTCTGTCTTCTCTGTCCATTTTAGGTGGCACAACCTAAGTGGAAGTGTCTCTTCTAGTATAATCCAGTCTTTGTGCTCACTTCTGTTAAGACGGCTGATATAGTCCATGAATCCCACTCATGATTTCTTTGTCAAATGATTGTTCAGCCACACATTCAGGATTCTTTTCAGTACAAGTTTTCTAATTTTTGCGTTATGGATAGGCTGAGAATTTTCCAAATCTCCAGGTTCTGGTTCTTTTTCTTTAACAATTTCTTCTGCAATTGAGGTCTCCTCTTTTGCATTTTACTATAAGCAGTCAGGAAGAATGAAGCTTCCTGTGTCCTTTAACACTTTAATTACAGATCTTAGTGATAAATACCCAGTTTTATCTCTCTCAAGCTCTACCTTCCACAAAATGCTAGAATGCAGTTTTGCTAAGTTCTTCACCACTTCTTATAAAGGGTTGTCTTTTCTTCATTTCCCAATAGCATGTTCCTCATTCCCCAATGACACTTCACCAGAATCACCCTTACTATTATTTCTGGCTTGCACATCAGAATTTTTCCAGCCTCTACTCATTTGTCAGTTTCAAAGCTGCTTCACATTTTTAGTTTTTTTGTTTGTTTTTAATTGCAGTGCCTCACTTCTCAGTGCCAAAATCTGCCTTAATCAGCTCAGGCAACCATAACAGAATACCACAGACCAAATGGGTTACAAATTCATTTAATTTTAAATAAATGAGATTAAAAACACAAAATTTTATTTTTTGAGATGGAGTTTGTATTTTTACTTAACCATGTATCTTGGAAATCACTTAATGTGAGTTCATAGAGATCTTCATTCATTTCTAGAGCTGCAGGATACTCCACTGGTGATGTACCCATATATTCAGATACTGTAATACTTGAGAGCATTTAGGCATTCAAATTGAAATTACAAACAGTGCTACAATTAATATTCTTGAACTTATTTGAATTGTTAAAGATTTTCCTTTAAGGCAAATTCTTAGAAGTTTAGACTGAATCCTGGACTTAGTATAAAAAAAATTCTTGAAAGTAGGATTGCGGCTGGGCACGGTGGCTCATGCCTGTAATCCCAATACTTTGGGAGGCCGAGGTGGGTGGATCACTTGAGGACATGAGTTCGAGAACAGCATGGCCAACATGGTGAAACCCCGTCTCTACTAAAAATACAAAAAATTAGCAGAGCGTGGTGACACATGCCTGTAATCCCAGCTACTCAGGAGTTTGAGGCAGGAGAATCACTTGAACCCAGGAAGCGGAGGTTGGGGTGAGCCGAGATCACACCATTGCACTCCAGCCTGGGCAACAAGAGTGAAACTCCATCTCAAAAAAAAAAGAAAAAGTAGGATTGTAAGGCCAGGCACAGTGGCCCGTGCCTGTAACCCCAGCACTTTGAGCTCCTTAGTTCGAGACCAGCATGAGTAACATGGTGAACCCATCTCTAAAAAATATACAAAAATTAGCCAGGTGTGGTGGCTCATGCCTGTAGTCCCCAGCTACTCTGGAGGTTGAGGTGGGAACATTGCTTGGACCTGGGAGGTGGAGGCTGCAGGTAGCCCAGATTGCACCACTGCACATTCCAGCCTGGGGGACACAGCAAAACTCTCCCTCAAAAAAAAAAAAAAAAGAAAAGAAAAAAGAAAAGGAAAAGAAAAAGGCCAGGCACGGTGGCTCAGCTTGTAATCACAACACTTTGGGAGGGCGAAGGGGTGGATTGCCTGAGCTCAGGAGTTTGAGACCAGGCTGGGCAACATGGCTAAACCCTGTCTTTACTAAAAATTAAAAAAATTTAGCCGAGTGTGGTGGTGCGTTCCTGTAGTCCCAGTTACTAGGGAGACAGGAACAAGAATTGCTTGAACCCAGGAAATGGAGGTTGCAGTGAGTTGAGATTGTGCTACTGCACTCCAGCCTGGGCAACAGAGGGATACTCTGCCTCTAAATTAAAAAAAAAAAAAAAAGAAAATGAAGTTTCCAGATTGCACAGGTAGTGTTTTTGGGTATTGCCAAGTTCTTCTCTGTAGTATCCAGCCTCCAAATTGTCCCCCAATAATCCCTGCTTCTCAATACTCATACCTTTGTGTAGTCCTCTCACATTGTACCAGGCTTCATCTCTGTGACTAGCAGAATGTGGCAAAAATCATGTTAAGTCATTGCTGAAGTTTGGGTTACAAAAGACCACACACATATGGAATCTCACTGGAGTCCATACAGTGAAAGCAATCTTGAAAAAGAAGTTTGTTGGGTAGGGCAAGGTGGCTCATGCCTGTAATCCCAGCACTCTGGGAAGCTAAGGCAGGTGGATCATTTGAGGTCAGGTGTTCAAGACCAGCCTGGCCAATATGGTGAAACCCTGTCTCTACTAAAAACACAAAAATTAGCCGGGCATGGTGGCAGGCTCCTGTAATCCCAGCTACTCGGGAGGCTGAGGCAGGAGAATCATTTGAACCCAGGAGGTGGAGGTTGTGGTGGCAAGCCAAGATCATGCCATTGCCCTCCAGTCTGGGCAACAGAGTGAGACTTAGTCTCAGAAAAAGAAAAAAAAAAAAAAGGATTGTTGGAAAATTCAGACTTTGTGATGTCAAAAGTTACTAGCCTATCTATAATCCCAACAATTCAGGAGGCTGAGTCAGGAAAACTGCTTGAGCCCAGGAGTTTGAGGCCAGCTTGGGGAACTTAAGGAGACTTCATCTCTACAAAAAAATAAAAAATAGCTTGGCATGGTGGTGCATGCCTGTAGTCCCAGCTACTCAGGAGTTGAGGTAGGAGGGATCTCTTGAGCCCAGGAAGTTGACCCTGCAGTGAGCTGTGATTGCACCATTGCACTCCAGCCTGGACAACAGAGCAAGACCCTGTCTCAAGAAAAAAGCAGAAAAAATAGTACTACAAAGCTATAGTAATCAAAACAATGTGGTATAGGCAGAACTAGACATGGAAACCATTGTTATAGAGAGCCCAGAAATAAACCCTCACAGGTATAATCAAATGGCTTTTGACCATGGTGCCAAGAACCTTCAATGGAGAAAGGGCAGTCTTTTTTCTTTTTTTCTTGGTGGGCTGCATTCCCAGGAGGTTAGGCATTCTTAGTCACAGGAAGAGATAGGAGGTCGGCACAAGATACAGGTCATAAAGATCTTGCTGATAAAACAAGATGCAGTAAAGAATCTGGCCAAATCCCACCAAATCCAAGATGGTGACAAAAGTGATCTCTGGTCATCCTCACTGCTCATTACAGGTTAATTATAATGCAGTAGCATGCTAAGACACTTCCGCCAGCTCCATGACTTTTTACAAATGTCATGGCCATGTTTGGAAGTTTACCTATATAGTCTAAAAAGGGGGGGATGTAGGCCGGGCGCGGTGGCTCACGCCTGTAATCCCAGCACTTTGGGAGGCCGAGGCAGATGGATCACAAGGTCAGGAGATTGAGACCATCCTGGCTAACACGGTGAAACCCCGTCTCTACTAAAAATACAAAAAATTAGCTGGAAGTGGTGGCAGATGCCTGTAGTCCCAGCTACTCAGGAGGCTGAGGCAGGAGAATGGCGTGAACCCAGGAGGCGGAGCTTGCAGTGAGCCGAGATCGCGCCACTGCACTCCAGCCTGGGCGACAGAGTGAGACTCCGTCTCAAAAAAAAAAAAAAAAAAAAGGGATGCTATGTTCCAGCAAATCTCTGCCCCTTTCCTGAAAAACTTATGGACAACCCACCCCTTATTTAGCATATAATCAATAAATAGCCATAAGTATACTCAATAGAGCAGTGCATACCACTGCTCTGCCTATGGACTAGCCATTCTTTTGTTTCTTTACTTCTCTAATAAACTTGCTTTCACTTTATGAACTCCCCAAATTCTTTCTTGTGTAAGATCCAAGAACCCTCTCTTGGGGTCTGGATCCAGACGCCTTTCTGTTAACAATACCATCATGATCCAGTAATCCCACTACTGGGTATATTCCCATAGGAAATGACGTCAATATCTTGAAGAGATATCTGCATTCCCACGTTCATTGCAGCCGTCTTCATAATAGACAAGATATGGAAACAACCTAAATGTTCCTAGACATTTAGAAATGAAGAAAATGTGATTATATACGTGAATATTATTTAGCCTTAAAAAGAAGGAAATCTCGTATAATCTCACATATATGTGGGCTGTAACATAGCCACATAGTCCTTGACTCACAGAAGCAAAGAGGAGAATGCTGGCTGGGCGCGGTGGCTCACGCCTATAATCCCAGCACTTTGGGAGGCTGAGGTAGGTGGATCACGAGGTCAGGAGTTGGAGACCAGCCTGGCCAACGTGGTAAAACTCCATCTCTTCTAAAAACACAAAAATTAGACGGGCGTGATGGTGGGCACCTGTAATCCCAGCTACTCAGGAGGCTGAGGCACAAGAATCCTTTGAAGCCAGGAGGCTGAGGCTGCAGTGAGCCAAGATCCTGCCACTGCACTCCAGCCTGGGCACAGAGTGATACTCCATCTGAAGAAAAAAAAAAGTGGAGAATTTTGGTTGCCAGGGAATGGGAGAATGGGGAGAGACTGGGGAGACATTAGTCAAAGGGTATAAACTTTCAATTACAAGATGAAGAAATTCAGGAATTTAATGTACAGCATGGAGATTTTAGTTAACAATACTATATTGTCCGGCTGGGTGTGGTTGCTCACGCCTGTAATCCCAGCACTTTGGGAGGCCGAGGTGGGGGAATCAAGAGGTCAAGAGATGGAGACCTTCCTGGCCAACATGGTGAAACCCCATCTCTACTAAAAATACAAAAAATTAGCCCATAATGGTGGTGCGCACCTGTAATCCCAGCTACTCAGGAGGCTGGGGCAGGAGAATCGCTTGAATCTGGGAGGCAGAGGTTGCAGTAAACCGAGATCACACCATTGCACTCCAGCCTGGTGAGAGAGAAAGACTCCGACTCAAAAAAAAAAAAAAACACAACAAACTGCATTGTGTACTTGGAGTTTACTAAGACAGTAGATTTTAAGTGTTCTCAACACAGTAAAAAAGGTGACTGTGAAGTGATGGATGCATAAATTATTATGATGGTGGTAATCATTTCACAACATTTATACTAAACATCATATTGCACACTTTAAGTATATACAGTTTTTCTTTGTCAATGATGTATCAATAAAGCTTGTGGTGGGAGGTGGGGGAGAAGTGGTAGCAGAAAAACTGGATATAGACATGCATAAGAAGGGAGTTAGACCCTAACCTTATACCATATATAAAATGAACTTAAAATGGATCAAGGCCAGGCACGGTGGTTCACACCTGTAATCCCAGCACTTTGAGAGGCTGAGGCAGGGGAATCAAAAGGTCAGGAGTCTGAGACCAGCCTGGCCAATATGGTGAGACCCCGCCTCTACTAAAAATACAAAAATTAGCTAGGTGTGGTGTTGGGCACCTGTAATCTCAGCTACTTGGGAGGCTGAGGCAGGAGAATTGCTTGAACTGGGGAGGCGGAGGTTGCAGTGAGTTGGGATCACACCATTGCACTCCAGCCTGGGCAACAAGAGCGAAACTCCGTCTCAAAAAAAAAAAAAAAGATGAAAAACCATAAACTCTTTCCTTGCCTAACACAGCCATGGCTCGCGGTCCCAAGAAGCATCTGAAGTGGGTAGCAGCTCCAAAGCATTGAATGTTGGATAAATTGATTGGCGTGTTTGCTCCACGTCCATCCACCGGTCCCCACAAGTTGAGAGAGTGTTTACCCCTCATCATTTTTCTAAGGAACAGACTTAAGTATGCCCTGACAGGAGATGAAGTAAAGATTTTCCCACAGCGGTTAAGATCAATGGCAAGGTCCGAACTGATATAACCTACCCTGCTGGGTTCATGGATGTCATCAACATTGACAAGATGGGAGAGAATTTCCATCTGACCTGGGACACCAAGGGTCACTTTGCTGTACAACGTACTATACCTGAGGAGGCCAAGTACATGTTGTGCAAACTGAGAAAAATCTTTGTGGGCACAAAAGGAATGCCTCATCTGGTGACTCTTGATGCTCACGCCATCTGCTACCCTGATCCCCTTATCAAGGTGAATGATACCATTCAGATTGATTTAGAGACTGGCAAGATTACTGATTTCATCAAGATTGACACTGGAACCTGTGTGTGGTGTCTGGAAGTGCTAACCTGGGAAGAATTGGTGTGATCAACAGAGAGCGGCACCCTCGATCTTTCAACGTGGTTCACGTGAAAGATGCCAATGGCAACAGCTTTGCCACTAGACTTTCCAACATTTTTGTTATTGGCAAGGGCAACAGACCATGGGTTTCTCTTCCCTGAGGAAAGGGTATCCGCCTCACTATTGCAGAAGAGACAGACAAAAGACTGGTGGCCAGAGTGGTGGATGAAATTGTCCCTGAGTGACATTTTAGATCTTTGTATGTAATTAAAAATAATGTGGCATGGCCAGGCACAGTGGCTCACGCCTGTAATCCCAGCACTTTGGGAGGCCAAGGCGGGTGGATCAGGAGGTCAGGTGTTCAAGATCAGATTAGCCAACATGGTGAAGCCCTGTCTTTACTAAAAAGAAATACAAAAAGTAGCCGGGCGTGGTGGCGTGCACCTGTAATCCCAGCTACTCAGGAAGCAATGGCAAGAGAATCACTTGAACCTGGGAGGTGGAGTTTGCAGTGAGCTGAGATCGCGCCACTGCACTCCAGCCTGGAGACAGAGCAAGCTTCCATCTTAATAATAATAATATGGCATGATTTTTAAAAAATGGATCAAAAACCTAAGTGTAGTGTACAAGCTAGAGCTGAAAACCTATTAGAAGAAAACTTAGGTGAGAAAGCTTCATGATATTGGAATTGGAAATGACTTCTTAGTTATGACATCAACCACACAGGCAACACAAGAAAAATTATGAGTTGAACCTAATCAATAATACAAATTTTTTGCATCAAATCATAATAACAAGAGAGTGAAAAGACAATCTACAAATGGGAGAAAATATTTTCAAGTCCTGTATCCGACTGGGGACAAATATCAAGAGTTTATTTTTAAAATTTCTAGAACCCTTTGTCAGATGAGTAGGTTGCAAAAATTTTCTCCCATTCTGTAGGTTGCCTGTTCACTCTGACGGTAGTTTCTTTTGCTGTGCAGAAGCTTTTTAGTTTAATGAGATCCCATTTGTCAATTTTGGCTTTTGTTGCCATTGCTTTTGGTGTTTTAGACATGAAGTCGGGCTAATATCCAGAATCTACAATGAACTCAAACAAATTTACAAGAAAAAAACAAACAACCCCATCAAAAAGTGGGCAAAGGACATGAACAGACACTTCTCAAAAGAAGACATTTATGCAGCCAAAAAACACATGAAGAAATGCTCATCATCACTGGCCATCAGAGAAATGCAAATCAAAACCACAGTGAGATACCATCTCACACCAGTTAGAATGGCCATCATTAAAAAATCAGGAAACAACAGGTGCTGGAGAGGATGTGGAGAAATAGGAACACTTTTACACTGTTGGTGGGACTGTAAACTAGTTCAACCATTGTGGAAGTCAGTGTGGCGATTCCTCAGGGATCTAGAACTAGAAATACCATTTGACCCAGCCATCCCATTATTGGGTATATACCCAAAGGAGTATAAATCATGCTGCTATAAAGACACATGCACACGTATGTTTATTGCGGCACTATTCACAATAGCAAAGACTTGGAACCAACCCAAATGTCCAACAACAATAGATTGGATTAAGAAAATGTGGCACATATACACCATGGAATACTATGCAGCCATAAAAAATGATGAGTTCGTGTCCTTTGTAGGGACATGGATGAAACTGGAAAACATCATTCTCAGTAAACTATCGCAAGGACAAAAAACCAAACACCGCATGTTCTCACTCATAGGTGGGAATTGAACAATGAGAACTCATGGACACAGGAAGGGGAACATCACACTCCGGGGACTGTTGTGGGGTTGAGGGAGGGGGGAGGGACAGCATTAGGAGATATACCTAATGCTAAATGACGAGTTAATGGGTGCAGGAAATCAACATGGCACATGGATACATATGTAACAAACCTGCACATTGTGCACATGTACCCTAAAACCTAAAGTATAATTAAAAAAAATAAAAATAAAAAAAATAAAATTTCTAGAACCCGAGAGTAACAACAACAAAACCCAATTCAAATACAGAAAAAGGACTTGAATAATATCACCAAAGAAGATATACAGATGGCCAATAAACACAGGAAAAGATGCTCATGAAAAGATGCTCAACATCACTAAACATCATGAAAATGAAAATCAAAACCATGCTGGATGTGATGGCTCACACCTGTAATCCCAGCACTTTGGGAGGCTCAGGGTGGGGGATTTCTTGAGACTGGGAGTTCAAGACCAGCCTGGGCATATTGTGAGATTTCATCTTTACAAAAAAAATTTTTAAATTCAGCCAGGCATGGTGGTGGCATGCACTTGTAATCCCTGCTACTCGAGAGGCTAAGGTGGGAGGATTACCTGAGATCAGTAGGTTGAGGACTGCAGTGATCCATGATCACGTCACTGCATTCCAGCCTAGACAACAGAGTGAGACCCTATCTCAAACAAACAAACAAAAAAGATTAAACAGAATTACCATATGATCTAGACATTCCACTTTGGCATATACATCCAAAAGTGTTGAGAGCAGGTGCTCAAAGAAATATATATATATTTTTAGATGAGTCTCGCTCTGTCACCCAGGCTGGAGTGCAGTGGCGCGATCTTGGCTCACTGCAACCTCTGCCTCAGCCTCCCGAGTGGCTGGGTGGGATTACAGGCGCCCACCACCATGCCCGGCTAATTTTTTTTTGTATTTTTAGTAGAGATGGGGTTTCACCATCTTGGCCAGGCAGGTATTGAACTCCTGAACTTGTGATCCACCCACCTTGGCCTCCCAAAATGCTGGGATTACAGGCGTGAGCCACCGTGCCCAGCCCTCAAAGAAATATTTGTACACCAATGTTTATCTCATTAGTATTCACAATAGCCAATCCCTGCCAAACTGCAATTTTAACACACTTGATTGTTTGAAACATAGCCTGAACAAGCCTATTTTTAGCAATCTCGAGTGTGCCTTCTTTGTATTCTCTGAAAATTATGTCCAATATCTGATAGCCATGGATAAGATAATTCCAGAGGCTATGAAAATCCCATCCCCCTGCTGTCCTATAGAACTTTTTTTTTTTTCGAGATGGAGTCTCACTCTGTTGTCCAGGCTGGTGTGCAGTGGCAAGATCTCAGCTCACTGCAACTTCCACCTCCTGGCTTCAAGTGTTTCTCCTGCCTCAGCCTCCTGAGTAGCTCGGATTACAGGCACATGCCACAACACCTGGCTAATTTTTATACTTTTAATAGAGATGGGATTTCACCATGTTGGTCAGGCTGGTCTTGAACACCTGTCCTCGTGATCTGCCCCCCTGGCCTCCCAAAGTGCTGGGATTATAGGCGTGAGCCACCTCGCCCAGCCCTTCAGAGCTTTTTAACTGGAAGATATGCTGCCAGTCTGGTGAGTATCATCATTTAGTTATTTGTAAGCCCCCTCTTTGATTCCCTTTCTCCTCTGGGAGTCTCTCTTCCTTTCCACCATTTCTGAGAAGCGACCCACAGATAGAAGCCTGTGGATACTCTCTTGCTCTTTGCTACCTCCCCAACTGCTAACCTGTCAAAGCACATCCCAAATGAAGCTTGTATGCTATTGCCGCCTTGTAGTTACATCTTTTTCCTTACTCAGCCAAGAAATCACTTGAAAACCTTACATACTTGTATGGTTTTATTTTTCACACTTAGATCACTAGTACATTTGGAGTATATTGTATATGCTATGAAGTATAGATTTAATTTCATCTTTTGTCTGATGGCTAACCAACTGTCTTAGACTTTCCATTACAAATGGCATTTTTTGCCCTATTGATCTGAAACACTACTTTTTTTTTTTTTGAGACGGAGTTTTGCTTTTATTGCCCAAGCTAGAGTGCAATGGCACGATCTCAGCTCACTGCAACCTCTGCTTCCTGGGTTGAAGCGATTCTCCTACCTTAGCCTCCCAAGTAGCTGGGATTACAGGCACGTGCCACCACACCTGGCTACTTTTGTATTTTTAGTAGAGACGGGGGTTTCTCCATGTTGGTTAGGCTGGTCTCAAACTCCCGACCTCAGGTGATTCACCCACCTCGGCCTCTGAAAGTACTGGGATTACAGGCATGAGCCACTGGCCGAGTCTATTTTTTGTATTTTTAGTAGAGACGGGGTTTCACCATGTTGGCCAAGCTGGTTTTGAACTCCTGACCTCAAGTGATCCTCCTGCCTTGACCTACCAAAGTGCTAGGATTACAGGCGTGAGCCACCATGCCCAGCAAAATACCACATTTATGAACCAAATTTCTACATGTTCTTGGGTCTATTTATAGATATTTTATTAGTCTGCTTCTGCTTCATGCACTAGTACCACATAGTTTTAATTATAGAGGCTTTATAGAATTTTTTTATTTTTATTTTAAAATAATTTAATTATTTGCCTTGTGTGAAAACTGTCAATAGTATGTTTTAATATCTGCTGCTCATCATTGCTTTTGTTTTTGTTTTCCTTTTTTTTTTTTTTTGACACAGTCTCCTTCTGTCCCAGGCTGGGGTGCAATGGTGCGATTTTGGCTCACTGCAACCTCCACCTCCCGGGTTCAAGCGATTCTCCTGCCTCAGCCTCCCAAGTAGTTGGGACTACAGGCACATGCCACCATGCCCAGCTAATTTTTGCATTTTATAGAGACAAGGTTTCACCATGTTGGCCAGGATGGTCTTGAACTCCTGATCTTGTGATCTGCCTGCCTCAGCCTCCCAAAGTGCTGGGATAACAGGTGTGAGCCACAGTGCCCGGCCTTGTTTTTGTTTTCTTGCTTATTATCAGATTTTCTTTTTCCATATAAACTTTTAGTATCAATGTGCCTAACTAACTCCAGAAAAAATTTTGTTATTTTTATTAGGATTATGTTACATTTCTGAATAAACTTGGGGAGAATGTCTGGTATTACTGCTATTTTACAACATAGGAAATGTGGTCCTGGCCCATGTGGTAAGATCAGAAAAATAACTATAGAAATACATATTTTTGGCCAGGCTTAGTGGCTCACGCCTGTAATCCCAGCACGTTGGGGGGCCAAAGTGGGTGGATCATGAGGTCAGGAGTTCGAGACTAGCCAAGCCAATATGGTGAAACATCTCTACTAAAAATACAAAAATTAGCTGGGCATGGTGGCACAGGCCTGTAGTCCCAGGTACTCGGGAGGCTGAGACAGAAGAATCGCTTGAACCAGGGAGCAGAGGTTGCAGTGAGCCAAGATCATGCCAATGCACTCCAGCCTGGGCAACAGAGCGAGACTCCAACTCAAAAAAAAAAAAAAAAGGAAAGAAGGAATTTTTTTAAAAATTTTATTGTTTTTTAAGGAGACAGGGTCTTGCTGTGTTGCCCCAGCTGGTCTTCAACTCCTGGCCTCAAACGATCCTCCCACATTGGCCTCCCAAAGTGCTGAGATTACAGGTATGAGCCAACGTGCCCAGCCAGAAATATATACTTGATGAAGAAAAAAAAATCAAGATTTATAGAAAGTATTATTATATTGAAAATGTGGCCGTGCATGGTTGCGCATGCCTATTGTAGGGAAAAGAAAGAGATCAGACTGTTACTGTGTCTATGCAGAAAAGGAAGACATAAGAAACTCCATTTTGATCTGTACCCCGAACAATTGTTTTGCCTTGAGATTCTGTTAATCTGTAACTTTAGCCCCAACCTTGTGCTCACAAAACGTGTTGTATGGAATCAAGGTTTAAGGGATCCAGGGCTGTGCAGGATGTGCCTTGTTAACAATATGTTTACAGGCAGTATGCTGGGTAAAAGTCATTGCCATACTCCATTCTCGATTAACCAGGGGCACAATGCACTGTGGAAAGCCGCAGGGACCTCTGCCCAGGAAAACCGGGTATTGTCCAAAGTTTCTCCCCACTGAGACAGCCTGAGATATGGCCTCATGAGATGGGAAAGACCTGACCATCCCCCAGCCTGACACCCATGAAGGGTCTGTGCAGAGGAGGATTAGTAAAAGAGGAAGGCCTCTTGCGGTTGAGATAAGAGGAAGGCCTCTGTCTCCTGAATGCCCCTGGGAACGGAATGTCTTGGTATAAAACCCAATTGTACATTGTTCTGTTCTGAGATAGGAGAACACTGCCCTGTGGCTGGAGGTGAGACATGCTAGTGGCAATGCTGCTCTGTTATTCTTTACTACACTGAGATGTTTGGGTGGAGAGAAGCATAAATCTGGCCTACGTGCACATCCAGGCATAGTACCTTCCCTTGAACTTATTTGTGACACAGACTCTTTGCTCACGTTTTCTTGCTGACCTTCTCCCCACTATCACCCTGTTCTCCTGCCATATTCCCCTTGCTGAGATAGTGAAAATAGTAATCAATAAATACTGAGGGAACTCAGAGACCGGTGCCAGTGTGGGTCCTCTGGATGCTAAGCGCCGGTCACCTGGGTCCACTGTTCTTTCTCTATACTTTGTCTCTGTGTCTTATTTCTTTTCTCAGTCTCTCATCCCACCTGATGAGAAATACCCACAGGTGTGGAGGGGCTGGCCCCCTTCACCTATAATCCCAGCATTCTGCAAGGCTGAGACGGGAAATCACGAGGTCAGGAGTTTGAGACCAGCTTGGCCAACATGGTGAAATGCCCTCTGTACTAAAAATAGAAAGAATTAGCTGGGTGTAGTGGCAGCCACCTGTAATCCCAACTACTCAGGAGTCTGAGGCAGGAGAATCACTTGCACTCAGGAGACGGAGGTTGCAGTGAGCTGAGATTGCACCACTGCACTCCAGCCTGGGTGACAGAGTGAGACTCCGTCTCAAAAAAAAAAAAAAAAAGTAAAAGGAAAACGCAAAGGAAACAGCAGGTTCTATAAAATAAAGAACGAAAAAATAGGCTGGGCGCGGTGGCTCATGCCTGTAATCCCAGCATTTTGGGAGGCCGAGGCGGGTGGATCATGAGGTCAGGAGATCAAGACCACCTTGGCTAACACCGTGAAACCCCGTCTCTACTAAAAATACAAAAAAATTAGCTGGGTGTGGCCGCGGGTGCCTGTAGTCCCAGCTACTTGGGAGGCTAGGCAGGAGAATGGTGTGAACCCAGGAAGCGGAGCTTGCAGTGAGCTGAGATTGCACCTGGCCCCCCACGTGGGGGAAAAAGAAGGACCCCCTCAAAAAAAAAAAAAAAAAAAAAGCCTACAGAAAGAATGACCGAATGGAAGAGATAGACCATGCCATTCACTGGTCTATCACTGGCAGGTTTAATATGGAAGAATCATGGAAAGGCTCCAGGAACATGAGGAGCGGCATACAAAAAGACTTTATATAGATACACACACACACACACACACACACATATATATATATATTTTTGAGACGAAGTCACGCTATTGTCCCCCAGATTGGAGTGCAGTGGCGCGATCAGGCCTCACCGCAACCTCCGCCTCCTGGGTTCAGGCGATTCTCCTGCCTCAGCCTCCTGGGTTCAAGCGATTCTCCTGCCTCAGCCTCCTGAGTACCTGGGATTACAAGTGCCTGCCACCACACCCAGCTATTTTTTGTATTTTTAGTAGAGACGGGGTTTCACCATGTTGGCCAGGCTGGTGTCAAACTCCCGACCTCAGGTGATCCGCCCGCCTTGGCCTTCCAAAATGCGGGGATTATAGGTGTGAGCCACTGGCGCCTGACCTTATATACATATTTTAATAGAGACAGGGTCGAGCCGGGCACGGGCCTGGGCAAAAGAGCGAAACTCTGTCTCGAAAAAAAAAAGAAAGAAAAAGAAAAAAAGAAAAGAAAAAAAACCACACGGTCTTGCTATTTTACTCAGGCTGGTCTGGAACTCTTGGACTCAAGCTATCCACCTGCCTTAGCCTCCCAAAGTGCTGGAATTACAGGCGTGAGCCACTGAGCCCGCCCAGGATAAGCTTTGGAGGAGCATCCTCTGGGGTGCCTCCAATCCCCCATCCCCACCTTTCCAGCCCATCTGGCCACCTGAAACGCGGGCTAGGCCGGGTCCCACCTCTAAACCGCCCCCAAGTATGGGCCCCACCCCTCTGCCACAGTTCCGTCCAGAGGCCCGGTTCTAAACTCATCTTTTTCTCTGAAACGGTTTCTGCATCCCGCTCCCTGAGCCAACCCCAGGCACTGTCCGCACCCACCCAGGAGGAAACTAGAATTTCTATGTCCTACGTGGCTGAAACTCAAGCCCTGGAGCCCCACCCGGCCGGAGGCTCGGAGCGGAAGTGACGTCAGCGTCCCACCGCCATCTTTACCGGCTGTGGCTCTGCGTGGTCAGTGCCATTTCACCTTTATTGTGGTGGAGTCCACCCCGGCTGTGGTGAGTTCCACCTGCTTGAGGGGCCAGGAGATAGCAGGGGGGCGGCAAAGGAAGGATTGGGCGTGGTCGCCCAGGAGCCTCTCAGATCCGCCTCGTTTCACTCGCTTTTCCAAGGGCTGTCCGTCCTCCTGGAGCGGCCTCTGGCCACTTCCGAGAGGCCGCACACTCCGTCTGTCCCCGTCGGGAGCCGCGTTGGGAAGTGTGTTTGTCCCGCCTCCGCTGGGTGTTTTCTTGAGTACTTTCATCCGCTGTGCTCCCTCTTGAAAAGCTTGGAAAGCAACTTTTCTGAGTTTTTTTCTTTCCGAAAGGAAAAGGATTTCTGCTGTTCTGGTGAGGTTGGCTGTGGCCCCGCATTCTCCCGCGTCTGGAACCTATCTCTTCCGGCATGTTCCTGGTGCGCACCGGCAGAAAAATGGTTTCAAGAGGGCTGTGACTTCCATTTATTTGCTAAAAAATGTCTCATCTGAGAATCTGGCGTTGTCTTGATGTCCTTTACTTTCTTTTTTTTGGATTTGGAGTCTTACTCTGTCACACACACTGGAGTGCAGTGGCACGATGTTGGCTCACTGCAACTTTCACCTCCCGGGTTCAAGTGATTGTTAGATATGAGTTTTAAATTTCTTTTTAAAGAATCAATAGGTCAGTATGTTTAATTCTTTGCCTTCTACTTTTAAACTTCTCTGTAAAGCAACCTTTTTCGATCACCTGCTCCACCCTGAGTCATTCTGATTACCTGCTCCACCCAGACTTACTTCGATTACTTACTCCACCCTGACTCATTTTCCACCCTGACTCGTTCCAATTTCCTGCTCTGTTATAACCATTTTCCCCACCAAACCACTCACCCCGTCACTCTCTTTAAATTAGCCAATCGGAATTAGTTTAGCCTGTGGGGTCTAACCCTAGCCATCGGGGAAGGACACAGTGGCAGGGGCCACTTTCCTCAAGAATAAGAACCCCTTCCTCTCCCTTGTCCTGGTGTATGCTCACTATTGCTCCATGTGTGAGGGCACACCCTTCTATAGAAGTAAATTGCCGCCGGGCGCGGTGGCTCAAGCCTGTAATCCCAGCACTTTGGGAGGCCGAGGCGGGCGGATCACGAGGTCAGGAGATCGAGACCATCCTGGCTAACACGGTGAAACCCCGTCTCTACTAAAAATACAAAAAATTAGCCGGCTGTGTTGGCGGGCGCCTGTAGTCCCAGCTACTCGGGAGGCTGAGGCAGGAGAATGGCGTGAACCCGGGAGGCGGAGCTTGCAGTGAGCCAAGATCGCGCCACTGCACTCCAGCCTGGGGCACAGAGCAAGACTCCGTCTCAAAAAAAAAAAAAAAAAAAAGAAGTAAATTGCCTTGCTGAGAAAAGAAAATGTTATGTTTGAGTGCTATTTTTTTTTGTGGCACAAAAACTTTATTTATAACATGAGTCACCTGCCTCAGCCTCCTGAGTAGCTGGGATTCCAGGCATGGACCACCACACCTGGCTAATTTTTTATATTTTTGGTAGAGATGGGGTTTCACCATGTTGGCCAGGCTGGTCTTGAACTCCTAACCTCAAGTGATCCACCCACCACTTATTTTTGACACATTACATTCAAATGGAAAAAACATATAGTTGTTTAGGGTGTGCCCGTTTTTGTATGTAAATATGAACACCTGTAGACTAAGCCTTTAGTTTTTTATTTTTATTTTCTTGCAGATTTTTTTTTCCTAATTGTTACCAGCTGCAAGCCTTTCTACTTAAGAAAGCCAGGCCAGATGCTCTGGCTCACACCTGTAATCCCAGCACTTTGGGAGGCAGAGGCAGGTGGATCACCTGAGGTCAGGAGTTCGAGACTAGCCTAGCCAACATGGTAAAACCCTGTCTCTACTAAAAATACAAAAATTAGCCAGGCTTGGTGGCGGGCACCTGTAATCCCAGCTGTTGGAGATAAAAAAATAAAACGCTTGGTGCTGCAAAGTGGAACTAGCACTCAGGCAAAAGTTTTCTCAGCAATGCAATTTATTTCTATAGAAGGGTGAGTCTCGCGGATGGAGTGATGGTGAGAGTACACTGAATAAGGGAGGGGAAGGGATTTTTATTTCTAACCCTGGGTCCCTACCTCTGTGTCACTCCCCGGTGGGTTAGAGTCAGACCACAGAATCTAAACTGACCCTATTGGCTATCTGTGAATATTTTCCCCAAAAAAGGAAGAGTAGGGGGATGTGTGAGTCACGATGGTGGGATGTGCAGTTTCAAAGAGTGGAATAGCTGCAGAATGGGTAGCCAAGGGAAGAGATGTGTTATTGATTAGAGCTGATGGGAAGTTTGTTTACAGTAACTAGAGGCAAGGAGGCATGGAGAACAGGAAAGTTGAGTTTGAGAACAAAGAACAAGGAAGTTAATAGGCTGAACTTTTGAAGAGAAATTCAGAGAAATATATTGTATCTTACACAGCTACTCCGGAGGCTGAGGCAGGAGAATCACTTTAACCTGGGAGGTGGAGGTTGCATTGAGCCGAGATTCCGCCACTGCACTCCAGCCTGGGCGACAAGAGCGAAACTGTCTCAAAAAAAAAAAAAAAAAAGAAAGAAAGGCAATAATACTCAACTATTCTCTTCATCTGAAGTTCTTAGGTCTGTACTTCCCCACAGAGCTTCAAAACAGGGGCCTCCAGGAACCAGGAAGAAAGGATGGAGGCTTTATTACACTGACACTAGAATTATTTACTATTAAAATCAGAATATTATTCTAGTATCAGTGTAATAAAATATCTAGTATCTGTACAATTTATCTTATTATTAAGAGCATGTTTGGACTAAGTGTAGTTTGTACATTTTTTTCTGAAAAAGTTGATCCTAAGGAAAACTTGAACATCTAACACACCCAGTCTAGTAGATTCACCTAATTTTTTTTAGCATTTTTTTTCTTTCTCCTCAGGTAAATCTTATGGTGAATAATTTGAGTGTAAATTGAGCATAAATTGTACACGTGATGCTTGACCTTTAAATACTTCGTAATGCACCTCCTAAAAAAAGGCATTGTCATACTAAAACCACAATACTAGTATTTCACTTAAATAAAAAATAATAATGTCATCTAATGTCCACTTTGCGTAATAACTAAAATTCTCCTCATTGATTCAACGTATGCTCTTGGGTGTTTTTGGATCTAAGATCCATTCAAGATTTTTGCATTGCAATTGTTAGTGTCTTCAGTGTCTTTTTGCCTATAACAGTTATTATTGTCTGTTAAATTGACTTTCAGAGAGTTACACTCATTCTCTTAGAAAGTCGTACAATCAGATATTTCTGATTGGATTCTCATGGTGTGTGTAGATATTCCTTTATTTCATGCGATTTCCTACAAACTTGGATTTGGGTCCAGAGGAGAAGCTGACAACCGTTGTTTGATAATGGGTGACAGTATGTACTTCATGCTTTGGGGACCAGAAAGTCTCAAATTACTCAGTTCTGCCTTAGTTACTTCATGTCCCATGACTAGTTGTTCATTCTCTGTCATGTGCTAGTGGCAAACCACAACCTGTTTCTCAAAAGAAAAACAGTTAATCTGCACAAGAGGGCATGAATTGACTCTGCCATACCGGAGAGCTGTACTCTACATCTTCTGTTGGTGCATGCCAGAGGCTTCCAATAAATAACATGCCATTTAACATGGACATGTTGAGTATCACTGGGTCTGCTGGATCAGGTGGACCAAGTGCTTGGGAAGCTTGCACTGCAGCCTGAAATTGCTCTTGTCTACAGTTGAAACTAGAATCCTTACACGTAACTGTGTGGGGTGTTAAAGTACATGCAAATGTATAGTTTCCTCCAAAATTCAAGAGGTCTACGGATGGTAGTTTTTAAGAAATTTCCATACTGGGTTTTTTTCTTTTTTTTAAGACAAAGTCTTGCGGATCACCGAGGCTAGAGAGCAATGGCATAATCATGGCTCATTGCTCCTTATTAGTGGTAGGTGGTATTAGGTGCAGTAACTTGGAGTGACATCTTGCAGGGATGTCTTTACGTGATCCAGACAAGCCCCAGAATCTCCCACTCCCTATTTTACAATCCAGAAATTTTTTTTTGATTCACAATAGATGAACATATTTTCAGAGTACATGTGATAATTTGATACATTCACATAATCAGAGTAAGTAGCATATCTGTCACCTTAAATATTTATCTTTTCTTTATTGTAGGAACATCAAGTTATTCTCTTAGCTGTGTTGAAATGTATAATAGATGCATATAAAGTGTAGTCACCCTACTGATCTATTGAACACCAGTTCTTATTTCTTCTAACTGTATATTTTACCCCTGAATCAACCTCTTTTTTTTTTTTTTTGAGAGATGGAGTTTCGCCGTCACCCAGGCTGGAATGCAGTGGCATGATCTTGGCTCACTGCAACCTCTGCCTCCTCCTGGGTTCAAGTGATTCTCCTGCCTCAGCCTCCCGAGTAGCTAGGATTAAGGGGTGCACCACCACACCCAGCTAATTTTTGTAGTTTTAGTAGAGACGGGGTTTTACCATATTGGACAGGTTGGTCTCGAACTCCTGATCTCAGGTGATCCACCCGCCTTGGCCTCCCAAAGTGCTAGGATTACAGGCATGAGCCACCTCAGCCTAATCAACCTCTCTTTATCTCCGTTTCCTTCCTACCCTTCTGGCCTCTAGTAACCACCAATCTGTACTCTATGCTCATGAGATCCACTTTTTAACTCCCACATGTGAGAATATGGGGTATTTGTCTGCTGTGCTTGGCTTATTTCACTTCCATGGTGACCTCCAGTTCTATCCAATTGCTGCAAATGACAGAATTCCATTTTTCTTTATGGCTGAATAATAATCCACTGTCTATATATACCATATTTTCTTTATTCATTCTTTCATTGTTGGACACTTAGGTTGATTCTGTATTTTGGCTATTATGAGTAGTGCTGTGGGAAACAAGGGAGTGTATATATATCTTTTCAAATATACTGATTTCCTTTCTTTTGGATATATACCCAATGGGATTCCAGATCATATGGTAGTTCTATTTTTAATTTTTTGAGAAACCCCCATACTGGCTTTTTTTTTTTTTTTTTTGAGATAGTCTTGCTGTGTCACCCAGGCTAGAGTGCCATGGCATAATCATGGTTCACTGCAGCCTTGACTTCCTGGGCTCAGGTGATCCTCCCACCTCAGCTTCCTGAGTAGCCAGGACTAGAGGCCTCCACTAATACACCTGGCTAAGTTTTTTTGTTTTTTTTTTTGATTTTTTGAGACAGTCTCACTCTGTCACTCAGGCTGGAGTGCAGTGGCACGATCTTGGTTCACTGCAACGTCCGCCTCCTGGGTTCAAGCAATTCTCCTACCTCAGCCTCCGGAGTAGCTGGGACTACAAGTGCACACCACCATGCCCAGCTAATTTTTGTATTTTCAGTAGAGACAGAGTTTCACCATGTTGACCAGGCTGGTCTCAAACTCCTGACCTCAAGTGATCTGCCTGTCTTGGCCTCCTAAAAAGCTGGGATTACAGGCATGAGCCACTGTCCCTGACTGGTTGTATGTGTGTGTGTGTGTGTGTGTGTGTGTGTGTGCACGCACGCACACAGGTCTTGCCAGGTTCAGACAGGTTTTGTGTGTGCATGTGTGTACAGACAGGTCTTGCTGTGTTGCCCAGCCTGGTCTGGAACTCCTGGGCTCAAGTGATCTCCCACCGCAGCCTCAAGTTTTGGGATTACAGGCATGAGCCATGACACCTGAATATTGTTCTGTACGGTGGCTGTACTAATTTATATTCCCACCAACTGCATACAAGGATTATCTTTTCACCACATCCTCATCAGCATTTGTTATTCCCTGTCTTTTTTATAAAAGCCACTCTAAATGAGGTGAGATGATATCTCATTGTGGTTATGTGTGATTTGTATTTCTCTGATGATTAGTGATGTTGAGCAGTTTTTTGTATACCTGTTGGCCATTCGTATGTCTTTTTTTTTGAGAAACATCTATTCTGACCTTTTGCCAATTTTTTTATTGGGTTTTTTTGTTATCAAATTTGAGTTCCTTATATATTCTGATTATTAATCCCAGGTGGATAGTTTGTAAATATTTTCTCCCATACTGTAGATTGTCTCTTCACTTTGTTGATTGTTTCTTTTGCTGTGGAGAAGCTTTTTAGCTTGATGTAATCTCATATGTTTATTTTTGCTCTTGTTGCCTGTGCTTTTGAGGTCTTCCCAAGAAATCTTTACCCAGACCAGTGTCTTGGATTGTTTCCCCAGTGTCTTCCTCTACTAGTTTTATAGTTTCAGGTGTTAGATGTAAGTCTTTAATCTGTTTTGACTTTATTTTTTTTATGCTGAGAGATGGCATCTAGTTCTATTCTGCATATGGTTATCCAGTTTTCCCAGCAGCATTTATTGAAAAGACTGTTATTTTCCCATTGTATGCTTTTGGTGCCTTTGTTGAAAATGAGCTGTCTGTAAATGTGTAGATTTGTGTTTAGGTTCTCTGTTCTCTTCCATTGATCTATGTGTTTTTTTCTTTATGTCAGTACCATGCTGATTTGGTTATGATAGCTTTGTACTACATTTTGAAGTCAGGCAGTGTGATAATTCCAGCTTTGTTCTTTTTGGTCAGTGTTTCTTTGGCTGTTTGAAGTCTTTTGTGGTTGCATATAAATTTTAGGATTTTTTTCTATTTTTGTGATGAATGTCATTGCTATTTTGATAAGGGTTGCTCTTAATTGTAAATTGCTTTGGGTGGTATTGTCGTTTTAACAATATAATTCTAATCCATGAGCATGGAATATCTTTCCATTTTTTTCCTGTATCCTCTACAGTTTGTTTCATCAGTGTTTTATAGTTTTCCTTGTATAGTTCCTTCAATCTTTTGGTTACTTTTTCTTTTCTCTTTTTTTCTGAAGTGGGGTCTCACTTTGTTGCCCAGGCTGGAGTACAGTGGTGCAGTTCTAGCTCATGCAGCAGCCTTGAACTCCTGGGCTCAAGGAATCCTCCTGTCTCAGCCTCTTTTGAGTAGCCGGGACTACAGGTGTGTGCCATCATGCCTGGCTAATTTTTTTTAATAGAGACTGAGCCATGCCACGTTGCCCAGGCTGGTCTTGAACTGTCGGGCTTAAGCAATCCTCCCACCTCAGCCTCCCCAAATTCTGGGATTACAATTGTGAGTCATCATGCCTGGTGCTGGCATTTTATAGTCTTTGCAGCTATTGTAAATGTGATTACTTCCTTAATTTCTTTTTCAGATTGTTCACCATTGGCATATATAAATGCAACTGATATTTGTATGTTGATTTTGTGTCCTGAACGTTTACTGAATTCGTTTATCAGTTCTAACAGGTTTTTGGTGGAGTCTTTAGGTTTTTCTAAATATAAGATTATGTCAGCTGAGCATGGTGGCTCATGCCTGTAATCCCAGCATTTTAGGAGGCCAAAGCAAGAGGATCACTTGAAATCAGGAGTTCAAGGCCAGCCTGGGTAATATACTGAGGGCCCCTCTGCCCCTAGTCTCTAAAAAAAAAAAAAAGTTAGCATTGTCACACATGCCTGTGGTTCTAGCTACTCGGGAGGCTGAGGCAGGAGTATCGCTTGAGCCCAGGAGATCAAGGCTGCGTGAGCTGTGATCACAACTGCATTCCAGCCTGGGCAACAGAGGGAGACCCTGTTTCTAAAGAGAAAAAGGTCATGTCATTGGCAAACAAGGGTAATTTGACTTCTTTTTTAGTTGAGATGCCCTTTATTTGTTTCTCTTGCCTAATTGCTCTGGTCAGAACTTATAGTATTATGTTGAATAAAAGTGGTAAAAGTGGACATCCTTGTTCTGTTCAAGAACTCAGAGGAAAGACTTTCAATTTTTCCCTGTTCTGTATGATGTTGGATGTGGGTGTGTCATATATGGCCTTTATTATTTTGAGGTATATTCATTCTATACACAGTTTGTTGGGGACTTTTGTAAAAAAGGGATATTGAATTTTATCGAATGGTGTTTCGGCATCTATGGAAATCTCATACGGTTTTTAGTCTTGGTTCTGTTAATTTGGTACATCACATTTATTGATTTGCATATGTTGAACCATCGTTGTATTTCTAGGATGAATTTCACTTGATTGTGGTGAATGATTTTCTTAATGTGTTGAATTTGGTTTGCTAATATTTTGGTGAGAATTTTTGCAGGTATGTTCATCAGTGATACTGGCCTGTAATTTTGTTGTTGTTGTTGTTCTCTTGTCTGATTTTGATATGAGAATAATGCTCACCTTGTAGACTAAGTTTGGAAATATTCTCTCCTCTTCAATTTTGTTTGAGGAGTTCAAGTAGTATTGGTATTAGTTCTTTAAGTTTTTGGTAGGATTTAGCAGTGAAGTCATCAGGTCCTGGGTTTTCTTTGACGGGATTCATTTTGTTATCACTTCAATCTTGTTATTGGTGTGTTGAGGTTTTCTGTTTCCTCATGGTTCAGTCTTGGTAGGTTGTGTGCGCCCAAGAATTTGTCCATTTCTTCCAGGCTTTTCAGTTTGTTGGCATATAGTTTTTCATAATAGTTTCTAATGATTGGTTGTATTTCTGTAGTTTCTGTTCCGTTTTCTTTTTCATTTTTTATTTTATTTGGGTCATTTTTTTTTCCCTTAGTCTAGCCAAAGGTTAATTTTGTTTATCTTTTCAAGTAGTCAACTTTATGTTTTATTGATCTTCTGTATTGTTTTTTCTTTTCTTTTTTTTTTTTTTTTGAGACGGAGTCTCGCTCTGTCGCCCAGGCTGGAGTGCAGTGGCGCAATCTCGGCTCACTGCAAGCTCCGCCTCCCAGGTTCACGCCATTCTCCTGCCTCAGCCTCTCCGAGTAGCTGGGACTACAGGCGCCCGCCACCACGCCCGGCTTATTTTTTGTATTTTTAGTAGAGACGGGGTTTCACCGTGGTCTCGATCTCCTGACCTCGTGATCCGCCCACCTCGGCCTCCCAAAGTGCTGGGATTACAAGCGCGAGCCACCGCGCCCCGCCCTTGTTTTTTATTTTCAATTTTGTTTATTTTGGCTCTGGTCTTTATTCTTTTGTTCTACTAATTTTGAATCTGGTTTGTTTTTGCTTTTCTAGTATCTTAAGGGATATCATTAGGTTTATTTTAAATTTTTCTACTTTTTTGATGTATGTGTTTACTGCTGTAAAATTCTCCCTTAGTACTGCTTTTATCCCATAGATTTTGGTTTGTCAGCATACCAAAACCAAAACCATGTTCCATTGTGTAATTTTTTTTTTTTTTTTTGAGACGGAGCTTTATTCTTGTTGCCCAGGCTGGAGTGCAATAGCATGATCTCGGCTCACCACAACCTCTGCTTCCCGGGTTCAAGTGATTCTCCTGCCTCAGCCTCCCAAGTAGTGGGATTACAGGCATGTACCACCATGTCTAGCTAATTTTGTATTTTTAGTAGAGATGGTGTTTCTCCATGTTGGTCAGGCTGGTCTTGAACTCCTGACCTCAGGTGATCCACCTGCCTCAGCCTCCCAAAGTGTTGGGACTATAGGCATGAGCCATAGCACCCAGCCTCTTAAATTCTTTTGATTTTTTTTTTTTTTAAGACAAGGTCTCTCTCTGTCACCTAGCCTGGAGTGCAGTGGTGTGATCATGGCTTACTGCAGCCTCTACCTCCCATGCTGAAGCAATTCTCCCACCTCTGTCTCCTAAGTAGGTGAGGTGCATGCCATCACACCTGGCTACTTTTCGTACTTTTTAGTAGAGATGGGTTTTCATCATGTTTCCCAGGCAGGTCTTGAACTCCTGAGCTCAAGCCATCCACCTGTGTTGGCCTCCCGAAATGATTTCCTTTCTTTAAAATTTCCCGGCCGGGCGCGGTGGCTCACGCTTGTAATCCCAGCACTTTGGGAGGCCGAGGCGGGCGGATCACGAGGTCAGGAGATCGAGACCACGGTGAAACCCTGTCTCTACTAAAAATACAAAAAATTAGCCGGGCGTGGTGGCAGGCGCCTGTAGTCCCAGCTACTCGGAGAGGCTGAGGCAGGAGAATGGCGTGAACCCGGGAGGCGGAGCTTGCAGTGAGCGGAGATCGCGCCACTGCACTCCAGCCTGGGTGAAAGAGCGAGACTCCGTCTCAAAAAAAAAAAAAAAAAAAAAATTTTTCCCTAGGTCACTGCCTCCTTTTCAGCACTAGATGAAATCTTAAACCCATGTTTGCCTCTGCTCTAGCAAACAATCAAGAATACTGCCCATCCAGGATTGGGGAGTCCTAAAGGGCATATTCCAGCAATGTGGGAAGGCTGGCTGTGTGTTCTGCCCAGGGGACCTGTGTAGCATACCCCTACAGTATGGTGCTCCCAGGGCTGGGGATGGTAGTCCTGCCTCCCCTCTTCGTCCCTGGATGTCCTCAAGGTATTTCTCCCTTCAGGCTCTTGTGATGCTTCCTGTGGGTTGAGACAGGGAAGGACTGATCTTTTACCAGGGAACCCAGGATGGTGGAGAAGGTGGTTGTCCACCTTGATCTCAGTTTTTTCCAGTGTAGAAACTGAATTGGTAGAAATTTTCCACATTCTTGGTGCTGGATTAAGGAGAAGGGTGTTGTGGATATGGAAATTTGATTCTCTTACCATCTATTTGGAGTTTTTTTCACTTCTTTGTAGCCACAGAAACTACTTTTTTTAAGACAGAGTCTTGCTCTGTCCCCAGGCTGGAGTGCAGTGGCACGATCTTGGCTCACTGCAACCTCCACCTCCCAGATTCAAGTGATTCTTCAACCTCAGTATCCTGAATAGCTGGGACTTCAGGCGTGTGCCACCACACCCGACTAATGTTTGTATTTTCAGTAGAGACAGGGTTTCACCATGTTGGCCAGGCTGGTCTCAAACTCCTGACCTCAGGTGATCCACCTGCCTTGGCCTCCCAAAGTGCTGGGATTACAGGCTACTCCTGGCCTAGAGCTGTTTTATAAAGCACACGTGTGCATATATAGAAATATGTTATATAAACGGTGGTATTTGAGAGATTTTCTTTTCTTTTCTTTTTTTGTGACAGAGTCTCACTCTGTCGCCCAGGCTGGACCTCGTGATCCACCCACCTTGGCCTCCCAGAGTGCTGGGATTACAGGCGTGAGCCACCGTGCCCGGCTGGTCTCGAACTTCTGCCCTCAGGCGATCCACCTGCATCAGCCTCCCAAAGTGTTGGGATTATAGGTGTGAGCTACCGCATCCAGCCCTGAGAAACTTTTCAAAAACGGCAGAAACACAAAAGTCCTCAGATCACGTATATGATTACATCCACAAGCTAAACCGTGCAAGAAATGTACAAGATAATGTTGGAACACATACCCTGTATGAAAACAATCAGTGACTGTTAGGGTCTTGTCAAAAGGAAAGGAGCCATCCTGAAGACAGTCCACTGGCCAGTGGTGGAACAACTTAACCATAACATAATAGTTTTTATAAGTACTGATAATAAATCCAACCCAAAATGTGCAGTCCCTCCTTGGGGAAAATTAAACTTTAAGGAACGTTAAAACAAGTGAACTATAATTCCAGCACTTTTGTAGGCTGGGGTGGGTGGACCACCTGTGGTCAGGAGTTCGAGACCAGCCAGACCAACATGGAGAAACCCAGTCTCTACTAAAAACACAAAAATTAGCCAGGTGTGGTGATGTATGCCTGTAATCCCAGCTACTCGGGAGGCTGAGGCAGGAGAATAGCTTGAACCAAGAGGCGGAGGTTGCAGTGAGCCGAGATCACACCATTGCACTCCTGGCTGGGCAACAAGAGTGAAACTCCGTCTTAAAAACAAACAAACAAACAAATTCATAGGCCAGGTGTGGTGGCTCACACCTGTAATCTCAGCACTTTGGGAGGCCGAGGTGGGCAGATCACCTGAGGTCAGGAGTTCAAGACCAGCCTGGCCGTCATTGTGAAACCCCATCTCTACTAAAAATACAAAAAAAAAAATTAGCTGGGAATGGTGGCGGGCACCTGTAATCCCAGCTACTTGGGAGGCTGTGGCAGGAGAATCACTTGAACTAGGGAGTCCCAGCTACTCTGGAGTCCTGTAGTCCCAGCTACTCGAGAGGCTGAGGCAGGAAAATTGCTTGAACCTGGGAGGCGGTGGCGGCGGCTGCAGTGAGCCGAGATCGTGCCACTGCACTCCAGCCTGGGAGACAGAGCGAGACTCTGTCTCAAAAAAAAAAAAAAAGAAAAAAAAGAACAATAGCTACAGTGGTGGAGATCGTGCTACTGCAGTCTAGCCTGGGCGATAAGAGCAAGACTCCGTCTCAAAAAAAAAAAAAAAACTATCTACACAGTCAACCAGTGTGATGATTTTTGGAATGTCAGGACCCTTGAGGACTATATTTTGGAAGTGAACAGGAAGGAAAATTTATGCAGTCTGGAGGCAATGGTGTGGAGTGATTCTGGCTGTTTCTTTTCTTTTTTCTTTTTCCTTTTTTTTTTTTGAGATGGAGTCTCACTCTGTCACCCAGGCTGGAGTGCAGTGGCGCAATCTCGCTTACTGCAAGCTCCACCTCCTGGGTTCACGCCATTCTCCTGCCTCAGCCTCCCGAGTACCTGGGACTATAGGTGCCTGCCACCACGCCTGGATAATTTTTTTTTTTTTGTATTTTTAGTAGAGATGAGGTTTCACTGCGTTAGCCAGATGGTCTCGATCTCCTGACCTCGTGATCCGCCCACCTCAGCCTCCCAAAGTGCTGGGATTACAGGTGTGAGCCACCACACCCGGCCAATTCTGGCTGTTTTTTCAAATTGGCATAGAGATAAGGCCATTATCTACATTAGTTGTATACCAAGTGTCAACTGTTGTGTTCATTCTTTTCAGTAAAGATACTACATTTAGAACAACAGCTGGCCAGGTGTGGTGGCTCACATCTGTAATCCCAGCACCTTGGGAGGCCAAGGCCGGCACCTCCCGGGTTCAAGTGATTCTCCTGCCTTAGCCTCCTGAGTAGGTGGGACTACAGCATGTGCCACCACGAGTGGCTAAGTTTTCTATTTTTAGTAGAGATGAGGTTTCACCATATGGGCTAGGCTGGTCTTGAACTCCTGACCTCAAGTTCACACCATTCTCCTGCCTCAGCCTCCCGAGGAGCTGGGACTACAGGCGCCCACCACCATGCCTGGCTAATTTTTTCTATTTTAGTAGAGACAGGGTTTCACCACGTTAGCCAGGATGGTCTCGATCTCCTAACCTTGTGATCTGCCTGCCTTGGCACTCCCAGAGTGCTGGGATTACAGGCGTGAGCCACTTCGCCCAGCCTATTGTCTATATTTTCTTTCTCTTTTTTTTTTTTTTGAGATGGAGTCTCGCTCTGTCTTCCTGGCTACAGTGCAGTGGCATGATCTCGGCTCACTGCAACCTCTGCCTCCTGGGATCAAGCAGTTCTCCTGCCTCAGCCTCCTGAGTAGCTGGGATTACAGTCATGTGCCACCATGCCCGGCTAATTTTTGTACTTTTAGTAGAGACAGGGTTTTGCCATGTTGGCCAGGCTGGTCTTGAACTCCTGACCTCAGGTGATCTGCCTGCCTCAGCCTCCCAAAGTAGAGATTACAAGTGTGAGCCACCGCGCCTGGCCTTTTCTTGAATATTTTAAATTCTATTCTTCAGTCATCTTAGGTACACAATGAAGTTATCAATAACACATGTGGCTAGTGACTACTGAGTTGTTCTGTGCAGGTCTGGACTGTCTTCTGGTCATACTGGGGGGTAACAGCATATACAGGAGATCAGGCTCTAGGGTCAAATATCAGACCAATTACTAGGATTATTTGAATGTAGGTTCTTTTCAGTATTAAATAGAGGTAATGGGCCAGGCATGGTGGCTCATGCTTATTATCCCAGCACTTTGGGAGGCCAAGGCGGGAGGATTGTTTGAGCCCAGGAGTTTGAGACCAGCCTGGGCAACCTGGTGAAACCTTGTTTCTACTAAAAATGCGAAAAATTAGATCCAGTGGTGTGCACCTGTAGTCCCAGCCACTTTGGGGGCTGAAAGTTTGAGACCAGCCTGGCCAATATGGCGAAACCCCATCCTTACACATTTCTTTTTTGTTGTTGTTGTTTGAGATGGAGTCTCGCACTGTTGCCTGAGCTGGAGTGCATTGGCACAGTCTCGGCTCACTGCAACTTCCACCTCCCGGGGTCAAGCGATTCTCCTGCCTCAGCCTCCTGAGTAGCTGGGATTACAGGCGCCCACGACCACACCCAGTTAATTTTTTCTATTTTTAGTAGAGATGGGGTTTCATTGTGATGGCCAGGCTGGTCTCGAACTCCTAACCTCGTGATCCACCCGCCTTGGCCTCCCAAAGTGTTGGGATTACAGGCATGAGCCACCGCGCCTGACCAACCCCATCCTTACTAAAAATATAAAAATAGCCAGGCGTGGTGGTGCATACCTGTAATCCCAGCTACTCTGGAGGCTGAGGCCTGATAATCGCTTGAACACAGGAGGTGGAGGTTGCAGTGAGTCAAGATCATACCACTGCACTTCAGCCTCGGCAACAGAGTGAGACTCTGTCTCAAAATAATAATAATAATATAATAGGCTTGATGATGCACACCTGTGGTCCCAGCTATTCAGGAAGCTGAGGTGGGAGGATCACTTGAGCCCTGGAGGTCTAGGCTACAGAGAGCTATGATTGTGCCATTGTACTTAAACCTGGGCAACAGAGTGAGACCTTATCTCAATAAATAGATAGATGGATAGATACATAGATAGATACAGGTAATGATAGCTATTGGGAAGGATGGTTATGATAATTAAGTGAGCATGTATATATAAAGCTACTTCTGACATACTAGTCCTCAGTAAATGTCAGTTGCTGTTATTAATACTGTCATTACTTAGTGGCGATACTGAGTATACAGTTTTCGGTGGCCTTCACATCTGTCACCTGCAGAGAGAAAGCTCATGCATAATGTTCAATGACTGATGTTTGATGCTTGTTGTTTGATGATTGGTATGAACAGGACCTCAGATAACCCTGTACAAAGAGGAATGCAGATTGCCTCTATCCATCTAGATTCATAAGCTGCCTTGAGGTGATCTTGGCATCAAGAAAGAGAGCATTGAGGCACATCTCACAATCAGCTTCAGAGGATGTCAGCCATTGACTTGTCCTTTGGTAAGTCCTTGTTGATTCTCCTTTTCAGAGATTCTGCTTTAGGTCGCCCTCCACAACATAAGAGTCCAGTGAGCTGGGCCTGAACAGGCATGCTGCTTTTTTTTTTCTTTTAGATGAAGTTTTGCTATTATTGCCCAGGCTGTAGTGCAATGGCGCGATCTCAGCTCACCGCAAATTCCCCCTCCTGGGTTCAAGTGATTCTGCTGCCTCACCCGCCCAAGTCACTGGGACCACAGGCTAATTTTGTATTTTTAGTAGAGACGGGTTTCTCCATGTTGGTCAGGCTGGTCTTGAACTCCCTACCTCAGGTGATTTGCCCACCTCGGCCTCCCAGAGTGTTGGAATTACAGGCGTGAGCCACTGCGCCAGGCTGCTGCTAGTTCTTTTAGGAGGAATTCAAGTGAGACACAGAATGCTGTTTTATTTTATTTATATTTTTATTTATTTATTTTTTGAGACAGAATCTTGCTCTGTCACCCAGGCTGGAGTGCAGTGGTGTAAGCTCGGCTCACTGCAACCTCCACCTCCTGGGTTTAAGCAATTCTCTTACCTCAGCTTCCCAAGTACACAAGCATGCGTCACTAGGTTTGGCTAATCTTATTTTTATTTTTTTTGAGACGGAGTCTCACTCTGTCACCCAGGCTGAAGTGCAGTTGCATGATCTTGACTCATTGCAACCTCCACTTCCCAGGTTCAAGCAATTAATTCTCTGCCTCAGCATCCTGTAATTTTTTTTTTTTTTTTTAGTAGAGATGGGGTTTTCCCATGTTGGCCAGGCTGTCTTGAATGCCTGACCTCGAGTGATTTGCCTGTCTTGGCCTCCCAAAATGTTGGGATTACAGGCATGAGCCACTGTGCCCAGCCAGAATGCTGTTTTAGAATTCAGCCCTGGTTTGTGTGCCTTAGGAAATGCTACATAAGCTTCATGAGTGTTAGTAGTATGGGCAGATATAGAGTCACATTTTTCAGGGTGTAAGTTTCCTTGAAAAATGAAACTATCACCCTTTACACAACAGGCAGCTCAACCCACATCTGCTTTTCTGGGTCTAGGTGACACAGCAGGACTACTGTGGCATTTCATGGCAGTGTTGTGTGTGTGCGGTTTTCTCGAGTGTGCAGGAGCATATGGGAATTTCAAGCTAGGATGGAATGACTTCTAGGCATGAGAATGTGGGCAGCTCTGGCTTCTCATGCCTTCTTACTTTTCCACTAGGGTTTTTTTCCAGGGAACCAATCTGCCCTTTTGAAGAAAAGACAAAGATAGGAACGATGATGGAGGACCACCGGTCAAATTCTTACCAGGTAAACAGAAAATGTACTGTTGTACAAAATGACATACTTACATCCAATAGGTATACACATTTCCTTCTAGGCAGACTCATCTCCAGAGTTTTCTTAGTGCAAATGAAGTCTTACTCAATGACTGAGTCCCCAGATGAATTTCCCCAGGGAATGAAGTCTCCTATACATAAAGTGTTAACTTGAAAATCATCCCAGTAACTCGGTAATTACTAATTAAGCTTGGTGCCAACTGCATCTTTCTTCATCGCTGGGTGGGGCGACAGATGATAAAGCAGATGAAAGTGTCCTTTTATCAAATAATTTATTCACTCATCACCATTTATCAGGTATCTGAAGTGTGCTCAGGAGTGTGCTGCATAGACACCAATGGGACAGAAACAGCTCCTAGCCTGGTTGTGCTGAGATAATGTAAGCAGTGTGCAGTGGCTCATGCCTATAATTCCAGCTACTCAGGAGGCTGGGGTGGAGGAGCACTTCAGCCTAGGAGATCGAAGCTGCAGTAAGCAGTGATTGTGCCTGGGTGACACAGTGGGTCCCTGTCTTTATATATAAATAAATAAAGAGATTGGATAGATAGATAGATGCTAGATAGATAAAAATTCATGTTTAGGAAGTACTGTTCTAATCAAAAATAAAAATTTAAAATTAAAAAAATATCAGAAAATTAAAAATAAGTAGATCAGACAAAAAAGATTTTAAGAAATTTTTAAAAAGTACTGTTTGGATGGGTGTGGTGGCTCACGCCTATAATCCCAGCACCTTGGGAGGCCGAGGTGGGTGGATCACATGAGGTCAGAAGTTTGAGACCATCCTGGCCAACATGGTGAAACCCCATTTCTATTAAAATACAAAAATTAGCCGGGCATGGTGTTGGATGCCTGTAATCCCATCTACTCGGGAGGCTGAGGCATGAGAATCACTTGAACTTAGGAGGTGGAGGTTGCAGTGAGCTGAGATCGTGCCATTGCACTCCAGCCTGGGCAAAAAGAGCAAAACTCTGTCTCACACACACACACACACACACACATACACACACACACACACAGGAAAAAAAGTGCTGTTAAAGGCATATGCCTGTAGGAGGTCAACCTTGATTGTTTAGACACAAGAGCTCCTGAGACTTTAAACCCTGGAGTAGATCATGGGAGACCTGAGAACCACGTATAAGTGAGTATAAGTTTCCCCTTTCCTCATTCTCCAGTGAATATTGGTGGAAGTGTTCATTGGCTCAAACCAGCATGTGTTTGATGACTTAGGATTCAGTGACGTTTGATGATGTGGCTGTGGAGTTCACCCCAGAGGAGTGGGCTTTACTGGACACAACTCAGAAATACCTCTACAGAGATGTGATGCTGGAGAACTACATGAACCTGGCCTCTGTGGGTAAGAGTAACATCACTTTGCTTGGCACGGTAGCCTGCACCTGTAGTCCCAGATACTTGGGAGGCTGAGGTGGGAGAATCGCTGGAGCCTGGGAGTTTGATACTCGCATTGGCAACATTGTGAAGCCTCATCTCTAAAAAAAAAAAAAATTCTAAAAATAAAGACTAGGCTGGTCACGGTGGTTCACGCCTGTAATCCCAGCACTTTGGAAGGCTGAGGCAGGCAGATCACAAGGTCAGGAAATCAAGACCAGCCTGGCTAACACGGTGAAACCCTGTCTCTACTAAAAGTGCAAAAAAATTAGCCAGGCATGGTGGCACACACCTGTAGTCCCAGTTACTCGGGAGGCTGAGGCAGTAGAATCACTTGAATCCGGGAGGCGGAGGTTGCAGTGAACCAAGATTGTGCCACTGCACTCCAGCCTGGGTGACAGAGTGAGACTTTGATTAAAAAAAAAAAGATAAAAAGATTTTTAAAGATCCAATTTGCCTGAGAAGATTTAAGCTATTTTTCTCAGAATGTCAGATATCTCTGACTTTTATTTTCTGTCTAGTCAAACAAAACTACTTATTGTGTGTGTTTTTTTTTTTTTTTAGACAGAGTCTCACTCTTGTCACCCAGGCTGGGGTGCAGTGGTGCGATCTCTGCTCACTGCAAGCTCTGCCTCCTGGGTTCTTTCCATTCTCCTGCCACAGCTTCCCGAAGCTCTTCTGTTTTTTTGTTAAGTTTATCATTTTGATATATGCTCTTTATCCTGATCTTTCCTAATTTCCTTTCCTGATAATCTTCCCTTCTGTTCCCCATCAGTTGTAATTTTCACAGAAGCAGTTTGTAATAAACTATCTAAACACATCAGTTGTGTAATAAGCCCCACATCCTTATAGCCAAATTTTTGACATACCAAAATCCTCAAGGTTCTCTTGCTTTTATTTTCTTTTTCTTTTTCTCTTTTTTTGAGATGGAGTCTCGTTCTGTTGCCCAGGCTGGAGTGCAGTGGTGTGATTTCGGCTCACTGCAACCTCCACCTCTTGGGTTCAAGTGATTCCCCTGCCTCAGCCTCCCAAGTAGCTGAGACTACAGGCACACGCCAACACGCCTGGCTAATTTTTTTTTTTTTGTATTTTAGTAGAGATAGGGTTTCACCATGTTGGTCAGGATGGTCTTGGTATCCTGACCTCATGATCCACCCGCCTCAACCTCCCAAAGTCCTGGGATTACAGGCTTGAGCCACCGTGCCTGGCCTGTGGCTTTTATTTTCATACTGTGTTTAATTTGAAAACAAGGACAAATGACTCATTTTAAACTAACACATTTCTTCTCTAAACCCTTAGATTTCTTTTTCTGCTTAACTTCAGAATGGGAAATACAACCTAGAACCAAACGGTCATCACTTCAGCAGGGTTTTTTGAAGAATCAGATATTCACTGGGATACAAATGGTAAGATTCATGAGGGATATTTATTTTATTTATTTTTTCTTCTTTTTTTTTTTTTTTGAGACGGAGTCTTGCTCTGCCAGGCTGAAGTGCAGTGGCACCATCTCAGCTCACCACAACCTCCAAGTCCCAGGTTCAAGCGATTCTCTTGCCTCAGCCTCCCAAGTAGCTGGGACTACAGGCACCTGCCACCATGCCCAGCTAATTTATTGTATTTATAGTACAGACAGGGTTTCACCGTGTTAGCCAGGATCGTCTCGATCTCCTGACCTCATGATCCACCTGACTCAACCTCCCAAAGTGCTGGGATTACAGGTGTGAGCCACTGTGCCAGGCCATGAGGGATATTTCTTAATTTCCTCTCTCAGAAAAGATTGAGAATTCCATTCTAAAAAATCAGCCCAGTTAGTGGTGTGGTTTATGTCTGTAATCCCAGCTACTTGGGAGGCTGAGGTGGGAGCATCATTTGAGCCCAGGAATTCAAGACCAGCCTAGGCAGTATAGCAAGATCCCGTCTCTGATTTTAAAAAGAGGCTGGATGTGGTGGCTCATGCCTATAATCCTAACACTTTAGGAGGCAAAGACAGGTGGATCATTTGAGGTCAGGTGAGACAGGCCTGGCCAACATGGTGAAAACTCTGTCTCTACTAAAAATACAAAATTAGCTGCGTGTGGTGGTGGGCACCTGTTATCCTAGTTACTCGGGAGGCTGAGGCAGGACAATTGCTTACCCAGAGGCCGAGGTTGCTGAGTGAGCCAGCACTGCACCACTGCATTCCAGCCTAGGTGACCAAGTGAGACTCTGTCTCAAAAAAAAAAGAAAGTGAGTCCTGTAATCCTAGCACTTTGGGATGCCGAGGTGTGTGGATCACTTGAGGTTAGCACTTTGAGACCAGCCTGACCAACATGGTGAAACTCTATCTCTACTAAAAATACAAAATTAGCCAGGCTTGGTGATGGGCACCTGTAATCCCAGTTACATGGGAGGCTGAGGCAGAATTGCTTAAACACGGGAGGTGGAGTTGGCAGTGAAAAAGACACAGCACAAGTGAGAGATACTTGAGAGAGAAGTAGCCTGTACCATTGAGGGAGCAGGTTCTCTGCAAAGATAGTCTGAATGTGATGAATTTTGTGATGTTCCATACTTGTATAACTTGTCACTGCAAAATACCCAAAAGTACATATTCCCACATATGTAACTAGACATTGATGATTTAAACAGTTTCATGAAAATCTGCAAAATTTGGCTGGGTGCAATGGCTGACACCTGTAATCCCAGCACTTTGGGAAGCTGAGGCAGGAGAATTGTTTGAGTCTAGGAGGTCAAGACCAGCCTGGGCAACAGGGAGACCCTGTCTCTACAAAAAAATAAAAAATTAGCCAGGCACGTTGGCATGCACCTGTAATCCAAGCTCCTCGGGAGACTAAGGGAGGATGATGGCTTGAGCCTGGGTGTTTAAGGCCACAGTGAGCTGTGATTGTGCCATGGTACCCAGCCTGGGTGACAGTGAGACCCTGTCTCAAACCACCCCTGACAATCAAAAAGAGACAGTTTTTTTTTTTTTTTTGAACAATTAGAGCCAGTGGCATAGAATTCTGGCAAGAAATCAAGAAGGTAGGAAATGAAACCATGGAAGAAAAATTGTAAAAATTATAGTTATCAAAGTAGGCTGACTTGGTAGCTCATGGCTGTAATCCCAGCAGTTTGGGAGGCTGAGGCGGGGTTTCTTGAAGAGTTTGAGGCCAGCCTAGGCTACATACCAAGACCCTGTCTCTATAAAAGTAAATTGAGGCCAGGTGCGGTGACTCACGCCTGTAATTCCAGCACTTTGGGAGGCCTAGGCAGGTGGATGAGAAGGTCAGGAGTTTGAGAACACCCTGGCCAACATGGTGAAATCCCATCTGTAGTAAAAATACAAAAAGCTGGATCTGGTTGTACATGCTACTCGGCAGGCTGAGGCAGAAGAACTGCTTGAACCCAGGAGGCAGAGGTTGCAGTGAGCTGAAATCGCGACACTGCACTCCAGCCAAAGTGAGACTCCATCTCAAAAATAAATAAATAAATAAATAAAAAGATTGGCCAGGCATGATGATGCATGCCTATCGTCCTAGCTACACAGCTTTTAGCTAGGATGATCACTTGAACCCAGCCAGGTGTTTGAGGTTACAGTGAGCCATGATCACTGCAGTGCACTATAGACCAGGCAATGGAGTGAAACCCCAGCTCTGAAAAAAGTAAAACATGCTGTGCATGGTGGGTCACGCCTGTAATCTTACCACTTTGGGAGGCCAAGGCAGGCAGTTCATCTGAACTCAGGAGTTTGAGACCAGCCCGGGCAACTTGGCAAAACCCGTGTCTACAAAGAAATAGAAAAATTCCCTGGTGTGGTAGCGCACACCTGTTATTTCCAGCTACTTGGGAGGCTGAGGCAGGAGAATCACTTGAACCTGGGAGGTGGAGGTTGCAGTTAGCAGAGATTGTGCCACTGCACTGTGGACTGGGAGATAGAACAAGACTCTGTCTCAAAAAAAAAAAAAAAAACATTAAAAAGTAAAATAATTGTCATCAAAATAATGTTTTTGTGTTCAGATGGGTGAAATCTGTTAATATGTCTGAAAACGTTTTAAATCCTTTATCCCCTCACCAGCAGACAAGAAGCTACAGTGGATGGAAACTCTGTGAGAATTGTGGTGAGGTCTTCAGTGAACAGTTTTGCCTTAAGACACACATGAGAGCTCAGAATGGAGGGAACACTTTTGAGGGTAATTGTTATGGAAAAGACATCCTCAGTGTGCACAAGGAAGCCTCTATTGCACAGGAACCTTCCAAATTTAATCCATGTGGAAAAGTCTTCACCTTAACTCCAGGCCTTGGTGTACATCTTGAAATTCTCAATGGAAGACAACCCTACAAATGTAAGGAATGTGGAAAAGGCTTTAAGTATTTTGCAAGCCTTGATAATCACATGGGAATCCACATTGGAGAGAAACTCTGTGAATTTCAGGAATGTGAGAGAGCCATCACACCTTCGTCACACCTAAAGCAGTACGTAACAGTTCACACTGGAAAGAAATCCGAAAAGACTAAGAACTGTGGGAAATCCTTCACTAATTTTTCTCAACTTTCTGCACATGCAAAAACTCATAAAGGAGAGAAGTCCTTTGAATGTAAAGAATGTGGAAGATCCTTTAGAAATTCCTCATCCTTTAATGTTCACATTCAAATTCACACTGGAATAAAACCACACAAATGTACGGAATGTGGGAAAGCCTTCACTAGATCAACTCACCTTACTCAACATGTAAGAACTCACACTGGAATAAAACCCTATGAATGTAAGGAATGTGGCCAAGCCTTCACTCAATACACGGGCCTTGCTATACACATACGAAATCACACTGGAGAGAAACCCTATCAGTGTAAGGAATGTGGGAAAGCCTTCAATAGATCTTCAACCCTTACTCAACATAGAAGAATTCACACAGGAGAGAAGCCTTATGAATGTGTTGAATGTGGGAAGACCTTCATTACTTCTTCTCATCGTAGTAAACATTTGAAAACTCACAGTGGAGAAAGGTAAATGCAAGATATGTGGGAAAGAATTTCTGTATTCCTCACTCCACCTGCGAACTCATACCAGAGAGAAACCCTTTGTATGTAAAGAATGTGGGAAAGCATTTGCTGTTTCCTCGTGCCTAAGTATGTATGAAAGAATTCACACTGGGGAGAAATCCTATGAATGTAAGGATACACATGTTGTTACCATTTAGCCCATTTGTTGCCATCTTTAATTATTGGCAGTGCAAAGATCATCAGATTTGTCCTAAATGCCTTTCAGAGGTTATAATGGCTCATGGATTGGCCTTAGATGCCCTCCCGAGGGTCTGAAATTAAACCTACAGGTTCTGAATACAGCTTCATGGTTGCCTGAGTCTGGGCATCTGTGAAGAAGGGTCATGGATGGTGAGGTCAGTACTGCAGGCTGCCTCACCTTGGTGATTAGATTCCTAAGATCTTAGCATTAACAAGTTCTGCATGAGATAAATCATGCAGATTGATGCTAGCCCCTGTTAGTGGCTGCCAGTGTGGCACATTCATGTCAAAATTTACCAGAAGCCAAGATTATGTAGGCCTCAGAGGTGGATTGTTAAAAAGATGCTCCTCCAAGGTTCTCTTCTGTTCCCATGGATCCTGCAGAGCATGTCAGAAATGAAACCATCCATAAGTGCCAATGCCCTTTCACAGCTGAGTATTTCTGTGTTCCCTTCTTGTAAAATAAGAAGTGTGACAAGCTTGCCTGTTCTGTTATGTCTTCTCTGTCCATTTTAGGTGGCACAATGTAAGTGGCAGTGTCTCTTCTGGTATAATCCAGTCTCTCTTCTCATTTCTGTTAAGATGGCTGATATAGTCCATGAATCCCACTCATGATCTCTTTATCAAATGATTGTTCAGCCACACTTTGAGGATTCTCTTCAGTACAAGTTTTCTAATTTTTGCAGTATGGATAGGCTGAGAATTTTCCAAATCTCCAAGTTCTGGTTCCTTTTTCCTTAACAATTTCTTCTGCAATTCAGGTTTCCTGTTTTACATTTTTGCCGAGACCAGCTGGGTTGTGGAGACCCTAACCCAGCTGCTCTAGAGGAATTAAGACAAAGACACAGAAATAGAGCGCAGAGTGGGAATCGGGGCTGACAGCCTTCAGAGCTGAGCTTGAACAGAGTTTGACCCACATATTTATTGACAGTAAGCCCGTGATGAACATTATTTCTATAGATTATAGATTAGCTAAAATTATTCCTTACGGGAAAGAAAGGGACAGGCTCTGGCTTGTTATCTGCAACAGGAACATGTCCTTAAGGCACAAATCACTCATGCTATTGTTTGTGGTTTAGGAATGCCTTGAGCAGTTTTCCAGTTTTCTGCCCTGGGTGGGCCAGGTGTTCCTTGCCCTCATTCTGGTAAACCAGCAACCTCCAGCATGGGTGTCATAGCCATCACGAACATGTCACAGTGCTGCAGAGATTTTGTTTATGGCCAGTTTCTCATGGCCTGTTTATGGCCAGATTTGGGGGGCCTGTTCCCAGCACATTTTTCCGTAAGCAGTCAAGAAGAATGAAGCTTCCTGTGTCCCTTAACACTTTAATTAAAGATCTTAGTGATACATACCGAGTTTTATCTCTCTCAAGCTCTATCTTCCACAAAGTGCTAGAATACAGTTCTGCCAAGTTTTTCACCACTTTATATCAAGGGTTGTCTTTTCTTCATTTCCCAATAGAATGTTGTTCCCCAATGACATCTCACCAGAATCACCCTTACCAACCTTATTTCCAGCTTGCACATCAGAATTTTTCCAGCATCTACTCATTTGTCAGTTTCAAAGCTGCTTAACATTTTTAGTTTTTTTGTTTGTTTTTAATTGCAGTACCTCACTTCTCAGTACCAAAATCTGCCTTAGTCAGCTCAGGCAACCATAACAGAATACCACAGACCAAATGGCTTACAGATTAATTTAATTTTAAATCAATGAGGTAAAAAACACAGAATTTTTTTTTTTTTTTGAGATGGAGTTTCGCTCTTGTTGCCCGGGCTGGAGTGCAATGGGATGATCTTGGCTCACTGCAACCTCTGCCTCCTGAGTTCCAGCAATTCTCCTGCCTCACCCTCAGTAGCTGGGATTATTGGCATGCACCACAAACCTTGGCTAAGTTTGTGTTTTTATTAGAGACAGGGTTTCTCCATGTTGGTCAGGCTGATCTCCATGTTGGTCAGATCTGACCTTAGGTGATCCACCTGCCTTGGCCTCCCAAAGTGCTGGGATTACAGGCCTGAGCCACCGTATCTGGCCCAAAACACAAATTTATATTCTCACATATCTGGAGGCTGGAAGTCTGAGATCAGAGTGCCAGCATGGTCAACCTCTAGTGAGAGCTCTCTTCCTGGCATGTAAGTGCCCACTTCCTCATGTCTTCACACGATGGAGACCAACAAATAGGTCAGTCCATCTCCCCCCTCCCCACCCCCTTCTCTTTTCACACACAGTCACATTGGGGTTTGGAACTTCATATGAAATTTGGGGGGTCCATATATATATATATCTCCAACTCCTGAAGTGGAAAACTAAGTCATTATTTACAGATTATCTAATTCTCTATGTGGAAAGAGAAAAGAATCAAGTACTTTGGACTGTACAATGACCCCCAAAATTCATATAATGATGAAGCTCTCTCTAAATATTTTCTTGCTTTACTGGACTGATTTCAACCTGCAGTGCAACTCCAACTAAAAGTAGTAATACCAGCATACTTGTCTTTGCAGTTCTGGTGAGATATGCACTCTGTTTTATTGGCTTGGCTATAGGTTTTTATTTCTTTTTTATTTTTTGAAGAGGTTATGTCCTATCAGGGAACCTGCCCCAATATTCATGTAGGTTCTTCTCTATTTTCCCTAAGTGTTGGCCAGCTTGAGAAATAAAGGGACAGAGTACAAAAGAGAGAAATTTTAAAGCTGTGCGTCCGGAGGAGACATCACATGTCGGTAGGTTCTGTGATGCCCCCCAAGCCGCAAAATCCAGCTAGTTTTTATTATGGATTTTCAAAAGGGGAGGGAGTGTGCAAATAGGTATGGGTCACAGACATCAAGTACTTTACAAGGTAATAGAATATCACAAGATAAGTGGAGGCAGGGTGAGATCACAGGACCGAGGCGAAATTAAAATTGCTAATGAAGTTTTGGGCACCATTGTCATTGATAACATCTTATCAGGAGACAGGGTTTTGAGATCAACTGGTCTGACCAAAATTTATTAGGCGGGAATTTCCTCTTCCTGATAAGCCTGGGAGCGCTATGGAAGACTGGGGTCTGTTTCACTCCTGCAGTCTTGACCATAAGAGACGGCTATGCCTGGGGGGCCAGTTCAGAGACCCACCCCCAGGTGCGCATTCTCTTTCTCAGGGATGTTGCTCACTGAGAAAAAGAATTCAGTGATATTTCTCCCATTTGCTTGTGAAAGAAGAGAAATATGGCTCTGTTCCACCCGGCTCACCGGCGGTCAGAGTTTAAGGTTATCTGTCTTGTTTCCTAAACATTGCTGTTAAATCCTGTTCTTTTTTCAAGGTGCCCAGATTTCATATTGCTCAAACACATGCTGTACAATTTGTGCAGTTAATGCAATTATTACAGGGTCCTGAGGCAATATACATCCTCCTCAGCTGACAGGATTAAGAGATTAAAGACAGGCATAGGAAATCACAAGGGAAGTGATTGGGGAAGTGATAAGTGTCCATGAAATCTTTACAATTTATGTTTGGAGACTGCAGTAAAGACAGGCATAAGAAATTATAAAAGTATTAATTTGGGGAACTAATGAATGTCCATGAAATCTTCAAATCCACGTTCTTCTGCCATGGCTTCAGCCGGTCCCTTCGTTTGGGGTCCCTGACTTCCTGCAACAATGTCCTGCAGGAAAAGTTTTTTCTTTATATCCAGTTTTTACATGATGAATGATTTCCCAATATTTCATAATTTATGAGGCTGAATTCCTCTTGAATTTATTAAATACTTCCTGTGCATCCTCTGTGATGATCATGTTTATTTACTGATAAAACTCAATACCTAGAACTGCACCTAGCTCATGATGGTACCTAATAAATTCTTCAATGAAATGATGTGGTGGTGCATGCCTATAGTTTTAGCTACTTGGGAGGATGGCCTGAGCCCAGGGGTTCTAGACCAGCTTAGGCAACATAGCAAGACCCCATCTCAAAAAAAAAAAAAACTTGAAGAAGTGAATGCATGGAAGGGCGCTTTTCTAAAATAAATGTGGTCAGGCTGGGTGTGGGGGTCATGCCTGTAATCCCAGCAATTTGGGAGGTGGGCGTGGGCAGATCATTTGAGGTCACGAGTTCGAGACCAGCCCGGCCAACATGGTGAAACCCCATCTCTACTAACAATACAAAAATTAGCTGGGTGTGGTGACATGCACCTGTAATCCCAGCTACTTGGGAGGCTGAAGCAGGAGAATCGCTTGAACCCGGGAGGTGGAGGTTGCATTCAGCCGAGATTGCACCACTGCACTCCATGCTGGGTGACAGAGTGAGACTGTCAAAAATAAATAAATTAAATTAAATAAATGTGGTATTTGTATTTATTGCTTTTCCAATGTTACATCCACCTTGTATTCCTGGATAAGCTCGACTGTGACATAATGGATCACTTAAAAAGACTTGATTACCTTTACTAATATGTTATGGAGCTATGTTTGAATAACATTGTGATTTTTTTAATTGTCCCTTAATGATATTTATATATAATGACTGTCATATACTGTAGTGGGGCATGTTCCTACTTTTTCTAAATTCTTAATTTATAAGAATCATCTAGGCTGGGAATAGTGGCTCAGGCCTGTAATCCCAGCACTTTTGGAGGCTGAGGCAAAAGGATCCCTTGAGCCAAGGAGTTCAAACCAGCCTGGGCAACATAGCGAGACCACATCTCTATTTTAAAATACTACAAGATATTTTCGTTTTTTTGGTTTGTTTCTTTGTTTTTGAGTTGGCGTTTCACTCGTTGCCCAGGCTGGAGTGCAATGGTGCGATCTCAACTTACTGCAAATTCCACCTCCTGGGTTTCAGTGATTCTCCTGCCTCAGCCTCCCGAGTAGCTGGGATTACAGGCAGCCTCCACCTTGCCTGGCTAATTTTTGTATTTTTAGTAGAGACGGTTTCATCAAGTTGGCCAGGCTGGTCTCAAACTCCTGACCTCAGGTGATCCGCATGCCTCATACTCCCAAAGTACTGGGATTACAGGCGTGAGCCACCGTGCCTGGCCAATACTACATAATATTTTAAAAAGTTAAAATTATCTCTTCTGGCTGGTCATAGTGGCTCACACTTTTAATCCCGGCACATTGGGAAGCTCAGTCAGAAGTATTCCTTGAGGCCAGGAGTTCAAGATCAATCTCGGCAACATAGACCCCATCTCTCCCCCACCAAAAATAAAAGTTATCAGGCTGGGTATGGTGGCTCATGCCTGTAATCCCACCACTTTGGGAGGCTGAGGCAGGTGGATTACAAGGTCAAGAGATCAAGACCATCCTGGCCAACATGTTGAAACCTCGTCTTTACTAAAAATATAAAAATTAGCTGGGCATGGTTGTGTGCCCCTGTAATCCTAGCTACTCAGGAGGCTGAGGCAGGAGAATCTCTTGAACCCCTGAAGTGGAGGTTTCAATGAGCCTAGATCGCACCACTGCACTCCAGCCTGGCGACAGAGGGAGAATCTGTCTCAAAAAAAAAAAAAGACAACTAGGTTGGGCACGGTGCTCCACGCCTTTAAATCACAGCACTTTGGGAGGTTGAGGCAGGCGGATCACCTGAGGTCAGGAGTTTGAGACCAGCCTGGCCAACGTGGTGAAACTTCGTCTCTACTAAAAATTCAAAAAATAAAATAAAATTAGCCAGGTGAGTTGGCGGGCACCTGTAATCCCAGCCGCTTGGGAGGCTGAGGCAGGAGAATCGCTTGAATCTGGGAGGCGAAGGTTGCAGTGAGTTGAGTTCGTGCCACTGCACTCCAGCCTGGGCGACAAGAGCAAAACTCCACCTTATAAAAAAGAAAAAAAAAGACAACTAAGGCTTGCATAAGCATTTTGAGAATATTCTTCTAGGCATGTTTTTATTTTCAAATGTGTAGCAAAAAATTATACTTTTTATATTTTTTATTTTTGCTGGTTGTATAGCTTCAGTCTCCTTTTGCATTCTGGAATGACTTATTAATTGTACATTCTTTCCCTTGTGTTAATCTTGGTAGAAAGTACCCAGGTTTGTGAATTCTTTCAGATAATATTTGGCTTGAAAAATCTACACTATTTCTCCCATGTTTTCTGTTCCACTAATTCTGTTAGCTATTTATATAGTTACATCAGCTTGATTTTCCTCTACTTCCTAGTCTTTCTGTATGCTTTTTTAAAAAATGTGTCTTTTTATACATACTTTAGCTGGAGTTTTAAAAAATCTGTATTGCCACTGGGCGTAGTGGCTGACGCCTGTAATCACAGCACTTTGGGAGGCCAAGGCAGGTGGATCACCGGAGGTCGGGAGTTCAAGACCAGCCTGACCAACACTGAGAAACCCCATCTCTACTAAAAATACAAAATTAGTTGTGCCTAGTGGTGCATGCCCGTAATGCCAGCTACTCGGGAGGCTGAGGCAGGAGAATCATTTGAACCCGGGAGGCAGAGGTTGCAAGTGAGCCGAGATCGTACCATTGCACTCCAGCCTGGGCAACAAGAGCAAAACTCTGTGTCACAAAAAAAAAAAAGAAAAAAGAATACTCGAATAATACCAATTAATAATCCTTTTATGTTGCACATTAGTGCCTTACATATAATTTAATTAGTAATAATTTGGATTAATTTCTAGTATCTTATTTTTTTCTGTTTGTTTCATTGTGTTCCCCTCTCTTTGTATTGATCATACTTTTAATTTATTTTTTTCTTGATGTTTGAAATTTGTATGTTACTTTTCGTTGTTACCATAAATAACAATTTTAAATTTAAATCTTCGTTAATACCTTTTCTTTCTAACTAAGTACACTAGGCTGTTTGAATAAAGTGATTCCCATATACACTTACTACACTTGGAGAGAGACCCAGAAGGAAGTGCATTGTCACACAAGCTATTAGACATCTGGTGGCAGAAAGAATAGGCTCCTTCACAGAGGCCCAATGACACCCTGTGGTAGATTACAGATGGCCCCAAGTCTTTGAGATTACTATCTGAAGGTGGAATCTCTCTTCTTTTTATGTGAGCCAGTCCTTGCTTTGACTAGTAGAAACCAGTACAACTTAGGTTTGCAAGTCCATCCTCAAGAGGCTTCTGCTAATTAAGTAGCTGCTGTTTTCAGCTAGTAATTTTTGTGGCTGTTTATTACACAGTAAAGGCCAACTGATAGATATACCCCTTTGCCCATAAGCCAATAAACTGTGGTTCTTCAGGACCCATTGGGAAATCCTCCAGAACCAGGCCCACTCGTGTTAGCAGTAAAGAATTCTGGGACAGGTACGGTGGCTCACGCCTTTAAACCCAGCACTTTGGGAGGCTGAGGTGGGCGGATCACGAGGCCAAGAGATTGAGAGCATTTTGGGCAACATGGTGAACCCCCGTCTCTACTAAAAATACAAAAATTAGCTGGGTGTGGTGGCACTCACCTGTAGTCCCAGCTACTTGGGGGCTGAGGTAGGAGAATCACTTGAACCTGGGAGGCGGAGGTTACAGTGAGCTGATACTGCACCACAGCACTCCAGCCTGGTGACAGAGTGAGGCTCTGTCTCAAAAAAAAAAAAAATTCTGTCAGTGTTCACAAAGGGACTGGGCATCTCCCACTATGTACTGCGATGAGAAAATCAAGATTTGAATACATATTCCTCTGCTTAGGGACTCAGCAGGCCTGAAGTCAGCAGGACTGAAGGCCCAAAGAAACAGTTGATGTTATGAGATGCAAGCAAGTTGCCAGGTGATATGGTTTGGCTGTGTCCCCACCCAAATGTCACCTTGAATTGAATTTTAGCTCCCATAATCCCCACGGTGTTGAGGGAGAGACCAGGTGGGAGGTAGTTGAATCATGGGGTCGGGTTTTCCCGTGCTGTTCAAGTAATTCTCATGCCTCAGTCGGCCACGTAGCTGGGATAATAGGCGTGTGCTGTTCTTGTGATGGTGAGTAAGTCTCATGAGGTCTGTCAGTTTTATAAGCAGCTCTTCCCCTGGACAGCCTCTCTTGCCTTCTGCCATGTAAGATGGGCCTTTGCTCCTCTTTCACCTTCTGCCATGATTTTGAGGCCTCCCCAGCCATGTGGAACTGTGAGTCCATTAAACCTCTTTTTCGTCATAAATTACCCAGTATCAGCCGGGCGCGGTGGCTCACGCTGTAACAAGGAACACAGCACCTAATCTCAGACTTTGTTTTTTGGTAGAGCAGGTATCTCACTCCATTGCCCAGGCTGTTCTCAAACTCCTGAGCTAGAGTGATCCTCTCTTCTGGGCCTCCCAAAGTGCTGGGATTACAAGCATGAGCCACCATGCCCAGCCACACATCTTTTTTTTTTTTTTTGAGACGGAGTCTCACTAGGTCGCCCCGGCTGGAGTGCAGTGGCGCGATCTCGGCTCACTGCAAGCTCTGCCTCCCGGGTTCACGCCATTCTCTTGCCTCAGTCTCCAGAGTAGATGGGACTACAGGCATCTGCCACCATGTCCAGCTAATTTTTTGTATTTTTAGTAGAGACGGGGTTTCACTGTGTTAGCCAGGATGGTCTCGATCTCCTGACCTCGTGGTCTGCCCGCCTCGGCCTCCCAAAGTGCTGGGATTACAGGCGTGAGCCACCGCGCCCAGCTCAGACATCTTTACATTACATGAAATTTTCAAGGCCCAGTTGGTCCTAATTCTCCGTAAATCCTTTCAGAGTATTAACAATGAAGCAAATCTTGCTAAATCTTTTTATGATCCACTACAAGATAAATATATACATATACATATATATATACATATATATAGTTTTTATCACTGATAAAAACAGTACAATCATTAAAAACTACAGAATTATATTGGTAATGAGTATTGGTACAAATGCACTAAGTAAGACAGGCACGGTGGCTCACGTGCCTGTAATCCCAGCACTTTGGGAGGCCGAGGCGGGTGGATCATGAAGTCAGATCGAGATGATCCTGGCTAAAACGGTGAAACCTTGTATCTACTAAAACTAAAAAAATATAGTTAGGGGTGGTGGCACGCACATGTATTCCTAGCTACCCGGGAGGCTGAGACAGGAGGTTACAGTGAGCCAAGATTGCACCACTGCACTCCAGCCTGGGAGACAGAGTAAGACTCTGTCTCAAAAAACAAACAAACAAAAAAATGCACTAAGTATAATAGTAGTGACTGGGCAAAGTGGCTCATGCCTGGAGTCTCAACACTTTGAAAGGAGGCAAAAGGATTACTTGAGCCCAGGAGTTCGAGACCTGCCTGGACAACATAGCAAGCCCCCCTCTCTACCGAAAACTTAAAAAATGCAGTGAGCCAAGATCATGCCACTGCATTCCAGCCTGGGCAACAGAGCAAGACTCCATTAAAAAAAATAAAAGGAGGGAAGGAGGGAAGGAAGGAAGGAAGGAAGGAAGGAAGGAAGCTAGGAAGGAAGGAAGCTAGGAAGGAAGGAATTAGCAAATAAATTCCAACCCCATGATAAGAAAATAGTAAACCCAGTGGCATTTACTGCAGGAATATAAGGTTGGCTCTGGCTCATTTGTATCTTTGTATTTGTGCATTCACCATTATGGATGATGCCTGGAATTTGCCCACAGGGATGCTCAAGATCCTTTCAGACACATTATTTTTTCTAAACTTATTTATTTATGAATGACAGAGTCTGTTTCATCCAGGCTGGAGTGCAGTGGTGTGATCTCGGCTCACTGCAACATCCAATTCCTATGTTCAAGTTATTCTCCTGCCTCAGCCTCCCAAGTAGCTGGGATTACAGGTGTGCACCACCACACCCAGCTAATTTTTGTATTTTTAGTAGAGATGGGGTTTTACCATGTTGGCCAGGCTGGTCTTGAACTCAGATCCCCTGACTCAGCCTGATTCAACCTCCCAAAGTGCTGGGATTATAGGAATGAGCCACAGCACCCGGTGGTGGTCTTTTTTTTTTTTTTTCAGAGGCAGTGTCTTGCCATGTCACCCAGGCTGGAGTGCAGTGGTGCAATCATAACTCACTGCAGCCTCGAACTCCTGGGCTCAAGCAATCCTCTCACCTCAGCCTTCTGAGTAGCTGGGAATGCAGGCATGTACCACCATGCCTAGCTAATTTTTTTTTATTTTTAAATATTTTTGTCGAGTCTGTGTCTCACTATATTGCCCAGGCTGGTCTTGAAATCCTGTTCAAGTTATCCTTCTGTGTCAGCCTCCCAAAATGCTAGGATGACAGGGGTGAGCCACTGTGCCTGGCCTCTATTTCTAATGTCTAGGCAGCAACTGTTGCTGTGTTGTTTCTCTTACATGGTCTTATTACCCATTTGATACAAAGTTCAGATTGATTGTTCCTGTTCATATTCCATTTTGGGTTTTCCCTCTATCTATGTGGATTTTTTAAAAAATTAAATATGTGAAAGAATAAAGGGCCAAGCACAGTGGCTCACACTTGTAATGCCAACAATGTGGGAGGCCAAGGAGGGATGATCGCTTGAGCCCAGGAGTTCGAGAGCAGCCTGGGCAACATAGATCTCTTCTCTACAAAAAATATTTTTAAAAATTAGCTGGATGTGGTGGTGCACATATGTACTCCCCGGTACTCAGACAGGAGGATTCCTTGAGCCCAGGAGGTAAAGGCTGTAGTGAGCCATGATAATGCCACTACACTCCAGCCTGTGTGACAGAGTGAAACCCTGCTTTTTTTTTTTAAAGAAAAAAAAGAATGTGATTTTAAACATCAGAACTGTAAGGTACTCTGAGCTGGCCATACCATGGTCAAGCCATCATGACATCTCCGGCCCTTGTGATAATGTACTTTGTGATATTCCCCCGCCCTTGTGAATGTACTTTGTAAGATACACCCCCCCCCCACCTAGTGAATGTACCCTGCCCTTGGCCCTTGCGACAATACACCCTCCCTGACCTTGTAAGTGTACTTTGTAACATTCCTCCCCACCCTTGTGATGATACACCCTCCCTGCCCTTGTGAATGTACTTTGTAACATCCTCCCAGCCCTTGAGAATGTACTTTGTAACATCCACCCCCCTGCCTGCAAAAAAAATTGCTCCTAACTCCACCACTTATCCCAAACCTATGAGAACTAATGATAATCCCACCACCCTTTGCTGACTGTTTTGTCAGACTCAGCCCATCCACATCCGGATGTAATACACAGCCATTGTTGTTCGCACAAAGCCTGCTAGGTGCTCTCTTTACTCAGATGCCTGTAACATTTTGTGCTGAAACCTGGGACAGTGGAACTCCTCAGGAGACCCCTCCCCTGTCCTTATACTCCCTCCATGAGGAGATCCACCTATGACCTCAGGTCATCAGACCAGCCAGCCCAAGGACCATCTCACTAATTTCAAATCGGTAAGCGGTTTTTTGCACTCGGGTAAGCGGTTTTTTTGCTCTCTACCTAACCTCTCTCACCTCCCTTCAATCTCTCTCCTTTCAATTTTCAGTTTCTCTCCCTTCCTGGTAGAGACAAAAAGGAGACACACTTTATCCATGCATCCAAAGACTCCGATGTTGGTCACGGACTTGGGAAGACAGTCTTCCCTTGGTGTTTGATCACCGCGGGGATGCCTGCCTTGATCATTCACCCACATTCCCTTGAGGGCAGGTCAATTGCAGGGACGCCTGCTTTGGCTGCTCACCCACATTAAAGCCCAGGACTCAGTCAGGGATACCTACTGGAAGACTGGTGACTGCCCACCTCCATTTCTCCGTGTCTCTACTTTCCTCTTTAAACTTACATTCTCCACTATGGGCAACCTTCTGTCATCCATTCCTCCCTCTTCCCCCTTAGCCTGTGTTCTTAGAAACCTAAAACCCCTTTGACTAACACCTGACCTAAAACCTAAATGTCTTATTTTCTTCTGTAATACCGCTTGGCCCCAATACAAACTTGACAATGGTTCCAATTGGCCAGAGAATGGCACTCTCGATTTGTCTATCCTACAAGACCTAGAGAATTTTTGTTGAAAATTGGGCAAATGGTCTGAGGTGCCTTATGTCCAGGCATTTTTTACACTTCACTTTCTCCCTAGTTTCTGCTCCCAATGCGACTTGTCCCAGATTTTCCTTCTTTCTCTCCCATCTGCTCCTTTGGTCTCCACCCCAGCTCAGAGTCCTCTGAATCCTCCTTTTCCACTGACCCCTCTGACCTCTCTCCTCCTCCCCCGGCTGCTTCTCGCCAGGCTGAATTGGGTCCCAATTCTTCCACAGCCTCCACTACCCCACCCTATAATGCTTCTATTACCTCCCCTCCTCACACCCAGTCTGGCTTACAGTTCTGTGACTAGCTCTCCCCCACCTGCCCAACAATTTCCTCTTAGAGAGGTGGCTGGAGCTGAAGGCATAGTGAGGGTACATGTGCCTTTTTCTCTTATCAGACGGTTCCCAAATGAGCCAGCATTTAGGCTCTTTCTCATCAGACCCCACTAAATATATATAGGAATTCCAATATCTAACTCAGTCCCACAATTTAACCTGGAGTGACTTAAGTGTCATTCTGACCTCTACCCTCTCCCCAAATCAATGAGAAAGAGTTTGTTTTCTAGCCCAGTCAGACAGACACCTGCTATCTTCATGAGCCAGGCCTCCAAGAAGGCACCAGGGCAGTTCCCTGAGAGGATCCCCATGGGCAATACCAGACGGACTCCCCAGGTATAGCTAGGCGAGATTGCATGGTCTCCTGCCTAGTTGAGGGGCTCAAAAAGGCAGCATACAGTGCTGTTAATTATGACAAGCTAAAGAAAACTACCCAGTGTAAAGATGAAAACCCAGCCCACTTTATGGCCCACTTAGCAGCTACCTTTAGACGCTTTACAGCCCTAGACCCATGGCGGCCAGAAGGCCGCCTTATCCTTAATATGCATTTTATCACCCAATCTACTCCTAACATTAGAAAAAGAACTCCAAAAATTGGATTCCAGCCCCCAAACCCCACAACAGGATTTAATCAACCTCGCCTTCAAGGTGTTCAGTAACCGAGAAAAAGCCGCCAAGTGGCAACATATCTTGGGATTCTTTGTAAGCCATGCCCCGTCTGTGTGGGCCCCCACTGGAAGTCGGACTCTCTGACTCACATCACCGCCACTCCAAAAGCTCCTGGAGCTCAAACCCAACGTTCCTTGGCTGACTCCTTCCCAGATCTCCTTGGCTTAGTGGCTGAAGACTGACGCTGCCTGATCGTCTCAGAAGCCCCCTGGACCATGATGGACGCCGAGCTTTGGGTAACTCTTACAGTGGAAGGTAAGTCCATCCCCTGTTTAATCGATACGGGGGATACCCACTCCACTTTACCTTCTTCTCAGAGGCCTGTTTCCCTTGCCCCTGTAACTGTGGTAGGTATTGACGGCTAGGCTACTAGACCCCTTAAAACTCTCCAACTCTGGTGCCAACTTGGACAATATTCTTTTATGCACTCTTTTAGTTATCCCTACCTGCCCAGTTCCCTTATTAAGCTGAGACATTTTAACTAAATTATCTGCTTCCCTGACTATTCCTGGACTACAACCACATCTCATTGCTGTCCTTATGCCTGATTCCAGGCTTCTTTTGCATCTTCCTCTCATGTCTCCCTACCTTAATCCACAAGTATGGGATACCTCTACACCCTCCTTGGTGACTGATCAGGCACCCCTTACCATGCCATTAAAACCTAATCACCCTTACCCCACTCAACACCAGTACCCCATCCCACAACAGGCTTTAAGAGGACTAAAGCCTGCTATCAGTCTCCTGTTACAGCATGGCCTTTTAAAGCCTACAAATTCTCCTTACAACTCCCCTATCCTACCTGTCCAGAAACCGGACAAATCTTACAGGTTGGTTCAGGATCTTCGCTTTATTAACCAAATTGTCTAACCTATCCATCCTGTGGTGCCAAACCCATATAATCTCCTATACTCAATACCTCCCTCGACAACTCATTATTCTGTCCTCAACCTCAAAGATGCTTTCTTCACTATTCCTTTGCACCTCTTATCCCAACCTCTTTTTGCTTTCACATGGACTGATCCTGTCACCCACCAATCTCAGCAACTTACCTGGACTGTACTGCCGCAAGGCTTCAGAGACAACCCCCATTACTTTAGTCAAGCTCTTTCTCATGATTTACTTTCTTTCCATCCATCTGTTTCTCATGTTATTCAATATGTGGACGACCTTGTCCTCTGCAGCCCCTCTTATGAATCTTCCCAACAGGAAACCTTCCTTCTCCTTCAACATCTATTCTCAAAGGGGAATCACGTATCCCCCTCTAAAGCCCAAATTTCTTCCCCATTCGTTACCTATCTCGGCATAGTCCTTCATCAAAACACACGTGTTCTCCCTGCTAATTGTGTCTGGCTAATCTCTGAAACCCCAACACCTTCTGCAAAGCAACAACTCCTTTCCTTCCTAGGCGTGGTTGGATACTTTTGCCTTTGGATACCAGGTTTTGCCATCCTAAATAAATCACTATATAAACTCACAAAGGGAAACCTGACGGACCCCATAGAACCTAAGTCCTTTCCCCACTCTTCTTTTCATTCCTTAAAGACAGCCCTAGAAATAGCTCCCACATTAGCACTCCCTGACTTGTCCCAATACTTCTCCTTACATACGGCTGAAATACAAGGCTGTGTGGTTGGAGTTCTTACAGAGGAACCAGACCCACAACCTGTAGCCTTCCTATCCAAACAACTTAATATCACAGTTCTAGGCTGGCCCTCCTGTCTATGTGCACTGGCAGCCACTGCTTCAATACTTTCAGAGGCCCTCAAGATCACAAACCATGCCCCACTTACTCTCTACAGTTCTCATAATTTTCAAAATCTATTTTCCTCCTCACACTTGGTGCATACACTTTTTGCCCCCAGACTCCTCTAACTGTACTCACTATTCATTGAAACTCCCACAATTACCATTGTTCCTGGCACAGACTTCAACTCGGCCTCTCACCTTATACCTAGCACCAAACCTGAACCTCATGACTGTATCTCTCTAATCCACATGGCGTCCTCCACATTTCCCCATATTTCCCTCTTTTGTGTTGCTAATCCAGACCACACTTGGTTTATTGATGGTAGTTCTTCAAGGCCAAATTGTCAGTCACCAGCAAGGGCAGGCTATGCTGTATTGTCTTCCACATCGGTCATTGAAGCTACTGTCCTGCACCCTTCCACTATCTCTCAACAAGCCGAACTCATTGCTTCAACTGGGGCTCTCACCCTTGTAAAGGGACTATGTGTCAATATCTACACTGATACCAAGTATGCCTTCCACATCCTACATCACCATGCTGTTATATGGACAGGAAGAGGTTTTCTCATGACACAAGCGTCCTCCGTCATCAACGCTTCCTTAATAAAAATCCTCCTTAAGGCTGCTCTACTGCCCAAGGAAGCCAGAGTCATTCACTGCAAGGGGCAGCAGAGGTCACCAGATCCCACTGCTCGAGGCAACGCTTATGCTGATAATGCAGCCAAAGAAGCAGCTAGTATTCCCACATCTGTCCCTCACGGCCATTTTTTTTTCTTTCTCGTCTATCACTCCCACCTGTACTCCCACTGAAACTATTACCTATCAGTCCCTTCCTACTCAAGGCAAATGGTTCTTGGATCAAGGAAAATTCCTCCTTCCTGCCTCACAGACTCATTCTATCTTATCGTCCTTTCATAACCTCTTTCATGTTGGTTACAAGCCAATGACCCATCTCTTAGAACCTCTCATTTCTTTTCCATCATGGAAATCCATTTTCAAGGAAATTACTTCTCAGTGTTCCATCTGTTATTCTACCACCCCATAGGGATATCTTAGGCCCCCTCCCTTTCCTACACATCAAGCTCAATGATTTGCCCCCACCCAAGACTGGCAGATTGACTTTACTCATATGCCCTGAGTCAAAAAACTAAGATACCTTTTGGTCTGGGTAGATACATTCACTGGATGCATAGAGGCCTTTCCCACAGGGTCTGAGAAGGCCACCATGGTCATTTCTTCCCTTCTGTCAGACATAATTCCTCATTTTGGCCTTCCCACCTCTATAGAGTCCAATAACGGACTGGCCTTTGTTAGTCAGATCACTCAAGCAGTCTCCCAGGCCCTTGGCATCCAGTGGAACCTTCATTCCCCTTACCGTCCTCAAGCTTTGGGAAAGGTAGAAAGAACTAATGGTCTGTTAAAAACACACCTCACCAAGCTTAGCCTCCAACTTAAAAAAGACTGGACAGTACTGTTATTGTTTGCCCTCTTTAGAATTAGATCCTGTCCTCAAGAAGCTACAGGGTATAGTCCATTTGAAGTTTTATATGGACATACCTTCTTGTTAGGCCCCAACATCTTGCCAGACACTAGCCCTCTAGGCGACTATCTTCCAGTCCTCCAGCAGGCTAGATAGGAAATTTGCCAGGCTGCTAATCTTCTCTTGCCTACTCCAGATTCCCAGCCATATGAAGACACCCTAGCTGGACGATCAGTTCTTGTTAAGAATTTGACCCCTCAAACTCTACAACCTTGATGGACTGGACCCTACTTAGTCATCTATAGTACCCTAACTGCAGTCCACCTGCATTATTAACATAAAAAGGCAGGAATGTAAGGTCCTCTGAGCTGGCCGCATCATGGTCAAGCCATCGTGATGTCCCTCTGCCCTTGTTATAATGTACTTTGTGATATTTCCCCGCCCTTCTGAATGTACTTTGTAGGATACATCCTCCCCGCCCTTGTGTATGTACCCCACCCTTGTGACAATACGCCCTCCCCACCCTTGTCAATGTACTTTGTAACATCCTCCTCGCCCTTGAGAATGTACTTTGTAACATCCACCCTCTGCCTGCAAAAAAAATTGCTCCTAATTCCATTGCCTATCCCAAACCTATAAGAACTAATGATAATCCCACCATCTTTTGCTGACTGTTTTGTCAGACTCAGCCCATCCGCACCCAGATGTAATACACAGCCATTGTTGCTCACTCAAGGCCTGCTTGGTGGTCTCTTTACTTGGACATGCATAATAAGAACTAACGGAATGTTATGCTCAGAGAGGTCAGAGAGGTTTCCCTTTCCCAATCCTCTACATCTTGTTTTTTTTTTTTTTTTTGGAGACAGAGTCTTGCTCTGTTGCCCAGGCTGGAGTGCAATGGCACAATCTCAGCTCACTGCAACCTTCACCTTCTGGGTTCAAGTGATTCTCTTGCCTCAGCCTCCCGAGTAGCTGGGACTACAGGAGTGCACCAACACACCTGGCTAATGTTTGTATTTTTAGTAGAGACAGGGTTTCACCATGTTGGCCAGGATAGTCTTGATCTCTTGAATTCATGATCCACCCAACTTAGCCTCTCAAAGTGCTGGGATTACAGGCATGAGCCACCATGCCCAGCCTCCATCTTGTTCTTACCCCACCATTCTGCTCTAGCTGTTCCCATCTATCCCCAATAGATTCTGAATCTTATTATTTTCAGAATAATCCTATCAGTGTTTCCCTATACTCAGAATAAACAAATAATTATGTATTTTCTTTTTCTTGTCTTTTTTTTTTTGAGATGGATTCTCACTCTGTCCCCCAGGCTGGAGTGCAGTGGCATGATCTTGGCTCACTGCAACCTCTGCCACCCGGGTTTAAGCAATTATCCTGCCTCTGCCTCCTGAGTAGCTGGGATTACAGGCCCCTGCCACTGTGCCCAGCAAATTTTTGTATTTTTAGTAGAGACGGGGTTTCACCATCTTGGCCAGGCTGATTTTGAACTCCTGACCTTGTGATCCACCTGCCTCGGCCTCCCGAAGTGCTGGGATTACAGGCGTGAGCCACTGCACCTGGCCTTTATTTTCTTTTTTTTATTTGTATTATTATTATTATTTTTTTTTTTTTGAGACGGAGTCTCGCTCTGTCACCCAGGCTGGAGTGCAGTGGCGCGATCTCGGCTCACTGCAAGCTCCGCCTCCCGGGTTCACGCCATTCTCCTGCCTCAGCCTCTCTGAGTAGCTGGGACTACAGGCGCCCGCCACCACGCCCGGCTAATTTTTTGTATTTTTAGTAGAGACAGGGTTTCACCGTGGTCTCGATCTCTTGACCTCGTGATCCGCCCGCCTCGGCCTCCCAAAGTGCTGGGATTACAAGCGTGAGCCATCGTGCCCAGCCTGTACTTTATATTCTTAGCTCCCACAATTTAGTCTAAATATTTGCCCTGACATGCTTATACTGGTCCAAGCAAGCATTAGGTCATAGCCTGTTCCTTTTCCTTATTTGAAGATGTTTTGACCCTTCTCAGCATTCCACAAGTTACTTCCTCCTTCCTTTGTTCTCCTCCACCTTTGCCTCTTTTAAAAAGTTATAAGTTGCTAGCCAATTGGGACAAATACAGAACGTGAGGTCCCATTCCAGCCAATGGAAACTGGACACAGCAGTAGGTTGGAAGCATCAGGTTATAAATGACCCTATCTCCTTTGTTTGGTGTACTCTCGTGGCAAAACTGCTGGTGAGTATACCCTCTCTGCAGGAAGTAAAAATGGCCTTGCTGAGTAAATTAAATTTATGTTCAAGTGCTATTTCTTTACAGCACCAGGGAACAAGGATTTTGAACATATATATATGTATATATTTATATGTTTATATATATATATGGAGAGAGAGAGAGAGGGTCTGCTACTTTGCCCAGGCTGGTCTCAAACTCTTGGACTTGTAGAAAGTGAAATAAATACAGGTTCCTCCTCAAAGGGACTTTCCTCCCAGTCTGACTGAAATAAATAGTAATCCCTCTTAGAAGCCAAATTTTCTCAAAGACCTGTGGTCATATTCTCAAATTCTGCCAGCTGTAATAAAGAAATCAATATACTCTGTGTTCTTAGCTCCCACATTTTAGTCTAGATATTTGCCCTGGCATGCCTGAACTGTTCCAAGCAAGTATTAGGTCATGGCCTATTCCTTTCCCTATTTAGAAGTGTTTTTGCCTCTCTCAACAGTCCACAAGTTACTTTCTCTCTTCCTTTGTTCTCCTCTGCCTTTGCCTTTTTTGGGAAGTTCTAAGTTGCTAGCCAATCCAGTGAAGTACAGAAGGTGAGGTCCTGTTCCAGCCAATGGAAGCCGGACACAGCAGAAGGGTGGACACGTCAAGTTTAAATAACCCTGTCTCCTTTGTTAGTGTGTGCTCTGGTGGCAAGACTGCCAGCCAGTGGCACCCATTCTGCAGAAAGTAAAACTAGCCTTGCTGAGATCCTTTGTCTCAGTGTTGATTTTGCTACACCAAACAAGCACCCATTCCCAGCAGACTCAAGCTATTTACCTACCTTAGCCTCCCAAAGTGCAGGAATTACAGGCGGGAGCCACTGCACTCGCCCAATAAAAGCTTTGGAGGAGCATCCCCAGATATGCGTCCCATCCTTCATCCCCGCCCTTCCAGCCCGACTGGCCACCTGAACCGCGGGCTAGGCCAGGTCCCACCCCTAAATCACCCCCGAGTACGGGCCCCTCCCCTCGCCCACAGTTCCGTCCGGAGGCCCGGTTCTAACCTCACCTTTTTCTCTGGACCTAGTTCTGCATCCCCCTCCCTGAGCCAACCCCAGGCCCTCTCCGCACCCACCCTGGAGGAAACTAGAATTTCTGTGTTCTACCCGGTCCTACGTGGCTGAAACTCGAGCCCACGAGCCCCGCCCGGCCAGAGTGTCGAAGCGGAAGTGATGTCAGTGCACCACCGCCATCTTTTCCGGTGCTGGCTCCTCTTGGTCAGTGCAGTTTCGCCTTTATGGTGGTGGAGTCCGCCCAGGCTGTGGTGAGTTCCGCCTGCTTGGCGGTCCCGGAGATAGCAGGGGGCGGCAAAGGAATGATTGCGCGCTGTCGCCCAGGAGCCTCTCAGATCCGGTTCACTTCACTCGCTTCTCCAGGGACTATCAGTCCTCCCTGTGCGGCCAGTTCCGAGAGGCTGCACGCTCTCTGGGTTCACTGCAACCTCTGCAACCTCTGCCTCCAGGGTCAAGCAGCTCTGCTGCCTCAGCCTTCCGAGTACCTGAGATTACAGGCAAGTGCCACCACTCCCGGCTACTTTTTGTATCTTTAGTAGAGATGGTTTCGCCATGTTGGCCAGGCTGGTCTTGAACTCCTGACCTTAGGTGGTCTGACTGCCTCGGTCCCCCAAAGTGCTGGGATTATAGGTGTGAGCCACTGCACCCGGCCAACTTTTGAAAATTTTAAATTTTGTTCTTTTTTTTTTTTTTTTTTTTTTTGAGACGGAGTCTCGCTCTGTCGCCCAGGCTGGAGTGCAGTGGCGCAATCTCAGCTCACTGCAAGCTCCGCCTCCCGGGTTCACGCCATTCTCCTGCCTCAGCCTCTCCGAGTAGCTGGGACTACAGGTGCCCGCCACCACGCCCGGCTAATTTTTTTGTATTTTTAGTAGAGACGGGGTTTCACCGTGGTCTCGATCTCCTGACCTCGTGATCCGCCTGCCTCGGCCTCCCAAAGTGCTGGGATTACAAGCGTGAGCCACCGCGCCCGGCTAAATTTTGTTCTTAAGTCATCTTAGGTACATAATGAAGTTATCAATAACACACGTGGGTGGTGACTACTGAATTGTTCTGTGCAGGTCTGCACTGTCTTCTCGTCATATGGGGGGGTAACACCATATACAGGAGCTCAGGCTCTAGGGACAAGTATCAGACCAACTACTAGGGTTGTGCGAATGTAGGTTTTTTTCAGTATTAAATAGAAGTAATGGGCCAGGCCTGGTGGCTCATGCTTATTATACCAGCACTTTGGGAGGCCAAGTCAGGAGGATTGTTTGAGCCCAGGAGTTTGAGACCAGCCTGGGCAACCTGGTGAAACCTTGTCTCTACTAAAACTACAAAAAATTAGCCGGACCCAGTGGTGTGCACCTGTAGTCCCAGCTACTTGGGGGGCTGAAGTGGGAGAATCACTTAAGGCCAGGAGTTCGAGACCAGCCTGGCCAACATGGCGAAACCATGTCTCTACTAAAAATGCAAAAATTAGCCAGGCATGGTGGTGCATACCTGTAATTCCAGCTACTGGGGAGGCTGAGGCCTGATAATCGCTTACACCTTGTAGGCAGAGGCTGCAAGGAGTCGAGATCGCGCCACTGCATTCCAGCCTGGGCAACAGAGTGAGACTCTGTCTCAAAATAATAATAATAATAAGGAGTGATGATGCGCACCTATGGTCCCAGCTATTCAGGAGGCTTAAGTGGGAGGATCATTTGAGCCTGGGAGGTCTAGGATACAGAGAGTTGTGTGAGTGCCATTGCACTTCAACCTGGGCAACAGAGTGAGACCCTGTCTCAATAGATAGATAGATAGATATAGGTAATGATAGCTATTGGGAAGAATGGTTATGCTAATTAAGTGAGCATGTATATATAAAGCTACTAGAGCTACTTCTGACATATCAGTCCTCAGTAAATGTCAGTTACTGTTATTAATACTTCGTTACTGGCCGGGCGCGGTGGATCACGCTTGTAATCCCAGCACTTTGGGAGGCCGAGGCGGGCGGATCACGAGGTCAGGAGATCGAGACCACGGTGAAACCCCGTCTCTACCAAAAATACAAAAAATTAGCCGGGCGTGGTGGCAGGCGCCTGTAGTCCCAGCTACTCGGAGAGGCTGAGGCAGGAGAATGGCGTGAACCCGGGAGGCGGAGGTTGCAGTGAGCCGAGATCATGCCACTGCACTCCAGCCTGGGCGACAGAGCAAGACTCCGTCTCAAAAAAAAAAAAAAAAAAAAAAAAAATACTTCGTTACTGAGTGACAGTACTGAGTGGGCAATTTTTGGTGGCCTTCACATCTGTCACCTGCAGAGACAAAGCTCAGGCATAAAGTTTGATGACTGATGTTTCATGCTTGTTGTTTGATGATTGATATGAACAGGACCACAAATAACCCTGTACAAAGAGGAATGGAGATTGCCTCTATCCACCTAGATTCATAAGCTGCCCTGAAGTGATCTTGGCATCAAGGAAGGGATGCACGTCACACCATCAGCTTCAGAGCATGGCAGCCATTTATTTGTCCCGTGGTAAGTCCTTGTTGATGCTCTTTTTCAGAGATTCTGCTTTAGGTCACCCTCCACAACATCCGTCACCCAGGCTGGAGTGCAGTGGTGCAATCTTAGCTCATTGCAACCTTCACCTCCCGGGTTCAAGTGATTCTCTTGCCTCAGCCTCCCATGTAGCTGTGACCACAAGCACATACCGCCAGGCCTGGCTAATTTTTGTTTGTTTGTTTTTGTTTTTGAGACGGAATCTCACTCTGTCTCCCAGGCTGGAGTGCAATGCTGCGGTCTTGACTCACTGCAACTTCTGCCTCCTGGGTTCAAGAAATTCTCTGCCTCAGCCTCCCATAATTTTTGTATTTTTAGTAGAGACGGGGTTTCATAATGTTGGCCAGGCTGGACTCAAATTCCTGACCTCAAGTGATTTGCCCGCCTTGGCCTCCCAAAGTGTTGGGATTACAGGCATGAGCCACTGTGCCCAGCCAGAATGCCATTTTAGAATTCAGCCCTGGTTTGTGTACCTTAGGAAATGCTACATAAGCTTCACGAGTGTTACTACTATGGGCAGATAGAGAGTCACTTTTTTTTTTTTTTTGAGACAGAATCTTGCTCTGTCACCCAGGCTAGAGTGCAGTGGCACAATCTCGGCTCACTGCAAGCTCCACCTCCTGGGTTCACGCCATTCTCCTGCCTCAGCCTCCTGAGTAGCTGGGACTACAGGTGCCCACCACCACATCTGGCTAATTTTTTGTATTTTTAGTAGAGACAGGGTTTCACCATGTTAGCCAGGATGGTCTCATTCTCCTGACCTCATGATCCACCCTCCTCGGCCTCCCAAAGTGCTGGGATTACAGGCATGAGGCACCACGCCTGGCCGAGAGTCACATTTTTCAGGGTGTAAGTTTCCTTGAAAAATGAAACTATTACCCTTTACCCAACAGGCAGTTTGGCCCACGTCCGCTTTTGAGTCTCGCTGACACAGGACTACTATGGCATTTCATGGAAGTGTTGTGTGTGTGCAGTTTTCTGGAGTGTGTAGGAGCATATGGGAATTTCAAGCTAGGATGGAAAGACTTCTAGGCATGAGAATGTGGGAAGGATGGGCAGCTCTGGCTTCTCATGCCTTTTTACTTTTCCACTAGGGATTTTTTCCAGGGAACCAATCTGCCCTTTTGAAGAAAAGACAAAGGCAGAAAGGATGGTGGAGGACTACCTGGCAAATGGTTATCAGGTAAGCAGAAAATGTACTGTTGTTAAAAATGACATGCTTTCATCCAATAGGTAGACACATTTCTTTCTAGGCAGACTCATCTCCAGAGTTTTCTTAGAGCAAATGAAGCCTTACTCAAGGACTGAGTCCCCAGATGAATTTCCCCAGAGAATGAAGTCTCCTATACATAAAGTGTTAACTTGAAAATCAGTCTGATAGCTCAGTAATTACTACTTAAGCCTGACCTTCATGGTGCCAACTGCATCTTTCTTACATTGCTGGGTGTAGTGCCCGATGATAAAGCCAACGAAAGTGTCCTTTTATCAAATTATTCACTTATCAGCATTTATCAAGTATCTGCAGTGTGCTGAGAAGTATGCTGCATAGACATCAATGGGACACGAAGAGCTCCTAGCCTGGTTGTGCTGAGATCAAGCGTAAGCAGTGTGCAGTGGCTCATGCCTGTAATTCCAGCTACTCAGGAGGCAGAGGTGAGAAGACCACTTCAGCCCAGGAGATCGAAGCTGTAGTAAGCAGCAGTTGTGCCTGGGCGACACAGTGGGACCCTGTCTTCATATACAAATAAATAAACAGATTAGATAGATAGATAGATGCTAGATAGATAAAAATTCATCTTTAGGAAGTACTGTTCTAATCAAAATAAAAATAAAATTTAAAAATACAAATATTAAAAAGTTAAAAATACATAGATCAGCAAAAAAAGATTTAAAAAAATTTTAAAAAGTGTTGTTTAAGGCATATGCCTGTGGGAGCTCAACCTTGAGTGTTTAGACAAAAGAGCTCCTGAGACATTAAACCCTGGAGTAGATCATGGGAGACCTGAGAACCACATATAGGTGAGTATAAGGTTCCCCTTCATCATTCTCCAGTGAATATTGGTGGAAGTGTTCATTGGCTCAAACCAGCATGTGTATGATGACATAGGATTCAGTGACGTTTGATGATGTGGCTGTGGACTTCACCCCAGAGGAGTGGGCTTTACTAGACACAACTGAGAAATACCTCTACAGAGATGTGATGCTGGAGAACTACATGAACCTGGCCTCTGTGGGTAAGAGTAACATCACTGCTTGGCATGGTGGCCTGCACCTGTAGTCCCAGATACTTGGGAGGCTGAGGTGGGAGAATCGCTGGAGCCTGGGAGTTTGATACTAGCATGGGCAACATTGTGATACGTTGTCCCTTAAAAAAAAAATTCTAGGCCGGGCGCAGTGGTTCACGCCTGTAATCCCAGCACTTTGGGAGGCTGAGGAGGGCAGATCATGAGGTCAGGAGATGGAGACCATCCTGGCTAACACTGTGAAACCCTGTCTCTACTAAAAAAATACAAAAAAATTAGGTGGGCATAGTGGCAGGTACCTGTAGTCCCAGCTATTCGGGAGGCTGAGGCAGGAGAATGGCATGAACCCGGGAGGCGGATCTTGCAGTGAGCCAAGATCACGCCACTGCACTCCAGCCTGGGCGACAGAGTGAGACTCCATTTCAAAAAGAAAATCCTAAAAATGAAGACTAGGCCGGTTGTGGTGGCTCACGCCTATAATCCCAGCACTTTGGGAGGCCAAGGCGGGCAGATCACATGCGGTCAGGAATTTGAGAACAGCCTGGCCAAAATAGTGAAACCCTATCTCTACTAAAAATACAAAAGTTATCCAGACTTGGTGGTGGGCACCTGTAGTCCCAGCTACTCAGGAGGCTTAGACAGGAGAATTGCTTGAACCAGGATGCAGAAGTTACAGTGAGCCGAGATTGCACCACTGCACTCCTGCTGGGGCAACACGGTGATACTTCATCTAAAAAAGTAAATACATTAAAAATAAAAATAAACACTAGCATCATTTCTTGTAGCCTGTTATAGAGCTGATGTATGTTACATGCTTGTTTGTCAATTCTGAAAACAGTGGGGAATAACAGAAACAGTCCCAAGTAACAGTCCCTGCTGTAGTATGTTTTAAGTTACTGTGGTAATCCTGGAAACAACATCAACAGCATCAGCTTCGTGCTGTAAGAAATATACATCTTTCTTCCCCTATCCTTTGATGTAGTAAATTGGAAACTCCAGGGTTGGAGCCCAGTCATCTGTGTTTTCAGAATCACTGAAGATGAATCTAATATACTATCATGTTTGAGACCCAATGGGAGAGTTTACCCATGAGAGCAAGCATCTTTTTGTTGTACTTACTTTATTTCTGCTTTTTTTTTTTTTTTGAGACAGAGTCTCACTCCGTCGCCCAGGCTGGAGTGTAATGGTGCCACCTTGGCTCACTGCAACTTCAGCCTCCCAAGTAGCTGGGATTAGGTGCACCTGCCACCATGCCCAGTTAAATTTTTTTTTTTTGTATTTTTAGTAGAGACAGGGTTTCACCATGTCGGCCAGCCCGGTTTTGAACTCCTGACCTCAGGTGATCCACCCGCCTTGGCCTCCCAGAGTGCTGGGATTACAGGTGTGAGCCACTGCGCCCAGCCTACTTACTTTATTTATTATTTTCGTGGCAGGGTCTTGCTGTGCCGCCCAGGCTGGAGTTTGGTGGTGCGATCTCTGCTCACTACAACCTGTGCCCTCCCAGGTTCAAGCAATTCTCCTGCCTCAGCCTCCTGAGTAGCTGGGATTACAGGCAATTTTCACTGTGCCCAGCTAATTTTTGTATTTTTAGTAGAGAAGGGGTTTCACTGTGTTGGCCAGGCTGGTCTTAAACTCCTGACCTCAAATGATCCACCCACCTCGACCTCCCAAAGTGTTAGGATTACAGGCATGAGCCACCTCGCCCAGCCTACTTTATTTCTTACTGAAATAAAAGTTTTATTGCTTTACAAGTGTGTACATAAGTCTGAATTTGGGTTTAATGGGTCAGAGACAACCAATCTTTTTCGGGCATAGAAATGGAGATCCTAGCTTTTTTATCCCTTTTGTAATAATTACATTACTTTTATTAGAACTATATCTCCTGGTGAGGCATGATGGCTCATGCCTATAATCCCAGCACTTTGGGAGGCTGAGGTGAGTGGATTGCCTGAGGCCAGGAGTTTGAGACCAGCATGTCCTGCACGGTGAAACCCCTTCTCTACTAAAAATACAAAAAGTCAGCCAGACGTGGTGGCACATGCCTGTAGTCCCAGCTAGTCAAGAGGCTGAGGTGGGAGAATTGCTTCAACACGGGAGACAGAGGTTGCGTTGAGCCAATATTGTGCCACTGCACTCCAGCGTGGGTGACAAAGCGAGACTTCATCTCAAAAAAACAAAAAAAGAAAAAAAGGAGATTTTTAAAGATGCACTTTGCTTCAGAAGATTTATTTTTCTCAAGAGTTTTGGATATCTTTGACTTTTATTTTCCATCTTGTCAAACATTCCTATGATCTAATAAAACTATGTGTTCTGTTTCTTTGTTAACTTTATCATTTTGAACATGCTATTTATCTAGATCTTTCCTACTTTCCTTTCCTGAAAATCTTCTCTTCCTATTTTCCATCAGCTTTAATTTTCTTTTCTGAAGTCTCGCTCTGTCACCCAGGCTGGAGTGCAGTGGCACTATCTCAGCTCACTGCAACCTCTGCCTCCTGGGTTCAAGTGATTCTCCTGCCTCAGCCTCATGAGTAGCTGGGATTATAGGCATGCGCCACTATGCACAGCTAATTTTGTATTTTTAGTAGAGATGGGCCTTCTCCATGTTGGTCAGTCTGGTCTTGAACTCCTGACCTCAAGTGATCCACCCACCTCAGCCTCCCAAAGTGCTGGGATTACAGGTGTGAGCCACCGCTCCCAGCAGTTTTAATTTTTACAGAAGTAGTTTGTAATAAACTATCTAAACACATCAGTTGTGTAATAAACCCCACATAATTATAGCCAAATTTTTGACATACCAAAATCTTCAAGGTTCTCTGGCTTTTATTTTATTGCTGTGTTTAATTTGAAAACAAGTAAAAATGACTCATTTTAAACTAACATTTCTTCTCTAAACCCTTACATTTCTTTTTCTGCTTAACTTCAGAATGGGAAATACAACCTAGAACCAAATGGTCATCACTTCAGCAAGGTTTTTTGAAGAATCAAATATTCAGTGGGATACAAATGGTAAGATTCATGAGGGATATTTCTTAATTTCCTCTCTTAGAAAAGATAGAGAATTCCATTCTAGAAAATCAGCACAGTCAGAGGTGTAGGTTACATCTGTAATCCCAGCTACTTGGGAGGCTGAAGTGGAAGGATCATTTGAGCCCAAGAGTTCAAGACCAGCCTAGGCAGTATAGCAAGATCCCATCTCTGATTTTAAAAAGAGGGTGAATGTGGTAGCTCATGCCTGTAATCCCAACATTTTGGGAGGCCAAGGTGGGTGGATCACTTGAGGTCAGGAGTTTGAGACCAGGCTGGCCGACATGGTGAAACTCCATCTCTACTAAAAAATAAAAACTTAGCTGAGTGTGGTGGTGGACACCTGTCATACCAGTTACTCGGGAGGCTGAGACAGGAGAATGGCGTGAACACAGAGGCAGAGGTTGCAATGAGCCGATATTGAACCACTGCATTCCAGCCTGGGCGACCAAGTGAGACTCTGTCTCAGAAATAAAGAAAGAAAAGAACCTGAGTCTGTAATCCCATCACTTTGGGAGGCCCAGGCGGGTGGATCACTTGAGATTAGCACTTCAAGACCAGCCGGGCCAACATAGTGAAACTTATCTCTACTAAAAATACAAAGTTAGCCAGGCGTGGTGGCAGGCACCTGTAATCCCAGTTACATGGGAGGATGAGGCAGAATTGCTTAAACCCGGGAGGTGGAGTTTGCAGTGAAAAAGAAACTGCACAAATGAGAGATACTTGAGGGAATTAGAGAAGAAGCCTGCAGGCTGGGTGCGATGGCTCATGCTTGTAATCCCAGCACTTTGGGAGGCCGAGGTGGGCGGATCACGAGGTCAGGAGATCAAGACCACGGTGAAACCCTGTCTCTACTAAAAATACAAAAAAAAATTAGCCGGGCTTGGTGGCGGGCGCCTGTAGTCCCAGCTACTCAGAGAAGCTGAGGCAGGAGAATGGCGTGAACCCAGGAGGCGGAGCTTGCAGTGAGCCGAGATTGCGCCACTGCACTCCAGCCTGGGTGACAGAGCGAGACTCCATCTCAAAAAAATAAAAAAAAAAGAGAAGAAGCCTGTATCCTTGGGGGAGGAGGGTCTCTGGAGAGATAGTCTGAATGTAATGACTTTTGTGATGTTCCATATCTGTATAACTTGTCACTTCAAAATACCCACAAATACACGTTCCCACATAAGTCACTAGACATTGAGGATTTAAACAGTTTCATGAAAATCTACACTATTTGGCTGGGTGCAATGGCGGACACCTGTAATCCCAGCACTTTGGGAAGCTGAGGCAGGAGAATCACTTGAGCCTAGGAGTTCAAGACCAGCATGGACAATGGAGACCCTGTCTCTACAAGGAATAGAAAATTAGCAGGGCCTGTTGGCATGCACCTGCAATCCAAGCTCCTCAGGGCACCGAGGCAGGATGATGGCTTCAGCCTGGGAGATTAAGGCCACAGTGAGCTGTGATTGTGCCATGGTACCCAGCCTGGGTGGCAGAGTGAGACCTTGTCTCAAACCACCCTGCACAATAAAAAAAATTACAGTTTTTTTTTTTTTCAACAATTAGAGCCAGTGGCATAGAATTCTGGCAAAAGGTCCCATCATTCAACCCAAAAGAAATCAAGAAATCAGGAAATAAAAACAAGAAAAATTGTAAAAATTATAATTATCCAAGTAGGCTGACATAGTAGCTCACGGCTGTAATCCCAGCACTTTGGGAGGCTGAGGCAGGGGGGTTTTGTGAAGAGTTTGAGATCAGCCTAGGCTACATAGCAAGACCCTGTCTCTATAAAAATAAATTGAGGCTGGGTGTGGTGGCTCACGCTTGTAATCCCAGCAATTTGGGAGGTCAATGTGGGCAGATCACGAGGTCAGCAGTTCAAGACCAGCCTGGCCAACATGGTGAAACCCTGACTCTACAAAAAATAACAAAATTGGCTGGGTGTGGCTACACGTGCCTATAATCCCAGCTACTCACGAGGCTGAGGCATGAGAATCACTTGAGCGCAGGAGGTGGAGGTTGCAGTGAGCCAAGGTCTTGCCACTTGCACTCTAGCCAAAGCGAGACTCCATCTCAAAAATAAACTGAGGTGGGGCGTGGTGGCTCACACCTGTAATCTCAACACTTTGGCAGGCCAAGGCAGGCAGATCATCTGAGGTCAGGAGTTCAAAACCAGCCTGGCCAACATGGTGAAACCCTGTCTCTACTGAAACTACAAAAATTAGCCAGGCGTGGTGACCCATGCCTGTAATCCCAGCTACTTGGGAGGCTGAGGAAGGAGAATCGCTTGAACCTGGGAGGCAGAGGTTGCAGTGAGCCAAAATCATGCCATTGCACTCCAGCCTGGGCTACAGAGCGAGACTCTGTCTCTAAATTAATAAATAAACAAACCGAAAGATTGGCCAGGCATGATGGTGCATTCAAATAGTTCTATCTACACAGGAAGCTAAGGCAAGATGATCACTTGAACTCAGCCAGGAGTTTGAGGTTACAGTGAGCCATGATCACACCAGTGCACTATAGCCCAGGCAATGGAGCAAAACCCCAACTCTGAAAAAAGTAAAACATGCTGGGTGTGGTGGGTGATGCCTGTAATACCACCACTTTGGGAGGCTGAGGCAGGCAGATCACCTGAGCTTAGGAGTTTGAGACCAGGCTGGGTAACTTGGCAAAACCTTGTTTCTACAAAACAGAAAAATTAGCCAAGTGCAGTGGCATGCACCTGTATTCCTAGCTACTTGGGAGGCTGAGGCAGGAGAATCACTTGAGCCTGGGAGGTGGAGGTTGCAGTTAGCTGAGAGTGTGCCACTGCACTCCAGACAGGGAGATAGAACAAGACTTTCTCTCAAAAAAAAAAAAAATTAAACATTAAAAAGTAAAATAATAATTGTCATCAAAATGTTTCTGTGTTCAGATGGGTGAAATCTCTTCATATGTCTGAAAATGTTTTAAAACCTTTATCTCGTCATCAACAGACAAGAGGCTACAATGGATGGAAACTCTGTGACTGTAAGAATTGTGGAGAGGTCTTCAGGGAACAGTTTTGCCTTAAGACACACATGACAGCTCAGAATGGAGGGAACACTTCTGAGGGTAATTGTTATGGAAAAGACACCCTCAGTGTGCACAAGGAAGCCTCTACTGGACAGGAACTTTCCAAATTTAATCCACGTGGAAAAGTCTTCACTCTAACTCCAGGTCTTGCTGTACATCTTGAGGTTCTCAACACAAGACAACCCTACAAATGTAAGGAATGTGGAAAAGGCTTTAAGTATTTTGCGAGCCTTGATAATCACATGGGAATCCACACTGATGAGAAACTCTGTGAATTTCAGGAATGTGGGAGAGCTGTTACAGCTTCCTCATACCTAAAGCAGTGTGTAGCAGTTCATACAGGAAAGAAATCTAAAAAGACTAAGAAATGTGGGAAATCTTTCACTAATTTTTCTCAACTTTATGCACATGTGAAAACTCATAAAGGAGAGAAGTCCTTTGAATGTAAAGAATGTGGAAGATCCTTTAGAAATTCCTCATGCCTTAATGATCACATTCAAATTCACACTGGAATAAAACCACACAAGTGTACATACTGTGGGAAAGCCTTCACTAGATCAACTCAACTTACTGAACATGTAAGAACTCACACTGGAATAAAACCCTATGAATGTAAGGAATGTGGCCAAGCCTTCACTCAGTACTCAGGCCTTTCTATACACATACGAAGTCACAGTGGAAAGAAACCCTATCAGTGTAAGGAATGTGGGAAAGCCTTCACTACATCCACAAGTCTTATTCAGCATACAAGAATTCACACAGGAGAGAAGCCTTATGAATGTGTTGAATGCGGGAAGACCTTCATTACTTCTTCCCGTCGTAGTAAACATTTGAAAACTCATAGTGGAGAAAAGCCCTTTGTATGCAAGATATGTGGGAAAGCATTTCTATATTCCTCACGCCTTAATGTTCACCTGCGAACTCATACTGGAGAGAAACCCTTTGTATGTAAAGAATGTGGGAAAGCATTTGCTGTTTCCTCACGCCTAAGTAGACATGAAAGAATTCACACTGGGGAGAAACCCTATGAATGTAAGGATATGAGTGTTATCATTTAGCCCATTGGTTGACATCTTTAATTATTGGCAATGACACCAAAGATTATCAGATTTGTCCTAAATTCCTTGTAGAGGTTGTAATGACTCATGGATTGGCCTTAGATGCCATCCCAAGGGTCTGAAATTAAACCCACAGGTTCATGGTTGCCTGAGTCTGGGCATCTGTGAAGAAGGGTCATGGATGATGAGGTCAGTACTACAGGCTGCCTCACCTTGGTGATTAGATTCCTAAGATCATAGCATTAACAAGTTCTGTATGAGATAAATCATGCAGATTGATCCCAGCCCCTCTTAGTGGCAGCCAGTGTGGCACATTTATGTCAAAATTTACCAGAAGGCAAGATGATGTAGGTCCCCAAAGGTGGGTTGTTAAGAGATGCTCCTCCAAGGGTCTCTTCTGTTCCCATGGATCCTGCACAGCATATCAGGAATGAAACCATCCATAACTGCCAGTGCACTTTCACAGCTGATTATTTCTGTGTCCCCTTGTAAAATCTAAGAAGTTAACAGCCTTGCCTGTTCTGCCTTGTATGTCTATTTTAGATGGAACAATGTAAGTGGCAATGTCTCTTCTAGTATAATCCAGTCTCCTCACTTCTGTTAAGGTGGCTGATATAGTCCATGAGTCCCATTTGTGATCTCTTTATCAGATGAGTGTTCAGCCACACTTTCAGGATTCTCTTCAGTACAAGTTTTCTAATTTTTGCATTATGGATAGGCTGAGAATTTTCCAAATCTCCAAGTTCTGGTTCCTTTTCCCTTAGCAATTTCTTCTGCCATTCAGGTCTCCTCTTCTGCATTTTTGCCAAGACCAGCTGGGTCATGGAGATCCTAACCCAGTGGCTCTAGATTAATTAAGACAAAGACACAGAAATAGAATGCAGAGTGGGAATCGGGGCTCACAGCCTTCAGAGCTGAGAGCCTTGAACAGAGTTTGACCCACATATTTATTGACAGTAAGCCCATGATAAACATTATTTCTATAGATTATAGATTAGCTAAAAGTATTCCTTACGGGAAAGAAAGGGACGGGCTCTGGCTTGTTATCTGCAACAGGAACATGTCCTTAAGGCACAAATCAGTCATTCTATTGTTTGTGGTTTAGGAATGCCTTGAGCAGTTTTCCAGTTTTCCATCCTGGGTGGGCCAGGTGTTCCTTGCCCTCGTTCTGGTAAACCAGCAACCTCCAGCATGGGTGTCATAGCCATCACGAGCATGTCCCAGTGCTGTTGAGATTTTGTTTATGGCCAGTTTCTCATGGCCTGTTTATGGCCAAATTTGGGGGGCCGTTCCCAGCACATTTTCCTGTAAGCAGTCAGGAAGAATGAAGCTTCCTGTGTCCTTTAATACTTTAATTACAAATGTTAATGATACATACCGAGTTTTATCTCTCTCAATCTCTACCTTCCACAAAGTGCTAGAATGCAGTTCTGCCAAGTTCCTCACTACTTCATATCAAGGGTTGTCTTTTCTTCATTTCCCAATAGCATGTTCCTCATTCCCCAGTGACATCTCACCAGAATCACCCTTACCAACCTTATTTCCAGCTTGCACATCAGAATTTTTCCAGCCTCTACTCATTTGTCAGTTTCAAATCTGCTTCATATTTTTAGTTTTTTTGTTTGTTTGTTTTTAATCTGCCTTAATGAGCTCAGGCCACTGTAACAAAATACCACAGACCAAATGGCTTACAAATTCATTTAATTTTAAATAAATGAGGTTAAAAACAAATTTATATTCTCACATTTCTCGAGGCTGGAAGTCTGAGATCAGAGTGCCAACATGGTCAACTTCTGGTGAGAGCTCTCTTCCTGGTATGTAAATGCCCACTTCCTCATGTCTTCACAGGATGGAAACCAACAAATAGGTCTCTCTCTCTTTCCTCTCTCCTTTCTCCTCTCTCCTCTCTCCTTTCTGCTCTCTCCTCTCTCTGTCTCCCCACCATCTCTCTCCTCCCCCTCCCTCCCCCCTACCCATCTCTTGATATCATTTCTTTTTTTCTTTTTTTTTTTTTTTTTGAGATGGAGTCTCATTCTGTTGCCCAGGCTGGAGTGTGCAGTGGCACAATCTCGGCTCACTGCAAGCTCCGCCTCCCGGGTTCACGCCATTCTCCTGCCTCAGCCTCTCCGAGTAGCTGGGACTACAGGTGCCCGCCATCACGCCCGGTTAATTTTTTTGTATTTTTAGTAAAGACGGGGTTTCACCGTGGTCTCAATCTCCTGACCTCGTGATCCTCCCGCCTCGACCTCCCAAAGTGCTGGGATTACAAGCGTGAGCCACTGCACCTGGCGACATCATTTCATGATACTTCTAAAGACCCTATTTTCAGGCTGGGCACGGTGGCTCACACCTGTAATCCCAGCACTTTGGGAGGCTGAGGTGGGCGGATCACGAGGTCAGGAGATCGAGACCATCCTGGTTAACATGGTGAAACCCTGTCTCTACTACAAATATGAAAAATTAGCTGGACATGGTGGCAGGTGCCTGTAGTCTCAGCTACTTGGGAGGCTGAGGCAGGAGAATGGCATGAACTCGGGAGGCGGAGGTTGCAGTGAGCCAAGATTGCAGCCACTGCACTCCAGCCTGGGCAACAGAGCGAGACTCTGTCTCAAAAAACAAAACAAAAACCCTGTTTTCACATACAGTCACATTGGGATTTGGAGCTTCAACTTAGGAATTTTTGGGGTTATCGTTCAGTCCAGAGTACTTAATATGATTCTTTTCCATTTCCACATAGACAATCACATAATCTGTAAATAATGACTTATTTTTCCACTTTAGTCATTAGGTTATACCTATATATATTTTTTCTTGCTTTACTGGACTAATTTCAACCTCCAGCACAACACCAACTAAAAGTAGTAATACCAGCATAATTGTCTGCAGTTCTACTGAGATATGTGCTCTATTTCATTGGCTTGGCTGTAGGTTTTTATTTTATTTTTTGAAGAGGCTATCTCTTACAGGAAAAGTTTCTTTTTATATCTAGTTTTTACATGATGAATGATTTCCCAATATTTCATAATTTTTGAGGCTGAATTCCTCTTGAATTTATTAAATGCTTCCTGTGCATCGTCTGTGATGATCATGTTTATTTACTGATAAAACTCAAGTACCTAGAACTGCACCTAGCTCATGATGGTACGTAATAAATAATTCAATGAAATGATGTGGTGGTGCATGCCTATAGTTGTAGCTACTTGGGAGGATGGCCTGAACCCAGGGGTTCTAGACCAGCTCAGGCAACATAGCAAAGACCACATCTCAAAAAAACAAACAAAAAAAACCCACAAAAAACTTGAATGAATGAATGCATGGAAGGACTCGTTTCTAAAATAAATGTGGTCAGGTGGGGTGTGGTGGCTCATACCTGTAATACCAGCACTTTGGGAGGCGGGGATGGGCGGATCACTTGAGGTCAGGAGTTCGAGACCAGCCTGGCCAAAATGGTGAAACCCCATCTCTACTAAAAATACAGAAATTAGCTGGGTGTGGTTGTATGCACCTGGAATTCCAGCTACTCAGGAGGCTGAAGCAGGAGAATCACTTGAACCTGGGAGGTGGAGGTTGCATAGAGTGTAGATTGCACCACTGCACTCCAGCCTTGGTGACAGAGTGAGACTCCAAAAATAAAATAATTGTGGTTTTTGTATTTATTATATTTCTAGTGTTACATCAACCTTGCGTTCCTGGATAAACTCAACTGAGACATAATGGATCATTTTAAAAGACTATTTGATTACATTTACTAATATGTTATGGAGCTATGTTTGAATAACTGCAATTTTTTTTCTTATTGTCCTTGAATGAGTTTTTTTTTTTTTTTTTGAGACAGAGTCTGGCTCTGTGCCCAGGCTGGAGTGCAATGGCATGATCTAGGCTCACTGCAACATCCACCTCCCCAGTTCAAGCGATTCTCCTGCCTCAGCCTCCAAGGAGCTAGGACTACAGGCACCTACCAACACACCCAGCTAATTTTTGTATTTTTAGTAGAGACGGGTTTTCACCATTTTGGCCAAGACAGTTTCGATCTCTTGACCTCGTGATCCACCCGCCTCGGCCTCCCAAAGTGCTGGGATTACAGGTGTGTGCCACCGCGCCCGGCCCTGAATGATATTTATATGTAGATTATGACTGTCATATACTGTATTGGGGCATGTTCCTACTTTCTCTAAATTCTTAATCTATCTTTATGCTATAAGAATCTAGGCTGGGAATAGTGGCTCAGGCCTGTAATCCCAGCCCTTTGGAAGGCTTAGGCAAAAAGGTCACTTGAGCCCAGGAGTTCAAGACCACCCTGGGCAACATAGTGAGACCACATCGCTATTTAAAAATACTACATGCTGGGCACAGTGGCTCATGCCTGTAATCCCAGCACTTTGGGAGGTTGGGGTGGGCAGATCAAGAGGTCGGGAGTTCGAGACCAGGCTGGCCTACATGGTGAAACCGCATCTCTACTAAAAATACAAAAATTAGCCAGGCATGGTGGCACACACCTGTAATATAGCTTACATGGGAGGCTGAGGAAGAAGAATTGCCTGAACGCAGGAGGCGGAGGTTGCAGTGAGTTGAGATTGTGCCATTGCACTCCAGCTCTGGGCAACAGAGTAAGATTCCATCTCGAAAAAAAAAATACCACAAAATATTTCAAAAAATAATAAAAGTTATCTATTCTGGCTGATTATGGTGCTCACACACATTCCCAGCACTTTGGGAGGCTGAGTCAGGAGGATTGCTTGAGGCCAGGAGTTCAAGATCAGCCTGGGCAACATAGTGAGATCCCATCTCTACAAAAAAATAAGAGTTGTCAGGCTGGGTGTGGTGGCTCACGCCTGTAATCCCAGCACTTTTGGAGGCTAGGCAGGTGGATCACCTGAGGTCAGGAGTTTGAGACCAGCCTGGCCAACATGGTGAAACTCCATCTCTACTAAAAATACAAAAAAATTAGCTGGACGTGGTAGCTGGCCCCTGTGATCCCAGCTACTCCAGAGGCTGAGACAGGAAAATCGCTTGAACCCAGCAGGTGGAGGTTGCAGTGAGCCGAGGTCGTGCCACTGCACTCCATCCTGGGCAACAGAGCAATACTCCGTCTCAGAAACAAAACAAAAGGCCTGGCGCAGTGGCTCATGCCTGTAATCCCACTTTGGGAGGCCGAGGCGGGCAGATCACGAGGTCAAGAGGTTGAGACCATCCTGGCCAACATGGTAAAACTCCGTCTCTACTAAAAATACAAAAATCAGCTAGGTGTGGTGGCATGCACCTGTAATCCCAGCTACTCAGGAGGCTGAGGCTGGAGAATCACTTAAACATGGAAGGCAGAGGTTGCAGTGAGCCAATATCGTGCCACTGCACTCCAGCCTGGGCAACAGAGCGAGACTGCATCACAAACAAACAAACCAAAAACAAAATTACCCAGTCTCTGTTATTTCTTCATAGCAATATGAAAATGGACTAATACATCAGAGGTTAGAATTTCAAGACCTACCAGGCATTTATTTCAGTGATTCTCAAAAGCAATCTTCCACAGAACCCCCTCCTCTCAGATTTCTTCCATTGGCTTCTGGACCTGGTTGGATGGAGTGACAGAAGGGTGTTCTTGAAGCCCCCAGAGTGACTCTCCCCACCTGAAAGTAGGGACTCAGCCCTATCCAGAGTTGCAGAGGGCCAGAGAATTGATTGGTGTCTGGCAAGGCTGCCGTCTATCCCCCATTGCATTCTCTAGTCCGTCAGAGCCGAGAGTTTCATCTGTCCTCCACTCAGGCTGCAGTTTTACCCCTGAGAATAGGTGAGTGTTCCCCTTTGTGGGAGGATGTGTCTGGAAGAGTCTGGAGCATCGCTGTGGGCAAACTCCAGACATCATCCATAATGGTGAATGCGCTAATACAAAGATACAAATCAGCCAGAGCCAACCTTACATTCTTGGAGTCAATGCCACTGGGTTTACTACTTTCTTACCATGGGGTTGAAATCTGTTTGCTAATTTCTTTGTTTCCCTTCCTCTCTCCCTCTCTCCCTCTCTCCCTCCCTCTCTCTCTCTCTCTGTCTTTCTTTTTTTCTTTCTTTCTTTTTCATCTTTTTTTTGTTTTTTGTTTTTTGTTTTTTGTTTTTTTTTTTGAGACGGAGTTTTGCTCTTGTTGCCCAGGCTGGGGTGCAATGGCGTGATCTCAGCTCACCGCAACCTCGGCCTCCCAGGTTCAAGTGATTCTCCTGCTTTGGCCTCCTTAGTAGCTGGGATTACAGGCATGTGTCACCATGCCCAGCTAATTTTGTATTTTTAGTAGAGATGGGGTTTCTCCATGTTGGTTAGGCTGGTCTCGAACTTCCGACCTCAGGTGATCGGCCTGCCTCGGCCTCCAAAGTGCTGGGATTACAGGCGTGAGCCACCGCACCCGGCTCGCTCGCTTTCTTTCTTTCTCTTTCTTTCCTTCCTTCCTTCCTTCCTTCCTTCCTTCCTTCCTTCCTTCTTCCTTCCTTCCTTCCTTCTTTCTTCCTTTCTTCCTTCCATCCTTCCTTCCTTCTTCTTTCTTTCTTTCTTCCTTTCTTTCCTCCTCTTTCTTTCTTTCTTCCTTTCTTTCCTCTCTCTCTTTCTTTCTCTTTCTTTCTTTCTTCCTTTCCTCCTTTCCTTTTCTTTCTTCTTTCTTTCTCTCTTTCTTTCTTTTTCTTTTTTCTTTCGTTGTCTTTTTCTCCCTTCCTTCCCTCCCTCTCTCTCCTTTTCTTTCTTTTTTCCTTTCTTTCTTTTTCTTCTTTTCTTTCTTCCCTTTTCCTTCCTTCCTTCCCTCCCTCCCTTTTTTCTTTTTTCTTTCTTTCTTTCTTTCTTTCTTTCTTTCTTTCTTTCTTTCTTTCTTTCTCTCTCTCTCTTTCTCCCCTTCCTTCCTTCCTTCCTTACTTTTCTTTCCCCCTCCCCTCCCCTCCTCTCCCCTCCCCTCTTGTCTTGCTTTATCACCTAGGCTAGGTGCAGTGTTGCAGACAGAGCTCACTGTAGCCCTGACCTCCTGGGCTCAAGCGATCTTCCCACCTCAGCCTCCCAAGTAGCTGGGAGTACAGGGGTGCTCTACCACACCCAGCTAATTTTTAAATTTTTTTGTAGAGATCATCGCTTGCTATGTTGTCCAGGCTGCTCTCAAACTTCTGGGCTCAAGCAATCCTGCCTCACCCTCTCAAAGTGCTGAGATTCCAGGCGTGAGACACTTCACCCAGCCACTACTATTATACTTAGTGCATTTGTCTTTTTGTTTTTATTTTTTGTTTTTTTGGTGTTTTTTTGTTTGCTTGTTTGTTTTGTTTGTTTGTTTTTGGATGGAGTCTTGCTGTATTGCCAGGCTGGAGTACAGCGGCGCAATCTCAGCTCACTGCAACCTCTGCATCCTGGGTTCAAGCAATTCTCCTGCCTCAGCCTCCCAAGCAGCTGGGACTACAGGCGCATGACACCACACCCAGCTAATTTTTATGTTTTTAGGAGAGACGGGGTTTTACCATGTTGGCCAGGATAGTCTCAATCTCTTGACCTCATGATCAGCCCACCTCGGCCTCCCAAAGTGCTGGGAGTACAGATGTAAGCCACTGTGCCTGGCCTACTTAGTACATTTGTAGCAATATTCGTTACTGATATGATTCTGCAGTTTTTGATGATTGTACCATTTTTATCAGTGATAAAAACAAGATATACGTACATCTTGTACTGGCATCATAAAAAGCTTTAGCAAGATTTGCTTCATTTTTAATGCCCTGAGAGGATTTATGGAGAATTAGGACCAACTGGACCTTGAAAACTTCATGTAATGTAAAAATGTCTGGGCTGGGCATGCTGGCTCATGCTTATAATCCCAGCACTTTGGGAGGCCCAGAAGAGAGGATCAATCTAGCTCAAGAGTTTGAGAACAGCCTGGGCAATGGAGTGAGATACTGTCTCTACCAAAAAATAAAAACAAAAAACTCAAGTTTAGGTGCTGTGTTCCTTCCATTGCAACTACTAAGTACACTGAGGCAGGGGGATTACATGAGGCCAGGCATTCAAGGCAATAGTGTACAACAATTACATATCAATTTTTTTTTTAGTTGAATTCACTGTCATCCAGGCTGGAGTGCAGTGGCATGATCTCGGCTCACTGGACCCTTCACCTCCCCAGTTCAAATGATTCTCCTGCCTCAGCCTCCTGAGTACCTGGGATTACAGGCATGTGCCACCTCGCCCAGCTGTTTTATTTTATTTTATTTATTTAACTTTATTTTTTTTTTTTGAGACAGAATCTCATTCTATCGCCCATGCTGGAGTGCAATGGTGCGATCTCAGCTCACTGCAACCTCCTCATCCTGGGTTCAAGAGAATCTTCTGCCTCAGCCGCCTGAGTAACCAAGAGAATCTTCTGCCTCAGACTCCTGAGTAGCTTGGATTACAGGTGTGTGCTACCAAGTCCAGCTAATATTTGTATTTTTAGTAGAGACAGGGTTTCACCATGTTGGTCAGGCTGGTGTTGAACTCCTGACCTCGTGATCCCCCACCTCAGCCTCCAAAACTGCTGGGAGTATTACAGGTGTGAACCACTGCACCCGGCCTTCGCCCAGCTAATTTTTGTATTTTTACTTGAGATGGGGTGTTGCCATGTTGACTTGGCTGGTCTCAAACTCCGTACTTCAGGTGATCTGCCTGCCTCGGCCTCCCAAAATGCTAGGATTACAGGCATGAGCTACCGAGCCCAGCCTTACATATCAATTCTAAAAAGAGTTGTAATTCTAAGACTTTGGGTTTTTTTTCTTCCTTTTTTTGGGGGGACAGGGTCTCACCCTGTCACCCAGGCTGGAGTGCAGTGACACAATTGTGGCTCGCTACAGCCTTGATCTCATGAGCTCGGGTGATCCTCCCACCTTAGACTCCTCAGTAGTTGGGACTGCAGGCATGCACGACCACATCTGGGTAATTTTTGGTGCTTTTTGTACAGACAGAGTTTCAGCCTGTTGCCCAAGCAACACAGCAAGACCCTGTCTCCACAAAAATTTTTTAAAACCTGGCCAGGCATGGTGGTGCACACCTGTAGTCCCAGCTACTTGAGATGCTGAGGCAGAAGGATTGCTTGAGCCCAGGAGTTCAAGGCTACAGTGAGCTATGATCGAATCATTGACTCCAGGCTGGGCAAAAGAGCAAGACCCTGCCTCAAAAAAAAAAAGAAAAAAGGTGTTACATGTCAATTTTATGTGCTTTTTATCACAGTAAAAATAAATACAGTGAAACAGAAGTTACTGCTGGGGCACAGTGGCCCATGCCTGTAATCTCAGCACTTTGGGAGTCCTAGGTGGGTGGATCACTTGGGACCAGGAATTCAAGACCAGCCTGGCCAATATGGCGAAAACCCTGTCACTACTAAAAATACAAAAGTTAGCTGGGGGTGGTGGCATGCGCCTATAATCCCAGCTACTCGGCCGACTGAGGCATGAGAATTACTTGAACCTGGGAGGTGGAGGCTGCAGTGAGCTGAGATTGTGCCACTGCATTCCAGCCTGGCCAGTAGAGCAATACTGTGTATCAACAAATAAATAAATAAATAAAATAAAAATTAAAAAAAATTTAAATAAAAACAGCAGTTACTTGGGTCAGTTCTTGTTTATTTTTTCCTTTCCATTTTGGTCTGTCTTGAGCCCCTACCTATATTAAGGATCCAGTAGCAGAGTGACTAGCAATGCTGTCCTAACAAGAAATGAAGGGGAGCCAGATGTGAGTGTTTACAGGGAGCCTTTCTTTCAAGTAATACATTTTATTTTATTTATTTGTTTATTTTTATTTTATTTATTTTTTTGAGATGGAGTCTTGCTCTGTCTCCCAGGTTGGAGTGCTGTGGCATGATCTTGGCTCACTGCAACCTCCTCTCCAGTTCAAGCAATTCTCCTGCCTCAGCCTTCTGAGTAGCTAGGATTACAAGCACGTGCCACAACGTCCAGCTAATTTTTGTATATTTAGTAGAGACGAGATTTCACCATGTTGGTCAGGCTTGTCTCGATCTCCTGACCTCGTGATCCGCCCGCCTTAGCCTCCCAAAGTGCTGGGATTATAGGCGTGAGCCACCGCACCCAGCCCCCTATTTTTTTTTAAATTAAATTAAATTAAATTTATTTTTTTTTTGGAGACAGTGTCTCGCTCTGTTGCCCAGGTTGGAGTGCAGTGGTGCAATATCGGCTCACTGCAACCTCCACCTCCCAGGTTTGAGCAATTCTCCCGCCTCAGCCTCCCAAGTAGGTGGGACTACAGGCACATCCGCCACGCCTGGCTAATTTTTTTTTTTTTTTTGTATTTTAGTACAGACAGGGTTTCACCATGTTGCCGAGGCTGGTCTTGAACTCCTGAGCTCAGACAATCCTCCTGCCTCGGCCTCCCAAATTGCTAGGATTAAGCGTGAGCCACTGCACTTGGCATTATTTCCATTCTATTCTATTCTCTTCTATTCTATTCTATTTTTGAGATGGAGTCTCGCTCTGTCACCCAGGCTGGAGTGCAATGGCTCAATCTTGGCTGACTGCAACCTCTGCCTCCTGGGTTCAAGCAATTCTCCTGCCTCAGCCTCCTGAGTAGCTGGGACTACAGGCATGCACCACCACAACCAGCTAATATTGTATTTTTATTAGAGACGGGACTTCGTCATGTTGGTCAGGCTGGTCTCAAACTTCTGACCTCAGGCGATCTGCCCGCCTCAGTCTCCCAAAGTGCTGAGATTTCAGGAGTGAGCCACCACGACTGGCCTAAGGGATACATTTTTTAAAGTTAATTAATTATTTATTGATGAATGACAGAGTCTTCCTCTGTCATCCAGGCTGGAGTACAGTGGCATGATCTCAGCTCACTGCAACCTGCAACTCCAGAACTCAAGTGATTCTCCTGCCTCAGCCTCCCAAGTAGCTTGGATTACATGCGTCCGCTACCATGCTGGGCTAATTTTTATATTTTTAGTAGAGACGGGGTGTCGCCATGTTGGCCATGCTGGTCTGGAACTCCTTAGCTAAGTGATCTGCCTGCTTCAGCCTCCCAAAGTGCTGGGATTACAGTGTGAGTTGTCGCGCAAAACCTGGTTGACAGCCTAAATCTAAGCTGTTCTATGCCCAGCGGGTCCCTCACCTGGTAAACTTGTTTATGCTGATAGATGACCTAGGCTGCTCTTTTTTTTTTTTTTTTTTTTTTGAAATGGAGTCTCCCTGTGTCACCCAGGCTGGAGTGCAGTGGCCCAATCTTGGCTTACTGCAACCTCCGCCTCCTGGGTTCAAGCAATTCTCCTGCCTCAGCCTCCCCAAGTAGCTGGGACTACAGGCATGTACCACCATGCTCAGCTAGTATTTTTGGTATTTTTAGTAGAGACGAGGTTTCACCATGTTGGCCAGGCTGGTCTCAAACTCTTGACCTCAGGTGATCTGCTCACCTTGGCCTCCCAAAGTGCTGGAATTACAGGCGTGAGTCACCATGCCCAGCGACATAGCCGTTCTTGTCTGACCTGTGTTGTTTATGCCTGCCTGATCATCACTCTGACACTGGAAACCTGACCTTGTGTTCCCACCAGCTCCCTGGGGAAATCTCAACCAGGGGCAGCCCCTGGTTCTTCAGATGGTAGATGCAAATCCAAAAGACCACCCCAACAGGACATAATTTCAAAGATTTATTGCTTGTATGTCCTGGGAAGGGAGGGCAAAATGAGTTTGGAGGACAGTCTTCCATCCATGGGTCACGCAAGGCAGGGATGAGAGGCAGAGAAGGAGGGAAGTTGTGGCAGCTAGCTGTATACATAAGGGAATAGGGTGTGAGTCATTTTTAATTTAGGAGCAAATATCTGAATAGTCAGTTTAAAGGAAGTAGGAGGAAAACACTTCTTGGGCAGGAAAGATATCTCTAGATTCTTTCTAGATTTTTTTTTTTTTTTGAGACAGAGTTTTGCTCTGTCGCCCAGGCTAGAGTGCGGTGGCATGATCTCAGCTCACTGCAAGCTCTGCCTCCCGGGTTCATGCCATTCTCCTGCCTCGGCCTCCCGAGTAGCTGGTACTACAGGCACCCACCACTATGCCTGGCTAATTTTTTTTTGTATTTTTAGTAGAGACGGGGTTTCACCGTGTTAGCCAGGATGGTCTCGATCTCCTGACCTCGCGATCCACCCACCTCGGCCTCCCAAAGTGCTGGGATTACAGGCGTGAGCCACCGTGCCTGGCCGTTTCTTTCTAGATTCTTATCTCTAGCCACAGCCTTGAGCTGATTGGGTGTGGTGTTTGTTTATTTATTTACTTATTTTTTTGAGATGGAGTCTCACTCTGTCGCCCAGGCTGGAGTGCAGTGGCGTGATCTTGGCTCACTGCAACCTCTGCCTCTTGGGTTCAAGCAGTTCTCCTCTCTCCGCCTCCTGAGTATCTGGGACTACAGGCATACACCACCATGCCCGGCTAATTTTTGTGTTTTTTAGCAGAGACGGGGTTTCACCATATTGGGCAGGCTGGTATTGAACTCCTGACCTCGTAATCCACCCACCTCAGCTTCCCAAACTGCTGGGATTAAAGGCCTGAGCCACCGTGCCTCGTCTCTTTGTTGATTTTTTAAAATATTAAATATGTAAAGGAATAAAGGGTCAAGCACAGTGGCTCATGCCTGTAATCTCAACAATGTAGGAGGCCAAGGCTGAGCGTGGTGGCTCATGCCTGTAATCTGAGCACTTTGGGAGGCCTCGGCAGGTGGATCACAAGGTCAGGAGATCAAGAGCATCCTGGCCAACATGGTGAAACCCTGTCTCTACTAAAAATACAAAAATTCACTGGGCATGGTGGCTGGCACCTGTAGTCCCAGCTACTGGGGAGGCTGAGGCATGAGAATCACTTGAACCCAGGAGGTGGAGGTTGCAGTGAGCTGAGATCGCACCACTGCACTCCAGCCTGGCAACAGAGTGAGACTCTGTCTCAAAAAAAAAAAAAAAAAATTTGGGAAGCCAAGGATGGAGAATTGCTTTAGAGTTGTTGAATATGAATTCAAAATTTATCTTCAAATAATTAATATGTCAGTATGCTCAATTCTTTGCCTTCTACTTTTAAACTTCCTTGTAAAGCAACCTTTTCCACCCTGACTCATTCTCCACCTTGATTCATTACCTACTCCACCCTGACTCATTCATTCCAATTCATTTCATAACCATTTTTCCCACCAAACCACTCACTCCATTAATCTCTTTAAATTAATCAATTGGAATTAGTTTAGCCTGTGCGGTCTAACCCTAGCCAATAGGGGAAGGACACAGCAGTAGGGACCACGTGTGTCAGGAATAAGAACTCCTTTCCCTCCCTTGTGCAGGTGTGTGCCTACCATTGCTCCATCTGTGAGAGCACACCCTTCTATAGAAGTCCCTTGCCTTGCTGAGAATTAAAAATAAAATTTTTAACTTAAAGTATAATAATAAAAAAATTAACGTATACACACTTACAATTAAATACATTATATTAAAGACAAAAGTAATAAATACTCAAAAAAATAAAAAATAAAATAAAATTTTATATTTGAGTGCTATTTCTTTTTCTTTCTTTTTTTTTTTTTGAGATGGAGTCTCACTCTGTCACCCAGGCTGGGGTTCAGTGGCGTGATCTCCACTCACTGCAAGCTCCACCTCCTGGGTTCATGCCATTCTCCTGCCTCAGCCTCCTGAGTAGCTGAGACCACAGGTGCCCGCCACCACGCCTGGCTCATTTTTTGTATTTTTTAGTAGAGATGGGGTTTCACTGTGTTAGACAGGATGGTCTTGATCTCCTGACCTTGTGATCCACCTGCCTAGGCCTCCTAAAGTGCTGGAATTACAGACATGAGCCACTGCATCTGTCCTTGAGTGCCATTTCTTTTGTGGCACTGAAACTTTATATATAACAATTTGGGGGCTTGTCTGGGATTACATTTCCCTCTGGGGGTGGTCTCTGGTTCTCTCTCATGAGGAGGCATGCACACCACCCTTTTTGGTGGTCTCATAGGGGAGAAATGAGAACCCACCCAGTGTGAGGAATAACCCTAGCTCTCAGCAATGCAGGAAAAAAAAAACTGGCCAGCAACCTAGCTTAAAGGATCCTCACATACTGCATCGATGACTCTGTGCACCTACCAAGGAAGGAGATGCCACAGGAGCCGGTAAAGTATTTCCTTGGTGGTCAGTAACAAGGTAAGAAAGCCATGGGGGTCAGTGGGGTGTGGTGAAGTACTCCTTGGTCGGGGTGGCTACACGGTTAAAAAGAGGTGAGACATCCCCATTGTTGGGAGGGGGGATTGAACCTCACACAAACCTCCAATAGTAGAAAAGGCGAGAAATTTCCAGAGGGGAAATTGAACCTTACCCCAAAAGGCAAGAAATTTCCAGGGAAAATTGAGCCTCACCCCAAAAGGTGAGAAATTTCCAGTAAGGGAAATTGAACCTTGAAACTTACCCCAAAACTGTCAAGATGGGAAATACCCCAAGCAAGACAGGGAGCAAGGGGGATAAAGATGGTAACAAAGATATTCCCCCAGATATCCCCCTAGGTCTCTTGCTGAAAAACTAGAAGGATAATGAAAGGATTAAACACAGGGAAAAGCAACAAATGATAAAATATTGCTGTTTTATTTGGACTCAGGGACCCACCCTTAATCCCTCAATCTTCTGGCCAAAGTTTGAATCAAATGAGGATGTAATGTGTGAGCTTCTAATCTGATATGTTAATAATAAAAGTCCAGTGTCTCAAGAAGAACTAGGCTATGCCCCTTGTTGGAGGCAAGGACCTGCCCTCCTTTATCCCTTAAAGACAAATAGGGAAGAACCCAGTCTGGCACCTCAACATGAAAAGTCAGAGGAGCCAGCTGTCATGCCTAAAAATTCCAGTGCATGGCATCCTCTAGACTATCTTCCCCCATTCAGTGTCCCCAATCTTTCCCCTCAGACAGCCACTGCCACCTCAGATCCCATTCCAAATTCCCCCTCTACTCACGTTATCCCTCCTCCTTATAACCTTGACTCTTGGGAATACCATCCCACCAGCCTGTCCTCCCCCCAACCTAAATACCCCTCTCTAAAAGGACTCCAGCGTGAGATAGAACAATGTAAAAAAGATATGAAGAATTTTCCACTTCCCTCCGTACCCAAGAGGTCAGCCCTGACCCTCTTCCCTTTGAAAGAGGTACCACAAGGAGGGGGGGCCACTGGCTTTGTAATTGGCTTTGTAAACACTCCCTTAACCAGTTCAGAAGTCCAGAATTTTAAAAAGGAGCTTAAACCGCTATTAGATGACACTTACAGAGTGGCAGACCAAATTGACCAATTCTTAGGACTTCAGTTATACACTTGGGTCGAGTTAATGTCCATCTTGGGTATCCACTTTTCAGGGGAAGAAAGGAGTATGATTCCTAGGGCTGCTATGGTAGTTAGGGAATGTGAGCACCCTCCCGGTAAAAACGTTCCTACCCCGGACCATAAATTCCCCACCCAAGACCGCCGGTGGGAGAATAACAACGCAGATCACTGGGAAAGTATGCAGGACCTAAGGGAGATGATAATAAAAGGAAATCAGGAATCAGTACCCCGAACCTGAAATCTTTCTAAAATGCTTGATATACAACAGGAAAAGGATGAAGGGCCTATGAGATTCCTAGACAGACCGAGGGAGCAAATGAGGCAATATGCAGGCCTTAATTTGGATGATCTCCTTGGGCAAGGAATGTTGAAACTCCAATTTGTCACTAAAAGTTGGCCAGACATTTCAAAAAAGTTACAAAAAGCCGGGCGCGGTGGCTCACGCTTGTAATCCCAGCACTTTGGGAGGCCGAGGCGGGCGGATCACGAGGTCAGGAGATCGAGACCACGGTGAAACCCCGTCTCTACTAAAAATACAGAAAATTAGCCAGGCGTGGTGGCGGGCGCCTGTAGTCCCAGCTACTCGGAGAGGCTGAGGCAGGAGAATGGCGTGAACCCGGGAGGCGGAGCTTGCAGTGAGCCGAGATCGCGCCACTGCACTCCAGCCTGGGCGACAGAGCGAGACCCTGTCTCAAAAAAAAAAAAAAAAGTTACAAAAAATAGACAATTGGGAAGACTGTCCTCTAAGTGAGCTTCTCAGGGAAGCTCAGAAAGTACCCGTGAAACGGGATGAAGAAAAGCACAAACAAAAGACAAAACTTATGTTTTCCACCTTCCAACAGATGGCTCCGAACCCAGGTACTTCTAGACAGAGCTTCCAGGTACCTAGAAAGTATAAAGGGTCCGAACCCTGTTTTAAAGGACCCCAGCCTCCATCTGAAGGACCAAGGTCCTCATCTACCAGGCCCCCTAAAGAGTATGGGGGGCAGGGTTAAAGAATCCCAGAACTAAGAGGGAGGAAGGACAAGATATGTGCTATAGATGTGGAAGAACAGGCCACTTCAAGAGAGAATGTCCTGAACTAAGAAAGGAGAAAGAAGCCCTTCCACTCATGACTTTCAAGGAATAGGGAGGTCAGGGGCCCTGTCTCTTTTATCTTGAGTCCCACCAGGAGCCCTTGATCAATTTGGATGTGGGACCTAAACACGAGCTTATCGCCTTTTTAGTCGATTCAGGGGCTGCTCGCTCCTGTTTGTTTCCCCCCGTCTAATGTTGTCTCCTCCTCAGAGGAACGTTTAGTTTCCAGGGTAAAAGGGGAAGGATTTACAGCAAAAATTTTACAAAGCACAGAAGTTAGATACCAGGGTCGCTTAGTTTATATTCAGTTCTTGTTAATCCCTGAAGCAGGAACTAATTTACTGGAGAGGGATTTAATGTTAAAGTTGCGCATACGTCTACAAGTCAGCCCAAGAGAATTCTTAACCTCATTAAACCTACTCACCATTGCAGATGAAAAATATATTAATCCTAATGTCTGGTCCAAAGAAGGAAACGAAGGGAAACTCCAAGTCCCCCCAATCCACATCAAGCTAAAAACCCCAGGAGAAGTAGAAAGAAGGAAGCAATACCCTATTCCCCTAGAAGGTAGGATAAGGTTGAAACCTATAATCAAAGGCCTTATTAAGGATGGGCTTCTCCAGCCCTGTATGTCCCCTTAAAACACCCCAATACTTCCAGTCAAGAAATCAGATGGGTCATATCGGCTAGTACAGGACAGTAGAGCTATCAACCAAATAGTCCAGACTACCAACCCCATTGTCCCCAATCCTTACACTATTCTTAGCAAGATTTCATATAATCATCAATGGTTTACTGTAATAGATTTGAAGAATGCTTTTTGGGCATGTCCCCTGGCTGAAGATAGCTGAGATATATTTGCTTTTGAATGGGAGGATCCCCACTCAGGGCGGAAACAACAATATCGATGGACAGTCTTGCCCAAGGGTTCACAGACTCCCCTAATCTTTTTGGCCAAATTTTAGAACAAGTACTAGAAAAAGTTGTCATCCCAGAACAAATAAACCTTCTTCAGTACGTGGACAACATTCTTATATCTGGTGAAGATATAGAGAATGTAACTGACTTCTCTATATATATTCTTAATCATCTGTAGTTTGAGGGGCTACGAGTCTCAAAAAGAAAGCTTCAGTATGTAGATCCCGAAATCAAATATTTAGGCCACTTAATAAATGCAGGCAAGCGAAGAATAGGGCCTGAACGAATTGAGGGAATTGTGTCCCTACCCTTGCCTCCAACTAAACAAGAACTCAGGAAATATTTAGGGTTAGTCAGATACTGCCGCTTATGGATTGACTCATATGCACTGCACAGTAAACTGTTATATCAAAAACTTGCTCAGGAGAAGTCTAACTGTCTCCTGTGGACTTCTGAGGAAGTTGATCAAGCCTAGAAGCTGAAGGAAAGGCTCATAACTGCCCCTGTTTTAGCCTTACCCTCCCTAGAAAAGCCATTCCACCTTTTTGTTAATGTGGACAGTGGGATAAATTTAGGAGTGCTGACTCAAGAACACGGGGGCTGCCGGCAGCCTTTAGCCTTCCTATCAAAAGCCTCAGACCCAGTCACTTGTGGATGGCCTCAGTGCGTCCAGCCCATCGCAGCTACAGCAATACTAGTCAAGGAAAGCAGAAAGTTAACCTTTGGAGGAAAATTGACAGTAAGCACTCCTCACCAAGTTAGAACTATCTTAAACCATAGAGCAGGGAGATGGCTTACTGACCCAAGAATCTTAAAGTATGAGGCCATTCTGTTAGAAAAGGATGATTTATGGCCAGGTGTGGTGGCTCAAGCCTGTAATCCCAGCACTTTGGGAGGCCGAGACTTGCGGATCACAAAGTCAACAGATCGCGACCATCCTGGCCAACATGGTGAAACCCCATCTCTACTAAAAATACAAAAATTAGCTGGGCATGGTGGCACAGGCCTGTAGTCCCAGCTACATGGCAGGCCAAAGCAGAAGGGTCGCTTGAACCTGGGAGTTGGAGGTTGCAGTGAGCCAAGATGGCACGACTGCACTCCAGCCTGGTGACAGAGCGAGACTCCGTCTCAAAAAAAAAAAAAAAAAAGATGATTTAACATTGACCACTGATAATTCACTCAACCCAGCAGGTTTCCTAACAGGGAATCCAAAGCTAAGGAGAGAACACTTTAGATTTAATTGGTTACCATACAAAGGTTCGACCAGACCTAGGAGAAACCCCCTTCTGGACTGGACAGAACTTATTCATAGATGGTTCCTCCTGGGTGATTGAGGGAAAAAGACACAATGGGCATTCAGCGACTGACGGAGAAACTCTCATAGAAATAGAGTCAGAAAAATTGCCCAACAGTTGGTCTGCTCAAACGTGTGAGCTGTTGGCACTCAGCCAAGCCTTAAAGTGCGTACAGGACCAGGAGGGAACCATTTATACTGATTCAAAGTACACCTTTGAAGTGGCTGATACATTTAGAAAAATTTGGACTGAACGAGGTCTCATTAATAGTGAAAGTCAAGACCTTTTTCACAAGGAGCTGATCACCCAAGTATTGAATAATGTTCAGTTGCCGGAAGAAATAGCTATTGTCCATGTTCCCGGACACCAGAAAAGCCTCTTTTGAAAGTCGAGGAAATAACCCAGCAGATCAGGTAGCCAAGCAGGCTGCTGTGTCTTCTGAAATGCATGTTTTTTCACTTAACTCCCTACCTCCCTCCTCCTACTATAATCCCCATTTTGTCTTCCATCAAAAAAGAGAAACTAATAAACAGATGCTAAAGAGAATTCAGAAGGAAAGTGGATATTGTCAGACCAGAGAGAAATGTTGTCCAAACCCCTTATGAGGGAAGTCTTATCCCAACTACATCAGGAGACCCACTGGGGACCCCAGGCCATGTGTGATGCAGTTCTCAGAGTTTGTGGTTGTATAGGAATTTATACTCTGGCCAAACAGGTTACAGATAGTTGCTTAGTATGTAAGAAAACTAATAGGCATACCATAGAAAGATTACCTCTTGGGGGAAGGAATCTGGGCTTAAGGCCATTCCAAAGTATCCAAGTTGATTACACAGAAATGCCTCCAATAGGTTGTCTAAAATATTTACTAGTGATAGTAGACCACCTCACTCACTGGGTCAAAGCTGTCCCCTTTTCTTTTTTTTTTTCTTTTTTTTTTTTTTGAGACGGAGTCTCGCTCTGTCGCCCAGGCTGGAGTGCAGTGGCGCAGTCTCGGCTCACTGCAAGCTCCAGCTCCCGGGTTCATGCCATTCTCCTGCCTCAGCCTCTCCGAGTAGCTGGGACTACAGGCGCCCGCCACCACGCCCGGCTAATTTTTTGTATTTTTAGTAGAGACGGGGTTTCACCGTGGTCTCGATCTCCTGACCTCGTGATCCACCCGCCTCGGCCTCCCAAAGTGCTGGGATTACAAGCGTGAGCCACCGCGCCCGGCCAAAGCTGTCCCCTTTTCAAATGCAATAGCCAATAATGTAGTTAAGGCCCTAATTGGAAATATAGTACCCAGGTTTGGACTAATAGAAAATATTGACTCAGGCAATGGAACTCATTTCACCACACACATTATTAAAAAGCTATCCCAAATATTAGACATTAAATGGGAACACCATACTCCCTGGCACCCACCCTCATCAGGGAGAGTAGAAAGAATGAATCAGACTCTAAAGAACCACTTAACGAAATTAGTCTTAGAGACTTGATTGCCAGGGACCAAGTGTCTTCCTAGCGCCCTGCTGAGAATTCAAACTGCACCACGGAAAGACGTTGGTCTTTCTCCTTATGAGATGCTCTGTGGATTACCTTATTTGCACTCCACTGCTGATATTCCTACCTTTGAAACAAAAGATCAGTTCCTTAAAAATTATATACTTGGTCTATCTTCTATTTTCTCTTCTCTTAAAACTAACGGTCTATTAGCACAGGTGCCACCCTTAGAGTTCCCAGTGCATCATCAGCCTGGGGATCACGTCCTCATCAAGAGCTGGAAAGAGGAGAAGCTTGAGCCAGCCTAGGAATCTCATTACTTAGTGCTCCTCACTACTGAAACCGCAGTCGGCACGGCAGAGAGAGGATGGACTCATCACACCCGAGTCAAGAAAGCGCCACCCCCTCCAGAGTGGTAGGCCGTAGTCCCAGGGGAAAACCCTACCAAACTAAAGCTAAGAAGAATTTAACTCTTTCATCTATTCCATTACTCTTTCTTCTTTCCTCGCTCTGTTGTTGACCATCTAGTTATTAACATAACCAAGTCAATTTTGCCTCAAACTTGCGTTTCATGCTTGCCTTGTTATACCCTGTGGGGAATTGTCCCTCCTGGCTCTCCTCAGACTGGACATTAGTGAATTAGGACCATTTAATCTGGGAGATTTCAATAAAGACCCCAGTGGAAACCAGGAGTCTTGCCCCCAACCCCCGATGTAGAGCTTTTATGCCTTAGTTGGTCCAACGTTCTGTGGACCACCAAAGAGCAAGGATGGACTGCCCCAACCAGTTTTTGTAATTTCCTAAAACCATACATTCATTTACTAAAGGGACAGCCCCCCCAACTGCCAGCCAAACCAGTGCAACCCTACACAGGTTATTATTTTGAGCCCCCAAAGTTCTCCTCCTTTTCTAAGCCAGTTCCCTTCTTTAAGCCGGTTTTGTGGTATAGGGGCTGAGGTTTCAAGGACAGACCCTATTGGATTCTTTGAAATGCATTTCTTTGACCCCCCCACTGCCTGCACCTGCCTCTAAACCTTTTTCCAAAACCTCTCACAACGGAACCTAAGCAACCTTTTCCCAAACCACTCACTCTGTCACTCTTTTTAAATTAGTCAGTTGGAATTAGTTTAGCCTGTGAGGTCCAACCCTATCCAATAGGGGAACGACAGAGCAGTAGGGACCACGTGTGTCAGGAATCAGAACCCCTTTCCCTCCCTTGTCCAGGTGTGCGCCCACCATTGCTCCATCTGTGAGAGCGCACCCTTCTATAGAAGTATCTTGCCTTGCTGATAATTAAAAAGAAAACTTTATATTCAAGTGTTATTTCTTTTGTGGCACCAAAACTTTATATATGACAGACTGGAAGTTCAAGAGCAGCCTGGGCAACATAGAGAGATCTCTTCTCTACAAAAAATATTTTAAAAAATTAGCTGGATGTGGTGGTGCACATATGTATTCCCCGGTACTTGGGCAGGAGGATTACTTGAGTTCACAAGGTAAAGGCTGCAGTGAGCAATGATAACGCCACTACACTCCAGCCTGTGTGACAGAGTGAAACCCTGTCAAAAAGAAAAAAAAAGTAGAATGTGATCTTAAACATCAGAACTAAACAGAATGATATGCTCAGAGAGGTTTCCCTATCCCTATCCTCTCCATTTTGTTCTTATCCCACCATTCTGTTCAAGCCCTTCCTATCCATCCCCGATACATTCTGAATGTTACTATTTTCAGAATAGTCTTATCAGTGTTTCCCCGTACTCAGAATGAACAGATAATTATATATTTTATTTTTATTTTTTTGAGACTGAGTCTCACTCTATCACCCAGGCTGGAGTGCAATGGCGCGATCTTGGCTCAATACAACCTCCGCTTACCTGGTGCAAGCAATTCTCCTGCCTCAGCCTCCTGAGTAGCTGGGATTACAGGCGCCCGCCACCATGCCCAGCTAATTTTTGTATTTTTATTTTATTTATTTATTTATTTATTTATTTTTTTATTTTTTTTTGAGACGGAGTCTCGCTCTGTCGCCCAGGCTGGAGTGCAGTGGCGCGATCTCGGCTCACTGCAAGCTCCGCCTCCCAGGTTCACGCCATTCTCCTGCCTCAGCCTCTCCCAGTAGCTGGGACTACAGGCGCCCGCCACCACGCCCGGCTAATTTTCTGTATTTTTAGTAGCGACGGGGTTTCACCGTGGTCTCGATCTCCTGACCTCGTGATCCGCCCGCCTCGGCCTCCCAAAGTGCTGGGATTACAAGCGTGAGCCACCGCGCCCGGCCAAATTTTTGTATTTTTAGTAGAGACGGAGTTTCACGATGTTGGCCAGACTTGTCCTTCATAGATTTTTAACTGGAAGATATGCCGCCAGGCTGGTGAGCATTTCACTTAGTCATATAAGCCCCCTCTTTGATTCCCCTTCTCCTCTGGGAGTCTTTCTTCCTTTCCACCCTTTCTGAGCAGCGACCCACAGGTAGAAGCCTGTGGATATTCTCTTGCTGTTTGCTACCTCCCGCCACTCCTAACCTGTTAAAACACATCCCAAATAAAGCTTGTGTACTACTGCCACCTTGTGGTCACATCTTTTTCCTTACTCAGCCAAGAAATCACTTAAACACCCTGAATGCGTACGTATATGGTTTTATTTTTCACATTTAGATCCCTAGTCCATTTAGAGTTTATTCTTGTATATGCTGTGAAGTATAGATTTAAGTTCATCTTTTCTCTGATGGCTACCCAGCTGTCTTAGACTTTCCCTTACAAATGGCTTTTTTGCCTCATTGATCTGAAATACCTTTTTTTTTTTTTTGAGATGGATTTTTGTTCTTGTTGCCCAGGCTGGAGTCCAGTGGCGCGATCTTGGCTCACTGCAACCTCTGTCTTCTGGGTTTGAGCGATTCTCCTGCCTCAGTCTCCCGAATAGCTGGGATTTCAGAAAGCCCACCACCATGCTTGGCTAATTTGTTTTTTGTATTTTTATTAGAGACAGGGTTTCACCATGTTGGACAGGCTGGTTTCGAACTCCTGACTTCAGGTGATCCTCCCGCCTCGGCCTCCCAAATTGCTAGGATTACAGGCATGAGCCACCGCGCCTGGCAAAATACCACATTTACGAACCAAATTCCTACATGATCTTGGGTCTGTTTTTAGATATTTTATTAGTCTGTTTCTGCTTCATGTGCTAGTACCACTTAGTTTTAATTATAGAGGCTTTATAGTATGTCTTATTTATTTTTATTTTAATATAATTTAATTATTTACCTTGTGTGAAAACTGTCAATAGTATGCTTTAACATCTGCTGCTCATCGTTGCTTTTGTTTTTGTTTTCTTGGTTATTATCAGATATTTATTCTTCCACATAAACTTTAGTATCAATGTACCTAACTCCAGAAAAAACTTTTAATATTTTTATTGGGATTATGTTACATTTCTGAATAAACCTGGGGAGAATGTCTGGTGTCAGCGCTATTTTACAATGTAGGAAATGTGGTCCTGGGCCATGTGGTAAGATCAGAAAAATAACAATAGAAATACATGTTTTTGGCCAGGCGTGGTGGCTCACATCTGTAATCCCAGCACTTTGGAAGGGTGAAGCAGGCAGATCATGAGGTCAGGAGTTCGAGACCAGCTGGGCCAATATGGTGAAACCCTGTCTTTACTAAAAATAAAAAATTAGCCGAGCATGGTGATGCATGCCTGTAGTCTCAGCTACTCAGGAGGCTGAGGCAGAAGAATCGCTTGAACCCGGGAGGCAGAGGTTGCAGTGAGCAAGATCGTGCCACTGCACTCCAGCCTGGGCAACAGAGCTAGACTCCATCTCAAAACAAAAACAAAAACATATTAAAAAATTTTTTTTAAATAGAGACGGGATCTTGCTGTATTGCCCAAGCTGGTCTCAAACTCCTGGCCTCAAACGATCCCTTGGCCTCCCAAATTGCTGGGATTATAGGCATGAGCCACTGTATCCAGCCAGAAATACATACTTGATGAAGACAAAAAAAAAATCAAGATTTACAGAAAATATTATTATATTGAAAACGTGGCCGGGTGCGGAGGCTCATGTCTATAATTCCAGCACTTTGGGAAGCTGAGGGAGACAGATCATTGGAGGTCAGGAGTTCGAGATCAGTCTGGCCAACATTGTGAAACCCTTCTCTACTAAAAGTACAAAAATTAGCTGGGCATGGTGGCGGACATCTGTAATCCCAGCTACTCGGGAGGTTGAGTCAGGAGAATCGCTTGAACCTGGGGGGCAGAGGTTGCAGTGAGCCTAGGTCATGCCACTGCACTCCAGTCTGGGCGACGGAGTGAGATCTGTCTCAAAAAAAAAAAAAAAAAGGAAAAAGAAAAGCGAAAAAAGAAAACGCAATGGAACCAGCAGGTCCTAAAAAATAAAGAATGAAGAAATAAAGGCCTACAGAAAGCCTGACTGAATAGAAGGGATAGACCATGCCATTCACCGGCAGGTTTATTAATATGGAAGAATCATGGAAAGGCTCTAGGAACATGAGGAGATATATACAAAAAAGCTATATAGATATGTATACACACACACACACACATATATATATTTTAATAGAGAAAGGATGTTGCTATTTTGCCCACGCTGGTCTTGAACTCTTGGACTCAAGCTATCCACCTGCCTTAGCCTCCCAGCGTTGGAATTACAGGCGTTAGCCACTGTGCCCACCTGGGAAAAGCTCTGCAGGAGCATCCACTGGGGTGCGTCCCATCCCCCACGCCCGCCCTTCCAGCAGGTCCGGCCACCTGAACCGCCGGCTAGCCAGGTCCCACCTCTAAACCGCCCCCAAGTACGGGCCCCACCCCTCGCCCACAGTTCCGTCCAGAGGCCCGGTTCTAACCTCGCCTTTTTCTCTGGACCTGTTTCTGCATCCTCCTCCCTAAGCCAACCCCAGGCCTGTCCGCACCCACCCGGGAGGAAACTACAATTTCTGTGTTCTACCCGGTCCTACGTGGCTGAAACTCGAACCCAGGAGCCCCGCCCGGCCCGAGGCTAGGAGCGGAAGTGACGTCAGCGCACAATCGCCATCTTTTCCGGCGCTGGCTCCGCATGGTCAGTGCCATTTCGCTTTTATCGTGGTGGAGTCCACCCTGGCTGTGGTGAGTTCCGCCTGCTTGGGGATCCCGGAGATAGCAGGGGGGAGGCAAAGGAACGATTGGGCGCTGTCGCCCAGGAGCCTCTCCGATCCGCCTCGTTTCACTCACTTCTCCAGGGGCTGTCGGTCCTCCCGACGCGGCCAGTGGCGAGAGGCCGCAGGCTCAGTGGGTCCCAGTCAGGAGCCAGGTCGGGAAGTGTGTTTGTCCTGACTCCGCGCGGTGTTTTCTGGAGTGCTTTCATCCGCTGTGCCCCCCTCTTCAAAAGCTTGGAAAGCAACCTTTGTGAATTTTTTTCTTTCTGAAAGTAAAAGGATTTCTGCCGTTCCAGTCAGGTTGGCTCTGGCCCCGCATTTCCGCGCCTCAGGAACCTGGCGATTCCAGCGTGTTCCTGGTGAGCACCTGCAGAAAATTGGTTTCAAGAGGGCTCTGACTTCCATTTCTTTGCTAAAAAATGTCTCATCTGAGAATCTGGCATTGATGTCCTTTACTTATTTTTGACACATTACTTTCGGATGGAAAAAAATGTAGTCGTTTAGGGTGTGCCTATATCTGCATGTAAATATGAACACGTGTAGACTGTGAGCCTTTAGTTTCTTATTTTATTTTCTTGGACTTAATTTTTTTTGTTGTTAACAGCTACAAGCCTTTCTACAAAAGAAAGGCAGGCTGAGCGCGCTGGCTCACGCCTGTAATCCCAGCACTTTGGGAGGTCGAGGCGGACAGATCACCTGAGGTCAGGAGTTCGAGACCAGCCTGGCCAACATGGTGAAACCCTGTATCTACTAAAAATACAAAAAATTAGCCGGGCGCGAGGGCGGGCTCCTGTAGTCCCAACTAACTACTCGGGAGGCTGAGGCAGGAGAATGGTGTGAACCCAGGAGGCGGAGCTTGCAGTGAGCCGAGATCGCGCCACTGCACTCCAGGCTGGGGGAAAAAGGGAGACTCCGTCTCAAAAAAAAAAAAAAAGCCAAGTGTGGTGGCAGGCCTCTGTAATCCCAGCTACTTGGGAGGCTGAGGCAGGAGGATTGCTTGAACCTGAGAGGCCGAGGTTGCAGTGAGCCGAGATCTGCCACTGCATTCCTGGGCGACAACAGCGAAATTCCGTCTCAAAAAAAAGAAAGGCAATAATACACAGCCGTTCTCTTCATCTGAAGTTCCTAGGTCTGTACGCCCCACCACAGAGCTTCAAAACAGGGGCCCACAGGAAGAAAGGTTGGAGGCTTTTTTTTTTTTTTTTTTTTTGAGACGGAGTCTTGCTCTGTTGCCCAGGCTGGAGTGCAGTGGCGCGATCTCAGCTCATTGCAACCTCCGCCTCCTGGGTTCAAGCGATTCTTCTGCCGCAGCCTCCCGAGTAGCAAGGACAATAGGCACGGGCCACCATGCCCAGCTAATTTTTTTTTTTTAATTTTTAGTAGAGATGGGGTTTCACCATGCTGGCCAGGCTGGTCTTGAACTCCTGGCCTTGTGATCCGCCCAACGGCCTCCCAAGGAGCTAGGATTACAGGTGTGAGCCTCCGCTCCTGGCCAGGATGGAGGCTTTATTAAACTGATACTAGAATTATTTATTATTAAAATCAGAATATTATTCTAGTATTAGTGTAATAAAGTATCTAGCATCTATTGAATTTATTAACAGCATGTTTAGACTAAGTGTAGTTTTTACATTTTTTTCTGAAAAATTTGATCCTAGGGAAAACTTGAACATCTAACACACCCAGTCTAGTAGATTTTTTTTTTTTTTTTTGAGACAAAGTCTCGCTCTGCCACCCAGATCGGGGTGCAGAGGTGTGATCTCGGCTCACTGCAACCTCTGCCTCCCAGGTTCAAGTAATTCTCCTGCCTCCCTAGCGTTAGGCGTATCCATGTGAAGAGACCACCAAACAGGCTTCGTATGAGAAATAAAGCTTTTAATCACCTGGGTGCAGGCACACTGAGTTCGGAAAAGGAGTCAGCAAAGGGAGATAGGGGTCGGACAGTTTTATAGGATTTGGGTAGGTAGTGGAAAATTACAGTTAAAGGGGGTTCTCTTGTGGGCAGGGGCGGGGATCATAAGGTGCTCAGTGGGGAGCTCCTGAGATTCATTGTACAGGAGAAGGAATGTCACAAGGTCAATTGATCAGTTAGGTTGGGGCAGGAACAAATCACAATGGTGGAATGTCATCAGTTAAGGCAGGAACTAGCTATTTTCACTTCTTTTTGTTGTTCTTCAGTTGCTTCAGGCCATCTGGATGTATACGTGCAGGTCACAGGGAATATGGCTTGGCTTCGGCTCAGAGGCCTGACACCTAGTAGCTGGGACACAGGCACATGCCACCACGCCCAGCTAAATTTTTTTTTGTATTTTAGTAGACACAAGGTTTCACCGTGTTGGCCAGGCTGGTCTTGAAAAGTGCTGGGATTACAGGTGTGAGCCACCGTGCCTGAACACTTACTTTTTAAGCATTGTGCTTGTTTGCTTTCTCCTCAGGTAAATACATTTTATGGTGAACAATTTGAGTGTAAATTGAGCATAATTGCACACGTGATACTTGACCTTTAAATACTTTGTAATGCATCGCCTAAAAAAGGCATTGTCATTCTGAAACCACAATACTAGTATTTCACTTAAATAAAAAATAATAATGTCATCTAATGTCTGCTTTGCATAATAACTAAAATTCTCCGCATTGATTCAACGTATGCTTTTGGATGTTTTTGGGTCTAAGATCCATTCAAGATTTTTACATTGCAATTGTTAATGTTTTCAGTGTCTTTTTACCTAGAACAGTTATTATTGTATATTGTATTGACTTTCGGAGAGTCACACCGTGGGATATGAGGATATGATGAGGTTTCTCTTCAAATAATCTCATCAATCTTTTATTCTTTAATTCATAATACCCCCCACTTTCTCTCCTTTTTTCTCCTTTTTGCCTTTGTTAGATGCCCAGACGTGCCACAGTACAAAGCCTTATCAGTACCAGCTCACATACCTTTCCTTATTTGGAAAGAGGACTTTCTAGTTCATTACAGACATCCCTTCCCCTTCCTCTCCACTTTCTTTCCGTGCCCACCCTATCTAAAAAAAAATCAAGTGTTTAGCCAACCGGGATTAGTTTAGATTGTACGACCTGACCCCGGCCAATGGGGAAAGGGTACAGGAGCAGGACTTGCGTCAGGAGTAAAGGCTCTCATGCCCCTTTGTTCAGGTGTGCTCTCATGGCAACTGGTCAAGGAGGCACCCCTCTGCGCAGAAGTAAAATTGCTTTGCTAAGAATCCTTTATTCGAGTGTTCAATTTCCTTAGGATTTTGAGCGTTATTCCTAACACTCATTCTCTTAGAAAGTCATACAATCAGATATTTCTGATTGGATTCTCATGGTGTGTGTAAATATTCCTTTATTTCATGCAATTTCCTACAAACTTGGAATTTTTCGTCTAAAGGAGAAGCTGACAACCTTTATTTGATAAGGGCTGACAGTACGTACTTCATGCTTTGGGGACCAGAAAGTCTCAAATTACTCAGATCTGCCTTAGTTACTTCATGTCCCATGATTAGTTGTTCATTATCACATGGCACTGGCAAACCACAATCTGTTTCTCAAAAGAGAAACAGCTAATCTGCACAAGAGGGCATGGATTGACTCTGGAATACCAGAGGGCTGTACTCTACATCTTCTGTTGGTGCATGCCAGAGGCTTCCAATTAATAGGATGCTATTTAACATGGACACGTTGAGTATCATTGGGTCTGCTGGATCAGGCGGACCAAGTGCTTGGGAAGCTTGCACTGCAGCCTGAAATTGCTATTGTCCACAGTTGAAACTAGAATTCTTACAGGCAATTGTGTGGGGCATTAAAGCACATACAAATGTATATGTTGCCTCCAAAATTCAAGAGGTTTACGGGTGGTAGCTCTATCGATAGTTCTATTTCTAGTTTTTTGAGAAACCTCCGTACTGAGTTTTTTTTTGTTTTGTTTTGTTTTGTTTTTTTGAGACAGAGTCTTGCTACATCACCCAGGCTGGAGAGCAATGGCATAAGCATGGCTCATTGCTCTTTTTTAGTGGTAGGTGGTATTAGGTGAAGTAACTTGGAGGGACATCTTGCAGGCAATGTCTTTTTGCAGGGAATGTCTTTACATGATCCAGACAAGGGAATATCTTTTTTTCTTTCTTTTTTTCTCTTTGAGGTGAGTCTTTCTCTGTCGCCCAGGCTGGAGTGCAGTGGCATGAACTGAGCTCACCACAAGCTCTGCCTCCCGAGTTCACACCATTCTCCTGCCTCAGCCTCCCGAGTAGCTGGGACTACAGGTGCCGCCAATACGCCCAGCTAATTTTTTGTATTTTTAGTAAAGACGAGGTTTCACTGTGTTAGCCAGGATGGTCTCGATCTCCTGACCTTGTGATCCACCCGTCTCAGTCTCCCAAAGTGCTGGGATTACAGGCGTGAGCCACCCACGCATGGCTGACAAGGGAATATCTTTACCCGCAGACATGGTGGCCCCAGAATCTCCCACCCCCTATTTGACAATTCAAAAAAAGTTTTTTGATTCATAATAGATGTACGTATTTTCTGAGTACAAGTGATAATTTGATACATCTATATTATCAAATCAGGGTAAGTAGAATATCTGTCACCTTAAATATTTATCCTTTATTGCAGGAAAGTCAAGTTATTCTTAGCTGTTTTGAAATGTACAATAGATGAGTGTTAAATGTAGTCACCCTACTGATCTGTTGAACACCAGTTCTTATTTCTTCTGTGTATTTTACCCATGAATCAACCTCTCTTTTTTTCTAGAGACGGAGTCTCGCTGTTGCCCAGGCTGCAATGCAGTGGCATGATCTCGGCTCACTGCAACCTCTGCCTCCTGGGTTCAAACTATTCTCCTGCCTGGGACTGCAGGCACACGCAACCATTCCCAGCTAATTTTTGTATTTTCAGTAGAGACGGAGTTTTGCCATGTTGGCCAGGCTGGTCTCGAACTCCTGACCTCAAGTGATCCACCTGCCTTGGGCTCCTAAAGTGCTGGGATTACAGGCATGAGCCACTGTGCCTGACAGATTTTGTGTGTGCAGACAGGTCTTCCTGTGTTGCCCAGGCTGGTCTCAAACTTCTGGGCTCAAGTGATCCTCCCACTGCAGTCTCAAGTTTTGGGATTACAGGCATGAGCCACTACACCTGAATATTGTTCTCTATAGTGGCTGTACTAATTTACATTCCCATCAACTGCATACAAGGATTATCTTTTCACCACATCCTCATCAGTATTGGTTATTCACTGTCTTTATAAAAGACACTCTATGAGGTGAGATGACATCTTATTGTGCTAATGTGTGATTTGTATTTCTTTGATGTTTTGCCATGTTGAGCATTTTTTCCGTATACCTGTTGGCCATTTGTATGTCTTTTTTTGAGAAAAACTATTCTGACCTTTTGCCAATTTTTTTATCGTTTTTTTTTTTTTTTTCTTTTCAAGTTGAGTTCCTTATATATTTTGATTACTAATCTTTGTCAGGTGGATAGTTTGTAAATATTTTTTCCCATACTCTAGATTGTCTCTTCAGTTTGTTGATTGTTTTGCTGTGAAGAAGTTTTTAGTTTGATGTAATCTCGTATGTTTATTTTTGCTCCTGTTGCCTTGCTGTTGAGGTCTTACCCAAGAAATCTTTACCCAGACCAATGTCCTGGATTGTTTCCCCAGTTTCTTCCTCTAGTAGCTTTATAGTTTCAAGTGTTAGATGTCTTTAATCTGTTTTGATTTTGTTTATGCTGAGAGATGGCATCTAGTTCATTTTGCATATGGTTATTCAGTTTTCCCAGCAGCATTTATTGAAAAGACTGCTGTTTTCCCATTGTATGCTTTTGGTGCCTTTGTTGAAAATGAGCTGTCTATAAATGTGTAGATTTATATTTAGATTCTCTGTTCTCTTCCGTAGATCTATGTGTTTGTTTTTATGTCGGTACCATGCTGATTTGGCTATGGTAGCTTTGTAGTATATTTTGATATCAGGCAGTTTGATGCTTCCAGCTTTTTTTTTCCTTCTTTTTTTTTTGAGACTAAGTCTTGCTCTGTCTCCTAGGCTGGAGCGCAGTGGTGTGATCTCGGCTCACTGCAACCTCTGCCTCCCAGGTTTAAGGAATTCTCCTGCCTCAGCCTCCCTAGTAGCTGGGACTACAGGCATGCACCACCACGCCTGGCTAATTTTTTGAGGTGGAGTCTCGTTCTGTCACCCAGGCTGGAGTGCAGTGGTGTAATCTGGGCTCACTGCAAGTTCCGGCTCACTGCAAGTTCCGCCTCCTGGGTTCACACCATTCTCCTGCCTCAGCCTCCTGAGTAGCTGGGACTACAGGCACCCACCACCACGCCAGGCTAATTTTTTTTTTTTGTATTTTTTTTTTTTAGTAGAGACGGGATTTCACCATGTTAGCCGGGATGGTCTTGATCTCCTGACCTCGTGGTCTGCCCACCTCGGCCTCCCAGAGTGCTGGGATTACAGGCATGAGCCACTGCGCCTGGCCCACGCCTAGCTAATTTTTGTATTTTTAGTAGAGATGGGGTTTCATCATGTTGGCCAGGCTTGTCTTGAACTCCTGACCTAATGATCCACCTGCCTCGGCCTCCCAAAGTGCTGGGATTACAGGTGTGAGCCACTGCACCTGGCCACTCCAGCTTCGTTTTTTTTGGTCAGTATTTCTTTAGTTGTTTGAGGTCTTTTGTAATTGCATATATATTTTAGGATTTTTTTTTTCTATTTTTGTGACAAATTTCATTGGTATTTTGAGAAGGGTTGCTCTGAATTGTAAATTGCTTTGGGTAGTATTGTCATTTTAACAATATTCTTCTAATCCATGAGCATGGAATATCTTCTCATTTGTTCTGTATCCTCTGCAGTTTGTTTCATCAGTGTTTTGTAGTTTTGCTTGCATAGCTCCTTTACGTTTTTGGTTACTTTTTTTTTTCTTTTTCTTTGCTTTTCTTTTTTGAGATGGAGCCTTGCTCTGTCACCCAGGCTGAAGTGCAATGGCTCAGTCTTGGCTCATGGCAACCTCCGCCTCCCGGGTTCAAGCGATTCTCCTGCCTCAGCTTCCCGGGTAGTGGGGGCTACAGGCGCATATGCCTCCATGCCCGGCTAACTTTTGTGTGTTTTTTTTTTTTTTAGTAGAGACGGGGTTTCACCATATTGGCCAAGCTGGTCTCAAACTCCTAACTTAAGGTGATCCACCCGCCTCAGCCTCCCAAAGTGCTGGAATTACAGGCGTGAGCCATCGCACCCAGCCTGGCCTGTAGTTTTGTTGCTGTTGTGCTCTTGTCTGGTTTTGATATGAGAATAATGCTCACTTTGTAGACCAAGTTTGGAAATATTCTCTTCTCTTCAATTTTTTTGAGGAATTCGAGTTGTATTATTATTCTTTCAGTTTTTGGTAGGATTTATCAGTGAAGCCATCAGGTCCTGGGCTTTTCTTTGATGGGATTCATTTTGTTATGGCTTCAATCTTGTTATTGGTGTGTTGAGGTTTTCTATTTCTTCATGGTTCAATCATGGTAGGTTGTATGCGCCCAGTGATTTGTCCATTTCTTCCAGGCTTATCAATTTGTTGACATATAGTTTTTTGTAATAGTTTCTAATGATTGGTTGTGTTTCTGTGGTTTCTATTCTGTTTTCTTTTTTCATTTTTTATTTTATTTGGGTCCTTTTTTCCCCTAGTCTAGCCGAAGGTTGGTTGATTTTGTTTATCTTTTCAAGTAATCAACTTTATGTTTTATTGATATTCTGTTTTTTTATTCTCAATTTTGTTTATTTTGGCTGTGGTCTTTATCCTTTTGATCTAATTGTGAGTCTGATTTGTTTTTGCTTTTCTAGTATCTTAAGGGGTATCATTCGGTTATTTTAAATCTTTCTACTTTTTGGATGTACGTGTTTATTGCTGTAAAATACTCCCTTAGTACTGCTTTTATCCCATAGATTTTGGTATGTTGTATTTTCACTTTAATTTGTTTCAAGAAATATTTTAATTTCCAAATTTCTGTGTGCTTTTGTCCCATGGATTTTGATATGTCAACATACCAAAACAATGTTCCGTTGTGTAATTTTTTTTTTTTTAAGAGACAGGGTCTCCTTATGTTGCCCAGGCTGGTTTCAAAGTCCTGGGTGCAAGCAGTCTTCCCATGTTGGCCTCCCAAAGTGCTGGGGTTATAGGCATGAGCCACCACTTTGAGCCTGTGAATCAAGGTTCCTCTTGTTGTAGTGATTTCTAGTTTTATTCCCTTGTGGTCAGAAAAGATGATATGATTTCTACATTTTTGAATTTGTGGAGACTTTTTTTGTGGCCTAAGATGTGGTCTGTTCTGGAGAATATTCCATATGCTGAGGAAAGGAATGTATCTTCTGTAGCAGTTGGATAAAATGTCCTGTGTTAGGCCTTTTTGGTTTAGTGTATTGCTTAACTTCTTCTGTGTTTCTTTGTTGATTTTCTAGCTGGATGATCTGTCCATTACTGAGAGTGTGGTGTTGAAATCCCCTACTATTACTGCACTGCAGTGTGTATCTCCCTTTAGATTTGTTAATGTTTGCTTTATATACTTAGGTGCTCCAGTGTTGGGTGCATAAATATTGACAGTTGTATCCTCCTGCTGAATTGACCCCTTTATCATTATATAGTCACCTTTTTTTAATTTTTGAGACAGAGTCTTGCTCTTTTGCCCAGGCTGGAGTGCAGTGGTGTGATCTCAGCTCACTGCAACCTGCATCTTCCAGGTTTAAGCGATTCTCCTGCCTAGGCTCATGAGTAGCTGGTATTACAGGCACGCACCACCATGCCCAGGTAATTTTTGTATTTTTAGTAGAGATGAGGTTTTGCCATGTTGGCCAGGCTGGTCTTGAACTTCTGACCTCGTGATCTGCCCATCTCAGCCTCCCCAGAGTGCTGGGATTACAGGCGTGAGCCACTACGCCCAGCTATAGAGACCTTCTTTATCTCTTTTCGTTTTTGTTTTTTTTGAAATGAAGTCTTGCTCTGTCGCCCAGGCTGGAGTACAGTGGCACAGTATTGGCTCACTGCAACCTCCGCTTCCTGGGTTCAAGTGATTCTCCTGCCTCAGCCTCCAGAGTAGCTGGGACTACAGGCATGTGCCACCATACCAGGCTAATTTTTTTTAACTTTTAGTAGAGACTGGGTTTCACCATGTTGGCCAGGCTGGTCTCTAACTCATGATGTCAGGTGATCCGCCCACCTCGGCCTCCCATGCTGTTGGGATTTCAGGCGTGAGACATTGTGCTGGCCTGAATATGGTATTCTTAGATATCAACTTTTTTCTTCCAGCACTTTGAAAATTTCATCCCATAGCCAGCAAGGTGGCCCATGCCTGTAATTCCAGCACTTTGTGAGGCTGAGCCAGGTGGATTGCTTGAGCTCAGGACTTTGAGACCAGCCTGGGCAACTTGGTTGTAAAAAGTAAAGTGGAGATTTTTCTTTAAAGACTTTTATTTCCATCTAATGAGGAATAAATAACTTTTTTTAGAAGCAAAACTTATTCAAAGACCTGTGTTAACATTCTTAAATATCTGCTAGCTGTAATAAAGAAATCAATGTACTTTATGTTCTTAGCTCCCACAATTTAGCCTAAATATTTGCCCTGGCATGCTTATACTGGTCCAAGCAAACATTAGGTCATAGCCTGTTCCTCTTCCTTATTTGAAGGTGTTTTTGCCTTTCTCAGCATTCCACAAGTTACTTCCTCCTTCCTTTCTTCTCCTCTGCCTTTACCCCTTTTAAAAAGTTCTAAGTTGCTAGCCAATCAAAACAAATACAAAATGTGAGGTCCCATTCCAGCCAGTGGAAACTGGACACAGCAGTAGGGTGGATGCCTCAGGTTATAAATGACCCTGTCTCCTTTGTTCAGTGTACCCTCATGGCAAATCTGCTGGGGAGTGTACCCTTCCTGTAAAAAGTATAAAAATGGCCTTGCTAGGGCCGGGTGTGGTGGCTCATGCCTGTAATCCCAGCACTTTGGGAGGCCAAGGCGGGCAGATCACGAGATCAGGAGATTGAGACCATCCTGACTAACACGATGAAAACCCGTCTCTACTAAAAAAAAAATACAAAAAATGAGCCGGGCATGGTGGCGTGTGCCTGTAATCTCAGCTACTAGGGAGGCTGAGGCAGGAGAATCACTTGAACCTGGGAGGCGGAGGTTGCAGTGAGCCAAGATCGCGCCGTTGCACTCCAGCCTTGGGAGACAGAACGAGACTCTGTCTCAAAAAAATGTATAAATCAATTTAAATGGCGTTGCTAAAGAAATAAAATTTATGTTCAAGTGTTATTTCTTTATGGCACCGGGAAACAAGCATTTCAAACACAGTGAAACCCCGTCTCTATAAAAAAAAGAAAAAAAAAAATTAGCCAGGTATGGTGGTGCACGTTTGTAGTACCAGTTACTTGGGAGGCTGACGTGAGAGTATGGCTTGATCCTGGGAGATAAAGGCTGCATTGAGCCATGATTGTGCCATGGTACTCCAGCCTGGGCAACGGAGTGAGACTGTCTCACAAAAAAAGAAAGAAAATGTCATCCTACTCCCTTCTGGCCTGTGTGGTTTCCGTTGAGAAATCCTGTTGCCAGACCAGTTGGAGTCCTTTATATGTTATTTGCTTCTTTTCTCTTACTGCTGTTAAGGTCCTATCTTTGTCCTTGACCTTTGAGAGTCTGATGATTGTATGCTTTGTAGTAGTCTTATTTGGATTGAATCTATTTGGTGTCATCTTACCTTCCTGTACCTGGATATTTATATTTTTCTCAATTTTTGGAATCTTTTGTTATTTCTTTAATAAAGCTTTCAAAGCTTACCCCTTGCACTTGCTGCATTCCCTCTTGAACACCGGTGATTCCTAGGTTTGGTCTTTCAAGGTAATTTTCTGCATCTTGCAGGCAATCTTAGTTCTTTTTCATTCTTCTCTTCTGGCTATATTTTCAAATAGCTTTTCTACAAGCTCAGTGAATCTTTCCTCTGATCTCTCTTGCTGTTGAGAGCCTCTACTGTGAACTTTTGAGTTGAGTATTTCTCAGTTGTAAGATTTCTCTTCTTTGTTGTTATATTCTAAAGTTTTTTCTGATGCATTTCTGAGTTGCTCTTCTGTGTTATTTTGGAGATCACTGAATTTCCTTAAAACTGTTATTTTGAATTCTTAGGGAGCTCACATATTGTCATTTCATTAGGTTCAGTCACTGATACTGTTTTTGTCCATTTTAGGAGGTCATGGTTCCCCATTTGCTGTTGTTTCTTGTGGATGTACATCTGTGTCTGTGCATTGAAGGATTAGTTATTTGTTACAGTCTTTGTCTGGCTTGTGGTTTTTATTTGGTATGTTTTCTTTTTATCTGTTTTTTTTTGTTGTTGTTGTTGTTGTTGTTTTGAGACAAGGTCTCTCTCTGTCACCCAGGTTGGAGTGCAGCGGTGTGATCATGGCTTACTGCAGCCTCTGCCTCCCAGGCTGAAGCAATCCTCCCACCTCAGCCTCCCGAGTAGGTGAGGTGCACGCCACCACACCTGGCTACTTTTTTTACTTTTTAGTAGAGACGGGTTTTCATCTTGTTGCCCAGGCTGGTCTTGAACTCCTGAGCTTAAGCGATCTGCCTGTCTCAGCCTCCGAAAGTGATTTTCTTTCTTTAAAATTTCCCTAGGTCACTGCCTCCTTTTTAGCACTAGATGAAATCTTAAACCCAGGTTTGCCTCTGCTGTAGCAAACTATCAAGAATACTGCCCATCCAGAATGAGGGAGTCCTAAAGGGCAAATTCCAGCACTGTGGGAAGGCTGGCTGTGTGTTCATGCCCAGGTGACCTGTGTAGCATACCCCTACAGTATGGTGCTCCTGAACAGCCACTCTGACTTGGCTTCTCCTTTGGCCAAGTTATAAAACAGAGTTTCCAGGGCTGGGGATGGTAGTCCTGCCTCCCCTCTTTGTCCCTGGATGTCCTCAGGGATGTTTCTCCCTTCAGGCATTTGTGATGCTTCCTGTGGGTTGAGACAGGGAGGGACTGATCTTTTACCAGGGAACCCAGGATGGTGAAGAAGGTGGTTGTCTACATTGATCTCAGTTTTTTTCCAGTGTGGAAACTGTAAATTGGTAGAAATTTTCCACATTCTTGGAAATTTGATTCTCTTAATGTCTCCTTGGAGTTTTTTCACTCTTTGTAGCCCCAGAAACTGCCTAATTTTTATATTTGAGATCAGGGATATTGCTGGTGATAATTTTCGCAATGTGTATTTGGTTTTAGTTTTCTGTAAGGGGATTGAAACCAGCTTGCTTCTGTACTACCATTTTGGAACCGTAAATGCTGCATGCTTCTAATAAAGTTGTCTAAGATACTTTCAGGCAGGGCACAATGGTTCATGCCTGTAATCCTAACACTGGGAGGCTGACATGGGAGGATTGCTTGAGACCAGGTGTTTGAGACTAGCCTGGGCAATGTAGTGAAACCTCATGTCTATAGTAAAAAGAAAAAAAAAACAATTAGCCAGGCGTGGTAGTATGTGCCCATAGTCCCACCTACTCAGGAGGCTGAGGCAGGAGGATTGCTTGAGCCTGGAAGTTTGAGGTTGCAGTGAGCTATGATAATGCTACTCTAATCCAGCCTGGGTGACAGAGTAAGAACCTGTCTCTAATTTTTAGGAAGGTACTTTCTACTTCCTATTCATTGGATATGATCAGTATAGTGGTGTCAACATAGTGTACTAGTGTGGTGTTTCATGGAATGTCATTTTCTCTGGGGATTAAGTTATGACAGAGACCTGGAGAACTGACACATGCTAGGGGCAATGCTATGAAGACACATTGTTGGTCCTGCCAGATGAAAGGTAACCGAGTCTTGTTTTTTTCAAATTGGTATGGAGAAAAGTCATTAGCTATGTCAATGCCTGCATACCAAGTGACAGAAATTATGTTGATTTATCTGGTAAAGACATTACATTTTGAAAAATGGGTGTAATTGGAGTGATCACCTAAGTTCATGATTTATGAATGATTTTGGTGTGGTAATTGAGTGAGAGGTTATGATTCTCCACTGGGATAAATCCAGTTTTTGGCTACTGTAGTTTAGACTTTTTTACATAGATAGAGCAGTATTCAAGTACAGAGATTGGCACACTATGGCCTATGGGCCATATCTGTCCCTCCATGTGTTTTTTGTATATAAAGTTTAATCAAAACACAACGTGTTCATTTGTTTACATTTTCTATGGTGTTTTCCATGCTACAACAGCAGAGTTGAGTAGCTGCAACAGAGACCATGTGACTCATAATGCCTAACATATATTTTGTGGCTCTTTAGAGTAGGATTTGTTAACTGCTTATCTATTTCATTTCTAGGGACAGCACGATCAGTTAGCCACCACCACAGATCTCTGTAGGTCAGGGCATTCTGATTACTGGTACATTTCTACTGTCCTTGATAGTTGATTTTCTCACCTTGTCTTTGGTGATTAAATATACTACCTTCTTGATTTCTGCTATTCTGGGTCCTCTTCATCTCAATTGAAAGCAGGGAACTCGGCCGGGTGTAGTGGCTCATGCCTGTAATCCCAGCACTTTGGGAGGCTGAGGCGGGCAGATCACCTGAGGCCAGGAGTTCTAGACCATCTTGGCCAACATGGTTAAACCCCGTCTCTACTAAAAATACCGCCACCCCCCCAAAAAAAAATTAGCCAAGTGTGGTGGCAGGCGCCTGTAATCCCAGCTACTTGGGAGGCTCAGGCAGGAGAATTGCTTGAACCCAGGAGGCGGAGGTTGCATGAGCCTAGACTGCATCATTGCACTCCAGCCTGGGCAACAAGAGCATAACTCCGTCTCAAAAACAAACAAACAAACAAAAAAACCCAGGGAACTCATCTCAGTGATGGTATTCTTTGCAGTCCTACCTGTCCTGTGAAGGAGAATACCAACAGAGCTTTTCAAGGATTATGATACTCCTCCCACTACTCTCTTAATAACCTTTGTGAAGAGAGTGTCTTCTGCTCTGTCAACAAAGGGTAGGGGAGTGGGCTACACAGATGACACATAGTAAATCCAGTGCAACACTCCTGTCTCTCTAGGATTCCCTCCTTCACATTATGCCAGGGAAGCTCTGGCATATGAGCCTCATTAATTACAACAATTTCAGCCCTGAGAACATAAGAAATAGCTTTATTTCAGGGATGTCCTAAAGAAGCTCTCTGATTCTTTTGTTTTTGAATGGAATCTTGCTCTGTTGCCCAGCTTGGAGTGCAGTGGCACAATCTTGGCTCACTGCAGCCTCTGCTTCCTGAGTAAAAGCGATTCTCCTGCCTCAGCCTCCTGAGTGGTTGGGACTACAGGCATGTGCCACCACGCCCAGCTAATTTTTGTATTGCTTGAACCAGGGTGGGCAGCGGCAGAGGTTGCAGTGAGCTAAGATTGTGCCACTACACTCCAGCCTGGCTGACAGAGCAAAAATCTGTCTCAAAAAGAAAAAAAGAGAGAGAGAGATGTAATACTACCCATGATATAAAAAAAGCTACAAAAGACACAATATTCAAACTTTTGACGATATTGTAAAAAAAAAAGGATCTCGGCCACGCGCCGTGGCTCAGGCCTGTAATCCCAGCACTTTGGGAGGCTGAGGTGGGCGGGTCACCTGAGGTCGGGAGTTCAAGACAAGCCTGGCCAACGTGGTGAAACCCTGTCTTTATAAAAATACAAAAAAATTAGCCAGATCTGATGGTGGGTGCCTGTAAACCCAGCTGCTCATGAGGCTGAGGCAGGAGAATCACTTGAACCTGGAAGGTGGAGGTTGCAGTGAGCTGAGACAGTGCCATTGCACTCCACCTTCGGTGACAGTGACACTCTGTCTCAAAAAAAAACCCAAAAAACAAAATAATGATCTCTCTTTGCACTTGGATTATTTCCTATTTTAATAGGTTTTAATGTTTTCTTTTGTTTTTGTTTTTTTTTTCGGGACAGGTTCTCACTTTGTCGCCTAGGCTGGAGTACAGTGGCGCAGTCATGACTCACTGCAGCCTCAACCTCCCCAGGCTGAGGTGATTCTCCCGCCTCAGCCTCCCAAAGTTCTGGGATTACAGGCATGAGCCACTGCACCCAGTCTTTAATGGTTTTTAAATGTGTATTTAAGTCTGAATAGTGGGTATTTGGTCAGAGATAACCAATCTCCTCAGGGCACAAAAAGATGAGATACGTGAAATTTGAGCTCTTTTAAAATAGTTTCACTACTCTCTTTAGGAATATAGTTATTTTTTCTTGGTTACGTTTGTCATTTCTTTCATAAGCCTCTTCCATTGGTGTATCTTTCCCTCTGTACAGGACCTGTTCAAACTCAGTCTGTCTCTTGACTGGAGGAGGAAAAGGAAAAGTGGAGCACATTGCCAACTGGAATTCCCCAAGGTGAGTATGAAGAACATTCCTGGTCAATGAGAAGTTCAGTATGTTTGGAAGCATAATGAAGATATATTTAAAAGATGTACTTTGTCACAGAACATGGGGCCATTGGACTTGGAAGTTTTAGGGTATCTTCAACTTTCCATATTCCTCTCTTTTTCATCTAACCCAGACTTTCATGTGATTTTGCAAATGATATGCTCTTTTATCTTTTTGTTTATTACTTTAATGTGTGCTGTTTATCCAGATCATTTCTCTTTTCCTTCCCTAATAATACTATTTCTGTTCATTATCTCATTTAATTTCTATAGAATAAATTGTTTAAAAAATTACTAAGTTGCTGGTCATGGTGGCTCATGCCTGTAATCCCAGCACTTTGGGAGGCTGAGGCGGGTGGATCTTTTGAGGTCAGGAGTTGAGACCAGCCTGGCCAACATGGAGAAACCCCGTCTCTACTAAAAATACAAAAATTAGCGGGGCCTGGTGGTGGGCACCTGTAATCCAAGCTACTTGGAGGCTGAGGCAGGAGAATTGCTTGAACCCAGGAGGCAGAGTTTGCAGTGAGCCAAGATCATGCCACTGCACTCCAGCACTCCAGTCTGGGTGACAGAGCGAGACTCTGCCTCAAAAAAAAAAAAAAAAAAAAAACTTACTAAGTTTAGACCCCAAGTCCTTTTGATTGCCAAATATTCGTCATGGATAAACTGTTCAAATCTATGTCTGTCTAATTTTTTTTGAGTGTGCTGAATATGAAAAATAAAAATGAGCTTTATAATTCTGACTTATTTAACCTACTGTTTTGTTCTCAGACCCTTTTTTTTTTTCTTTTTTTTCTGTTTTACTTCAGAATGGCAAGTTAAAAGCAAAGTGTCAGCACCTCAGCAACATTTTTTTTTTGGCTTAACAAAACATCAAACGGCATACAAATGGTAAGATTAAGATTTCTTATTTACCACACTCAAAAAAGATTGGGAATTCAATTATAAAAAATCAACAAAAATAAGAGATATTTGAGAGAGGTAACACTTACTCAAGCAGGAGGAATGTCTCTAGAGCAAGAGTCCTCACTGGTACTGTTTCTATTAGTGTTAGGAACTGGGCTGCACAGTGGGAGGTGAGCGGCAGGTGAACAAAACTTCATCTGTATGTATAGCCATTTCCCATCACTCGTATTACTGCCTGTCATATTACTCCGCCTGTCAGATCAGTAGCAGCATTCGATTCTCACAGAAGCACAAACCTTACTGTGAACCACCCATGTGAGAGTTCTAGATTGTGTGCTCCTTATGAGCCTGATGACCTGTCACTGTCTCCCATCACCTAGATGGGACTGTCTAGTTGCAGGAAAACAAGCTCAGGCCTCCTTCTGATCCTACTTTATGGTGAGTTGTATAATTATTTCATTATATATTACAATGTAATAATAATAGAAATAAAGTCACAGTAAATGTAATGTTCTTGAATCATGCTGAAACCATCCCTATCCCACCCGCATTCCACCCCTGTTTATGGAAAAACTGTCATCTATGAAATCAGTCCCTGGTATCAAAAAGGTTGGGGACCTCTGCTCTAGAGGGATACTCTAAATATAATGAATTTGGGGGTACCCTAATCCTATCTTAAAACTTGGTGCTTCAGCATTCTCACAAACACAAATTATCACATGTGGCTAGATAGATTATAAAAACAATTTCATGAAAATATACAGGAATTATTTCAAGATTCTTAGAGCAAATGGCACATGGTTCTTGCCAGCAGATTTTCTTCATTCAACTTGTAAAAAATACATGGGGCAGCAACTGTATGCATGTAATGAAAATGGCAAAAATTATAATCATAATAACATATCTGATTTCACATGGGTAAATTCTATTGATAAGTCTAAAAAATCCTTTAATCATCATTCATCCCTTTATTAACAGGCAGAAATCCACAATGGAGGGGAACTCTGTGACTTTATGGAAAATGGAGAAATCTTCAATGAACACTCATGCCTTAATGCACACATGGGAACTGAAAATACAGGGGACACTTATGACTGTGATGAGTATGGAGAAACCTTTCCCATGTTACACAACAGTGCCCCTACTGGAGAGACACTTTCTGTGTTGAATCAGTGCAGAAAAGCCTTCAGCCTGCCACCAAATGTTCACCAGAGAACGTGGATAGGAGACAAATCCTTTGAATACAGTGACTGTGAGGAAGCCTTTGTTGATCAGTCACATCTTCAGGCAAATAGGATAACTCACAATGGAGAAACACTCTGTGAACAGAAGCAATGTGGGAGAGCTTATACTTACTCCACAAGCCATGCTGTGTCTGTTAAAATGCATACTGTAGAAAAACCCTACGAATGTAAGGAATGTGGAAAATTCTTCAGATATTCTTCATATCTTAATAGTCACATGCGAACGCATACTGGGGAGAAACCCTATGAATGTAAGGAATGTGGGAAATGCTTCACTGTTTCTTCACACCTAGTTGAACATGTAAGAATTCATACTGGAGAGAAACCTTATCAATGTAAGGAATGTGGAAGAGCCTTCGCTGGGCGCTCAGGCCTTACTAAACACGTACGAATACACACTGGAGAGAAGCCCTATGAATGTAACGAATGTGGGAAAGCCTACAACAGGTTTTATCTACTAACTGAACATTTTAAAACTCACACAGAGGAGAAGCCCTTTGAATGTAAGGTATGTGGAAAATCCTTCAGAAGCTCTTCATGCCTTAAGAATCACTTTAGAATTCACACTGGAATAAAACCCTATAAATGTAAGGAGTGTGGGAAAGCATTCACTGTTTCCTCAAGCTTACATAATCATGTAAAAATCCATACTGGAGAGAAGCCCTATGAATGTAAGGACTGTGGGAAAGCCTTTGCTACATCTTCACAACTCATTGAACATATAAGAACTCACACTGGAGAGAAACCGTATATATGTAAGGAATGTGGGAAAACCTTCCGTGCTTCTTCACACCTACAGAAACATGTTAGAATTCACACTGGAGAGAAACCCTATATATGTAACGAATGTGGGAAAGCCTACAATAGATTTTATTTACTTACTAAACATTTAAAAACACACTGAAGAAAAACTCTGAATGTAAGGAATGTGGAAATCTTTTAGGAATTTCTCATACCATAATTACCACATTTGAATTCACACTGAAGAGAAATTTTATGGGTACAAAGAATGTGAGGAGGCCTTCAGTTATCCCCATTCACTTTGAAGACATGAAAGAACTCATACTCTATGTGTCCCCCATAAATTTTAGGAATGTTAGGGAGCCATTGGAATCTTTTTTTATTATTTTATTTTATTTTATTTTTTTTGAGACAGAGTTTCACTCTTGTCATCACCCAGGCTGAAGTGCAATGGCATGATCCCAGCTCACTGCAACCTTTGCCTCCTGGGTTCAGGCGATTCTGCCTCAGCCTTTGAGTAGCTTGGATTACAGGTGCCCTCCACCATGCCCAGCTAATATTTGTATTTTTGGTAGAGATGGGGTTTCATCATGTTGGCCAGGCTGGTCTCGAGCTCCTGACCTCAGGTGATCCACCCGCCTTGGCCTCCCAAAGTGCTGGGATTACAGGAGTGAGCCCCTGCTCCCGGCCTTTTTTTTTTTTTAAGTTGTTGTTAATACACATTCTTCTCTTCTCAAGACATTGGATTGTGGTCACAATCCAACATTTGAGAACTCACCCTGGGGCCATACAATGTAGAAAACACAGAAAGCCCTCATTATTTCCTTAGGCCTTTCTAAGTATGTAAGATGTTGCAATGGAGAGAAACCCTATTGATACAAGATACAGGCATCCCCTGTAGATACTGCGAGTTTTGTTCCAGACTACCACTATAAAGCGAATATCACAATAACATGAATCATACAAATGTTTTGGTTTCCCAGTGCATATAAGTTAGGTTTTACATCATATAGTAGTCTCTTGTGTGCAGTTGTGTTCTGTCTAAGTAAAGTACCTTAGTTTAAAATACTTTATTGCCAAAAAGTGCTAATGATCATGTGAGACTTTGGCGAGTTGTAATCTTTTTGCTTGTGGTAGGTCTTGCCTCAATGTTGATGGCTGTTGATCCGGGTGGCTGTGGCAGTTTCTTAAAATAAGACAGCAGTGAAGATTGCTGCATTGATTGACTCTTCATTACATGAACAACTTCTCTTTAGCATGCGATGCTGTTTGATAACATTTTACGCATAGTGGAACTTCTTTTAGAATTGGACTTAATCCTCTCAAACTTCGCCACTGCTTGATCAACTAAGCTGATGTAATATTCTAAGTCTGTTTTCATTTCAACAATGTTCACAGCATCTTTAGGAGTAGATTTCATTTCAGGAAATCACTTTCTTTGCTCATCTATACAAAGCAGCCTCTCATCTGTTCAAGTTTTTTCATGAGATTGAAACAATTCTGTCACATCTTCAGGCTCCACTTCTAATTCTAGTTCTCTTTTTTCCATCACATCCACAGTTACTTTTTCCACTGAAGACTTGAACCCCTCAGAGTCACCTATGAAGGTTGGAATCATCTTCTTCCAAACTCTGGTTAATGTTGGTTTTTATTTTTTTAATTAAAAAATTTTTTTTAGAGACAAGGTTTTGCTGTGTTGTTCATGCTGGAGTACAAGTGGGTATTCACCAGCATGATGAGAGCACACTCTAGCCTTGAACTCCTGGCCTCAAGTGATCCTCCTGCCTATGCCTCCTGAGTAGCCAAGACTCCAGGAACACACTACCACACCTGCCTTAATGTTGATATTTTGACCTCCTTCCATGAATCATAAATGTTGTTAGTGGCATCTAGAATGGAGAATCCTTTCTGCAAGGTCTGCAACTTAATTTATCCAGATCCATCAGAAGAAGCATTATTAGTGGCAGCTATAGCCTTATGAAATGTATTTCTTAAATAATAAGACTTGAAAGTCAGAATTATTTCTTAATCCATGGGCTGCGGTTAGCAGGCATGAAAACGCCAATCTTGTTTATACCTCCATAAGAGCTCTTGGTTACTATGTGCATTATCAGCGGTAATATTTTGAAAGGAATCTCTGAACAGTATATGTTTTACAGTTGGCTTAAAATATTCAGTAAACCATGCTGTAAATAGATGTAAATAGATACCACAGGGAAAGTAGATGTAGCATAATTCTTAACTGGCCCTTGGATTTTCGGAAGGGTAATTGAATATTAGCATTCATTTAAAGTCACCAACTGCATTGGCCTCTAACAAGAAAGCCAGCCCAGGCTGGGAAAAGTGGCCTACACCTGTAATTCCAGTGCTTTGGGAGGCTGAGGTTGGAGGATCACTTGAGGTCAAGAGTTCAAGACCAGCCAGCACAACAGAGTGTGACCCTGTCTCGACAAAGTAAAGAGTCAGCCCGTCCTTTGAAGCTTTGAAGTCAGATATTAGCTTACCTAGAGCTATGAAAGTCCTAGATGGCATCTCCTGAAGTAAGGCTGTTTTGTCTCTGTTAAAACTCTAGTAGAGCTACCTCTGCCAGTTATCTAGATATTCTGGAAATGCTTGCTGCAACTTCCACATCAGCAATTGCTACTTCACTTTGTACTTTTATGTTATGGGAATGACTTGTTAAACCTCACAAACTGATCTTTGCCAGTTTCCAGCATTTCTTCTGCAGCTAACTCACCTCTCAGCCTTCATAGAATTAGAGTTAATGCCTTGCTCTGGATTAGGTTTTGGCTTAAGGGTATGTTGTGGCTGGTCTGATCTTCTATCCAGACCACCAAAACTTATTCCGTGTTAGTGGTGAGGCTGTTTTCCTTTCTTATTATTTGTGTGTTCACTGGAGTAGCACTTTTAGTTTCCTTCAAGAACTTTGCATTCACAACTTGGCTAACTGGCGCAAGAGGCCTAGATTTTGGCCTATCCCAGTTTTTTTTTTTTTTTTTTTTTAAGAGACGTGGTCTCCCTTTTGCCCAGGCTGGAGTGTAGTACAATTATAGCCCATTGCAGCCTCAAACTTATGGGTTCCAGTGATCTTCCTGTCTCCTGAGTAGCTAAGACTGCAGGTGTGCACCACCATGGCCAGCTAATTTTTTGTTTTTATTTTTTTAAAGAGGCAGGACTTTACTGTTTACCAGGCTGATCTTGAACTTAAAACCTCAAGTGATGCTCCCCTATCTGCCTGCCAATACGCTGGGATTACAGGTATGAGCCACTGCACCTGGCCCTTGGCTTTTGACATGACTTTCTCACAAAGGTTAATCACTTCCAGCTTTTGGTCTAAAGTGAGAAATGTGCAACTCCTTCTTTCACTTGAACAGTTAGAGGCCATTGTGGGGTAATGAATTGGCCTAATTTCAATATTGTTGTACCTCCGGGAATTAGGAGGCCTGGGAAGAGGAGGAGAGAGGGGAGAGTGGCCAGTTGGTGGAGCAGTGAGAACATAGCATTTATTAAGTTTGCTGTCTTCCAAGGTTGTGGTTTGTGGTACCCCAAAGCAATTGCAATAGGAACATCAAAGATCACAGAGCAGCCGGGCACGGTGGCTCACACCTGTAATCCCAGCACTTTGAGAGGCTGAGGCAAGTGAATCACGAGGTCAGGAGTTCGAGACCAGCCTGGCCAACATGGTGAAACCCCGTCTCTACTAAAAATACAAAAAATTAGCTGGGCGTGGTAGCAGGCACTTATAGTCCTAGCTATTCTGGAGGCTGAGGCAGGAGAATCACTTGAATCCAGGAGGCAGAGGTTAGAGTGAGCTGAGATTGCACCACTGCACTCCAGCCCAGGCGACAGAGTGAGATTCCGTCTCAAAAAAAAAAAAAAAAATCACAGAGTACCACAATAAGTATAATAATAAGGAAAATGTTTGAAATATTGTCAGAATTGCCAGGATGTGAGAGACAAAGTAAGCACATGCTGTTGCAGAAAATAGTGTTACAGATTTATTAGACATGACATTGCCACAGGACTTCTACTTGTGAAAAATATCTGTAAAGTGTGATGAAGCAAAGTGAAGTAACATGAGGTATGTCTGTAGCTATTGCTGTAGTGGTTTCAAAATTGTGGTTTTCTTTTCCTTTTCTTTTTCTTCTTTTTTTTGTTGGTCTGCAATGGGGTCTTGCTCTGTTGCCTAGGGTGTGGAGTGCAGTGGCACGATCATGGCTCACTATAGCCTTGACCTCCTGGGCTCAAGCGATCCTCCCACCTCAGTCTCCTGAGTACCTGGGACCACAGGCACATGCTAACGCACCCAGTTAATTTTTTTATTCATAGAGCCAAGGTCTCACTATGTTGCCCAGACTGGTCTCAAGGTCTTGGGCTCAAGCAGTCCTCCCACCTCAGCCTCCCAAAGTGCCAGGATTATAGGTGTGAGCCACCACACCCAGTCCAAAAAGTGATTTTCTAATTCCATAGTTTCTTCTACATTTCTTAACTGGAATTTTGTAAGGAAGAGTTATCCTTATTCATTTATTTACCCATTTACTTGTAGGAACATGTATCATAAATTCTTACTCTATGGGGTGTAGTTAGCTACTGTAAATTTGATGCACATATTTTTCCAGATTCAATAAGTAGGATCCCCATCAAGCTATCTTCTGAATCTTTAAAAATGTATTCTCCTAATTTCATGGGTATATAATTATTTTCTGGGCAACAGTTTGTTCATGGTACATTTGTCTCCAGCCCTAGAATCAGAAAAATCTAGTTTCTTTTAATGGAGAATACCATTTAGAAGCTGCAATCTCTGTGTAGGGAGGTGTTCCTAGGTAATAGTGCCCTGGCTTTTAGGTCCTCTCTATGGAGGATATGGCAAAGACATACATAATTATATGTACGTATCCACACACATTAATAACTATATTTCTATATTAAAAACATGACTACAAGCCAACACTTTTAATTCCACTGCAACACTACTGCGTTATTTCTTGCCTTCCAAGTTCCTTTGTCTGTAGCTATCTTTCACCACTTGCAAAAAATAGCGCGTGCTCAATTCTAGATTAAAATATAAGCTACTTTCAGAATTGATAACTCATACCACTCTTTAAAAATCTACTAACCAGAGTTCAGTTTTTATTCACAGTTCTTATATTTAGCTCAGGGCATAATATAAAAGCACTAGGTTTAAAACTTACTTGGTCAGCAGCAATCCACTTCTAGGTACATGTCCAAAGGAACCGAAGAAAGCATCTCAATGTGTGAATGCCTGCCTGTGTTCATTGCAGCATTATTCAGAAGAGCCAAGAGGTGGAAGCAAAGTAAATGTCCATTGACAGTTGAATTGGTAAATAAAATGCATTATATACATAAAATGCAATATCATTTAGCCTTAAAAACAAAATTCTGCCATATGCTACAACATGGATGCACCTTGAGGACATTATGCTAAGTGAAATAAACCAGTTGCAAAAGGACAGATACCACCCAATTCCACTTATATGGGGTATCTAACGTCAAACTCAGAAGAACAAAGTACTGCAGTATTTGCCACAAGCTGGTGGAGGAGAAAATGAGTTGTTCATTGGGTATTGAGTGTCAGCCATGCAAGATGGAAAAGCTTTTTGAGATTTGTTGTATAAAAATATGCCTATAGTTAACAATACTGTTCGGTACACACAAAGTATGTGAAAGGGTAAATTTTATGTGTTTTTATCACAATAAAAATTGTAATAAAAGAAGTTACTTGGGTCAGTTTTGTGTTTTTCCCCCCTTCTTCACTGTTGAATTTTTATCCATTTCATACAAAGTTCATTTCAGTAATTCCTGTTCGTTTTCCATTTTGTGTCACACCGTTACCCTTGTCAATTTTTTTAAAATTAGATATATAAAACAGGCCAGGCACGGTGGCTTATACCTGTAATCCCAGTACTTTGGGAGGCCGAGGTGGGTGGATCACCTGAGACTGGGAGTTGGAGACCAGCCTGGCCAACATGGTGAAACCCTGTCTCTACCGTAAATACAAAAATTAGCCAGGCAGCTGGGTGCCGTGGCTCATGTCTGTTATCCCACAACTTTGGGAGGCCGAGGCAGGCAGATCACAAGGTCAGGAGTTCAAGACCAGCCTGGCCAATGTGGTGAAACCCTGTCTCTACTAAAAATACAAAAATTAGCTGGGTATGGTGGCAGGCGCCTATAGTCCCAGCTACTCAGGAGGCCGAGGCAGGAGAATCACTTGAACCCGGGAGGCAGAGGCTGTAGTTAGCCGAGATCGTGCCACTGCACTCCAGCCTGGGTGACAGAGTGGGACTCCATCTCAAAAAAAAAAGATTAGGCGTGGTGGCTCATGCCTGTAATCCCAACACTTTGGGAGGACTAGGTGGGCAGATCATGAGGTCAGGAGTTCAAGACCAGCCTGGCCAACATAGGGAAACCCCATGTCCACTAAAAATACAAAAATTAGCTGGGCATGGTAGTGGGTGCCTGTAGTTCCAGTTACTGGGGAGGCTGATGCAAGAGAATTGCTTGAACCCCAGAAGCAGAGGTTGCAGTGAGTCAAGATTGTACCACTGCACTCCAGCCTAAGTGACAGAGTGAGACTGTCTCAAAGAAAAAAAAATAGCCTCATGACACCCACCTGTAATACCAGCTACTTGGGAGGCTGAGGCAGAAGAATCGCTTGAACCTTGGAGGTGGAGGTTGCAGTGAGCTGAGATTGTGCCACTGTACTCCAGCCTGTTAGATAATGAGACTATCTCAAAAACATTAAGTAAATATGTGAAACAATAGTATGTTTTATTTTATACTGGTTTATCTTTTTTTTTTGAGTCAGGATCTTGCTGTGTCACCTAGACTAGAGAGCAGTGGCATGATTGTACCTCACTGCAGCCTTATGCTCCTGAGCTCAAGCACTCCTCCCACTTTAGTGTCTCGAGGCTAGGAGTACAGGCATGCACCACCAGGTGCAGGCAGTTTTTAAATTTTTTACCCTTACTTTTTTTTGAGACAGGGTGTTGCTCTGTCACCCAGGTTGGAGTGCAGTGGTACAGTCATAGCTCCCTGCAGCCTCACACTTCTGAGATCAAGCAGTCCTCCCTCAGCCTCCTGAGTAGGTAGGACTACCAGTGTGCAGTATCAGGACCGGCTAATTTTAAATTTTTGTACAGAGGGGATGTGGCAATGTTGCCCAGGCTGGCCTCAAACTCCTGGTCTTAAGGGATCCTCCCATCCTGGCCTCCTAAAGTGCCGGTGTAACAGGCATTAGCCACCACGCCCACCTAATTGCATATTTTAAACATTAGAACTAAACATAAAAGTTTTCCTTGCCTTATCCTTTCCACTCTGTTCTAATCTCACTGTCCTTTACAACCTGTTCCTATCCATCACCTATAGGTAATGAACCTTGTTTTCTGAATAATCCTGTGTTTTCTTCTTGTAAAAATGAACATATAAATATATATATTTGTTATTGCCTATTTAAAAAAAGATTTCAGGCAGGCACGGTGGCTCACGCCTCTAATCCCAGCACTTTGGGAGGCTGAGGCGGGCAGATCACGAGGTCAGGAGATCGAGACCATCCTGGGTAACACGGTGAAACCCCCGTCTACTAAAACTAGAAAAAATTAGCTGGGTGTGGTGGCAGGTGCCTGTAGCCCCAGCTACTCGGGAGGCTGAGGCAGGAGAATGGCATGAACCCGGGAGGCGGAGCTTGCAGTGAGCTGAGATGGCGCCACTGCACTCCAGCCTGGGCAACAGAGCGAGACTCCATCTCCAAAAAAAAAAAAAGTTTCATACTATACTCTTGCAGTTTCTATTTTTGCCTAACAGTGTATCTTGATAACCACTCCATATAAATTCATAGATATATCTTCCTTTTTCACCTTCATTTTATAGCTGCATAATACTCCTTTTGTGGATGTACCATGTAATATTCAGCTGCTCTACTACATGTCATCAATTAGAGAATTCAAATTTGCAATTACTAACAGGGTTGCAGTTAGTATTCTTGAGCATGTGTATTTTTGTATATTTAGACATTTACAATCAGGACAAATTCCTAGAATTAGGATTGCTGATTTAAATAGGTAGCATGTTAGACATTGACAAATTCTCTGCTAGGCAGCCTCCAAATTGGCCTCCAGTCTCTGCTTCCTGGTATTTGAGGACTACCCATGTGTAATCCTCTGTCCCCTGATTGATGTGTGTAACCACCAGAATATGGCAGAAGTTCTGGTAAGCCAGTTCTGAAATTAGGTTATGAAAGCCCACACATACCTGGAGCCCCAGTATTAAAAACAATTTTAAAAAAGAGCAACTCATGCTTCCTGATGTCAAAAGTTACTATAAAACTACAGAAATCAGGCTGGGCATGGTGGCTCCTGCCTGTAATCCCAGCACTTTGGGAGGCCGAGGAGGGCAGATCAAAAAAAATGTGTTCATAAAAAAATGAACACAATTTTTTTTTTTACACTTGATCTTAGCCAAAAGGCCGAGAAGCGATCACAATTTTTTTTTTTTTAGTTCACATGATAAGTCTTCGATAAATTAATTGGTTTTAAAGTTGCTGATAAAATTAGATATGTCTTCAAAATTGTCATCGTATATTTTTGTCTGGGTTTACTGGTCTGACTGTTATGTCTGTCTCTATTAGATATTTTAAGTTGATGAAGCTAAACCCAATCTAAAACAATGATCTTTGTGCAATTCTTTTATAAGTGAGATTTAATATTTTTGATTTAATAACAATAGCTATATCTTCTGGGTTATTGACAGAATAACCATGTATTTAGTGTAAGGTTTGAACTTTGGTAAACAATATTAACAGTATACAAAATTGGTTAATAAAAAATAATTTAAAACAATGACTGGGTGTGTCAAATCTTAATTTTAATAAGTAATCTAGGTATAATTAGAAATTAAAGTTGGCAACTGTAAATGGAATGTTTATAAATAAACTTTTCATGTAATTTAAAATCTTAAATTAAATAATACTCATTAAGTATTTGAGTCATATCCAAATAAGATATAAAGCAAACAAATTACTGAAAAATAAGTTCATTCTTGGCTTCTTAAAATTTCTTTCTTTTTTTTTTGAGATGGAGTTTCACTCATCACCCAGCTGGAGTGCAATGGCGTAATCTCAGCTAACTGCAACCTCTGCCTCCCATGTTCAAGCAATTCTGCCTTACCCTCCCAAGTAGCTGGGTTTACAGGTGCCTGGAACCACGACAGGCTAATTTTTGTATTATTAGTAGAGATGGGGTTTCACCATGTTGGCCAGGCTGGTCTTGAATTGCTGACCTCAGGTGATCCACCTGCCTTTGCCTCTCAAAGTGCTGGGATTACAGGCATGAGCCACCGTGCCCAGCTGGCTTCTTAAAATTTCTAAAAAGACTAGATATATTTTGGTCTATTACTCAAAATACAAATTTAGGAAAAAGTAATTTTTGTATGAGAATCTTATGTGGTAAATTTTTGTCCTAAGGGAAAATGATTGGTTGTACCAATATAAAAGGAGAAAACTGTAAGTCTAAGGCTGAAGGTTTAAGAAAATGATTAAACATCTAAACAATTTGAGTAGGATTTATGAAAGATAGGCCTTATGGACGGTTTATTGTATGATTGTGTTGGCTAGGATTGAAAGGAAATTGTACATAGGTGTTTTTTTTTTTTCCTAAAAATTAAACAGTGGTGTTGGGTGCACTAATATAGGACCAGAATCTGGTCCTCTATATTGAAAACAGGAAGGTTTTTTTTTTTTTTGACATATTTATCTGCACTTAATAAATTTGCAAGACGTTTTGTTTGTTCATTCTAAAATCTATTAGTAGCCGTCTTCTAAACTCTAGTTTCTATTTCTGCCACATTTTTTCCTGAGATCGATTTAATTTCTGTAGTTTTCAGGTTTTAAATGCTGTCCTCGTCATTTAAAACAGTAATTTTATTTATTGAGGTGGAATTTCATACAGTTAAAAAAAATCTGTAGAGATGATGATGTGGTTGGGTTATGTGTCCCCACCCAAATCTCATGTTCAGCTGTAATTCCCAATGTTACAGGTAGGTCCTGGTGGGAGGTGACTTGATCATGGAGGGGGTGGATTTCTCATGAGTGATTTAGCACTACCTGCCTTGGTACTGTCCTCGTGATAGATAGTGAGTTCTTGTCACTCGATTTGGTCGTTTAAAGGTGTGTAGCACCTCCCCCTCTCTCCTGCTCCTGCTTTGGCCATGTGACATGCCTGCTTGTCTGCATTCTGCTATGATTGTAAGTTTCCTGAGGCCTCCCCAGAAGCCCAGCAGAAAGCAGATGCCAGCAACATGCTTCCTGTCCAGCCTGAAGAACTGTGAGCCAATTAAACCTTTTTTCTTTATAAATTACCCACTGTTAGTTATTTCTTTATAGCAATGTGAGAACAGACTAATATAGATGGCGCCTTGCTATGTTGCCCAGGTTGGTCTCAAACTCCTGGCCTTAAGTTACTCTCCTGCCTCATCCTTCCGAAGTGCTGAGATTACAGGAATGAGCCACCAAAAACAAAACCAGCCAATTTGTTGAGGTAGAGTTTTGGTTTTCAGATTTCTCATTTCATGTCTCAGAGGCTCAACTTTACTTGCATCTCAATGTATGTCATTTGCAGGTCATACATCATTGCCTTTTTTTTTTCACATTGAGAAGGCCTGGGATGATGACTGTCTCCAACTTTTTTGTCTGCTCCTGTAAGTTTTTTCTTTGGTTCTAAATCGGCTATTATGGCCTGACACTGAAATATTTATCATGAAGGCCTAGAAAAGCAATGTGTTTCCTCTGTGTAACTTGATTCTGTACTCTTGGCTTTTCATGATGTACCTAAATTTTTACACTCATAGCCTTGGACATATTCCTAAATAAATCCAAGCACACTTTTCATCAGGTTCAACTTCCAGGTTATTTTTTATTTTATTTTTTGAGATGGATTCTTGCACTGTCACCCAGGCTGGAGTTCAGTGGCGCAATCTCAGCTCACTGCAACCTCTGCCTCCTGGGATCAAGTGATTCTCTGCCTCAGCCTCCTTGGTAGCTGGATCTACAGGTGTGTGCCACCACCCCTGGCTAATTTTTGTGTTTTTTAGTAGAGAAGGGGTTTCACCATGTTGGCCAGGCTGGTCTGGAACTCCAGCCCAAGTGATCCACTTGCCTCGGCCTCCCAAGTGCTGGGATTACAGGTGTGAGCCACCATGCCTGGCCAACTTCCAGGTTATCTAAATGCGCTTCGCATAAGGAGAAATAATCACAATGTAGAAGGTTTTTCTTTACCTTTTTGGTAGCTGGTCTAAGAAAGGTTTTACAAGAAATTATCGAGATAATTTCCTGTGTTGCCTTTATTAAGTTTTTTATCACTTAAAAAAAAAAAACCTGGTTGGTTGGGCATGGTGTTTCATGCCTGAATCCCAGCACTTTGAGAGGCTGAGGTGGGAGGATCGCTTGAGTTCAGGAGTTCGAAACCAGCCTGGGCAACATGATGAAAGCCCATCTCTAAAAAAAAAAAAGAGACACACATACAAAAATTAGCTGGGTGTGGTAATGCGTGCCTGTAGTCTCAACTACTCGGGAGGCTGAGGTGGGAAGATCACTTAGGCCTGGGAGATCAAGGCTGCAGTGAGCTTTTGTGCTGCTGCACTCGAGCCTGGGCAACTGTGTGAGATGCTGTCCCACATCTACCCCCGAAATAAATAAAAAGAAACAACAAAAAACCCTGGGCTTTAAAAGGATTCATTTTTTCCCAGTAACTCTATACTCCTACTAATGACTTTTGATTAGCACTGTATTTACATGGATTACTAACAAGTGAACTGTTATCTTGTTTTAATCAAATGTTTTGAGCCTTTTAACATCTTTGACAAACTTCCCCAAATTCAAATTCTTTTTATTTTATTTTATTTATTATTTTTTTGAGACGGAGTCTCACTCTGTCTCCCAGGCTGGAGTGCAACGGCACGATCTTGGCTCATTGCAACTTCTGCTTCCTGGGTTCAAGCAATTCTCCTGCCTCAGCCTCCCGAGTAGCTGGGATTACAGGTGTGCGCTAAGATGCCTGGCTAATTTTTGTATTATTAGTAGAGGTGGGGTTTCACCATGTTGGTCAGTTTTGTCTTGAACTCCCGACCTCAGTTGATCCTCCTGCCTCGGCCTCCCAAAGTGTTGGGATTACAGGTGTGAGCCACCACACCTGGCCTTCTTTTTTATTTTTTTTTGAGATGGAGTCATGCGCTGTTGCTGAGACTGGAGTGCAATGTCATGATCTCAGCTCACTGCAACCTCCACCTCCCAGGTTCAAGCAATTCTCCTACCTCAGCCTCCCGAGTAGCTGGGATTACAGGCACCCACCACCATGTCCAGCTAATTTTTGTATTTTTTCTAGAGATGAGATTTCATCATGTTGATCAGGCTGGTCTCAAACTCCTGACCTCAGTTGATCTACCTGCCTTAGCCTCCCAAAGTGCTGGGATTACAGGCATGAGCCACCACGCCTGGCTTGTTTTTATGACTTTTATTCAAAAGATTGTTCTTCACTCAAATGTTTTGTTTTCTTTGGAATTAAGGGACTGTTCTATGTTAACTTACCTCTAATATACCTCTGTTTGATAAAGTATATTTTTTGAGCCAGGGTCTCGCTCCATCACCCAGACTGGAGTGCACTCATGCTGCTGTAGGACAAGAAAGCTTCAAATTGGGACTTAGCCCATGAGGGTTTTTGGCTTTGGCCAGGAAATAATTCAGGGGGAGCTGGTGGTAGAAGAAAGAAGCTTTATCGAAGAAGCAGTGTTTCAGCTCTGGTGGTGGTACAGCTTTGTGACTACTCCTATGGGAAACCTCATAGGCAGTGTGCTGAGAGTAGCAGCTCAGGGCAGTTTTGCAGTCATATTTATACCTACTTTTAATTACATGTAGATTAAGGGGCAGTTTATGCAGAAATTTGTAGGAAAATGGTGGTAACTTTGGTCATCAGGTTGTTGCCATGGAAAGGGGTGGTAACTCCTGGGTGTTGCCATGACAATGGTAAACTGACATGGCTCACTGGTGGTCATGTCTTATGGAAAGCTGCTTCTGCCCCATCCCTGTTTTAGCTAGTCCTCAGTTTTGTCCAGGTCTGAGCCCCACCTCTGGAGTCAAATTCTTCCTCCTATCTCAGTGTGATCACTGCTCACTGCAGCTTCAGCCTGCTGGGCTCAGGCAATCCTCCTACCTCAGCCTCCTGAGTAGCTGGAACTACAGACATGCACCACTGTGCCTGGCTAATGTTTAATGCCTGCCCCAGCTGCCTGGCTTCTCCCTGCTGTCCATGCCCCCTCCTATCTTGGAGCAAAGTCAGGCCAAGCCGGGTCACCATGAACAGCAGGATAGACATGAGAGAGTCCTGGGGGAAAGTGGTAGGTCCCTGGTAAGTTTCCTCCTTCTGGCCAGGGAGGGCCTGAAGGCTGGTGGCTGGGCTGCCAGTCCCATGAACTGGAGTGGTAATTGGTGCCTTTTCCAGGCCCGTCCATGGCCACCCATGGGCCAATTGGCATGCACCTCCTGCCCTCTGAGGCTCACAAAATGCTCCTGGCTCAGCCAGAGCTGAGCAGATGGTGCCACTAGCAGAAGAGAGGAGCTAGTGTCTCTGCTGAGACCCTCAGAGACCTGCAGAGACCACAGAACAACTTGTCTGAGGAGAGGAGCTACCCTCTCTAGGGCCTCCTCTCTGCTGAGAGCTGAACACTCGACGAATGACCTGCCTGCCCACAGAGGGGAGCTACTCACTGTGGGTCTCCTCTGAGCTGTTTTTTTTTTTTTTTTTCTGGAGACAGAGTTTTGCTCTTGTTGCCTAGGCTAGAGTGCAATGGCACAATCTCAGCTCACCACAACCTCTGCCTCTTGGGTTCAAGTGATTCTCCTGCCTCAGCCTCCCAGGTAGCTGGGATGAGAGGCATGTGCTACCATGCCTGGCCAATTTTATATTTTTAGTAGAGATGGGGTTTCTCCATGTTGGTCAGGCTGGTCTTGAACTCTCAACCTCAGGTGATCCGCACACCTCAGCCTCCCAAAGTGCTGGGATTACAGGTGTAGGCCACCGTACCCAGCTCCTCTGAGCTGCTCTAACACTAAATAAAGCTCTTCTTCTTCTTCTTCAACTTGGGTGAAGGTGCCACTAGCAACAGAGGATTTCCAGGGGAAGATAATTGACACCTCAAAGATCCCATAACAGTAATAGTCAACAAACATTGGCTACCCTTATATTTTTACAACTAAATATTAAAATTTGATATAAAACCATTGGAATCAAAGGAATATAATAAGATTGGTATGAGTAAATCTATGAATGGCACAGAAGGATCTAGAAGCTGATACAGGTATATATAAGAATTACTGTTAAAAAGGTGGATACAATTATGTGTCCATAATAATTCAAAAGTTTAATGTCATAAAATTAGGAGTAACAAAGTTTTAAAAACTTTAAGAATACAACTATTATGTATCCATAATTATAAAAAAACTTTTTTTTGAGATGGAGTCTCTCTCTGTCACCCAGGCTGGAGTACAGTGGTGCAATATTGGCTTGCTGCAACTTCTGCCTCCCGGGTTCAAGCAATTCTCCTGCCTCAGCCTCCCGAGTAGCTGGGATTACAGGTGCGTGCAACCACGCCCAGCTAATTTTTGTATATTTAGTAGAGACAGGGTTTCACCATGTTGGTCATGCTGGTCTTGAACTCATGACCTTGTGATCTGCCCACCTCAACCTCCCAAAGTGCTGGGATTACAGGCTTGAGCCACTGCACCCGGCCCAATTAAAAAAAAAATTAATGAGGTAGAATTTCATACCAGCAGGTCAAATGTAGTGCATTAGTCTGTTCTTGCACTGCTCTAATTATAAAGAAATGTATAAATAGAACAGGTTTAATTCCACAGGCTGTACAAGAAGCATGGCTGGGAGGCCTCAGGAAACTTTCAATCATGGTGGAAGGTGAAGGAGAAGCAGGCAGGACTTCACATGCTGGAGCAGGAGAGAGAGAGCAAAGCGGGAGGTGCTACACGCTTTTAAACAACCAGTTCTCCTGAGAACCCTATCACGAGACAGTGCTAGGGGGATGGTGATAAACCATTAGAAACCACCCCCATGATCCAGTCACCTCCTACCAGGCCCCACTTCCAACATTGAGGATTACATTTGGGTGGGGACCCAGAGCCAAACCATATCAGGCAGTTTCTCTCAGTAAGTGGTGCTACAAAAATTGTCCCTCTTTTTGGATGAGATAAAATTGGATCCACTACTCCACACCACATGCCCAAATACATTCCATTAAATATATACACACACACACACACACACACACACACACATATGTGATCTGCTCACTTTGGCCTCTCAAAGTGCTGGGATTACAGGTGTGAGCCCCTGCACCCTAACAAAAGATATAAATTTTTAAAGTAATGCATTTCAAATGAAAAGATCAAAATCTCTGTCATCTAGAGTTTGAAAAGACTTTTTAGGCCAGGTGTGGTGGCTCATGCCTGTAATCCCAGCACTTTGGGAGGCGAAGGTGGGCAGATCACTTGAGGTCAGGAGTGTTACATGCGTCCGTGTGAAGAGACCGCCAACAAGCTTTGTGTGAGCAACAAGACTGTTTATTCACTTGGGTGCAAGTGGGCTGAGTCCGAGAAAGGAGTCAGCAAAGGGAGATAGGGGTGGGGCAGTTTTATAGGATTTGGGTAGGTAGTGGAAAGTTACAGTTAAAGGTGGTTATCATTTGTGGGAAGGGGCAGGGGTCTCAAAGTGCTAGGTGGGGAGCTCCTGAGACTCATTGTCCAGGAGAAGAATGTCACAAGGTCAAGAGATCAGTTGGGGTGGGGTAGGAACAAATCACAATGGTGGAATGTCATCAATTAAGGCAGGAACTGGTTGTTTCACTTCTTTTGTGGTTCTTCAGTTGCTCCAGGACATCTGGATATATACGTGCAGGTCACATGGGTTATGATGGCTTAGCTTGGGCTTGGAGGCCTGACATTCCTGTCTTCTTATATCAGAAAAACAAAATAGTGGTGAAGTGTTGGGAGGGCGGTGAAAATTTTGGGGGAGCTATGGAGAGATAATGGGCAATGTTTCTCAAGGCTGCTTCAAGCAGGATTAGGGGCAGCATGGGAACCCAGAGTGGGAGAGATTAAACTGAAGAAAGATTTTGAGATAAGGGGTGATATTGTGGGGTTGTTAAAAGGAGTATTTGCTGTATAGAATGATTGGTGATGGCCTGGATGTGGTTTTGTATGAATTGAGAAACTAACGGAACACACAAGGTCTGAATAAGAGAAGGAGAAAAACAGGTATTAGAGGACTAAGAATTGAGAGAAGCCAGGACATCCTATTAGAAAGTGCCCAGGGAGGTCCAGCATAATTGTGTGCCTGGTTGGTGCGTTTTTTGGGCTCTACCTTTGAGTTTTTTTATGTAGTCTTATTCAGGGCACACTGATTCAGGTAAAAACAACATTCTTCTTTTAGAAATATGCAGAGTCCTCCTTTTTCAGCAGTGAGTAGGTGGCGGCCTCTTTCTGTCTTCTTATGTTAATAAGAAAACAAAACAGTAGTGAAGTGTTGGTGTCCTGAGGGGAACAGGAAGCTGTTAGTCCCATTTGCAAATTGATTTTTTGGAATAAGGAAAACTAATGTACATGTGCCTGTCCAATTAATAGGTAGACACACGTAGGTGGAGGAGTCACAGAGGAAAAAGAGACCTTGTGTAAGGCAAAATTGGAAATATAAAGTGAAAAGATGAGAGGGAGCACCAAAAGAGGTGTCTTGCACCCAGACTCCTAGGGATCCAGCTATGTCTGGAATTGGTGGGTTCTTAGTCTCACTGACTTCAAGAATGAAGCCACAGACCCTCATGGTGAGTGTTACAATTCTTAAAGGTGGTGTGTCTGGAGTTTATTCCTTCTGATGTTCGGACGTGTTCAGAGTTTCTTCTTTCTGGTGGGCTCGTTGTCTCGCTGGCTTCAGGAGTGAAGCTGCAGACCTTCGCAGTGAGTGTTACAGCTCTTAAGGTGGTGAGTCTGGAGTCGTTCATTCCTCCTGTCTGGAGTTGTTCATTCCTTCTGGTGGGTTCATGGTCTTGCTGGCCTCAGGAGTAAAGCTGCAGACCTTCACGGTGAGTGTTACAGCTCATAAAGGCAGTGCAGACCCAAAGAGTGAGCAGCAGCAAGATTTATTGCAAAGAGTGAAAGAACAAAGCTTCCACAGTGTAGAAGAGGACATGAGCAGGTTGCTGCTGCTGGCTCGGGCAGCCTGCTTTTATTCCCTTATCTGGCCCCACCCACATCCTGCTGATTGGTGCATTTTACAGAGAGCTGATTGGTCCATTTCACAGAGAGCTCATTGGTCTGTTTTACAGAGAGCTGATTGGTCTGTTTTGACAGGGTGCTGACTTGTGCATTTACAATCCCTAAGCTAGACACAGAGTGCTGATTGGTGCATTTACAATCCTCTAGCTAGACATAAAAGTTCTCCAAGTCCTCACCAGATTAGCTATATACAGAGTGCTGATTGGTGTGTTTACAAATCTTGAGCTAGACACAGGGTGCTGATTGGTGCATTTACAAACCTTGAGCTAGACACAGAGTGCTGATTGGTGTATTTACAATCCTTTAGCTAGACATAAAGTTTCTCCAAGTCCCCATCAGATTAGCTAGACACAGAGCACTGATTGGTGCATTTACAATCCTCTAGCTAGACATAAAAGTTCTCCAAGTCCCAACCCGACACAGGAGCCCAGCTGGCTTTGCCTAGTGGATCGCATGCCACAGCCATGGGCAGAGCTGCCCACCAGTCCCATGCTGCATCTGCGCTCCGCAGCCCTTGGGTGGTCAATGGGATCAGGCACAACAGAGCAGGGGGCAGCACCCATTGGGGAAGCTTGGGCCGTGTGGCAGCCCACCACAGGGGGGCTCAGGCATGGCGGGCTGCAGGTCCTGAGCCCTGCCCTGTGGGGAGGTGGTTGAGGCCTGGCAAGAATTCGAGCACAGTGCGGGTGGGCCGGCAGTGCTGGGGGATCCTGCGCACCCTCTGCAGCTGCTGGCCCAGGTGCTAAGCCCCTCACTGCCTGGGGCTGGTGGTGCCAGCCGGCCACTCTGAATGCGGGGCCCACCTGGAACTCATGCTGGCCCGCGAGTGCCAAGCGCAACCCTGGTTCCCACCCGTGCCTCTCCCTCCACACCTCCCTGCAAGCAGAGGGAGCTGGCTGCAGCCTCAGCCAGCCCAGAGAGGGGCTCCCACAGTGCAGTGGTGGGTGGAAGGGCTCCTCAAGTGTGGCCAGAGTGGACGCCAAGGCTGAGGAGGTGCTGGGAGCAAGTGAGGGCTGCCAGCACCTTGTCACCTTTCACAGCAAGGGCAGCATCCATTAGAGGTTGTAATGGAGATTGATAGGGCAACTGGGTAGAGGGGGAGGTTCAACATTCATGGTGTATTAGAAAGTTTAGAGTCTACAAGCAACCTTTCATTGCTATTCATGGGGTTGGGTATAAGTAAACAAGAAGGGGGGCTGGGAGGAGTGTCTGAAGAACAAGGAGAAGGTAGCCAAGGATGGAGTGAAGTGCAGGACAAATATCTTCCTGAGTAATAGTAACTGCTAATGTTTTTAAGTTTGCCAGTATTGATAGAGGGCTTATCTGTAATGTGGTGCTAAAAAGCCCCAATGGTTTTGGTAATATGTGTAGTTGGGCTTTGGAGATGAAGAGTGAAGAAGCATAGAGAAGGTGAAAGTTTACCTAGGGGAATTCCAGTGGGTCTTTGCCGAGAGATGCACAAAGGAGTGACAACAGGGATAGTAGTTTATGTTGTGAGGGGTTCAAATATGGGCGGAGTAGAATTGATATAAGGATAAAGGCTGTTGTTTTTTTATTTTTTGAGCCGGAGTCTCACTCTGTCACCCAGGCTGGAGTGCAGTGGCACGATCTCAGCTCACTGCAAGCTCTACCTCCCAGATTCCCGTGATTCTCCTTCTTCAGCCTCCTGAGTAGCTGGGACTACAGGCGCCTGCAACCATGCCTGGCTAATTTTTTGTATTTTTAGTAGAGAAGGGTTTCACCATGTTAGCCAGGATGGTCTCAATCAAGGATAAAGGTTTTTTAAGTAGATGCGGAGAAGAGCATCAGCTTGCTGATATGAAATGTCTGAGGTTTTGCTAGACCTGTCTAGAAAGTAAAGAAGTTCTTCAGAAGGGTAAAGATGAGGGCTGTTAAAGGAGGTTCGGAGATGTAGGGAGACAGGAGATGTTGCCCAGTCGGTATGTAAGGTGGGGACAGCTGTGTAAGAGCAGGAAAAAAGGGAAATGCAAAGCCAGCAATTGTTCACTAAGGAGGGATTAGAAAGAGTGAGGAGGGAGTGAGCGAGATTGATAGTATGTTGGAGGTAATTGGGGGGTAGAGGATGGCAGGAGAACGGGAATGAGGGAAAGTAAAGAAAGGGACTTCATCAGGGTAAAAGAATCGGAGTGTGCCTTGCCAGCAAAGGTCACCTATCCACTCCAAGTGGGAGTTAAGAGTGGTGGTTAGGGGCTGAGACCAGGAGATATCAGCTATGATGGTTTGGAGAAAAAGTGTAAACTGGCAGTGTAGACAAGGGCAGGACATTTATGGGTAGGTGAGAACGAAGAGTAGGAGTATGACTAGACAGAAGATAGCAGGGATGAAAAGTTTTGGGGTGCAGTCCAAGTAGTGGGGGTGACTGTGTGAAGCCCTGTTGTAAAGATCAGGGTAAGGAAGAATAGACCTAACAAAATGAAAGGGTGTATTAGGCTCATAAGTGTTACTACTGTTCTTCAGAAATGCGGGTGAGTTTAAGGGAAGTAGGGGTGAGTACTTGCAACTTCCAAGAGGAAGAGGAGAGATCAGGCTGGCTGTCTGATGGGCACAGCTTTATCCTGGAACGGTGAACCCAATGGGCAGGGTCCTGCCGATGCACGGCCATTGGAGTACTATAGATGACTAAGTGGGGTCCAGTCCACCGAGGTTGTAGGGTTTGAGAGGTCAGATTCTTAACAAGAACCGATTGTCCAGCTAGGGTGTCCTCATATGGCTGGGAATCTGGAGTAGGCAAAAGAAGATTAGCAGCCTGGCGAATTTCCTGTCTAGCCTGCTGGAGGACTGGAAGATAGTCCCCCAGAGGGCTGGTGTCTGGAATGAGGTTGGGGCCCAGCAAGAAGGTATGTCCATATAAAAGTTCAAATGGACCATACCCTGTAGCATCCCGAGGACAGGCTCAAATTATGAGGAGGGCAGGTGGTAAAAATACTGTCCAGTCCTTTTTAAGTTGGAGGCTGAGTTTGGTGAGGTGTGTTTTTAAAAGACCATTATTCCTTTCTACCTTTCCAGAAGACTGAGGGCGGTAGGGGGCATGAAGTTTCCATTGAATGCCCAGGGCCTGAGAGACTGCTTGAGTGACTTGACTAATGAAGGCCGGTCTGTTGTCAGACTGTATAGAGGTAGTAAGGCTAAATTGAGAAATTATGTCTGACAGAAGGGAGGAGATGAGCACGCTGGCCTTCTCAGGACCTGAGAGAAAGGCCTCTACCCATCCAGTGAAAGTGTCTACCCAGACCAAGAGTATTTTAGTTTCCTGACTCAGGGCATGTGGATAAAGTCAATTTGCCAGTCCTGGGCAGGGGTGAACCCCTGAGCTTGATGTGTAGGAAAGGGAGGGGGCCTGAGAAATCCCTGAGGAGTGGTAGAATCGCAAATGAAACACTGAGAAGTGATTTCCTTGAGGATAGATTTCCATGATGGAAAGGAAATGAGAGGGTCTAAGAGGTAGGCTACTGGCTTGTAACCCACATGGAAGAGGTCATGAAAGGAAGATAGAATGAAATGAGGCTCTGAAGGTGGAAGGAGGAATTTCCCTTGATCCAAGAACTGTTTGTCTTGTGTGGGAAGAGATTGATAGGTGGAAGTTTCAGTGGGGGAGTAGGTGGGACTGATGAGAAGGAGAAAAACTGGCCATGAAGGACAGAAGTTGGAAGGCTAGCTGCTTCTTTAGCTACCTTATCAGCATAATTGTTGCCCTGAGCCATGGGATCTGATGTCCTTTGATGGCCCTTGCAGTGAATGACCCTAGCTTCCTTGGAAGTACGGCAGCTTTAAGAAGAGTTTTTATTGAGGAGGCATTAATGATGGAAGACCCTTGTGTAGTAAGGAAACCTCTTTCTGCCCATATAACAGGATGGTGGTGAAGGATATGGAAGGCATACTTGGAATCAGTATAGATATTGACATGTATTCCTTTTGCAAGAGTGAGGGCTCGAGTTAAGGCAATGAGTTCAGCTTGTTGAGAGGTAGTGGAAGGGGGCAGGGCCATAGCCTCAATGATAGATATGGAAGACACTATAGCATAGCCTGCCTTTGCTGGTGATTGGTGATTTGGCCTGGAAGAACTAACATCAATAAACCAAGTGTGGTCTGGGTGGGGAACAGGAAAGAGGGAAATATGGGGAAATGGGGAGATACAGTCATGGGGTTCAGATGTAGTATCAGGAATAAGATGAGAGGCCGGATTGAAGTCTGGGCCAGGAACAATGGTAACTTTGGGAAATTCAACAAATAGTACAGTTGAAGGAGCCAGGGGGCAGAAAGTATATGTGTCAAGTGTGAGGAAGAAAATAGATATTGAAAGTTATGGGAACTGTAGAGAGTAAGTGGAGAATAGCTTGTGGTTTTGAGGGCCTCTAAAAGTATTAAAGTGGTGGCAGCCACCACACGCAGACATGAGGGCCAGCCTAAAACAGGAAGGTCAAGTTGTTTGGACAGAAAAGCTACAAGGCGCGGTCCCAGCTCTTGTGTAAGAATTCCAGCCACACAGTCCTGTACATTGGCTGTGTATAATGAAAAGGGTTGGGATGAGTTAGGGACAGCTAGTGTAGGAGCAGCTTCTAGGGCTACTTTTAAGGAATGGAAAGAGGAGTGGGGAAAGGATTTATGATCTATGGGGCCAGCTAGGTTTTCTTGTGAGTTTATATAATGGTTTAGTCAGGATGGCAAAACCAGGTATCCAAATGCGAAAGCACCCAAGCATGCCTAGGAAGGAAAGGAGTTGTTGTTTTGTAGAAGGTGTCGGGGTTTGGGAGATTAGCCAGACATGATCAGCAGGGAAAGCACGTGTGTTTTTATGAAGAATTATGCCAAGATAAGTAAGGGATGAAGAAGAAATTTGGGCTTTCTAGGGGGATACGCGATATCCCTTTAAGAATAGATGTTGGAGGATCCGGAGGGTGTCCTGTTGGGAAGATTTGTAGAAGGGGCTATAAAGTAGGAGGTCACCAAAATATTGAATAAGGTGAAAAGCAGATGGATGGAAAGAAAGTAAGTCATGAGAAAGTGCTTTACTGAAGTAACGGGGGCTGTCCCTGAAGCCTCGAGGCAGTACAGCCCAGGTAAGTTGCTGAGACTGACGGGTGTCAGGGTCAGTCCAAGTGAAAGCGAAGAGAGCCTGGGATTAAGGGTGTAAAGGAATAGTAAAGAAAGCATCTTTGGCCGGGCGCGGTGGTTCATGCTTGTAATCCCAGCACTTTGGGAGGCCAAGGTGGGCAGATCACGAGGTCAGGAGATCGAGACCACAGTGAAACCCCGTCTCTACTAAAAAATACAAAAAATTAGCCAGGCGTGGTGGCGGGCGCCTGTAGTCCCAGCTACTCGGAGAGACTGAGGCAGGAGAATGGCATGAACCCGGGAGGCGGAGCTTGCAGTGAGCCGAGATTGGGCCACTGCACTCCAGCCTAGGTGACAGAGCGAGACTCCGTCTCAAAAAAAAAAAAAAAAGCATCTTTGAGATCCAGAACAGAATAATGGGTTGTGGAGGGAGGTATTGAGGATAGGAGAGTATATGGGTTTGGCACCATGAGGTGGATAGGCAAGACAATTTGGTTGATAAGGCAAAGATCCTGGACCAGCCTGTGAGACTTGTCCAGTTTTTGGACAGGTAGGATAGGAGAGTTGTAAGGAGAGTTTGTAGGCTTTAAAAGGTCATGCCGTAACAGGCAACTGATAACAGGCTTTAGTCCCCTCAAAGCCTGTTGTGGGATGGGATACTGGCATTAAGCAGGGTAAGGGTGATTAGGTTTTACCCCCGAGGGATTATAAGGGGTGCATGATTGGTTGCCTAAGAGGGAGTAGAGGTATCCCATACTTGTGGATTAAGGTAGTGAGACACAAGGGGAGGAGGCGAAGGAGGCTTTGAACTGGGGAAAAGGGCGGCAATGAGATGTGGCTATAGCCCGGGAATAGTCAGGGAAGCAGAGAATTTAGTTAAAATGTCTTGACCTAATAAGGGACCTGGGCAGGTGGGGATAACTAAAAAGGAGTGCGTAAAAGAATGTTGTCCGCCTGCCTGCCTGCTTTCCTTCCTTCCTTCCTTCCTTTCTCTTTCTTTCTTCTTTCTTTCTTATCTTTCTTTTTTTGTTGAGACGGTCTCCCTCTGTTGCCCAGGCTGGAGTGCAGTGGCATAATCTCGGCTCACTGCAACCTCCCTGCCTCGGGCTCCCATGATTCTCCTGCCTTGGCCTGCCGAATACCTGGGATTGCAGGCACACGCCACCACGCCTGGCTGGTTTTTGTGTTTTTGGTGGAGACGGGGTTTCACTGTGTTGGCCGGGCTGGTCTCCAACTCCTGACCTCGAATGATCTGCCTGCCTCGGCCTCCTGAAGTGCTGAGATTACAGACGGAGTCTCGCTCACTCAATGCTCAATGTTGCCCAGGCTGGAGTGCAGTGGCGTGATCTCAGCTCGCTGCAACCTCCACCTCCCAGCCGCCTGCCTTGGCCTCCCAAAGTGCTAAGATTACAGCCTCTGCCTGGCCGCCACCCCATCTAGGAAGTGAGGAGCGTCTCTGCCTGGCCGCCCATCGTCTGGGATGTGAGGAGCGCCTCTGCCTGGCCGCCCCATCTTGGAAGTGAGGAGCGCCTCTGCCCGGCCGCCACCCGGTCTAGGAAGTGAGGAGCATCTCTGCCTGGCCGCCCCATCTGGGAAGTGAGGAGCGCCTCTGCCCAACCGCCCATCGTCTGGGATGTGAGGAGCACCACTGCCCGGCTGCCCCATCTGGGAAGTGAGGAGCGCCTCTGCCCGGCTGCCCCGTCTGGGAAGTGAGGAACGCCTCTGCCGGGCCGCCACCCTGTCTAAGAAGTGAGGAGCGTCTCTGCCCAGCCGTCCCGTCTGGGAAGTGAGGAGCGCCTCTGCCTGGCCGCCCCATCTGGGAAGTGAGGAGCGCCTCTGCCCGGCCACCCATCGTCTGGGAAGTGAGGAGCGCCTCTGCCCGGCTGCCCCATCTGGGATGTGAGGAGTGCCTCTGCCCTGCCGCCCCGTCTGGGACATGAGGAGTGCCTCTGCCCGGCCGCCCCGTCTGGGACGTGAGGGGCGCCTCTGCCCGGCCACCCCGTCTGGGAAGTGAGGGGCGCCTCTGCCCGCCTGCCCCATCTGGGAAGTGAGGGGCATCTCTGCCCGGCTGCCCCATCTGGGAAGTGAGGAGTGCCTCTGCCCGGCCACCCCATCTGGGAAGTGAGGAGCGCCTCTGCCTGGCCACTGTGCAACCTTCCAAGTGTGAAGTGACAGCCTTCATTGTAGAATGAACGAAGACACTGGCACTGATTATATAACACCTTGGCAGCTATCTCAAGTCATTGATGGTGGAAGTATTGGAATTTTAGAAGAAAGCAAACACACAAATTTGGCTAAAGGCGATTTTGTGACTTCTTTCTATTGGCCCTGGCAAACCAAGGTTATTCTGGATGGAAATAGCCTTGAAAAGGTGATATATATATGAACGTATCTGATTTTTTTTCCCCGTATAATTCTTACTTTGTGCATTTGATATCAGTTGTGTTTGTAATCACGGAAAAATAAAAGCATATATATATATAATGTTGTCCAAGTTGGCACCAGATTTGGGGAGTTTTAAGAGGTTTAGAAGCCTGACCGCCAATACCCACAGCAGTTATGGAGGCAAGGGAAACAGGCCCTTGAAAAGAAGGTAATGTGGAGTGGGTAGCCTCCGTATTGATTAACAAGGGGAAGGACTTGCCCTCCACTCTAAGAGTTACCCAAAGCATCTGTGATGGTCCAGGAGGCTTCCGAGGTGATCAGGTAGTGTCAGTCTTCAGCTGCTAAGCTGAGACGATCTGGGAAGGAGTCAGTCAGAGAGCCTTGGGCCAGAGTTCCAGGGGCTTTGGTAGTGGCTAATGGGCAAGTTGGACAGTCTGATTTCCAGTGGGGTCCCACAGATGGGACATGGCTTAGGAGGAATCCCGGGCTGTGGGCATTCCTTGGCCCAGTGGCCAGACTTCCAGCACTTAAAGCAAGAACCTGGGGGAGGAGGTCCTGGAGGAACACCTGGCCTCTGTGGTTTAGGTGTTTTGAAGTCCTTATGTGCTGGAGGTGTGGCTAGGGTTTATGTCACAACAAAGGCAAGTAATTGCAACTCAGAAATACATTGCTGCTTGGCTGCCTCTTCTCTATTATTGTACACCTTGAAGGTGAGGTTAATTAAGTCCTGTTGTGGGGTTTGAGGGTTGGAATCTAATTTTTGGAGGTTTTTCTAATCTCAGGAGCAGATTGGATAATAAAATGCTTATTGAGAATAAGATGGCCTTCTGGCCTCTCTGGGTCTAGGGTGGTAAAGTGTCTAAGGGTTGTTGCCAAACAGGCCATGAACTGGGCTGGGTTTTTATATTTGATGAAAAAGAGCCTAAAGGCTAACTGACTTGAGAGAGGTCGGATGAAGAAAAAGGAGCATTAACCTCGACTATGCCTTAAGCTCCAGCCACCTCTCTAAGAGGAAATTGTTGGGCAGGTGGGGGACAGCTAGTCATGGAACGAAATTGTAAGCTGGACCGGGTGTGAGGATGGGAGGTGATAGAAAGATTACAGGGTAGGGAGCAGAGGCTGAGGAAGAATTAGGACCTGGCTCGGCTTGGCGAGGAGCAGCCTGGGGAGGGGGGGAGAGGTCAGATGGGTCTGTAGAAAAGGAGGATTCAAAGGACTCAGACAGGAAAGAACAAGAAAGATTTGGGATGAGTCGCATTGGGAGCAGAGACTAGGGAGGGATGATGTGTAAAGAATGCCTGGATGTCAGGCACCTCAGACCATTTGCCCATTTTATGACAAAAATTATCTAGATCTTGTAGGATGCAGAAATCAAAAGTGCCATTTTCTGGCCATTTAGAACTATTGTCAACTTTGTATTGGGGCCAAGTGGTGTTGCAGAAGAAAATAAAGTGTTTAGGTTTTAGGTCAGATGTGAGTTGAATAGGTTTTAAGTTCTTGAGAACACAGGCTAAGGGAGAAGAACAGGGAATGGAAGGCAGAAGCTTGCCCATAGTAAAGGAGGTAAGTTTAAATAGAAAGGTAGAGACAGGCCGGGCGCAGTGGCTCACGCCTGTAATCCCAGCACTTTAGGAGGCCGAGGCAGGTGGATCATGAGGTCAGGAGATCGAGACCATCCTGGCTAACACGGTGAAACCCCGTCTCTACTAAAAAATACAAAAAGTCAGCTGGGTGTCTTGGTGGGCAACTGTAGTCCTAGCTACTCGGGAGGCTGAGGCAGGAGAATGGCGTGAACCTGGGAGGCGGAGCTTGCAGTGAGCTGAGATCACGCCACTGCACTCCAGCCTGGGCAACAGAGCGAGACTCCGTCTCAAAAAAAAAAAAAAAAAAAAGACAGAGAAAGGTAGAGACATGGAGAAGGCAGTGGAGTGGGGTGGGGTGGGGGTGAGCAGCCCTGGGCTGTAATGTGGGTGAACAGCCAAAGCAGGCGTCCCTGCAATTGACTTGCCACTGAGGGAATGTGGGTGAATGACCAAGGCAGGCGTCCCTGCAGTGATCAGACACCAATGAAATGTAGGTGAATAATCAGGCAGGCGTCCCAACAGTGATTAGCCATCAAGGAAAGACTGTCTTCCTGAGTCTGTGACTGGAGCCGAAGTTTTGGGTCCACAGGTAAAATGTGTCTCCTTTGTCTCTACTAGAGAGGAAAAAGAACTGGAATTGGAAGTACAGAGAGATTGAAGGGTATTGAGAGTGGCTGGAGAAGAGAGTGAAGAGACTGCTTATCCGATTTGAAATTGGTGAGATGTTCCTTGGGCCGGTCTGAGGACCCGAGGCAGTATGTGGAGCTCCTCACAGAGTGAGGGTGAGGACACGGGGCCGGTCTCCAAAGGGAGTCCCCCTGTCCCAAGTTTTGGAACCAAATGTTACATGCATCTGTGTGAAGAGCCCACCAACAGGCTTCGTGTGAGCAACAAGGCTGTTTATTCACTTGGGTGCAAGTGGGCTGAGTCCGAGAAAGGAGTCAGCAAAGGGAGATAGGGGTGGGGCAGTTTTATAGGATTTGGGTAGGTAGTGGAAAGTTACAGTTAAAGGTGGTTATCTTTTGCTGGCAGGGGCGGCGGTCACAAGGTGCTCGGTGGGGAACTCCTGAGACTCGTCCAGGAGAAGATGTCACAAGGTCAACAGATCAGTTGGGGTGGGGCAGGAACAAATCACAATGGTGGAACATCATCAGTTAAGGCAGGAACTGGTTGTTTCACTTCCTTTGTGGTTCTTCAGTTGCTCCAGGCCATCTGGATGTACATGTGCAGGTGACAGTGTTTATGATGGCTTAACATGGGCTCAGAGGCCTGACAAGTAGTTCAAGACCAGCCTAGCCAGCATGGCGAAACCCTATCTCTACTAAAAATACAAAAATTAGCAGGGCATGGTGGCATGCGCCTGTAATTCCAGCTACTTGGGAGGCTGAGGCAGGAGAATCGCTTGAACCTGGGAGGCAGAGGTTGCAGTGAGCTGAGATGGCTCCACTGAACTCCAGCCTTGGTGACAGAGTGAGACTTTGTCTCAAAAAAAAAAAAAAAGAAAGAAAAGACGTTTTAAAGCAAGGCAGAAAACCTAGAAATTATTTTTAAAAACAATTCTTTTAGCTGCATAGAAAATGTTTTTAACATCAAATGTTGAAATAGTAACACAGCAAAATACGTAGTTACCTATTTTCTAGATGCATAACACATTGGCTCCTTCCCCTATGGCCGCCGTGCTCTGGCCTCGCCCACAGGCCTGGCTATAACTTTTCCTCTGGGCCTGGCCCCACCTTCCTCCCCGCCCCCTGCCTGTAGCTCCGCCCACAGGCTTGGCTCAAACCTCAACCTTGCCTTCTGGGCCCATTTCTGCCTGCAGCCCCCGCGCTGAGCCCACCCCAAAGTCCTCCACAGCCAAGCAGGAGGAAACTAGAATTTTTCTGCCTCCAGGAGGTCTTACAGGGCAGAAACCCTAGTCCTGAAACCCCGCCTGGCCCAAGGCGGAGAGCGGAAATGACGTCAGCGGCGCGCCGTTCATTTTGTGACGCCGGCTGTGAGCGCCTGAGAGTCTTTTTGCCTTTCAGAGTTAAGGCCTCTCTGGCCTTGGTGAGTTCCGAGGAGATGAAGTGGTTTTGGGGTGAAGGACGGGTTTGGCCCGGACGTTAGAGAGGCCTGGCCCGCTCTGCTCGCGTCCGCCGGGGCCGCTAGCGTCCGCTCGGACTGTGGCTCCTCGGGAGGAGTCGGGTTTCTAGTTACAGTGTCCGCAGGGTGTTTTCATCTGTGCGCCCCTCCCCAAAGGCCTCCAAAGCAGCGTTTGTGAATTTTTTTCCAGCAGGAAAATAATTGCCGCCTTTTGCATCCACGTTGGCTCCTTCCCCAGGGTCCTCCCGGTTCAGGGACCTGGTGATTTCTGAGTGTTCCGGTGAGCACTGGGTGAAAGTTGGTTCTAGGGGGACTTTTCTGTCTTCTCTTATGCAAATGAATGTTTCATCTGTAAGTTTGGTTTCGTCTTATTGCGTTGTGTTTTATTTTTGACCATTACTTCCATGGCGAAAGATAAAGATACTGTTTAGGTTTATAGGGTATGCATATTTGTGTATGTGAATATAAACGTTTGTAGACCGCAAGTCTTTCTGCTAAAGAATAATAACTCATTCTCTTCGAATGGAGTTCCTAGGCCTGTACATACCAAGAGAGCTTCTTAATCAGACCTCCAGAAGGAAAAAATGAAGGCTTTATTATTCTAGTATCACAATAATCAAATTTACAATTAACACGATGGTTGGATTAAGGAGTTTGAAACCAGCCTGGCTAGGATGGTGAAACCCCGTCTCTACTAAAAATACAAAACAAATTAGCTGGGCGTGGTGGTGGGGTCTTGTAATCCCAGCTAGTTGGGAGACTAAGGCAGGAGAATCACTTGAACCCAGGAGGTGGAGGTTGCAGTGAGCCGAGATCGTGCCACTGCACTCCAGCCTGGGAGACAGAGTGAGCCTCCGTCTCAAAAAAAAAAAAAAAAAGAGAAATGAAGGATGTGTGCATTTTAAGCTACATTGATTGTATGTCAATAAAAAAAATAAAAGTTAGCTGGGAACGGTGGCTCACACTTGTCATCCCAGCACTTTGAGAGACGGAGGCAGGAAGATCTCTTGAGCCCAGGAGTTTAAGACCAGCCTGGGCAACATAGCAAGACTCCATCTCTCCAAAAAAAAAAAAAAAGTCAAATATTCTATACAGATGCCCCCAAACTGAATATTTGTGGGCCTAGTCAGCCCTAGGACCCCTAGTTTGAGACCCCTGGGAGTAGGTGTGATCTATACCAGGAGTCCAGAACTGTGGTTTCTGTGACTTTAGGGTTTTAGTCTTATTGGTAGAATGAGGCCTGTAGAGTTTTTGTGAATTTGGTTCATGGATAATGAACTGCGGAACTTGCACTGTTTATCATCATTTGACTCCCATTCTGTAGGTGATTGTTTGAGCCACTGTTTAATGTTTGATTTATTAATGATTGTCATTAATTCTTTTTTTTTTTCTTGAGACAGAGTCTTGCTCTGTCACCTAGGCTGGAGTGCAGTGGTGTGATCTCGGCTCACTGCAACTTCCACTTCCCAGGATCAAGCGATTCTCCTGCTTCAGCCTCCTGAGTAGCTGGGATTACAGGCGCACACCACGCCCGGCTAATTTTTTGTATTTTTAGTGGAGATGGGGTTTCACCATGTTGATTAGGCTGGTCTTGAACTCCTGACCTCATGATCTGCTGGCCTTGGCCTCCCAAAGTGCTGGGATTACAGGCATGAGCCACCCTGCCCAGCTAAATAAAACCAAACTTTGGTGGAAAAAAATTAACCAGATAAATACTATGAAAAGGTAGTTCTCTTTGAAGACCCATATAACAGACCAGTGTTAGGCACAGAGCGGTTTGGCCTTGCCTCTCTGACAGTGTGAGCTGGTGATGCAGATTTGATTTGAGTGTTTCAAATCAAGGCCCTGTTGAGGCTACCCAATACTTAAAAGTGTATCGTGGGATTGTTTTTTCTATGTGTGTGTGCAAAACTTGTACTTGCATTCAGGTTCTGGTTTACCGCTTCATTTGTTTTTTTTTTTTTAACTTATTTTTATTTTTGTTTCTTTAGAGATAGGGTCTTGCTATGTTGCCCAGGCTGGTCTCAAACTTCTGGGCTGAAGCAGTCCTCCCACCCTGGCCTCCCAAAATGCTGGGATTACAGGCGTGAGCTACTGCCCAAGCCAGTGTATATGTTTGATGGCTCATGATTAAGTACTGCTTGTTGATTATTGATTAATACCAACAGGAATCCCAATAACCCTGTTTAAAGGGGAATGGAGATTGCCACTGTCCATTTAGATTAATGAAGTGTCCTGAAGTGATGGTGACATCAATGAAAGGAGGATTCTGGCACGTTCTCACCTCAGAGGATGGCAGCTGTTGATTTGTCCCATGGTAAGTCCTGTTGCTCTTTTTCGGATATCCTGCTCTAGGTTCCCTGTACACAATATAGGGTCTAGTGGTTTGGGCAGCTGGTCACGTTGTTGATTCATTTGGGAGGTGCTGAGGGGGCCCAGAACGTGCTGTTTTGTGAGTCAGCCCCTGCCTGTGAATTTTGGAAAGAGGTACTGCATAATCTCCTTCATGAATTTTAATCAGCATGATAGAGTCACATGCTCTGGGTATATGTTTCCTTATATGTGAAATGAGACTATTGTACTTTTCCTGACGGGCAGCACGGCTCATCATCACGTTTAGGACTGCTCTGGCATTGTATGGCAGTAGGTTGTATGTTTGTGTTTTCTTTCTTTCTTTTTTTTTTTTTCTGATACAAAGTCTCGCTCTTTTGCCCAGGCTGGAATGCAGTGGTGCATTCATAGCTCACTGCAGCCTTAAATTTCTAGGCTCAAGCAATCCTCCCACCTCTGCCTCCCAAGTACCTGGGACTGCAGGCACATGCCACCATGCCTGGCTGATTAAAAAAAATTTTTTTGTAGAGATGGGGGGTCTGTGTTCACTATGTTGCCCAGGGTAGTCTCGAACTCCTAGGCTTAAGCAATCTTCTTGCCTCAGCCTCCCCAAGGAGGTGGGACTACAGGTGTGCGTTACCACACCAGGCTCATTTTAAAATTTTTTTGTAGAGACGGGGTCTCACTGTGTTGCCCAGGCTGATCTCAAACTTCTTGCCTCAAGCAATCCTCCCACCTCAACCTCCCAGAGCACTAGGATTACAGATGTGAGCCACTACAACTGGCCTTATGTGTGTTTTCCTGATTTTGCAGGAATATATGGAAATTTCATACTAGGAGGTAATGACCTCTAGGTAGGTGGATGTGGGGATTATGGTCAGCTCGGGGTTCTCATACCTTCATTTTCTTACAGGACATTACCTTTCTGGGGACCCAGTTTGCCTTCATGAAGAAAAGACACCAGCAGGAAGAATAGTGGCTGACTGCCTAACAAATTGTTATCAGGTAAACAGCAGCTATATTCTTATACATAGTGACATACTTGCATCCACCAGGTAGACACATTTCCCTCTAGACAGACTTGTTTCCTGACTTCTTTTTTTTTTGAGGCGGAGCTCACCATGTTGCCCAGGCTGGAGTGCAGTGCTATGATCTCGGCTCACTGCAAGCTCTGGTCTCCAGGCTTCTTAAAGCAAATAAAGTGTCACTCAAGGGCTGAATCCCCATTTGAATTTCCCCAAGAATTGGGGCCTCCCATATAGGGAGGTGTTAACTTGGAAATCATCCCAGGCCAGGCGTGGTGGCTTACACCCATAATCCCAGCACTTTAGGAGGCTGAGGCAGGCAGATTGCTTGAGTACAGGAGCTAAAGACCAGCCTGAGCAACATAGTGAGACCCCGTCTCTACAAAAACTTTAAAAATTAGCTGGGCAAAGTGGTACATGACTGGACTCCCAGCTACTTTGGAGGCTGAAGTGGGAGGATCACTTGAGCCCTGGAGGTTGAGGCTGCAGTGAGCTGTGATTGCACCACTGCACTCTAGCCTGGGCAACAGAGCCAGACTCAGTCTCAAAAAAATTAAAAAAAAGTGTCTTTTCTTTAAGTTGTTTATCAGCACTGATCAGATGTCTGGAATGTGCTGAGCAATGTGCTCAAATAGATGGAAATAAGATGAGATCTTGGCCGGGCACAGTGGCTCATGCCTATAATCCCAGCACTTTGGGAGGCTGAAGGGGGCAGATCATGAGGTCAGGAGTTCGAGACCAGCCTAGCCAGTATAGTGAAACCCTATCTCTACTAAAAATACAAAAAATTAGCCGGGCATGGTGGCATGTGCCTATAATTTCAGCTACTCAGGAGGCTGAGGCAGGAGAATTGCTTGAACCTGGGAGGCGGAGGTTGCAGTGAGCCAAGATTGCACCACTGCATTCCAGCTTGGGCAACAGAGTGAGACTCCGTTTCAAAAAAAAAAAAAAAAAAAGATGAGATCTCCTAGTCTGGTTGTGCTGAGATAAATTCGTATTCAAGAAGTGCCGTTAATGCACTATGAGCGGAGGAGATAACAATGAGTATGTTTAGGGCGCGAGGAGTTTCTAGGACCCTTAAACCCTGGGGCTGGTCATTGCAGCCCTTGGAATCCTGCATAGGCATTGGGTCCCCCTTCCTCATTCTCCAGTGAACGCTGATGGACTTGTTACTTGGCTCCAACCAGCATGTGTGTGATGCTTTAGGATTCAGTGACCTTTGACGATGTGGCTGTGGACTTCACCCAGGAGGAGTGGACTTTACTGGACTCAACTCAGAGAAGCCTCTACAGTGATGTGATGCTGGAGAACTACAAGAACCTGGCCACAGTGGGTAAGACTGGCCTCATCCCTTGCAGCCTTCTATGGAACTGATATGTTATGTACTTACTGTTTTGCAGCATTGGCAATGTCAACTCTGAATACAAAGAGAAATAACAGAGACATAGTCCCTGTCCCAAATAGATTTTAATCTGTGACTATTCTCAAAATGTGGTCCAAGATTAATAGCAACACCATCTGCCTGTTAGAAATGTACATTTTCCTTCTCCACCCAGAAACCTGGAGTTGGAGCCCAATCATCTGTGTTTGAACAAGTTCTCTGGATGACTCTGATGCACAATAATGTTTTAAAAAACACTGGGGTAGTTGTTTCCCCAGAAGAATGAAGAACTCTGTTATACTTCCTTATTTCTTATTTTTTGTTGTTGTTGTTCTTGTTGTTTTGAGACAGTTTCACTCTGTCATGCAGGCTAGAGTGCATTGGCATGATCTCAGCTCACTGCAACCTCTGCCTCCTGGGTTCAAGCGATTCTTGGGCCTCAGCCTCCTGGGTAGCTGGGATTACCGGCATACACCACCACACCTGGCTAATTTTTTTTTTTGTATATTTAGAAGAGATGGGGTTTCACCATTTTGACTCGAGGCTGGTCTCGAACTCCTGACCTCAAGTGATCCGCCTGCCTCAGCCTCCCAAAGTGCTAGGATTACAGGCATGAGCCACCACACCCGGCCATTATTTTGTGTTTGAATAAAAGTCTTAGTGCTTTTTAAATGTGTACATAAGCCTGAATTTCGGTTTTAGGGGACAGAAGTAACCAGACTGTTTGGGGCACAGTCAGAGTTGTTATTTGCATTTTTAGCCCTTTTGAAATAGCTTCACCATTTTCATTACATCTGTAGTTCCTGAATCACAGAAAGGTTTGTAATCTCTTGTATGAGCCTCTTCCGTTAATGTATTTCTCTGTGCTCAGGAGGTCACATCATCAAACCCAGTCTGATCTCTTGGTTGGAACAAGAAGAGTCAAGGACAGTTCAGGGAGGAGTTCTCCAAGGTGAGTGTTCATGAAGAACAACTCTGGTTGATGAGAAGTTCAGTATGTTTGGAAGCATAATTAGGAAACTTTTTAACATGTACTTTCTCCCTGCAGGTTTAGAGAAAGTTAGGAAATATTTAACTTCCCACATGCTTTTACTTACAGAACAGTCCCCCCTTGTCTGTGATTTCACTTTTCACGGTTTCAGTTATCTGCATTCAACCATGGTCCAAAAATATTAAATGGGAAACTCGGCCAGGCACGGTGGCCCATGCCTGTAATCCCCACACATTGGGAGGCCTAGGCAGGTGAATCATTGAGCCCAGGAGTTCAAGACCAGCCTGGGCAACATACCGAGAACCTTGTTTCTACAAAAAATATAAAAATTAGCTGAGGGTGGTGGGACGCACCTGCTGTCCCAGCAATTCAGGAGACTGAGCTGTGAGGATCGATTGAGACTAGGAGGTCAAGGCTGTGGTGAGATGTGATTGCACCACTGTACTCCAGCCTGGGTGATAGAGTGAGACCCTGGCCACTGACCCCCACCCCACAAAAAAAAAAAAAAGAAAAATTTCCAGAAATAAAATAATTCATAAGTTTTAAATTTCTCACCATTCTCAGTAGTATGATGAACTCTTATGTCATCCTGCCTGGGGTGTGAATCATCCTTTTGTCCAATATATCTACACTGTGTACACCACCTGTGAGTCACGTAGTGGTCATCTCAGTTACCAGATCAAAGAATCACAGTATGTACAGGGTTCAGAACTAGCCATGATACAGGCATCCACCTGGGGTCTTAGAACATTTCTTTAAGTTAATTGTGTTTTTTTGTTTGTTTTGAGATGAAGTCTTGCTCTGTCACCCAGGCTGGAGTGTGGTGGTGCAATCTCGGCTCACTGCAAGCTCCACCTCCTGGGTTCATGCCATTCTCCTGCATCAGCCTCCCGAGTAGCTGGGACTACAGGTGCCCACCACCATGCCCGGCTAATTTTTTGTATTTTTAGTAGAGACGGGGTTTCACCATGTTAGCCAGGATGGTCTTGATCTCCTGACCTCGTGATCTGCCTGCCTTGGCCTCCCAAAGTGCTGGGATTAAAGGCATGAGCCATCACACCTGGCCAAGTTCATTGTTTAGATATATGCTCTTTTTTCAGAAATTTCCTACTTTCATTCCCTGATACTCTCTATTCACTATCAGTTTTAATTTTCATAGCATCAATTTGTAATAAACGATCGAAAAGTTTTACCTCATGTCCTTGTCTTGGCCAATTTTTCCTCCTTTGGATCATTTACATCAAAACCAAGTGTTTGATATAGCCCAAATCCCCAAATGTCTTTCTACTTTTTCTTGCCATGTTTAATTTGAAACAAATAGAAATAAGCCATATTGTTTTCAACTTTTTCCATTTCTTTCTCCAAATCCTTTCATTTGTTCTTGTTGTGGTTCACTCTGTTTGTTGCCAAGGCTGGAGTGCAGTGATGTGATCCCAGCTCCTTACAACCTCTGCCTCCCATATTCAAGAGATTCTCCAGCCTCAGCCCCGCGAGTAGCTGGGATTACAGGTGCTCACCACCACACCCAGCTAACTTTTGTATTTTTAGTAGAGATGGGGTTTTGCCATGTTGGCCAGGCTGGTCTCAAACTCCTGACCTCAAGTGATCCACCCGCCTTAGCCTCCCAAAGTGCTGGGATTTACAGGCATGAGCCACTGCGCCTAGCCTGAGTCCTTTTATTTGTTTGTTTTATTTCAGGATGGGAAATGCAACTTGAAGCCCAGTGGTCCACACTTCAGCAGGACTTTTTGAGCGGTCAGACATCCATCGGGATACAATTGGTAAGATTTGCACGGGATATTTTTTATTTTCCACCCTCAGAGAAAATCAGGAATTCTGTTATGAGAAGTCAGCAAAAATAAGAGATATTTGAGAGAAGTTGCATACACACAAAAAGGAGCAAAGAATTTGGGGATGCTCCAAATGTGAAACTTGTTTCTTCAGAGCTTTCACACATTCCCACTTATGTAACTAGACATTGAGTTTTGTTTTGTTGTTTTTTTGAAATGAGATATTGCTCTGTCACCCAGGCTGGAATGCAGTGGTGCAATCATGGCTCAGTGTAGTCTTGACCTCCTGGGCTCAAGCGATCCTCCCACCTCAGCCTCCCTTAGTAGCTGGGACTACAGGCATGCACCACCACACCCAGCTAATTCTTTAAAATTTTTGTGGAGACAGGGTCTTGCTGTGCTGCCCAGGCTAGTCTCGAACTCTTGTGCTCAAGTGATCCTCTGCCTCAGTTTACAGAAGCACTGGGATTACAGGCATGAGCCACCACATCTGGCTTAGACTATGAATTTGTGTTTTTTTTTTTTTATCGAGACAAAGTCTTGCTGTGTCACCCAGGCTGGAGTGCAGTGGCACAAACATGGCTCACTGAAGCCTTGACCCCTTAGCTCAAGTGATCCTCCCACCTCAGCCTCCTATGTGGTTGGGACTACAGGAACACACCACCATGCCTAGCTAATTTTTCGATATTTTTTATAGTGATGAAGTTTCGCCATGTTGCCCAGGCTGGTCTCTAACTCCTGGGTTCAAACGATCTACCCACCTTTGCCTCCCAAAATGCTGGGATTACAAATGTGAGCTACTGCACCCATCTAGATGTTGAATTCTACAGCAATCTGTTGTCATTATTTTTTTGAGGCGGAGTTTTGCTCGTTACCCAGGCTGGAGTGCAGTGGCACAATCTCAGCTCACCACAACCTCCGCCTCCTGGGTTCAAGCAATTCTCCTGCCTCAGCCTCCTGAGTAGCTGGGATTACAGGCATGTGCCACCATGCCTGGCTAATTTTTGTATTTTTAGTAGAGTCGGGGTTTCTCCATGTTGGTCAGACTGGTCTCGAACTCCCAACCTCAGGTGATCCACCCACCTTGGCTTCCCAAAGTGCTGGGATTACAGGTGTGAGCCACCGTGCCCGGCAGAAATCTGTTATTATTATTTTGAGACGGAGTCTCAGTTTGTTGCCCAGGCTAGAGTGCAGTGGCGCGATCTTGGGTCACTGCAACCTCCGCCTCCCAGGTTCAAGCAATTCTTGTGTCTCAGCCTCCGAAGTAGCTGGGATTACAAGCACATGCCACCAAGCCCAGATAATTTTTGTATTTTTAGTAGAGACAGGGTTTCATCATGTTGGCCAAGCTGGTCTTGAACTCGTGACCTCAGGTGATCTGCCCCCCCCTTGGGCTTCCAAAGTGCTGGGATTACAGGTGTGAGATACCATGCCTAGCCAAGATTAAAGTAGATGGCACAACATTCTAGAATAAGAGTTAAGTCATACCACTTAAATCTACAGGGCAGGACCTGAATGCATGTAATAAAAATGGCATCAATTATAATCACCATTATAATGTTTCTAGCTTCAGATGGGTATGTTCTGTTAATAAGTTTGAGAAAAATCCTTAAAACATCATCATCCCTTCAACAGGAAGGAAAGCACAATGGAGGGGAACTCTGTGACTGTGAGCAGTGTGGAGAAGTCTTCAGTGAACACTCATGCCTGAAGACGCACATGAGAACTCAAAGTACAGGGAACACTCATGACTGTAATCAGTATGGAAAAGATTTCCTTACCCTGCATGAGAAAACCTCTACTGGTGAGAAACTTTCTGAGTTTAATCAGAGTGAAAAAATCTTCAGCCTGACACCAAATATTGTATACCAGAGAACTAGCACACAAGAAAAGTCATTTGAATGTAGTCACTGTGGAAAATCCTTCATTAATGAGTCATACCTTCAGGCACATATGAGAACTCACAATGGAGAAAAACTCTATGAATGGAGGGATTATGGGCCAGGTTTTATTGACTCCACAAGCCTTTCTATGCTTATAGAAACCCTCAATGCAAAAAAGCCTTACAAATGTAAGGAATGTGGAAAAGGCTATAGATACCCAGCCTACCTCAGTATTCACATGCGAACCCACACTGGGGAGAAACCATATGAATGTAAGGAATGTGGGAAAGCCTTCAATTATTCCAATTCATTTCAGATACATGGAAGAACTCACACTGGAGAGAAACCCTATGTATGTAAGGAATGTGGGAAAGCCTTCACTCAGTACTCGGGCCTTAGTATGCATGTACGATCTCACAGTGGAGACAAGCCCTATGAATGTAAGGAATGTGGGAAATCCTTCCTTACATCCTCACGCCTTATTCAACATATAAGAACTCACACTGGAGAGAAGCCTTTTGTGTGTGTTGAATGTGGGAAAGCCTTTGCAGTTTCCTCAAATCTTAGTGGACATTTGAGAACTCACACTGAAGAGAAGGCCTGTGAGTGTAAGATATGTGGGAAAGTATTTGGGTATCCCTCATGTCTTAATAATCACATGCGAACACACAGTGCCCAGAAACCATACACCTGTAAGGAATGTGGGAAGGCTTTTAACTATTCCACCCACCTTAAAATTCACATGCGAATCCACACTGGAGAAAAACCCTATGAGTGTAAACAATGTGGAAAGGCCTTCAGTCATTCCAGTTCATTTCAAATACATGAAAGGACTCACACTGGAGAGAAACCCTATGAATGTAAGGAGTGTGGGAAAGCCTTCACGTGTTCCAGTTCCTTTAGAATTCATGAAAAAACTCACACAGAAGAGAAACCCTATAAATGTCAGCAGTGCGGGAAAGCTTACAGTCATCCCCGTTCACTTCGAAGACATGAACAAATTCACTAGTGAGAAACTGTCCATGTAATAAATGTGGGAAAGCTCTCATTTGTTCCAGTTCACTTCAAAGACATGAATGAACTCACTCTGGAGAGGAGAAGCTCCATGAAAATTACTTAATTCCTGTAATCCCAGCATTTTGAGAGGCTGAGGTGGGTGGATCACTTGAGGTCAGGAGATTGAGACCACCCTGGCCAACATGGCAAAACCCTGTCTCTACTAAAAATACAAAAAATTTAGCCAGGTGTGGTGGTGGGCACCTGTAATCCCAGCTACTTGGGAGGCTGAGGCAAGTGAATCACTTGAACCCAGGAAGCAGAGGTTGCAGTGAGCAGAGATCGTGCCACTGCACTCCAGCCTGGGTGACAGAGTGAGACTCCATCTCAAAAAAAAAAAAAAAAATTATTTGATTAAATTGAGTCTGTTAGGGTACATCCCTAATCTGATATGATTGGTGTCCCTATAAGAAGAGAAAGACACAACTGGGACAACAAATAGAAGATGATGTGAAGTCATCAGATGATGGCCATCTGCAAGCCAAAGACAGAGGACTGGGACAGATCCTTCTATCAAAGCCACCAACCCTGCTGGCACCTTCATCTTGGGCTTCCAGAACTTTGAGCAAATAAAATTCTCTTGTTTGAGCCACCCAGTCTGTGGCATTTTGTTGTGGTGGCTCTAGCAAGTCAATACAGTAAGCAATAAGCAAAAATGTTTATAGATTGTCCAAAAGCCTTAATATTCACATGCAAAGCCACACTGGAGAGAAACTATATGAATGTAAGACATGGGAAAGCCTTCATTGAGTCTTCAGTCCTTTCTACATACAGGAGAAATTATGTAGGAGAGAAATTGTATGAATGTAAGGCATATGAAAAAGCCTGTGAGTGTTCACTATATTTTAATATTCACATGCAAGTTGTCTGGTCATAGACCGTGTGAAAATAGAGGGGAAAAAAGGAAAGAAAGTTTCTTTTACTGTGAAAGCAAGGAATGTGACCCCATACACCATATTGGAACTTGGAATGGACCGAAACCCCATTAGGATTGTGGAAAAGCTTACATTAATGTTTTCTACCTTCTAGAAGTTGTAAGAAGTTGAACTGGAGAGAAGCCTTCTACCTGTAATGCATGTAGGAAGCCTTACATTAATTCCACAGAATTTTTTTTACACATGTAAAATTACCTCAGAACCCTGGGAAGGTAAGGAATATGGTATAGCCTTTAAATATTTCACATGCCATAATATTTACATGAATTTTCATAATACTGTACTGTTCTTGAGTAGTGTTAGTACCTTATACTATCAAAATAATCCTAAATCCTCCCTCTCAGACTTTCCATCGTTACTATATTTCACTTATATGCCTAAACACACACACACAAATTAGCATATGTAATCTAATACATTGTAGCTATTTTTCAGAAGTTATCTATTAGATCAATTAAGAATTAGAAAAATAAACATTTTTATTTTACCTTCACTTCTTCCTTCTATGCTCAAAGTTGGATGTAATTCTTATACTTGATCCTCAGTACTTAAAGCATTTCCCCCCCTCTGGCTTCTATGAAAATTTTTTGTTATCTTTGATATCCTGTTATTTTTTAATGATATGCCTAGGTATAGGTTTTTGGTGCTTGTCCTCTTGGTGTTTGCTTAGCCTCCTGGATTTGTGTTTTGGTGTCTGAGTTAATTTTGAGAAATTCTGTCATTGTTTCAAATATTTCTTTCCCTTTTTTTCTTTCCATCTGGTATTTCCTTTATATGTAGGATACATCTTTTGTAGGTATCCCACAGTTCTTATATCTTGTTTTTTTATTCTTACTTCTCTTTGCTTTTCAGTTGTGGATGTTTCTGCTGATATAGTCTCAAGCTCTTTAGTTGGCTGTTTCTTGGCCAATAATAATCTTACCAAAGACATTCTTCATTTCTGTTACACTGTCTTCAATCTCTAGCATTTCTTTGTGGTTCTTAGAATTTCCATCTCTGTATTTACACTGCCTGTCTGTTCTTGGATGCTGTCTGCTTTATCCAGTAGAACCCATGGCATATCAATCATAATTGTTTTAAATTCCCAGTCTGATAATTTCAGCAATCCTGCTACATCTGGTTCTGGTTCTTACTCTTTCTCTTTAAACTAACTTTTGCCTTTTAGTATGCTTGTAATTTTTCTTTAGCTGGACATGGCATACTGGATAAGAGGAACTGCTGTAAGCAGGCCTCTAGTAATAGTGGTAAGCTGTGGGGAGAGGGGCAGCATTCTATTGTCCAGGAATTAGATGTCAGTCTTCCAGTGAGTCTGTGCTTCTGCACTGTGAAATTCACAGTTTTTCCCACCCTTTAGTTGGGTCAGGATGTATAGAGTTGGCTGGAGTTGGATATTTCCCTTCCTCCAGGTCACTGAAGCTCTGACTAAAAACCCCAGATGCTGTGGCTTATGCCTGTAATCCCAGCACTTTGGGAGGCCAAGGCAGGCGGATCACCTGAGGTTGGGAGTTCATGACCAGCCTGAATCGCTTGAATCCAGGAGGTGGAGGTCGCAGTGAGCTGAGATTGACACTGCACACTCCAGCCTGGGCAACAGTGAGACACTCTCAAAAAAAAAAAAAAAAAGAAAAGGCTGGGCGCAGTGGCTTACCCCTGTAATCCCAGCACATTGGGAGGCAGAGGAGGGTGGATCACGAGGTCAGGAGATCAAGACCATCCTGGCCAACATGGTGAAACCCCGTCTATACTAAAAATACAAAAAAATCAGCTGGGCGTGGTGGTGGGCACATGCAGTCCCAGCTACTTGGGAGGCTGAGGCAGGAGAATGGCATGAACCCAGGAGGCAGAGCTTTCAGTGAGCCGAGATCACACCATTGCACTTCAGCCTGGGTGACAGAGTGAGACTCTGTCTCAAAACAAACAAACAAACAAACAAAACAAAAACCCATCATCAATGCTCAGCATTTCTTAAACATGAACTCATAGTGGACAGAGCCCTGTGAATGTAAGGAATATGGAGAAGTCGTCACTAGTTACTCAAACCTTATTGAATGTGTGAAAATTTGCTCTGGAGAGATGCCCTTTCGGCATAAGAAATGTTGGAAAGGATTTATATAATCTTTTTTAATATCCACATACAAACTCACTGAAGAAAAACCCTAAAAATGTAAAGCAATGTTGAAAAAACTACAGTTATTTAAATTCATTTCAAGTATATGAACTCACAGTGTAAAGAAACCCTGTGAATATAAGTAGTATGATAAATTCTTGAAAATTTTTTTTTTTTTGAGGCGGAGTTTTGCTCCTGTTGCCCAGGCTGGAGTGCAATGGCTCAATCTTGGCTCACCACAACCTCCATCACCCAGGTTCAAGCAATTCTTCTGCTTCAGCCTCCCAAGTAGCTGGGATTACAGGCATGTACCACCACGCCTGGCAAATTTTGTATTTTTAGTGGGGGCAGGGATTCTCCATGTTGGTCAGGCTGGTCTCAAACTCCTGACCTCCAGTGATCCGCCTGGTTTGACCTCCCAAAGTGCTGAGATTACAGGCATGAGCCATCACACCCAGCCAGTTCTTCAGTTCTTACAGTCCCTTTCCATATCATTAAAGAACTCACACTGGAGAGAAACCTTATCCATGTTAGAATTGTGGTAAAGCTCTCTGTTGTTCCCATTTACATGAAAGATGTGAACAAAGTCACATTGTGGAAAAATGCTATGAGAGTTGGGAATCTGGAACGGCTTCTTTATTATCTCAGGTCATAATGAACTTGTAAGAATTCACAGTGGCAGGAAACCCTACATATATGGAAAATATGGAAAAGGCTTCATTTAATCCATAGGACTGATACCACAAAACTCTCACTAGGAGAAAACTTATGTTTATAAGGAATGTGGGAAAATCTTCACTTATTTCTCAAGCCTTAAGGTATATGTCAGGATTCCCAGTGGAGAGAAGCCATATTGATGTAAGGAATGTGGGAAAGCCCTTGCCTGCCACTCAGTCCTTGGTAAACATTTTAGAACACAAACTGTACAGAAACTATGAATTCAAGGATTGTGGGAAAACCCTTTTATGTTCCACAAGCTTTAATATTCATATACCAATGTATGCTGGAGAATAACTTGATGAATATAATAGGTGGAATGGCCTAGATCCGGGATCCCCAAACCCCTGGGCCATGGACTGGTACTGGTCTGTGGCCTGTTAGGATCCAAGCTGCACAGCAGGAGGTGAATGTAGGATGAGCAAACATTACTGCCTGAGCTCAACTTTCTGTCAGATCAGCAGTGGCCTTAGATTCTCATAGGATCATGAACTTTATTGTGAACTGCACATGCAAGGAATCTAGACTGCACACTCATGAGAATCTAATGCCTGATGATCTGAACTGGAACAGTTTAATCCCCAAATCCAGTCCATGGGAAAAATGTCTTCCATGAAACTGGCCCCTGGTGCCAAAAGGGACTGCTGATCTAGATTATGTCACATGTCCCATCCACCCATTAACATTAAGGCTTTCATCCCTGGGACCTCAAGATAATGGTGGTGTTTGGAGATGTGGTTTTTTAAAGAGGTGATTTTAAAATGAGGCAGTTAGAATTGGGCCCTCATTCAATATGACTGGTTTCCTTATAAGAAGTGAAAGAGATACCAGGGTAGCAGGAAGAGAATTTTATGTTAAGTGACCAGAAATGGTTACCTCCAAGGCAAAGAGAGATTCCTGGAGGAGATCCTTCTTTTAAGGCTCATTATAGAGGAAATCATCCTTATCTACACTTTGATCCTGGACTTCTAGCCTCAAAAATTATGAGCAAATAAATTTCTGTGTTTAAGCCATCCAACGTGTGGGGTTCATTTTTTTGGTCAACTCTATCAAAATAATACAGTAAAGAATGTGAGAAAACCTTTAGATATTCTATAGTCTTTAATATTCATGTTCAGAGTTACAATGGAGAGAAACCTTATGAATGTAAGGAATGAAGTGTTTTCTGTCTGTGTAGTGTGTGTGTGTGTGTTTGAGACACAGTCTCCCTCTGTTGCCCAGGCTTGAGTACAATGGTATGATCTTGGCTCACTGCAACCTCTGCCTCCTGGGTTCAAGCATTTCTCCTGTCTCAGCCTCTGGAGTAGCTAGGATTACAGGCACATACCACCATGCTTGGCTAATTTTTGTATGTTTAGTAGAGCTGGGGTTTCATCACGTTTGTCAGGGTGGTCTCGACCTCGTGGTCTGAAGTGATCTGCCCACCTTGGCTTCCCAAAGTGCTGGGATTACAGGCATGAGCCACCACACCTGGCCTCTTTTCAATCTTTGGTCTGCTAAATGTCAGAAATCACACAGGAGACCATTTCAGTGAATCTAAGGGCACGTGAAAAACCATTTTATTATCCCTTAAAGCATCCAAACTCATCTGGTGAAAGAACTTATAAAACCCACATGAGAAAAAATAAAAGAATATAAAGAAGAGGTTTCTTGTAGTATGAAATCAAAGAACGTGATCTTGCACAAAATGGAAGAGCTTAGAGTGGATTGAAGCCCCATCATAAGGAATGTGGGCCAGGCACAGTGGCTCACACCTGTAATCCCAGCACTTTGGGAGGCTGAGGCAGGCAGATCACTTGAGCCCAGGAGTTCAAGACCAGCCTGGGCAACATGGTGAAACCTCATCTCTACAAAAGTACAAAAATTAGCTGGGCATGGTAGTGTGCATCTGTAGTCTCAGCTACTGAGGAGGCTGAGGTGGGAGGATCACTTGAGCCCAAGAGGTGGAGGTTGCAGTGAGCCGAGATTGTGCCAGTGCACTCCAGCCTGGGTAACAGAATGAGACCCTGTCTCAAGAAAAAGTTGACTGAAAAATGAGAAAAAAAGGAATGTGGCAGGGCTTTTAAAAACTTCATACCTTATAGAAGGCGTAGAAACTCAGTGGAGAGAAACCTGCTTGTAAATCAAGTGGAATCGCCTTTGTTCATTCATAAGGCTTCTTTTGTACATAGTAAATTGCTGTGAAGCCATGGGAAGGGGAAAAGTGGGATACAACCCTTAGATATTTCACATGCCATAATATCTGCCTGATGGAGCCAACAAGCATGTCCCTTCTTTAAAAGGTCAGGTAGGGGGCCTGGCATGGTGGCTCACACCTCTAATCCCAGCACTTTGGGAGGCCAAGGCGGATGGATCACTGGAGGTCAGGAGTTTGAGTCCAGCCTGGTCAATATGGTGAAACCCCGTCTCTACTAAAAATACAAAATTAGCCAGGTGTTGTGGTGCATGCCAGTAATCCCAGCTACTTGGGAGGCCAAGGCAGGAATTGAAGACCAGCCTGGCCAACATGGCAAAACTGCATGTCTACTAAAAATACAAAAATTAGCCAGACATGATGGTGGGCACCTGTAATCCCAGCTACTCAGGAGGCTGAGGCAGGAAAGTTGTTTAAACCCAGGAGGTGGAGGTTGCAGTGAGCCAAGATTGTGCCACTGCACTCCAGCCTGGGTGAGACGAGTGAAGCTCCATCTCAAAAAAAAAAAAGATGAGGTAAGGGCTGGGCCCAGTGGCTCACGCCTGTAGTCTCAGCACTTTGGGAGGCCAAGACAGGAGGATCACCTGAACCCAGGAGTTCACAACCAGCCTGGGGCAACATAGCAACACTCTGCCTCTATTAAAAAAAAAAAAAGAAAAAAGGTCAGATAGCGACCTGGTACTAATCTCTTTCTGAAACTGAATGCTTGACATCTCCAAAGAATTCAGTGACCAGCAAGGGAATGTCCCAGTAAGCTTCACTGGTCACATAGAAATGGAGATGGAATGAGTGCAGCAGCCTGACATTAGCAGACTTGTGGCTTTACCTATTGGCAGATACATCTTTTGGAAAAACTTTATCATAATTTTATCATGCATCCCTCTACCTGAAGCTAAGCTGCTGGCTCAAGGGGACCCTTATTGCCCGGCTGGGCCTCTTCAGTCATGATTGGAATAAGCTGAAAGCTGAATGTGTCCACTGGGTTTCTCCAGGCATCCAGCCTTGGAATGCAATGGTGGGATCTTGGCTCACTGCAACCTCCACCTCCCAGGTTCAAGCGATTCTCCTGCCTCAGCCTCCTGAGTAGGATTACAGGCATGCGCCACCACACTCGGCTAATTTTTTTTGTATTTTTAGTAGAGACCGGGTTTCTCCGTGTTGGTCAGGCTGGTCTCGAACTCCCAACCTCAGGTGATCCACCCACCTCAGCCTCCCAAAGTGCTGGGATTACAGACATGACCCACCATGCCCAGCTGTGGAAGCCTTTCTGTATCACTCTTGTTGCAAACAAGATAATTCATTTTGGGGGTACATTCAAATAAATGACATGAAGATGAAATTGTCTTTCTGTGTGTCCTATTCTCAGATAAGACGTTGGCCCCTTAGTTTTCTGTGGTGGTTTTATATGATTAAATTTGTTTTTGAAAGAGTTTCCGAATATATTACTTGTTCTGTTATGCACATTTTATAAATTAGCACTTTCTTCATGACTGCAGTTGTAAACACTCTCTCATTTGCATTATATGTTCATTTCACAGTGAATGTGTGTTTAACTGCGAAGATAAGTTTTTCTCTTTTTTCATAAAATCCAGATTCTGCAAAACTTGGGGATTTTTTGTTTTTGTTTTGAGATAGAGTCTCCCTCTGTCACTCAGGCTGGAGTCCAGGGGTGCAACCTCTGCTCACTGCAACCTCTGCCACCTCACCTGGCTGTCATGAGGGATTATTAATAGATGCTTTTAGATAGTCCTCTCTAGTGTCATTGATAATTGGTCATACCATGGGTCTACATGGAATTTCTTTTTTTTTTTTTAGGTGTTCACTTTCATTCAACTGGTGTCAAGTCAGTGTACAGGTAAGCCCTGGCTGCCTCCATTCCTCCACCCATCCCTAGGGAGACCAAAAGCCTTTATACATCTCAAGTTGGGGGAGAAAAAAGGGGGGACATGATGGCTGATCATTCAAAATTAAACAAAATAAAATTACAAAGGCAGAGATTTAAAAAATTTTGTATTATATAATTTACATGAAAGCCATATTATCACCACTCTATGTGAACTTGGGAGAGGACTGGGCATTCTCCTTAGAAATGGGGTGGCTTTTGGGAGGGCAAGGGACTTCCTGTAAGAATGCACCTCCCAGCAGGGCGCGGTGGCTCACGCCTGTAATGCCAGCATGGGAGGCTGAGGCGGGTGGATCATGAGGTCAGGAGTTCGAGACCATCCTTGCCAATATGGTGAAACCCCATCTCTACTAAAAATACAAAAATTAGCTGGGTGTGGTGGTGCACCTGTAATCTCAGCTACTTGGGAGGCTGAGGCAAAAGAATCGCTTGAACCTGGGAGGTGGAGGTTGCAGTGTGCCAATATTGCACCACTGCACTCCAGTCTGGGCGACAGAGCGAGACTCTGTCTCAAGAAAAACAAAAAAGAGAATGCATCTCCCAATATTTGGAATGACTATTAAAAAAAAGAACAATGTATGATCAAAGTCCTCAGCCACATTGTAGAACATTTGGGATTCCTCACTCCAACTAACTGCTGTCACCTTCACCATTCCAGGTTTTAAATCTTAAGCCAAAAAAAAAAAATTGCCAATCTCATCTTATTTTCTGCATAAGTTAGGTTTTTGTCAAAAAAGGTTATAGTGTAAGTCACCGTCCGCCTAGAAGTATTTGCGGTAGGGTGGACAATACAGAGGCCGGACTCCTCATATTCCTGCTTGCTGATCCACATCTGCTGGAAGGGGGACAGTGAGGCCAAGATGGAGCCACTGATCCATACAGAATATTTGTGCTCAGGAGGAGCAACGATGTTGATCTTCTTCATGTTGGGAGCCATGATGGTGATCTCCTCTTCCATCCTGTCAGCAATGCCAGGGTACATGATGGTGTTACTGGACAGCACTGGGTTAGCATACAGGTCTGTGCAGATGTCCATGTCACATTTCATGATGGAGTTGAAGGTAGTTTCGTGGATGCCACAGGATTCCATGCCCAGGAAGGAAGGGTGGAAGAGTGCAATGGGACAATGGGGACCACTCGTTGCTGATGGTGATGACCTGGCTGTCGAGCGGCTGGAATCTCTTCTTCAGGGAGAAGCTGGAGGCCACGTGCAGAGACAGCAGAGCCTGGATGGCTGTGTACATGGATGGGGTGTTGAAGGTCTCAGACATGATCTGGGTCATCTTCTCGTGGTTGACCTTGGGGTTCAGGGGGGCCTCAGTAGCCACATGCAGCTCATTGTAGAAGGTATGGTGCCAGGTTGGGCGCGGTGGCTCATGGCTGTAATCCCAGCACTTTGGGAGGCCGAGGCGGGTGGATCACGAGGTCAGGAGATTGAGACCATCCTGGCTAAGATGGTGAAACCCCATCTCTACTAAAAATACAAAAAATTGGCTGGGCTTGGTGGCAGGCGCCTGTAGTCCCAGCTACTCAGGAGGCTGAGGCAGCAGAATGGCATGAGCCCGGGAGGTGGCGCATGCAGTGAGCCAAGATTGCGCCACTGCCCTCCAGCCTGAGCAACAGAGCGAGACTCTGTCTCAAAACAAACAAACAAACAACCCAAAAAGAAGGTGTGGTGCCAGATCTTCTCAATGTCATCCCAGTTGGTGACGATGCTGTGCTCAATGGGGTATTTCAGGGTAGGTTGCTCTCTTGCTCTGGGCCTCGTCACCCACGTAAGAGTCCTTCTGACCCATGCCCACCATAACGCCCTGGTACTGCAGATGCCTCATGATGGAGGGGAAGACAGCCTGGGGGGCATTGTCACCCGCGAAGTTGGCCTTGCCCATGCCGCAGCCATTGTCAACTACAAGCACCTCAATATCATCATCCATGGTGAGCTGACAGCGGGCGTGTATAGGCTGCAGAGTGGGTGGGGGCAAGGTTTGTGCTCGCGGGATAGATGCAGTCTCAGTGGTCGCATTTCTTCTTTTAAGAAAAAGTTAAAAAAAAATAGAGATGGGGGGCCGGGCACAGTGGCTCACGCCTGTAATCCCAGCACTTTGGGAGGCCAAGGCGGGCAGATCACGAGGTCAGGAGATCGAGACCATCTTGCTAACACAGTGAAACCCTGTCTTTACTAAAAAAATACAAAAAAATTAGGCGTTGTGGGGAGCCTGTAGTCTCAGCTACTCAGGAGGCTGAGGCAGGAGAATGGCGTGAACCCGGGAGGCTGAGCTAGCAGTGAGCCAATGTCACTCCACTGCACTCCAGCCTGGGCTACAGAGCAAGACTCCACCTCAAAAAAAAAAAAAAAAAAATAGAGGTGGGGGTCTCACTATGTTGCCCAGGCTGGTCTAGAACCACTGGCCTCAAGAGAGTCTCCTGCCTTGGCCTCCTAAAGTGCTGGGATTACAGGCATGAGCAACTGCACTTGGCCTTTATTTTATTTTATTTTATTTTATTTTATTTTATTTTATTTTACTTTATTTTAGACAGGCTCGCTCTGTTGTCCAGGCTGGAGTGCAGTGGCACGATCTCAACTCACTGCAGCCTCTGCCTCCCAGGTTCAAGCGATTCCCCTGCCTCAGCCTCCTGAGTACCTGGCACTACAGGTGCCTACCACCACACCTGGCTAATTTTTGTATTTTTAGTAGAGATGGGGTTTCACCATGTTGGTCAGGATGGTCTTGATCTCCTGATCTCGTGATCCACGCACCTCGGCCTCCCAAAGTTGTGGAATTACAGGCATGAGCCACTGCGCCCGGCCCTTTATTTTTATTTATATATATTTTTTGAGACAGAGTTTTACTCTTACTGTCGAGGCTGGAGTGTAATGGCACGCACGATCTCAGCTCACTGCAACCTCTGCCTCCTGGGTTCTAGTGATTCTCCTGCCTCAGCTTCCTGAATAGCTGGGATTAAAGGCACGTGCCACCATGCCTGTCTAATTTTTTGTATTTTTAGTAGAGATGGGGTTTCACCATATTGGACAGGCAGGTCTGGAACTCCTGAACTCAGGTGATCCACCCACCTCAGCCTCCCAAAGTGCTGGGATTACAGGCATGAACCATCGTACTCAGTTTCCTTATTCCTTTATTTATTTATTTTTGAGGTGGAATCTTGCTCTGTCGCCAGGCTGGAGTGCAGTGGCGCAATCTCAGCTCACTACAACCTCCATCTCCTGGGTTCAAGCGATTCTCCTGACTCAACCTCCTGAGTAGCTGGAACTACAGCTACTACTAAAGGCGTGCACCACCACACCCAGCTAGTTTTAGTAGAGATGGGGTTTCACCATGTTGGCCAGGATGGTCTTGATCTCTTGACCTCGTGGTCTACCTGCCTTGTCCTCCAAAAGTGCTGGGATTATAGGCGTGAGCCACCACTCCTGGCCTCTTTATTCTTGTTTATAAGAAAATTCTGTCTGACCTCGCATGTCAAATAATAGCTAGTTGCCTTCTCAATATTCATTCTCCCCTACTCACTTTTTTTTTTTTTGAGATGGAGTCTCACTCTTGTTGCCTAGGCTGGAGTGCAATGGTGCAATCTCGGCTCACCACTACCTCCACCTCCCAGGTTTGAGCAATTCTACTGCCTCAGCCTCCCGAGTAGCTGGAATTACAGGCGTGTGCCACCATGCCCAGCTAATTTTTTATTTTTAGTAGAGTTGGAGTTTCTCCATGTTGGTCAGGCTGGTCTCAAACTCCTGGCCTCAGGTGATCCACCCACCTCAGCCTCCCAAAGTGCTGGGATTACAGGCATGCACCACCACGCCCAGCCACTGGATGAGTTTTTACAACATAGTGGAAAAATCAGGTCAACTATATGCTAGTGAAGCCATTAAAGCTTCTATCTAGAAGATGGTTCAGTGTCTGTGGGTAAAAGAGGAGAGAAGTGAGTCATGGGGCAGATAATAAGAGGCCTCAAGAACATGTCTGAATTCCTGTTTTGAGTCTCCTTCCCTAGTGCTACCAGCCCATCCATTATCCTCCTGCGACATCCATCCTGGTGCATTCTTGAAGATGCTCATTGCCTGAGCCAGAATATATGTGTGATGTTTTAGAACTCCCCGACCTTCAAGTTAATGGGAGTAGACTTATCGTTGGAGGAGTGGGCATTACTGGAGTTTGTTTGGGAAAACCTGTACAGAGACATGTTGCTGGAGAACTTTAGAAACTTAACCTTGATGAAGCAGGCTGGCCTCATTCCTGCTTCATTTGTAATGCAGCAAATAGTTGTTCTTAAGCATGTCTTGTGTTCCAAGATTTGCTATAATAATGGCAAGTTAGTGGTGAACACAAAATTGATGGTCCCTGTCCTTGTGAGGCAGTCTAGTGACTTCCCAGGAAAATAAAAATCTGTTCCTTGCACAGATTTCATTTTCTCTGTCATGGTTTTCAAGGATTAATTCTATATGGGGTAGTGAGTGAGGGTATTTGCTTTTGAGTCCTTGTGAAAATTTTCTGCTCTTCTTATTTTGCTGTTTCTAAAATTGGACTTGTCTATCTTCAGAATGCTTTAAATCCAAAGTGTTAGAATTCTTTTTGTGCAAAGTTCTTGTCTACTACGCATTACTCCCACATCCTATGTCTTGTCCCATGAACAGGGTATCATCTCTGCAAATGTAGTGTGATTAAGAAGGCGTAGCACAAAAAGGTGAGGTCAGAGAAGAGAGGAATCCTTCAAGTCACCTGTACATGTGAGCCCCAGGCAGAAAAGTGCCATTGTGTGGGACAGCCCTGTCTAGTGAGAAGCCAGTGGAGAAAGATAGGAGAGAAATAAAGGGGAATAATTAAAATGTGAAGAAATAATAGGTAAAACTTTCCAAATTTGATGAAAGGCATGAATCTTTAAATCCAAGAAGCTCAGCAAACTCCAAGTAAGAGAAACCCAGAGAGGCCCACAGTGAGCCACATTATCATCAAAATGTCAATTGGCAAAGACAAAGAGTGCTGAAAGAAGTAATTCCTTACATGAAGGAATTCTCTGTAGTGAAAAATGTTGGGAGCTGAAAGCCTGAGGGTTGTGACCAACTCAGCATTCCATTGGAGGCTATATGATCAAACAGCAAACTGTTTATCATAAATGCAGCATGTGGGCAAACTCACATCTGTGCCTGCAACCAGAAGTTATGCCTAGGGCAATCACTCTCTGGTGCTGTGCTCCTTGAAGTTATCTACTGGAACATCTGGAGCCTACTGTTCAAAGAAAGCAGTCATGCAGGCCTGCACTAAATCAAACAGCTGACAGACAATCACCCCCTCCTCCCTATTTCCTTTACTCAATAAATACAAAGGGCTCTAGAAGCTCAGGGGCCTTGTTCACTAGAAGCAAGGAGCCCCCTGACCCCTTCTTTTAAAACACATATTTTTGTTTTTGTCTTTATTTCTGCATTCGTCCTGCTTTGTTCAGTCCACCAGGGTCTGTGGCAAAGTGGTGTCATGAACAGGGACTTCAAGGACGTGAATGAAGTTCTGCTGGAGCGGAGGAAGTGAAACTAACAAGATGAATGAGGACCCTGGGACAAATCTGCCAGCAGGGAATATAAGATCAGTGCTCTAAAGAAGTACTGGGAATGGGAAGTTTCTGAATCAGGGTAACATAGGGCAGAATTTGTCTGTTGAAGAAAAACATTATGTGCAATTTCTTAAAGTTCTGTTGAAACAGTCTGGAGCTCAAGTTAATTCACAGACATTAACTAGGCTTCTGCAGGAGGTTATTACACATAACCCATGGTTTCTGCAGGCAGGCACTCTCAATATGGGAAATTGGGACAAAATAGAAGAGGGATTGAAACGGGCTCATTAAAAAGGTCTCAAAGTAGACCCTTCTGTTTTTTCTGCTTGGGTTTTTGTTCACACGGTCCTACTGCCATTGTCTTCTTCTTCTGTCGGACAGCAGGAGTCAGGTTCTGAGTCTCAAGAATTAAAAACATCATTTGTTTCTCTGACAGCGCCTATTGAAAATAATGAGCAGGAGAAAGGGGAGGAGAATTGGCTGTTTGCTAAGCAGGAAATAGGAGAGGAGAATTGACCTTTGCCACCCCATCCAGTAACAGAAGTAGAAACCCACGTATGAAAAATTTTGCACGCTGCTGCTATGGCTGGGGAACCTTTAGGACCTTGCAGTTTTCCTATTACTGTAAGGCCTGATCTGAATGATCCGCAACATCTTTTACAAGCGCACACTCCTGTAGAGTTTAAATTACTAAAATAATTAAAAGCTAGTGTGGTTAATAATGGGGTGCAAAGCCTGTTTACTATAAGGCTGTTAGAATCAATGTTCGGAGCCCTGCGCCTCCCACCCTTTGATATAAAACATTTGGCTTGCACTTGCTTATCTGTCAGTGCATATCTCACATGGAGTTTAAATTGGCAAGAAATGTGCACAGACCAGGCTAGGCAGAATTGCACCTCTGGTCAAGGAAACACTACAGAGAAAATGCTGACAGGCAGTGACCCCTTTTCAGATCTGGTACAACAATTAACACTCCCAGAGGCCGCTTACCACCAGTCTGCCTTAGCCGCCAAGCATACTTGGAGCACAATTCCTGAAGAGGGAGTTGCAGTGCAGTCTTTTCTACTTGTCATGCAGGGATCATGGGAACCTTATGCACAATTTATCACGTGGCTGCAAGAGGCAGTGTGGCATCAGGTCCCTCATGCCTCTGCTACAGAAATGCTTACCGTAACTCTAGCCTATGAAAACGAAAATGCAGATTGCGAGCATGCAATGGCTCCTGTGAGATCCACAAAGAGCTTGGGGAATTATCTTAAAGCTTGTCAGGATGTAGGAACTGAATTTCATCATTCTACAATGTTAGCTCCAGCAATGGCTAGTTTAGTAGTTGACAAATCCAAAAGGAGCCAAGGGTCAAACCCCAAAGTGGGAAAATGTTATAATTGTGGAAAAACTGGACGTTTTAAAAAGGAATGCCACCAGATCTCAGAACAGAAAGAATTTTACAATGTGGTGCCCCTGCCAGCAGAAAAAATGCCAGGACTCTGTCCTCGCTGTAACAAAGGAAATCATTTGGCTATACAATGCCACTCAAAATTTCATCAGAATGGCACCCCACCTGTTGGGAAACGATAAGGGGGCCTGGACCCGGGCCCCTCAGACAATCAGGGCATTCCCAGTTCAGACCACAACCCCACTTCAGGGGTGAGTCCCAGGACAAATATTGATTCCCTCTCCCCAGGAACACCAGGAAGTGCAGGATTAGATCTCCCTGCCAGAGAAAGAATTACACTAGTTGGAGGACACAAACCTACAAAAGTTCCCACTGGCATTTGGGGACATTTACCAGCAGGATACATGGGACTAATTTTAGGCAAAGCTGCCTTAACTTGCAAGGCATCAATGTAGTCCACAGAGTAGTTGACTCCGATTATGAAGGAGAAATTGAAGTAGTTTTAATGTCACAAGCTCTTTGGGTTTTTGAACTGGGGGAATATATAGTGCAATTATTGCCTATCCCCTGCAAATTACACCCTTCTCCATGAAAGGAGAAATGAGGAAATAAAGGATTTGAGAGCACAACTACATGAGAAATCTATTTATCACAACCCATGGCCTCTAACAGACCCATCTGTGTAGTGCAAATTAAAGGAAAAAATTTTTTATAAGCTTATAGACACAGGAGCTGATATGTCAGTAATATCTGGTAAGGATTGGCCTCCATCTTGGCCCCTCAGACGAACATCCACATCCCTAGTGGGAGTAGGAGCTGCTCAAAGCATTCAACAGAGTGCTGAAATTTTATCTTGTCTTGGTCCGGTGGACAATCATGTACTTTCCAGCCTTATGTTGCAAATATAGCTATCAATTTATGGGGTCGAGACTTACAGCTTGGGATATGAGATTTTCAAATGAAAACTTTGATAACCCAGGATTTAAAATGTTGAAAGACATGGGATATCAGAGTGGGAAAGGTTTAGAAAAATTCCTACAAGGAAACCCTAACCTGATATCAATAACTGGAAAGACAGACAGAAAAAGAGACATCAGGATTTATGATTGCGGTCATTAATATTTCTCCTCTACTGACTGCTTTGCTGCTAGAATGGCTGACTGACAAACCTGTGTGGGTGGATCAGTGGCCCCTATCACAGGAGAAACTAGCTCAATTCCATCAGCTAGTAAAAGAGCAATTGGATGCGTGACATATTGAGGAGTCAGTTAGCTTCTGGAATTCACCAGTATTTGTAATTCCAAAGAAGTCAGGAAAATGGTGATTGCTACATGATTTGAGAGCTATTAATGCACAGATTAAACCAATGGGTGCATTACAGCAAGGTCTGCCATCCCTGGCAGCCATTCCAAGGGACTGTCCTCTTGTAGTAATAGATCTTAAAGATTGTTTCTTTACTGTACCATTACATGAGAAAGATAAGCCTCGATTTGCCTTCTCTGTGCCTTCTATTAATAAAAAAGAACGTGTTTCTCATTATCAATGGAGAGTTTTACCTCAAGACGTGCTTAACAGTCCCACATTGTGTCAGCATTTTGTGCAAAGAGCATTAAAAGAGCCTCAAAATATGTTTCCCACTGCATATGTCACTCATTACATGGATGATATTCTTTTGGCTGCTCCTACAAATCAAATATTGCATCAATTATTCAGAGAAGTAAAGTGAGCTCTTGTTAAATGGAAGCTCAGAATTGCTCCAGAGAAAGTGCAAACAATTTCCCCATACCATTACTTACGAACTATTGTCATGGAGAGGAGTGTATGGCCTCAGAAAATGGTTCTCTGTAAAGACAGGTTACAGAGTTTAAATGATTTTTGACAATTGTTAGGGGACATTAATTGGTTGTGACCAATGCTAGGTATTGCTACTTATTAACTTACACATCTTTATCAAACCCCACAAGGAGATTCTTCTTTAAATTCCCTGCAGCAGCTTACAAAAGAGGCAGAAGCTGAGTTACAACTGAGCAAATGCTTCAACAACGACATGCCTCATGGCTGCAGCTGCAAAAACCTTTGCTTTTGTTTATTTTTCCTATCCCCTATTCTCCAACAGGACTCATGGGCCAATAATTAGAGAAATCTGTAACAGTGATAGAATGGCTATTTTTATCTAATCAAACAGAGAAAACTTTGCAAGTCTATCTTTCCTTAATTACACAAATAGTGACTATGGGCAGGCATAGGTCAAAAATGCTTACAGGTGTAGGGAAAAGAAAGAGAGATCAGACTGTTACTGTGTCTATGTAGAAAGGGAAGACATAAGAGACTCCATTTTGAAAAAGACCTATACTTTAAACAATTGCTTTGCTGAGATGTTGTTAATTTGTAGCTTTGCCCCAGCCACTTTGCCCCAACCTGGAGCTCACAAAAACATGTGTTGTATGAAATCAGGGTTTAAGAGATCTAGGGCTGTGCAGGACGTGCCTTGTTAACAAAATGTTTACAAGCAGTATACTTGGTAAAAGTCATCGCCATTCTCTAGTCTCAATAAACCAGGGGCACAATGCACTGCAGAAAGCCGCAGGGACCTCTGCCCTTGAAAGCGGGGTATTGTCCAAGGTTTCTCCCCATGTGATAGTCTGAAATATGGCCTTGTGGGATGAGAAAGACCTGACTGTCCCCCAGCCTGACACCCATAAATGGTCTGTGCTGAGGTGGATTAGTAAAAGAGGAAAGCCTCTTGCAGTTGAGATACAGGAAGACCACTGTCTCCTGCCTGCTCCTGGGAACTGAATGTCTCGCTATAAAACCCGATTGTACATTTGTTCAATTCTGAGATAGGAGAAAAACCGCCCTATGGTGGGAGGTGAGACATGTTTGCAGTAATGTGCTTTGTTATTCTTTACTCCACTGAGATGTTTGGGTGGAGAGAAACAAATCTGGCCTATGTGCACATCCAGGCATAGTACCTTCCCTTGAACTTAATGATGACATAGATTCTTTTGCTCATATGTTTTTTGCTGACCTTCTCCTTATTATCACCCTGCTCTCCTACTACATTCCTTTTTGCTAAAATAATGAAAATAATAATCAATAAAAACTGAGGGAATTCAGAGGCCGGTGCCGGTGCAGGTCCTTGGTATGCTGAGCGCCGGTCCACTGGGCCCACTGTTGTTTCTCTATACTTTGTCTCTGTGTCTTATTTCTTTTCTCAGACTCTCATCCCACCCGACTAGAAATACCCACAGGTGTGGAGGGGCAGGCCACACCTTCAAGAGGATATGACCCTGATAAGATTATTGTTCCTTTAGACTCCCAGCAACAGGCCTCAGCATGGGAAATATCGACTGAATGGCAAACTGCTCTCACAGATTTTGTAGGTGCAATAGATAATCATTATCCCTCAGACAAAATTTTGCAGTTTTATAAAGTCCATTCTTTCATTCTTCCTGTGATCACTCTTCACAAGCCTATTCCAGATGGACAAACTTATTTTACTGATGGCTCTTCCAAAGGTCACGCAGCTATTTATGGGCCTAAACATATTCAAACAATAAGGACCTCTGGGGTTTCAGCTTAATGCTCAGAATTAATTGAGTCATTCTAGTTTTAGAGATTACAGCTTCAACTCCTATTAATATTGTCTGTGATTCAGCTTATGTTGTAAATGTAGACAGTCACATAGAAACTGCTACAATTAAAAGTACATTAGAGCCAGAATTGCTTAACTTGTTCCTAAGACTTCAACAAGCTGTTAATTCTCATGCTGCTCCTTTTCATATTTCTCATATCCGTTCTCACACCCATCTCCCTGGACCATTATCTTTAGGCAGTGACAAAGCAGATAAATTGATTCGTTCTCATGCATTACTGCATCCTCGGATGTTTCATCTGCCTCACAGCCAGTCTCGAGCTGTTGTGCAAGCTTGTCCCACTTGTCAGAATGTCACTGGTGTTATACCCATGGAAGGATGAAATCCCTCAGGCTTGGCTCCAGATGAAATATGGCAAATGGATGTTACACCTATAGCAGTCTTTGGCAAGCTTAGCTATTTTCATGTGACTATAGACACTTATTCTCATATGCTGCATGCTACATGCCAAACAGGTGAGACAGCTGGTCATGTATGGTGACATTGTCATCATTTGCTCATATGGGGGTCCCTAAACAATTAAAAACTGACAATGGATGTTTGGAACAGGCCCCGCAAAATCTGGCTATAAACTGGCCCCAAAACTGGCCATAAACAAAATCTCTGAAGCACCGTGACATGTTCGTGATGGCCATGACTCCCACACTGGAAGGTTGTGGGTTTACCGGAATGAGGGCAAGGAACACCTGGCCCGTCCAGGGCAGAAAACCACTTAAAGATGTTCTTAAACCACAAACAATAGCGTGAGCAATCTGTGCCTTAAGGACATGCTCCTGCTGCAGATAACTAGCGAGACCCATCCCTTTATTTCGGCCCATCCCTTTGTTTCCCATAAGGAATACTTTTTGTTAATCTATAATCTATAGAAACAATACTTATCACTGGCTTGCTGTTAATAAATATGGAAGGACAATGGAAAGCTCCAGTGGATTTACTGACATGGGGATGAGGGTATGCTTGTGTTTTTGCAGGAGATGGACAAACCATTTGGGTGCCCTCAAGGTGCATGCAACCATGGAATGAGAGACTGGAGGGATCCAAGGTGGCCAACCATGGGCCCAGTCCCTCTGGTACGGGCCATCAGTCAGCTGAGCCTGAGTGTGAAGATGGAGAGAAGGCTGACCAGAGCCATGATGACATCAACCCCCATAACCTGAGGGCAACTCAAGAAAAACACGCAGGAAGCTGAGAAAATGCTGGAGTGTCAAGGCAAAAACCAGGCAAAAACCCCTGAATCCATGTCCTTGGACATGTTAGCCACAATGTCCTGTGCAGTATGTTTTCTCTGTGCAGAGGTAAAAACATATTTGGCATATGTTCCTAATCTCCCAGTAGTACGGCCTGTTCTTTGGAGTGACACTCCCCCTGAGATCTATCATGATCAGGGAGCATGCAATCCAGGACCCCTAACTCCCCCTGACATAGAACAGTTAGACTCTCAGAACAATGTCATCAATTATATGGCCCCACTGGAAGGGACTCCCCTGGTGTATCACTACAAAGACGTTGCTCAACCGTAGTAGCTGTCTTACAATTCAAGCTCAAGCATGATTGAGTCACCATGGAAAAGTCATGTGCTTATTAGTTCTTAGTTCTATTAATGTAACTGGTGTGCTAACCAACCATTCCCAGCCCCATCACCCCAATTGTGTTTACTATATGGAATGGATTCCTTTCAATAGTTCCTACTCCCTCCATGGACCCACTGTCTTGGCCCATTGGCTAGAAAACAATCTATGTTAACTGGAGACATTGTGGATTGGGGACCTAAAGGTCAACTAGATGGTAAACATGAAAATCAGACATCATGGCACAAACTTCACTGATATTGGTAGCAGACTTTTAATGCTTCTTCTTTATACCACACTGGGATCCAATCCCATTCTGCTGCCTGGGTTGCTTGGCATGGAACAGGCTTTAGCCTGCCTCTTCTTCAGTGGCAATAACTAGGTAGGAAAGGTCCAATTCAAGAAACAATATGGAAAGCAGCAGTCCTACTTACAAATGGTAGTATCTGGATAGAGGTACTCTCTAATACTAGTACTGCTACTTGACATAGTTTTGATGTTACATTTGTAAAGAGTATCACCACTAAATTTACAGTTTGTGTTTTTAATCCTTATGTCTTTATGGCAGCTAAGGATCAGCTCCAGGTAAACAATACCCAATTGACCTGTAAATCTTGTCAACTATATCACTGCATTAATCATAGCACATTGTAAACACATCTCTACCTTGATAATTATGGGTCACATCCCTGGGGTATGGATTCCTGTTAACCTGCCTGAGCCTTGGGCTGCCACCCCTGCTTTGCACTTCATGAAACTTCTTCTAACTCAGCTTACTCATTGTACCCGTAAAGCCTTAGGCATGATAATTTTTGCTATTATTTCCTTGATCACATTAATAACATCTGTAGTAATGTCCTGTGTAGCTTTGCATAGTTCTGTTCAAACAGCTCAGTACATGGAGAACTAGACATGGCTTCTTCAGAGTAAAATTAACACTGAGTTACAAACTGAAGTAGCAATGTTAAAATCCATGGTTCTATGGTTAGGGGAACAAGTACAAAGCTTACAATTGCAACAGCAATTGTGCTGTCATTTTAATCACACTCATATTTGTGTAACCAACTTAGAATATAACCAAAGTGAGTATCCATGGGATCTTGTGAAAGCCCATTTGCAGGGGCCTTTCACATCCAATATCACCTTTGATATTGGTGAATTACGAAACAAAATTCTTGATTTAAATAAGCAAACTCAAGAGTTTCAGCCTTCTTTAGAAGCCTGGACCAAATTCCAGTGAGGTCTGGAGAGCCTCAATCCTTGGACCTATCTAAAGCGCCACGTTAACATCTCATGTACAGTTCTGGGAATAATGCTGTTCTGTCTTTGTTTTCTGTTCATAGTCTATAAAATTAGATGGACTGCCAATCAGAAAATGAGAGCTGCCCAACCTGGCCTTACATTCATTCAGTTAATGCAAAAACAGAAAGGGGGAGATATTGGGAGCTGAAAGCCTGAGGGTTGTGACCAATTCAGCATTCCATTGGAGGCTATATGATCAAACAGCAAACTGTTTATCATGAATGCAGGATATGGGCTAATTCACATCTGCACCTGCCACCAGAAGGTATGCTGAGGGCAATCACTGCCTGGTGCTGTGCTCCTTGGGTTATCTACTGGAATATTTGGAGCCTACTGTTCAAAGAAAGCAGACATGCAGGCCTGCACTAAATCATGCATCTGGCTGACAATCACCCACTCCTCCCTATTTCCTTTACTCAATAAATACAAAGGGCTCTAGAAGCTCAGGGCCCTTGTTCACTCGAAGCAAGGAGCCCCCTGACCCCTTCTTTTAAAACAGATCTTTTTATCTTTGTCTTTATTCCTGTGTTCATCCTCCTTTGTTCAGTCCACCAGGGTCTGTGGCAGAAGATAAAAAACACGATTACATGAGCTTTTCCACCTTTACATTGTCTATCCATTTATTCACATTTTCATTTACTCTCAGAGAAGTACCTGTTTTAATTCCTTTTAAATGTTTTTATTAAGTGTTCTTTGTAAAGTTTTCTGTGCTTTGCTTTCTAGATTACGTCCTTTTTTATTTTCTTTTCAAAATACTTTCTAAATAAAATACCTAGCAATTCTAAATAAGATAACATGGAGCTATTTTCTTTGTAAAGCCAAACTCCTAACATTAGTCCTTTGGTCACTGGTTGCATCTTCTCTTTCATGGAAGATGAGAGCATGCAGAAGAACTGAATCCACAAATTTGAAGATAGAACTTTTGAAAAATATCAACTCTGAGGGGACTAAAGGAAAAAGAATGAAGACCAAACAGAACTTAAAGGACCTGTAGTACACCATGCATCAGACCAACATATACATTACGGAAGGTGGAGAAAGATAAGAGAGAAATAAAGGGGAAGAAGTAAAATGTGAAGAAATATTAAGCAAAACTTTCCAAATTTGATGAAAGACATTAATCTTTAAATCCAAGAAGCTCAGGCCGGGCACAGTGGCTCACACTTGTAATCCCAGCACTTTGGGAGGCCAAGGCAGGCGGATCATGAGGTCAGGAGATCGAGACCACGGTGAAACCCCATCTCTACTAAAAAAAGAAAATTAGCTGGGCGTGGTGGTGGGTGCCTGTAGTCCCAGCTACTCGGAGAGGCTGAGGCAGGAGAATGGCGTGAACCCAGGAGGTAGAGCTTGCAGTGAGCCGAGATTGCACCACTGCACTCCAGCCTGGGTGACAGAGCGAGACTCTGTCTCAAATAAAAAAAAAAATTAAAAAAAAAAATAAATCCAAGAAGCTCAACGAACTCCAAGTGAGAGAAACTCAGGCGTGGTGGCAGGTGCCTGTATTCCCAGCTACTTGGGAGGCTGAGGCAGGAGAATCCCTTGAACTCGGGAGGTGGAGGTTGCAGTAAGCCAAGATTGCACCATTGCACTCCAGACTGGGCAACAAGAGCAAAACTTCATCTCAAAAAAAAATTATTAAAAAAAAAAGAGAGAAACTCAGGCCTACAGTGAATCACATTATCATCAAAATGTCAAATGGCAAAGACAAAGTGCTGAAAGAAGTGATTCCTTATATAAAGGGATTCTCAATACTATTAATAAGAAATATGTCATCAGAAATCATGGGGGACATAGTTGGTGAGATGACATATTCAAGAGCTGAAAAAGAAACACTATCAACCAAGAATTCTGTGCTTACCAGAAATGTTCAAAAATGAGGGAGAATTTAGGACATTCCTAGAAAAACTAATGCCAAGGAAGGTTACCACTACACTTGCCATACAAGAAATGCTGCTGGGCATGGTAGCTCATGCCTTTAATCCCAGCACTTTGGGAGGCTGAGGCAGGTGGATCATGAGGTCAAGAGTTTGAGACCAGCCTGGCCAACATAGTGAAACCCCGTCTTTACTAAAAATACAAAAACTAGCCAGGTACAGTGTTGCATGCCTGTAGTGCCAGCTACTTGGGAGGCTGAGGCAGGAAAATTGCCTGAACCTGGGAGGCAGAGGTTGTGGTGAGCCGAGATCGTGCCACTGCACTTCAGCCTGGGCAACAGGGTGAGACTCTGTCTCAAATAAATAAATAAATAAATAAATAAATAAATAAACTAAACATAAAAGAGATGCTAAAAGGAGTTCTTCAGGATGAAATAAAAGGATGCTAGACAGTAACTCAAGCTGTGTGGAGAAATAAAGATCTCTAGTAAAGGTAAGTATATTGGAAAATACAGAACCACATTTATGGTATTTTTGTATATAACTCCAGTTTTTACTTTTTACTGGATTTTTAAAAAATCAATAAAAATTATAAGTGTGTGTTTTGGGCATACAATATATAAAGATACATTTTGCAAAAAAAACAAAACAGAAGTGTGCAGTTGTATAGCAGAGTTTTTGTATGCTATTGAAGTTAAGTAGGTACAAATTCAAATAATCTTAATATAACTTTGGAATCGTAAATGTAATGCTTATGAGGGCTGTTAAAGCTTTGGCTGGGTGCAGTGGCTCACTCCTGTAATCCCAATGCTTTGGGAGGCTGAGGCAGGCAGACCACCTGAGGTCAGGAGTTCGAGACCAGCCTGGCCAACATGGTGAAACCTTGTCTCTACTAAAAATACAAAAATTACCCAGGCGTGGTGGTGTGTACCTGTAATCCCAGTTACTTGGGAGGCTTAGGCAGGAGAATCACCCAAACCCAGGAGGTGGAGGTTGCAGTGAGCTGAGATCACACCACTGCACTCTAGCTTGGGCAACAGAGCAAGAAGACTCCATCTCAAAAAAAAAAAAAAAAAGAAAGAAAGAAAGTAAATATGAATGAAAGCCTGGTGCAGCAGCTCACACCTGTAATCTCAGCACTTTGGGAGGGTGAGGTGGGCAGATCACATGAGGTCAGGAGTTAAAGATCAGCCTGGCCAACATGGTGAAACCCTATCTCTACTAAAAATACAAAAATTAGGCCGGGCGCGGTGGCTCACGCTTGTAATCCCAGCACTTTGGGAGGCCGAGGCGGGCGGATCACGAGGTCAGGAGATCGAGACCACGGTGAAACCCTGTCTCTATTAAAAATACAAAAAATTAGCCGGGCGTGGTGGCGGGCGCCTGTAGTCCCAGCTACTCGGAGAGGCTGAGGCAGGAGAATGGCGTGAACCCGGGAGGCGGAGCTTGCAGTGAGCCGAGATTGCGCCACTGCACTCCAACCTGGGCGACAGAGCGAGACTCCGTCTCAAAAAATTAAAAAAAAAAAAAAAAAAAAACAAAAATTAGCCAGGTGTAGTGGCACGAGCTTGTAGTCCCAGCTACACAGGAGGCTGAGACATGAGAATAACTTTAACCTGGCAGGTGAGATTGTGCCACTGCACTCCAGCCTGGACAACACAGCAAGACTGTCTGAAAAACAAAACAAAACAAAAACAATCAATGAAAATTAGAAGAGAGTTAAATGATTCACCCTAAAAATCAAGTAAACACAAAAAAAATCAGCAGTGGAGGAAATAAGGAGCTAAAAGTATGAGACATTCAGAACACATATAGCAAAATAGCAGGAAGAAAATCCTTTATTTTTACTTTAAATGTAAATGAATCAAACACTCCAAGAAAAAGTCGTGCTGTTGAAGAATGGATGAAATAATAAAGACCATGATCAAATCGTATTCTGTCTAAAAGAAATTCACTTTATATAAAAAGCAACAGATAGGTTGTTAGTGAAAGGATGGGAAGAAGATATTCCATGCAAATAGCAACTAAAAGATAATTGGATTGACCATAATTATATCAGACAAACGAACTTTAAGTAAAAGACTTTATAATATACAAAGGATGGCAATATATTGATAAAAGCTTCAATTCATAAAGAATATGTAATAAGCCATGCATGATGGTACATGCCTTTAGTTCTGGCGACTTGAGATGCTGAGGCAGGAGGATTGCTTGAGCCTAGGAGTTTAAGTTCAGTGTAAGCAACACAATGAAACTCTGTCTTTTATTTATTTATTTATTTATTTATTTATTTATTTATTTATTTATTTTTTATTTATTTATTTATTTATTTATTTATTTATTTATTTATTTATTTATTTATTTTGAGACAGAGGCTCACCATGTCACCTGGCTGGAGTGCAGTGATGCAATCTCGGCTCACAGCAACCTCTACCTCCCATGTTCAAGCGATTCCCCTGCTTCAGCCTCCTAAGTACCTGGGACTACAGGTGTGTGCCACCACACCCAGCTGATTTTTGTACTTTTAGTAGAGATGGGGTTTCACCATGTTGGCCAGGATGGTCTCAATCTCTTGACCCTGTGATCCGCCCGCCTTGGCCTCCCAAAGTGCTGTGATTACAGGCATGAGCCACTGTGCCCAGCCGAGACTGTCTTTTAAAAAAATTAAAAATTAGAAAAAGAAGATATAGCAATCATAAACATGTATGCACCAAAAACAGACCCCAAAGTTATATGACAAAACTTAAGGGAGAAATAGATTGTTCTATAGCAATAATTGGAGAGTTATGTATGACACTTTTAATAAAAGGACATCTACATAGAAGATCAGTAAGGATATAGCTTGAAAAATACTGTAAGCCAACTAAGCCTCAGAGACATGTAGAACAGTCCATCCGATATCATGAGAACACACGTTCTTAAGTTCATGTGGAACACCTTGAGGATATGTCAAATGTATATGCCACAGAACGAGTCTCAGGAAATTTCTTTTTAATTTTTATTTTTTTTTGAGACAGAATCTTGTTATGTTGCCCAGGCTGGAGTGCAGGGGTGCAATTTCGTCTCACTGCAACCTCTACCTCCCAGGTTCAAGCGACTCTCCTGCCTCAGCCTCCCAAATAGCTGGGATTACAGATGTATGCCACCACACCTGGCTAATTTTTGTATTTTTAGTAGAAGCAGAGTTTCACCATGTTGGCAAGGCTGGTCTCCAACTCCTGACCTCAAATGATCCAACCACTCTCGGCCTCCCAAAGTGCTGGGATTACAGGTGTGAGCCACCACACCCAGCCAAGTCTCAGTAAATTTAAAAGCACTGAATATATATAAAGTACCTGTCAGAACAACAGAATTAAGCTAGAAATCTATAATGGCAGAAAAACATTAAAATACATAAATATGTGCGAATTAACACACACTTAAAAAACAGAGGATCAAGAACAAATTACAAGGCACCTGTTTTCACCACAAAATATGATAAGTACTTGAGGTGGTGGATATGTTAATTAGCTTCATTTAATTATTCTGTATTGTATTCACAATTTATAATATCACTTTATACTCCATTAATATGTATGATGAAAATTTGTCAATTAAAAAAAGCAATTAGGCTGGGCACGATGACTCATGCCTGTAATTCTAGCATGCTGGGAGGCTGATGCAGGAGGATCGCTTGAGGCTGCGAGTTCATGACCAGTCAGGCAACATAGTGAACCCCTGTCTCTACAAAAAATTTTCTAAAAAATCAACTGGGTATGGTGGCACCTGCCTGTAGTCCCAGCTACTCTGGGGATTGAGGTGAGAGAATTGCTTGAGCCCAGTTGGTTGAGGCTGCAGTAAGCTGTGATTTTGCCACTCTACTCCAGCCTGGCCAAGAGAGCAAGATCCTTTCTCAAAACATATCAAAAAACAAAGTAATTTTAAAATGAGAGGCCCAGATAGCTGCCTTTTCCTTTGCACTATGGGAAGATAATCATGTATGAACCAGGAAGCAGGCCCTCCTGAGACATTGAATCTGCTTGTGCCTTGTTCTTGGACTTTCTAGCCTCTAGAGCTATAAGAAATAAATTTCTGTTAGTCACAAACAACAACAAGAACAAAAACAAATTACAAAAGAAAATATGTAGAGAAAAACAAAAATGAACAGGACAGACCTAAACTTATAGGATGCAATGAAGAGAGTGCTCAGTGGAAAATTATTATTATTATTATTCGAGACAAGGTCTGGCTCTGGTCCCCCAAGCTGCAGTGCAGTGGCACGATCACAGCTCACTGCAGCTTTGAATCCCTGGGCTCAAGCAATCTTCTCGCCTTGGCCTCCCAAAGTGCTGGGAGTACAGGTGTGAGCCACATTACCTGGCCTCAGTAGGAAATTTATAGCTATAAATACCTATAAATAATTTTATATCTTGAGGAACTACCAAAAAGAGGAAAGTAAACTAATCTAATAGAAGAAAGGAAATAATAAAGAAGGGAAATACGTGAAATGGAGAATAGATAAGAATCTATTCAATGAGAATCAATGAAACTAAAAGTTACTCTTTGCAAAGATTGATAACATTGAAAAACTTCACCTAGATTGACAAAAAAGACAGAAGATGCAAATAATTAAAATTAGAAATGAAACTGAGGCACACTACAACAAACTATTCAGAAATAAATATTATAAGAGGATACTATGAACAATTAATTGTACAACTAGTTAGATAACCTAAATAAAGTGGACACATTTCTAGAAACACAGAAATTAACTGGATTAAAAAGTAATGAAAAATCTCAAGAGACCTGTAACAAGAGATTAAATCAGTATTTCAAAACTTCCCAGCAATGAATTGTCAATTCACAAATGAATTGTACTAAACATTTAAAGAATAATCAACACCAGGGTTTCTCAATATCCTCCAAAAAAGGAGAATAGGAGGCCAGGTGTGGTGGCTCATGCCTGTAATCCCAGCATTTTGGGAGCCCGAGCAAGGTGAATCACAAGGTAAAGAGATCAAGACCATCCTGGCCAACATGGTGAAACCCCATCTCTACTAAAAACACAAAAATTAGCTGGGCATGGTGGTATGCACCTGTAGTCTCAGCTACTCGGGAGGCTGAGGCAGGAGAATTGCTTTAACCTGGGAGGTGGAAGTTGCAGTAAGCCGAGATTGCGCCACTACACTCCAGCCTGGCAACAGAGCGAGACTCTGTCTCAAACCAAACCAAATGAAACCAAACCAAACCAAAATAAAACAAAACATGAGAGAACACTTTCTTTTTTTTCTTTTTTGAGACGAGGTCTTGCTCTGTCACCCAGGCTGGGGTGCAGTGGCATGATTTTGGCTCACTGTAACCTCTGCCTCCCGAGTTCAAGCGATTCTCCTGCCTCAGCCTCCCGAGTAGCTGGGATTACAGGTGCCCACCACCATGCCTGGCTAATTTTTTGTATCTTTAGTAGAGACAGGGTTTCACCATGTTGGTCGGGCTGGTCTTGAGCTCCTGACCTCAGGTGATCCACCCACCTCTGCCTCCCAAAATGTTGGGATTACAGGCGTGAGCCACCGCGCCCAGCCTCTACAGGAAATTCTAGCCAGAGCAATTACACAAGAAAATAAAATAAAAGGTTTCCCAATTAGAATAGAACAAATAAAAATATATTTATAGGTGATATTTGATATATAGAAAATTTTGAAGAATCTACAAGAAAACTAGAAGAGCTTGTAATAAATTCCGTAAAGTTGCATGGTACAACATTGAGATGAAAATTAGTTTTGTATCTATACACCAGCAAAGAACAATCAGAAAAGGAAACTGAGAATGTGATCCCTTTTACAAATAAGTTACATGGGAATAACTTTACCCCAAGAGGTAAAATATTTGTAAACTGAAAATTTCAAAACATTACTGAGAGTTTAAAGAAGACCTAAATAGAGAGATATTGTATATTCACACATAGGAAGACTCAGTATTATAAAGATACCAATATAACTCGAAGACTCAACTAAATCTCTACCACAAGTCCAACAGTCTTCTTTTTTTTTTCTGCACAGAATAAGTGAAGAATGCCTGGTATCAGTGGTATTTCATAAAGTAGTACGGGAGGCTTTGAATCATTTGGTAAGATCTGAGAAATAGTAACAAATACAAAGTTGAAGAAGAAAAAAAATACAATAAGGCCAGGCATGGTGCGTGATGGCTCACGCCTGTAATCCCACTTCGGGAGTGCAGGGCCGGCAGATTGCTTGAGCCCAGGAGTTCCAGACCAGCCTGGGCAACATGGTTAGACTCTGTCTCTACAAAATAATAATAATAATAATGATAATAATAATAATACAAAAATTAGCCGGCGCGCTGCACCCGTGGTCCCAGCTACTCGGGAGGCTGAGGAGGGAGGATGGCTTGAGCCTGGAGAGGTCGAGACTGCAGTGAGCCGTGTTCCTACCACTGCATTCCAGCCTGGGCAACAGAGCCAGACCCTGCCTCAAAGAAAAAAGAAAAAAAAAAAAGAAAAGAAAAAAGAAAGAAAAGAAAAAAAATTGCAATATTTACAGAAAGTATCGATACATTGAAAACGCAGAGGAATCAATGATTAGAGTTTAGCAAGGTCAGATAAATAAAAAGAAATAAGAGAAAATAAAGTTCTAAAGACGTGATGGAATGGAGGAAGCAGGCCATTTTGTGGATTGGCAGATTATCAACTGCAGAGACTCCTGAAAGGGATCCAGGAACGTGGGGGAGTTTCTCATGAGCATCCTGAGGGGTGAGTCCATCGCCCGACGTTTCGCCCTCCTGGTCCATTCTGCCACCGAAGCCACCGGCTGGGTCTGGTCCCACCTCTAGCCCCGCCCCCGGGCATGGGCCCCGCCCACATCCCCGCCCACAGCACTGATTTAACCCCCACCTTGCCCTGTGGGCCCATTTCTCTCTTGCCCACACAGGCACTGAGCCGACTCCTTGACACCTCCGCACCCACGCGGAGGGAAACTAGAATCCTGAAGAGTTTCATCCTGTCCAACTGCCCACACAACGAGTCACGCCCCTTCCGATGCCCCAAACGGAAGTGACGTTAGCGGCGCGCCAGTTCTCTCTTTTGGTCTCTGGCGCGTATTGCCTCAGCCACTTTTTCCTTTGTGTCGTCTGGTCGTTCACTACTTTGGTGAGGCTTGTGTGGACTAGTGGGTTGGGCGGTGTTTCGGGGGGTGGCAGAGGTCACAATCGACCCAGGGTAATCGAGGAACCTCCTTACAGAGGCCTGGACCACTCCACAGGAGTCCGCAGGAGCCGCGGAGCCATCGGGCGAGGCCACGTCGAAGAGGCCATTGGGACCTTCGGTCCCCTAGAGGAGCCGGGTGGGAAGTGCAGTATGGGCGGCGTCCGAGGGATGTTTTCAGCCGTGTGTTCCCGTCTTCAAAAGTGTCCAAGCGTTCTGAGGCCTTAAAAAATAAGTCTCCAAGGCAACGTTTGTGAATTGTGTTTCAGAGGGAAAAGAATTTTGCCGTTCGCGTTCGATTGACTCCGTCCCCAAGATCCTGCAGCCCCACGGACCTGGCGACTCCACTGTGTTCGGGTGAGCACTGGGAGAAAGTTGGTTCAAGGGGGCAGCTGCTTCCTTTTTTATGCAAACGAGTGTTTCATGTGAGATTTTGGCATTTTGCCTTTGTGAAACCTGTATATTATTGACACATTACGTTCAGGTAGAAAGGTGCTTTCTTAGTTGTCTAGGGTGTGCGTATTTCTGCATGTGCTTATAAACGTTTGTAGACCGCGAGTCTTTCTACTAAAAACTAAGAATACTCAGCCATTCTTTTCATCTGAAGTTCCTAGCTCTGTACGTCTCTAAAGAGCTTCATAACCAGGCTTCCTGGAAGAAAGGATGGAGGGTTTACACACTAATACTAGAGTAATCGAATTTACCGTTAACAGGATGACTGTACTAAGTGTATTTTTCCCGCATTTTTCTTTCGAAAAAACTTAAACCTATGGGTATGTTGACCATCCAGTACGACGAATAAATATCCATTGTAGCTGCACCTGTTTTTTAGCGTTTTGTGTATTTGCTGTCTCGTAAATAAATTTTATGGTGAACTGTTTGGCAGTTAATGGAAAATTCATTGCAGAGATGAAGCTCGAGTTTTTTTTTTTTTTTTTTTGAGAGGGGGTCTTGCTCTGTCGCCCAGGCTGGAGTGCAGTGGCGCGATCTCGCCTCACTGCAACCTCCGCCTCCCGGGTTCAAGCGATTCTCCTGCCTCAGCTTCCCAAGTAGCTGTAATTACAGGCGCGTGCCACCATGCCCGGATAATTTTTTGTGTTTTTAGTAGAGATGGGGTTTCACCGTGTTAGCCAGGATGGTAAGCTCGACATTTAAGTAGTGGGTAATGCCTGACTCAATGATAAGAGTGTTGTTTTACTAAAACCGTAATACTATTTGCATCAAGAAAATTAAAAATAATAATGTTATCTAATATTTACTGTGTATAATAAATGAAAGTTTTCCAAATTGTTCTAAAATATAACGGAATGTTTTTGGATCTGAGCTCTGTTCAAGATTTTTTTTTTTTTTGAGAGTTTTTTTGAGGCAGGGTGTTGCCTTGTTGCCCAGGCTGGAGTGCGGTGGCATGATATTGGTTCACTGCAAACACTGCTTACCACGCCCAGCTTTGTGTTTCTGTGCCTGGTTTATTTCACTTAACGTACTGTCCTCCAGTTCCATCTATGTTGTTGAAAATGACAGGATTTCATTCTTTTTTTTTTTTTTTTTTTTGAGACATAGTCTCACTCTGTCGCCAGGCTGGAGTGCAGTGGTGCAGTCTCGACTCACTGCAACCTCTGCCTCCCTGGTTCAAGCGATCCTCCTGCCTCAGCCTTTTGAGTAGCTGGGATTTCAGGCACGTGCCACCATGCCCAGCTAATTTTTGTATTTTTAGTAGAGATGGGGTTTCACCATGTTGGCCAGGATGGTCTTGATCTCCTGACCTCGTTCGTGATCCTCCTGCCTCAGCCCCCCAAAATGCTGGGGTTACAAGCATGAGCCACCGCGCCTGGCCAGGATCTCCCTTTTTGTCTTTTGTTTTTCTTGCCTTCCTCCCTGTCCCCCCCACCCCCCCCGCTTTTTTTTTTTCAAGTTCAGCTTTTTATTGAACACATTTCAAAAGAGGTTTAGTCAAAAAGACCAAAGCCAGGCCTGGTCTGGTGTCTCACGCCTATAATCCCAGCACTTTGGGAGGCCGAGGCAGGTGGATCATGAGGTCAGGAGTTCTCTACCAACCTGGCCAAGATGGTGAATCCCTGTCTCTACTAAAAATACAAAAAAATTAGCCAGGAGTGGTGGCAGGCGCTTATAATCCCAGCTACTCAGGAGGCTGAGGCAGAAAATTACTTGAACCCAAGAGGCAGAAGGTGGGGGTGTGTGGTGACCACGCCAGTGCACTCAACCCGGGCGACAAAGGTGAACCCCCTCTCAAAAAAAAAAAAAAAGACAAAAAAAAAAAAACCAAAGCCCATGCCATCACCAGACTCCCTGGATTCTTCTTTCTTTTCTTCCATTTTCTTCTCCTTAGCTGGAGCAGCAGCTGTGAAGGGGGCAAGAGCTCCTGCTGGTGCAGCACCAGCTGCTGAAGCAGGTCCACCAGCCCTGACGTAGCAGATGAGGCTCCCAATGTTGACATTGGCCAGGGCCTTTGCAAACAGGCAGGCCAAAAAGGTTCAACATTTACACTGGCTGCTTTAATGAGGCCATTGATCTTATCCTCCGTGATGGTCACCTCATCGTCGTGCAGAATAAGGGCTGAGTAGATGCAGGCGAGCTTAGAGACAGAGGCCATGTCATGGGCCAGTATGGGGCTGGTGCTGCTGGATGCGGTGCTAGTTGCCAGATGAAGTGAGGGCCTCACTGCAATGCGGCCTTAGCTTCCTTGGAAGGACTGAGCACCTTGACGGCAGCTGAGGAAAGTTTGAGCTCTGTCACCCAGGCTGGAGTGCAGTGATGCAATCTCAGCTCACTGCAACCTCCGCCTCCTGGGCTCAAGTGATCCTCCCACCTCAGCCTCCTGAGTAGCTGGGACTACAGGTGCTCGCCACCACACCTGGCTAATTTTTGTATTTTTACATAGAAATGGGGTTTCGCAGTGTTGCCCAGGCTGGCCTCAAACTCCTGGGCTCAAGTAATCCACCCGTCTCAGCCTCCCAAAGTGCTGGGATTACAGGTGTAAGTCACCGAACCTGGCCCAGATCTCATTCTTTTTTGTGAATGAACAGTACTCCATTGTATATGTGTACCACATTTTCTTTATCCATTCATCTCATCTGTTGATCTACACTTAGGTTGCTTCCAAATCCTGGCTACTGTGAATACTGCTGTAGCAAACGAGAGTGCAGATATCTCTTCAATATACTGATTTCCTTTTTTTTTTCTTGTGCAGATATCTCTTCAATATACTGATTTCCTTTTTTTTTTCTTAACGTTTATTTTAGGTTTGAGAGTACATGTGAAGGTTTGTTACATAGGTAAAGAAACCCAGGTGTTAAGCCCAGTACCCAGTGGTTATCTTTTCTGCTCCTTTCCCTCCTCCCACCCTCCACCCTCAAGTAGACTCCAGTGTCTATTGTTTCCTTCTTTGTATTCATAAGTTCTTATCTTTTAGCTCTCACTTATAAGTGAGAGCCTGTGGTATTTGGTTTTCTTTTCTTTTCTTTTTATTGATTAATAGACGATTTATTTAAGCAAGAATATATATAATCATCATTGCCAGACTTAATATGAGATGTTAAATGTTCTATCCAATTTTCCTTCCGGATAAGTTTTTCTTTCCTATCCGTGTCAGTTTTGAAAACATAATACCAGAAGAAGAGGGGCCTAATTCTACATAGCCCTCCCAAGAGTGAGTTTTTAGGAGTGGGTCTGAAATTAGGATAGACATTTGCTGATCTTGCATAGGTCCAACGAATCAAGGCAGGATCTTCGACAAGCGGTGGTTAGGGTCATTGTACTGGAGCAGGTACTCCTGCTGAAGCTGGGCTCTTATGGCCAACTGCTTAGCTTGTGCCCTCCCGGTTTCCAGAGACATGTCATACATAGTTGGCCTGGTCAAGCGTCGAGGGCAGAGTGGCCAGGCATGATGGAGTATACTTTGGGAACGACATCTTGGTGACCTAGCACACAACTGCCAGTATTTGGTTTTCTGTACCTGCCTTAGTTTGCTAAGTATAATAGCCTCCAGCTCCATCTACGTTTTCGCCAAAGACATGATCTTGTTCTTTTTCATGGCTACATAGTATTCAATGGTGTATGTGTACCACATTTTCTTTATCCGGTCTGTCATTGAAGGGCATTTATGTTGATTCCATGTCTTTTCTCTTGTAAATAGCGCTTCTTTGAACATTTGTGTGTGTGTGTCTTTATGGTAGAATGATCTATTAATTTATTCATTTTTTGAGACAGAGTCTCACTCCATCTCCCAGGCTGGAGTGCAGTGGTGCCATCTTGGCTCACTGCAACCTCCACCTCCTGGGTTCAAGTGATTCTCCTGCCTCAGCCTCCCAAGTAGTTAGGATTACAGGCGTTCTCCACCATGCCTAGCTAATTTTTGTATTTTTAGTAGAGACAGGGGTTTCACCATGCTGGCCAGGCTGCTCTTGAACTCCTGACCTTGTGGTCTGCCCACCTTGGCCTCCCAAAGTGCTGGGATTACAGGCACAAGCCACCACGCCTGGCCAGAGCACTTTATTTTAAAGATAGCCTTTTCCTTTTGAATAAGAAAGTAATATGTGAGATCCTTTTGTGGGTTGAGTTTTTACACTCTTGTGTGAGATGTGCCTCCCTCATATCTTTTTACCATGTCATCAGCACAAAAGAAAGTAATATGTGGGTTGATATTTTGACACCTGGAATATATATATCATATGTATATTATGTATCTATATGAGAATGTATCTATCACATAGATATGTAGAGAGAGAGAGAGATATCTCTATAACTCTGTATTCGCACATATATGTATATATATATGTTCGTGGGTTTTTTTTTTTTTTTTTTTGAGATTCATTCTGTTGCCCAGGGTGGAGTGCAGTGTCACGATCCTAGCTCACTGCAGCCTTGAACTACTGGGCTCAAGTGATCCTCCCACCTCAACCTCAGAAAATGTTGTGATTACAGGCATGAGCCACCATCCCTTGCAGGACACCCGGAATATTTTGTTCCCCAGCAACATTTCTACTAATTATTTTAGCATCCATGAGTAACCTGCAGTAAATGAACTTCTTTATATGTAGTTAACATTTTTATAAGTGTATTACCAGGTTAAACCTTTAATATTGGACTTTAGGTCAGAGGACAAATGTACATTTAATTTTGCTGGATATTATAACTTCCCATCCATAGGTCTTGTACCATTTGGCAGTTTCTTTTTTTTTTTTTTTTTTTGAGACAGAGTCTTGCTCTGTCGCCCTGGCTGGAGTGCAGTGGCACGGTCTTGGCTCACTGCAAGCTCTGCCTCCTGGGTTGACGCCATTCTCCTGCCTCAACCTCCCGAGTAGCCGGGACTACAGGCGCCCGCCACCATGCCCGGCTAATTTTTTGTATTTTTAGTAGAGACGGGGTTTCACTGTGTTAGCCAGGATGGTCTCGATCTCTTGACCTCGTGATCCGACCGCCATTTGGCAGTTTCTGAATGGAGGTATTGTAAAGTTGTGTAAAAATTATTCTGGAAAGAAGGAGCAGACTTTAGTTTGTTTTTTTGTTTGTTTTTTTTTTCTGTTTGTTTTACTGTTGCCACCTTTGAAGATAGATTTTAGTTTTAACTGAAAGCCACTTGTTTTCAAAAAGAAAGTCAATGTCTGGTTCAGTTTCATCCTGAATAAAAATACTCAAATATATTTTCAGAAGTATAGTGTTCTTTCTTTCTTTCTTTTCTTTCTTTCCCCCTGCCCACCCTGCCCTTTTTGAGACAGATTCTTGCTCTGTTGCCCAGGCTGGAGTGCAGTGGTGCCATCTCAATACACTGCACCCTCTGCCTCCTGGGTTCAAGCTATTCTCATGCCTCAGCCTCCCAAGTAGATGGGATTACAGGCATGCAGCACCACGCCTGGCTAACTTTTGTATTTTTTTGTAGAGATGCGGTTTCGTCATGTTGGCCAGGCTGATCTTGAACTCCTGGCCTCAAGTGATCTGCACCTTGGCCTCCCAAAGTGCTGGGATTGCAGCCGTGAGCTACTACTGTGGCTGGCCAGAAGTGTAGTGTTTTGGTTTATATTTTATGTGTGAGACATTTTATATGAGTATTGTTTAATTCTTGTGTTGTATATTCTATTTCTTTTTTAAAAATAAATATCCTGTTTATTCAGTGTATCACTCTAGCCTGTGGCAGTAATTTTGAATCCAGTTCTATCAGTCATCAAATTCTATAGTCCATTTACAAATTTGATAAGCATGCTGTGTCTTATCTAATTGCCTTAGCTGAAACCTACAGTACAGTCTTTTTTTTTTTTTTTGGCGATAGAGTCTTGCTCTGTTGCTCTGGCTAGAGTGTGATGGTGCGATCTCGGCTCACTGCAACCTCTGCCTAGAGAAGAATGTATTTCCACATTCAGTGAATAGGCAAAATTCATTTCCTTGTACCTATAGGACTTGTTGCTGGCTGTTGCTGGAGGAGGCTGTGCTCAGTTCCTAGAATCTACCTGCAGGTTTTTTGTTTGTTGGTTTTGTTTTGTTTTGTTTTGTTTTTGAGACAGAGTTTCACTCTTATTGCTCAGTCTGGAGTGCAATGGCGTGACCTTGGCTCACCACAACCTCCGCCTCCTGGGTTCAAGTGATTCTTTTGCCTCAGCCTACTGAGTAGCTGGGATTACAGGCATTCGCCACCATGCCCGGCTAATTTTTTGTTTTGTTTTGTTTTGAGATGGAGTTTTGCTCTTGTTGCCCAGGCTGGAGTGCAGTGGTGTGATCTTGGCTCACTGCAACCTCTGCCTCCCGGGTTCATGCAATTCTCCTGCCTCAGCTTCCTGAGTAGCTGGGATTACAGGCACCTGCCACCATGCCCGTCTAATTTTTTGTATTTTTACTAGAGACAGGGTTTCGCCATGTTGGGTAGGCTGGTCTCGAACTGCTCACTTCAGGTGATCCACCCATGTTGGCCTCCCAAAGTGCTGGGATTACAGGGGTGAGCTACTGCACCTGGCCTCCCTCCCATCTTTTAATGCAACACGATAAAGCTTAACATGTTCCATTAAAAGATAAATGCTTAAGGAATGCAGCCCTTTGTTCCATAGCAGATAATGATCGTGAATTCGGAGCTGAGATGGATAAATTGGTAACTGGCATGTTCACCGTTTTGCCTAGTCAGCATCCATATGTGCCCATCTATACACACTTTGATTCTCTTATAATGATTAAGTCTGCCTTTCCACTTAACAACATTGAAGGGAGAATTTCTCACCCCTAAGTGAGAATGTGCACAGCCCCTCATCACAGGCCATATTAATTTCTTTTTTTTTGAGATGGAGTCTCACTCTTTCGCCCAGACTGGAGTGCAGTGGTGCGGTCTCAGCTCTCTGCAACCTCCGCCTCCCAGGTTCAAGTGATTCTTCTGCCTCAGCTTCCAAGTAGCTGGGATTACAGGTGCGCGCCACCACGCCCAGCTAATTTTTGTATTTTTAGTAGAGACAGTGTTTCATCATGTTGGCCAGGCTGGTCTCGAACTCCTGACCTCAGGCGATGTGCCCGCCTCGGCCTTCCAAAGTGCTGGGATTACAGGTGTGAGCCACCACACCCAAAGCCATGTTAATTTCTACTGAAATTTAGTCATACTCTCCTTGAATATTCTGTTACCTGAAAACTAAATTAAAAATTTAACCTCTAGTAACATATACAAAATAGAAATAGAAAAGAGATAGAAGTGAATGATTGGGTTATGTAAATACATGCTTAGAAACTAACATGTATACATAACAATCAAAGAGAAAACCTGGGGCTGGGTGTGGTGGCTAGCACCTGTAATCCCAGCACTTTGGGAGGCCGAGGCAGGTGGATCACTTGAGGTCAGGAGTTTGAGACCAGCCTGGCCAACATGGTGAACCCCTGTCTCTACTGAAAATACAAAAATTAGTTGGGCATGGTGGGCGCCTGTAATCCCAGCTACTTGGGAGGCTGAGGCAGGAGAATTGCTTGAATCTGGGAGGTGGAGGCTGCAGTGAGCTGAGATCGCACCACTGCACTCCTGCCTGGGCAACAGAGTGAGATTCCGTCTCAAAAAAGCAAAAACAGAAAACCCGCCAAACTACTGCAGTTCTTGTTTCTGTCGTTGATCTTGAAGTTATAGTTGATATCCATGGTTTTACTTTTTCAATGAATATTTTTTGTATTTTCCTTGCCCTCAGCCAGAAACTCAGCAGCTCTGTGTTCTGTACCTGATGGAGTGACTCAAACCTTCCTTCTGAAGGGATCTTGGTCCTCCATTTTCCTGCCTTTTTTCTATTGTAATTTTTTGTTAACTTTTCTAAGTGGTATGGAAGTGCTAGGAGGTTCTAGACTTCATTCTTTTTGCCTCAGTTGTATAGCAGTACCCCAATTTCCCTTTGGTAATTGAGATTAATCCCTTCAGTTAATAGATTATTCCCACTCACCTCCTTATTTTTCTTTTTCTTCTTGGTTTAATGGATATGAAACTTATAAGGGCCAGATGTTAATCTCTCTTTCCAGTGTATTGGGACCAAATAGTTGCCCCTGGGGAAGCATTCCCCATTATGGACTCAGATCTCCAAATTACAGTGCTCTACATTGCTGGGATTGGAAGCAAAGTTTTTGTCCTGGAGCTAATTCTGCCTTCACCCATCAGTTCCTGGGCCTGTTTGTTCTGACTGTGGTGAGATAGTAGTATCTAGTGATCTCTGATTCAGAGCATACACTATGTCTTGTGAAACACAATCCCATTCTTTCAGAGGTTGTCTCCCAGTTGGCCCTGTATCTGAATTTTCAGTAAGCTATTTCATCTTTCATTTAGACTAGCTGCTTCTGAGTGATGGGGTGTGTGATGAGACCAGCTGATGAGAGGGACATGTTCCCACTGTTGCACTTCCTTTGCAGTGAAATGGGTTCCTTGATGAAAGACGGTATTTTGTGAATGCTGTGATTGCAGTGAAAGCATTTTGTGAGTGCATGGATGATGCATTGTATAGGCAGAAGCCTAGTGGATTTGCCTCTCCCCTGTACAAATCTGCCTCTATATAAATCCTATATGGATTTGCTTCTCTACTAGTTAGGCTTCTGGCAAATCCACATCCAGAACATGAGTCTATTCCAGTGAAGATGAATCTTAGTCACCTTCATGATAGGAGTGGTCCAATGTAATCATCTTGCCACCAGCTGGCTCCCCGGTTACTCTAGAAATTAATGCCCTTGGTTCAAGACTAACCTGGGCAACATGGTGAAACCCCATTTCTACAAAAACAAAAAATCAAGCCCCCCCCAAAAAAAACCCCAAATTAGCCAGGCTTGGTGATATATGCCTGTAGTCCTAGCTACTCAGCAGCATGAGGCAGAAAGATTGCTTGAGCCCAGGAGATTGAGGCTTCAGTGAGCCGTGGTCATGCCACTGCACTCCAGCCTAGGTGACAGAGTGAGACCCTGTCCCCCTCCCCCCAAAAGAAAAGAAAAAAGAAATTAATGCCCTTATGTATTCAGTTTTGGTTTTTGCTTTTAGCAGATTGGGCACCTAGCAGTAGCATTAGCTGCATTAGCTTTGGTAAATGGAAGTCCATACTGTTGAGCCGTAGTAGACTTTATCTCTGTTTTTCTGGCCATCTTATTCAAGGGCCTATGGAGCAAACATTGGGGTGGCAGGGGAAAGCAGTTGACTTCTATATAGAGTATCATTTTGTCCATCTGATTATTAAAAGTCTCATTTCTAGTGAATTGCCTTTGTTGGCCATTTACATGGGACACAAATATCTTCACAGCTGATGTCCTTTAAGAGAGATCTATGCATATATGTTTTTCTAGACTTACCAGTCTTGTTCCATATACATCCTTGACCATTCAGTGAAACCATTAGCAACTGCTCATGGATCATTGTTTACGTGTCCTTCTGGCCATGTCCTCCAGACCCAGAGGATAGTCAAATATACTGCGAGTTCTGCCACTGGGATGCTATTCTTATCTGAAAGATATTACAGTCTTTTGGTGTCATTGTTCAGCTGAGCCATTGTGTTTGTGCTCCCACTTTTGGGTCGTGCTAGCATATTGTGCAGACACATCTGTAAACAGGACTTGTCTCAGATAGGCGTAAGAAATAGCTCAGGAAGCCACAGGTATGGATTGAGGGAAATGAGACAGTGCAAATGGAGCTTGTGTTGAGTCTTTGCCATTTGCTCATGCAGTTTACTTGTACTAGCTGGAACTTTTAGAGCTCAATGTCTTCTGTGCCATTTCCATTTGATAACAGATTGCTGCTGCATTTTCCCTGAACTTGGAGTTTTGTGGGTCAGACAACCTCAAGTTCATGGTAGGAAGCTCAGGCCACTTGGTCGCTTGATGTCCCATGTACGACTTCTGTGTTGAACCCAGTGATAACTGTTTACTCAAAAGGAGGCTAGTTTCCTGCAGAAGAGGGAATATATTTATTCTGAACTACTGCTATGATTTTCCTACTGGTGGTTGCTAGAGGCTTCCAGCAACATATTATTTACTATGGATACTTCGAGTATCATTGTATCTGGTGGATTATATCGACCAAGTGCTTAAAAATCTTGTACTGCAGCCTGAGCTTGGTGCATTGCAATCACTTGGTGTTCACTCACTTGTAAGCATTATAACCAACTCTGTAGATGGGTTAAAGCACATTGAAATGTGGTATATGCTGTCTAAAGAATTTTTTTTTTTTTTGAGACGGAGTCTCGCTCTGTCACCCAGGCTGGAATGCACTGGTGCAGTCTCGGTTCACTGCAACCTCTGCCTCCCAGGTCCAAGCAATTCTCCTGTCTCAGTGTCCTGAGTAGCTGGGACTACAGATGCGTGCCACCACACCCAGCTAATTTTTTGTATTTTTAGTAGAGATGGGGTTTCACCATGTTAGCCAGGATAGTCTCAATCTCCTGACCTCGTGATCTGCCAGCCTCAGCCTCCCAAAGTGCTGGGATTACAGGTGTGAGCCACCGTGCCTGGCCAAGAATCTTATAGTTCTGCCAAGTGTTGCACCTAATTTTGGGGAGCACTAACTAGGAATGACACCTTGGAGGGGATATCTTGATATGGTCTAGACAACTGAACCCCCAAATCTTTGTTGATTGGATAGGGCATGGTGGCTCAGGCCTGTAACTCTAACACTTTGGGAGGCCGAGGCAGGCAGATTGCTTGAGGCCAGGAGTTTGAGACCAGCCTGGCCAACATAGTGAGATCCCATCTCTACCAAAAAAGATTAAAAGAAAAAAAATTACCTGGCATAATAATGTGCACCTGTCATCCCAGATGCTTGGGAGGCTGAGGTGGGAGGATCACTGGAGCCTAGAAGGTGGAGGTTGTGGTGAGCCATGATCACACCACTGCACTCCAGCCTGGGCAGCAGAGCAAGACCCTGTCTCAAAAAAAAAAACAAAACCAACTTTGTTGATTTAGCTGGCTCTTGAATCTCCCATCCTCTACTTTGTAGCCTATAAAGGTATCCAAACTATTTACTGTTTCCTGTTCATGGGATATCATGTACAAAATATTTTCAGTGTGATGGAGTGTTGCAATGTTTTGTGTAATGCCAAAACCTCTGAAGACTCTATTTTGGTAGAAAAGAGGAGAATTGATGTAAGTTATGATAGTCACCCGTAATTCTCCAAAGTCCATGTGACTTCTGCACAATCCTGAGTGGTGTGTTACCTAGGTCTGGTGATTGGGTTGAGAGACTGTGAATCTCCCCTGTGGTGACTCTTATCAGGTTTTTGGCCATTAGACTTGAGACTTCTTGTTACATAGATCAAGCAGTATTCCAAGACTTACATTGGCAAACTATGGCTTATGGGACACACCTAAACTTCAACCTGTTTTTGTAAATTATAATTGGAACAGAACAACCATGTTCATTTGTTTACATATTTTCTGAGGCTTCTTTCATACTACAAGGGCAGAGTTGAGTATTTGTAACAGACTGTGTGATCCACAAAGTATAACATTTACTATATATCCCATTACAACAAGATTTATTGATCCCTGTTGTAGTAGGGTGCTTATCTGTTTCATCCTAGGGACGAAATGTGATCAGTTTGCTAACACAAATAATCTCTGTCGGCCAAAGCATTCCAATTATTGGTACATTCAGTGTGCCCTTGACATTTGATGTAGCCTCGTTGTCTTTGATAGTTAAGTGCTACCCACTTGATTTTTGGCACTCAAGGTTCTCATCATCCCCATTGAAACAGGGAACTCATCTCAATGATTGTATCTCCTATAGTCTTAACAAATGTTTAAAGGAGAATAAACAGAACTTTTCAAGAATGGAGGTACTCCCTTCAGTTGTCTATTTCTGAATGCCTTTGTGAAGAAGGTGTCTTCTGGGACCTTAATGTAGGTTGAAGAAGGAAAGCTGTGCAGATCACATGTGATAAATCCAGTGCAACCTTCCTATGTGTCTAGGATTCCCTCCTTTACATTAGCCACGGAAGCTCTTACATATTAACTCTGTTAACTAGGTCATGAATACACGTTTCAATCATCCAACCAGTTTAGCTATTAGAATCATGCCATGGTCCATTAGCTAATATGTAAAATTCAAAATGTGTAGTAAGTACATGTATTAGGCTGTTCTCACATTGCTATAAAGAAATACACGAGACTGGCCAGGTGCAGTGGCTCACGCCTGTAATCCCAGCACTTTGGGAGGCCAGCGTGGGCTGATCACGAGGTCGGGAGATCAAGACCATCCTGGCTAACACAGTGAAGCCCTGTCTCTACTGAAAATACAAAAAAATTAGCTGGGTGTGGTGGCAGGTGCCTGTAGTCCCAGTTACTCAGAAGGCTGAGGCAGGAGAATGGTGTGAACCCGGGAGGCGGAGCTTGCGGTGAGCCGAGATCATGCCACTGCACTCCAGCTGGGTAATTTATAAAGAAGTTCCCAGCCGCCCAACTGTCTGGGAAGTGAAGAGCACCTCTGCCTGGCAGCCCCACTGTCTGGAAAGTGAGGAGCATCTCTGCTTGGCTGCCCACCGTCTGGGAAGTGAGGAACACCTCTGCTCAGCCACCACCCTGGAAGTGAGGAGCACCTCTGTCTGGCTGCCACCCTGTCTGGGAAGTGAGTAGTACCTCTGCCTGGCCACCACCCTGTCTGGGAAGTGAGGAGCAACTCTGTCTGGCCACTGCACTGTCTAGGAAGTGAGGAGTGCCTCTAACCAGCCGCTGCACTGTCTGGGAATCAAGGAGTGCCTCTGCCTGGCCGCCCTGCCCTCTGAGAAGCAAGGAGCGCCTCTGCCTGGCTGCCCTACTGTCTGGGAAGTGAGGAGTGCCTCTGTCGAGCCACTGTGCAACCCTCCAAGTGTGAAGTGACAGCCTTGTGTGTGATCTTTCTGCCCTCCCCAAGTTTGCATTTTCAACATTAAAGTTTATTTTTTAATTAAAAGTTTTAAATTGGAGAATTAAAAGAAGTTTAATTGGTTCACAGTTCTGTAGGCTGTACAGGAAGCATAGTGACTTCTGCATCTGGGGAGGCCTCTGGAAGCTTCCAGTCATGGCAGAAGGTAAAGCAGGAGTAGGTACATCTCATATGGCAGTAGCCAGGAGCAAGGGAGAATGAGGGGGAGGTGCTGTACACTTTTAAATGACCAGTTCATGAGGACAGTATCAAAGGAGATGGTGCTAAACCATTCATGAGAAATCTGCCCCCATGATCCGATCATCTCCCACCAGACCTCACCTCCAACACTGGGGACTACAGTTCGACATGAGATTTGGTGGGGACACAGATCCAAACCATATCAGTGCTCCATATCAATGAATTTGGGCCTATCTAATGTTACATTTTAACCTCCTTGATCTAGTACCTTAGAATCCATCCCATACATGTTCCCTGGGTTTCTTGTGATACATTATCATAGTTAGGACTCTGATGATAAAAATAAGTGATTATGGTGTGGGTCTTGAGGAGAATATGTATTATCTTCCAAGGTATCTGGACCAAATGAGATTGTCACAAAAATTTCCAGCAGATACCTAATGCTAAATGACGAGTTAATGGGTGCAGCAAAACAACATGGCACATGGATACATATGTAACAAATCTGCACATTGTGCACATGTACCCTAAAACTTAAAGTATAATAAATAAAAAAAAGAATTTCCAGCAGAAGGCTTTCTCCTCAGAAACCAAAGGGTAAGCTATATCCCTGGTAAGGGAGGCTCATAGTGTCTTAGGTTGTGTTAGTCTCTTTATTGTTGCTATGACATAATACCTGAGTAATTTATAAAGAAAAGAGGTTTCTTTGGCTCAGGATTCTGGTGGCTGGAAAGTCCAAGAGTATGGCCCCAGCATCTGCTCTACTGATGAGGCTCACATGCTGCAGCAAAACATGGTAGAGAAGCAGAAGAGGAAGCAGGCTTGTGCAAAACGGACCAAACACAAACAGCAGCCTTGCTTTATAACAATTAGCTCCTGTGGGAACTAATTGAGTCCTGTGTGAGCTAAAATTCACTTCTGCCTGACAGCATTAATCTATTTATGTGATATCTACCCCCATGACCCAAACATCTCATTAGGTGCCTCCTTCCGTGCTGTGATATTGACCAAGCCTCAACAGGAGTTGTGATGGGGACAGATCACATCCAAATCATAGCAGGGGTTTAAGATCATGTCTTTCATCTGGATCCAGTCAGATGTCTTCATTCCAGGTTCCATATTGTCATTCTTCCCTGAATACATTGTACATTTTTAAAAATTCATATTTTCTTGATGCCTCAGCTTTCTAACAAACAAGCTGTGAGCTCCTTGCTCAAGTGACCAGATGTACAAGGATGATAAGGTACTTATACCACAGGTTCTTCTGTTGGCCCTCCCCTGACCATGACCTAGTAACATTCAAATGCACCAATGAAATCTAATGCCTTTTGCTTTAGTACTATACCCCAAGCCCCAGTAAAGGCAGTTGCCCTCAAGGGAGGCTTCTGTCTCAGCTCCCTACCTGCTTGTCAGAGCCTCCTGCTTTGGTCCTCCTCCAGCATGGCCCCCTGCATGGCATGGCATGCCTCTCTCTCTAGGGTCTATGAGTGTAATAAATCTAATTTCATGAGCCTCTCCAAGTGTAATTGCCAGAGTGTGTTGGAGGGATCCTGAAACATCCCACAAAAGTGACTTAGTGCCCCATTTACAACACAGTTGGTGAAAAGGGTGAAGATCACTTTGAACTGGGGTGGAAAGTCTCTTGTAAGTGCCCTTTGACCTTTCATGGCTTGCTGATTGGCCATATTAAGTAAAATACTTATTCCTTTGGAAATGCTTGTTCCTCAGTGCTGAGAAGAACTAGCACTCAAAGAATTTTCTCAGCAAGGCAATTTTACTTTCTGCAGAAAGGGTGCTCCTTGCAGATGGAACAATGGCGAGAGGACACATGAACAAAGGAAGGAAGCAATTTTTATCCCTTATGGAGCTTGTCCCCGCTACTGTGTCCTGTCTTCATTGGCTGGAGCTGGACCACACAATTGAAGCTAAACCCGACTGGCAAGTAACTTAAAACTTTCCTAAATAGGTAAAGGCAAGGAAAAACAAAGGAAAAGAGGAAGTTGCTTACGAAAAGACTTAGAGAAGTAATAACATTTCCAAATAAGGAAGGGGCATAAGCTGTGAGCTGGGACATGGCTGAGCATGTATAGAATAAATATCTTGGTTAAAGTACAAGGACATAGAATGTACTCATTCCCTTATATCTAACAGCTACATAGGATAGGGCTTAACAAAGAGTTATTAGCACAAAGCAAGGAGGCTTGAAGGAAGTTAGCCTTTAAAAGAAACTATTATTTCTTTTTTTCTTTTCTTTTTTTTTTTTTTTTTTTTGAGACAGAGTCTCACTCTTGTTACCCAGGCTAGAGTGCAGTGGCATGATCTCGGCTCACTGTAGCCTCCACCTCCTGGGTTCAAGTGATTCTCCTGCCTTGGTCTCCCAAGTATCTGGGATTACAGGCACCTGCCACCATGCTTGGCTCATTTTTGTTTATTTACTAGAGATAGGGTTTTGCCATGTTGGCCAGGCTGGTTTCAAACTCCTAACCTCAGGTAATCCACCTGACTCAGCCTCCGAAAGTGCTGGGATTACAGGTGTGAGCCACCGCGCCCAGCCTAAAAGAAAATGTTATTTCTAACACTTATGATTTATTCTTTAACAAGAAGGAAAACTTTGAAGAGGAACTTTTTTACTTTCCACCCTGTACCATTTGGGAAGGCTGCCTGTCTTGTTGGAGTTTATGTGTATTGCTGTGTCATGCTTTGTGTTGTCCCTTCCAAGTATTAGCCAAGAGTCTTTGTCATAAAGTTTGGACCCTGTGCTAGTCCCAGTAATGCACCCCAAGATACTGCTTACCAGCCATGATCCCAGGAAGAGGGGTAATTATCCTGTTCTTCTCCAGGATCTGGAGTCATTTGTTCATGTGCATTGGGCATTTCTTAGTGCACATACAAGTGACTGTGATTTGAAGAAGGGACCCTGGCAATAGAACTGGGCTCCTCTTTTGTATATTTGCACCAACTACACCTTGTTAGGTGCCTCCTATGTTGCAATGCTATTCTGGTTTAGTGCTGGTGCTCCCTGCCCCTGCCAGCTCCATGGGTTATGGCAGATGGCTTTCATGGAGAATGGTAGCTCAATGTTTTTTAAAAAAATGAATGGAAGGAGTACTTGATCCCTCTCCCCCTAAGATACTTGAGCATGTTTCTCAACTTATTTGAGGTTACAGATCTTCGGGGCTGGGCATGGTGGCTCATGCCTGTAATCCCAGTACTTTGGGAGATAGAGGTGGGAGGATCACTTGAGGCCAGGAGTTCAAGACCAGTGTGGCCAAATCCTGTCTCTACTAAAAATACAAAATTAGCTGGATGTGGTAGTGCACGCCTGTCTTCCCAGCTACTAGGGAGGCTGAGGCATGAGAATCACTTGAACCTGGGAGGTGGAGGTTGCAGTGAGCTGAGATCACACCATTGCACTCCAGCCTGGGTGACAGAGCGAGACTCTGTCTCAAAAAAAAAAAATCTTTTGGTTAATGTTCTTCAGCACTTTTTTTTTTTTTTTTTTTTGAGATGTAGTCTTGCTCTGTCATCCAGGCTGGAGTGAAGTGGTGTGATCTCGTCCTTTTTCTGCATCTGTTGACAAGATCATATGATTCTTATACTTAATCCTGTTAATGTGGTTCTAATCACATTGATTTGCATATGTTGAACCATCCATGCATTCCAGGGATAAATCCTACTTGATCATTATGAATGATAATTTTAATGTACTGTTGAATTCAGCTTGCTAGTATTTTGTTGAGGATTTTTGCATCTGTATACATTAGGGATATTGGCCCATAAGTTTCTCTTTGTAGCATCCTTCTTCAGTTTTTTGGAATAATGTCAGAAGGATTGGTTTAGATATTCTTAGATGTCTTATATAATTCAGCCATGAAGCAGTCAAGTCCTAAGTGTGTGTTTGATGGGAGATTTTTAGTTAGTGATTCGGTCTCCTTCTTCATTATTGGTCTGTTCAGATTTTCTCCTTTTTAGTATTTAGTGTTTGGTAGGTTGTGTGTGTCCAGAAATTTGTACATCTCTGCTAGGTTATCCAGTTTATTGGCATGTAATTGTTCCAAGTAGTCTTTTATGATCCTTTGTATTTCTGTAGTTAACAGTTGTAATGTTTCCTCTCTCATATCTGATTTTATTTGAGTGTTCTTTTTTTATTTTTTCTTTTCTTTTTGAGAAAGTGTCTTGCTCTTGCCTGTGCTAGAGTGCAGTGCTGCAGTCATGGCTGAATGCAGCCTTGACTTCCTGGTCTCAAGTGATCCTCCCACCTGAGCCTCCTGAGTAGCTAGGACTACAGGTTTGTGCTACCATGCCTGGCTTCCTTCCTTCCATCCTTCCGTCATTCATTCCTTCCTTCCTTCCTTCCTTCCTTCCTGCCTTCCTCCCTCCCTCCCTTCCTCCCTTACTTCCTTATTTTTATTATACTTTAAGTTCTAGGGTACATGTATACAATGTGCAGGTTTGTTACATATATATACATGTGCCATGTTGGTTTGCTGCACCCATTAACTTGTCATTTACATTAGGTATTTCTCCTAATGCTATCCCTCCCCCATCCCCCCACCCCACAACAGGCCCCGATGTGTGATATTCCCCACCCTGTGTCCAAGTGTTCTCATTGTTCAATTCTCACCTATGAGTGAGAACATGCTGTGTTTGGTTTCTTGTCCTTGTGATAGTTTACTCAGAATGATGGTTTCCAGCTTCATCCATGTCCCTTCAAAGGACATGAACTCATCCTTTTTTATGGCTGCATAGTATTCCATGGTGTATGTGTGCCACATTTTCTTAATCCAGTCTATCATTGATGGACATTTGGGTTGGTTCCAAGTGTTTGCTATTGTGAATAGTGACGCAATAAACATACATGTGCATGTGTCTTTTTATTTTTTTATTTTTTTTATTTTTTTCTGAGACAGTCTCGCTGTCGCCCAGGCTGGAGTGCAGTGGCACGATCTTGGCTCACTGCAGGCTCTGCCCCCTGGGGTTCACGCCATTCTCCTGCCTAGCCTCCCGAGTAGCTGGGACTACAGGCGCCCGCCACCTCGCCCGGCTAATTTTTTGTATTTTTAGTAGAGACGGGGTTTCACTGTGTTAGCCAGGATGGTCTCGATCTCCTGACCTCGTGATCTGCCTGCCTTGGCCTCCCAAAGTGCTGGGATTACAGGCATGAGCCACTGCGCCCAGCCTGTGCATGTGTCTTTATAGCAGCATGATTTATAATCCTTTGGGTATATACCCAGTAATGGGATTGCTGGGTCAAATGGTATTTCTAGTTCTAGATCCTTGAGGAATCACCACACTGTCTTCCACAATGGTTGAACTAGTTTACACTCCGACCAACCATGTAGAAGCATTCCTGTTTCTCCACATCCTCTCCAGCACCTGTTGTTTCCTGACTTTTTAATGATCGCCATTCTAACTGGTGTGAGATGGTATCTCATTGTGGTTTTGATTTGCATTTCTCTGATGTCCAATGATGATGAGCATTTTTTCATGTGTCTGCTGGCTGCATACATGTCTTCTTTTGAAAAGTGTCTGTTCATGTCCTTTGCCCACTTTTTTATTGGATGGTTTGATTTTTTCTTGTAAATTTGTTTAAGTTCTTTGTAGATTCTGGATATTAGCCCTTTGTCAGATTTGTAGATTACAAAAATTTTCTCCCATTCTGTAGGTTGCCTGTTCACTCTGATGGTAGGTTCTTTTGCTGTGCAGAAGCTCTTTAGTTTAATTAGATCCCATTTGTCAATTTTGGCTTTTGTTGCCATTGCTTTTCGTGTTTTAGACATGAAGTCCTTGCCCATGCCTATGTCCTGAATGGCATTGCCTAGGTTTTCTTCTAGGGTTTTTATGGTTTTAGGTCTAACATTTAAGTCTTTAATCCATCTTGAATTAATTTTTGTATAAGGTATAGGGAAGGGATCCAGTCTCAGCTTTCTACATATGGCTAGCCAGTTTCCCCAGCACCATTTATTAAATAGGGAATCCTTTCCCCATTTCTTGTTTTTGTCAGGTTTGTCAAAGATTTTGTACAAACCTTGTTTTGTCAGGTTTGTACAAAGGTGTAGATGTGTGGTGTTATTTCTGAGGCCTTTTTTTTTTTTTTTTTTTTTTTTTTGAGATAAGCTCTGGCTGTATTGCCCAGGTGGAATGCAGTGGCATGATCTCGGCTTACTGCAGCCTCTCTCTCCTGGGCTCAAGCTATCCTCCTACCTCAGCCTCCTGAATAGCTGGGACTACAGGCATGCACCACCACACCCAGCTAATTTTTGTATTTTTTGTAGAGAAGGTTTTACTGTGTTGCCTAGGCTGGTCTCCAACTCCTGAGCTCAAGCAATCTGCCTACCTTGGCCTCTCAAAATGCTGAGATTACAGGTGTGAGCCACCATGCCCGGTCCCAGCTATTTTTTAAAGCATTTTTTGTACAGATAAGGACCTTGCTATGTTGCTCAGGCTGGCCTTGAACTCCTGGGCTCAAGTGATCCTTTTACCTCAGCCTCTCAAAGTGCTGCAATTACAGTTGTGAACCACTGTGCCCAGCATTTTTTTTTTTCTTCACCCCTTGGTCTATCTAAAGGTTTGTTTATCTTTTCAGAAAACTTTTAGTTTCCTTTATCTTTTGTGTTGTTTTTTTAGTTTCATTTATTTCAGTTCTGGTCTTTATTATTTCCTTCCTTCTACTAACTTTCAGCTTAGTTCTTGTTGTTCTTCTAAGTCCTCAAGGTGCAGTGTTAGGGTGTTTACTTGTGATTTTCTTTCTTCATACAGGCATTTATTGCTATTAACTGCCCTCTTAAATCCTTTGCTTGTTCAGGTGTGTGTTACTTCATTTCCACTTATTTGTGAATTTTCTAATTTTCTTCCTGTTGTTGATTTCTATTTTCATACAGCTGTAGTCAGAAAAGATGTGTGATATGATTTTAACCTTCTTAAATTTGTTAAGACTGGCTTTGTTGTTGTTGTTTTGTGGCCTAACATATGCTCTATCTTGGATAATGTTCTGGGTGCACTTGAGAAGAATGTGTATTTTGCCGCTGTTGGATGGAATGTTCTGTGTATGTTGTTAGATTGTTTTGGTCTAAAGTGTAGTTCTAGTCTCATGTTTCTTTCTTGATTTTCTGTTTGAATGATCTGTCCATTGTTGAAAGTAGGGTATTAAAGTCCCCCATTATTTTATTGCAGTCTATCTCTGTCTTCAGATCTATTATTAATTTGCTTTATATATTTTTGTGCTCTGTTGTTGTTGGCATATGTAGTCATCCTTTGGAATCTGTGTGGGATTTGTTTCAGGTTAACCCCCCTTCCTGTAACCCCTCCCCTACCTGTGGATACCAAAATTTAGGCATGTTCAAGTCTCTTATAAAATGATGCTGTATTTGTTTGAAAATCATGCACATCCTCTCATATACTTTAAAACATCTTTAGATTACTGTAATACTTAAGTGCTATGTAAATAGTTGTTTCGCTGTATTATTTGGGGAATAATGAGCAGGGAAAATATCTGCACATGCATAATAAAGTTGGACCCATGCATTTTTTTTTTCTGGATATTTTCAATCCATGGCAGGTTGAATCTACCCTAATAAGTGGAGATGTGGTACCCATGAATTCAGATGGCCAATTGTATATTTATAGTTATTCTATCTTATTGATTGGTAGATCCCTTTATTATCATATAACGACCTTTGTGTCCTGTTATGGTTTTTGACTTAAAGTTTACTTTGTCTGATATAAGTAATACTTAACCTAGCTGTCTTTTGGTTTCTATCTGTGTGGAGTGTTTTTTTCCCCACCTTTTTGTTTTTAATTTATGTATGTCCTTGAGGATGAAGCGAGTCTCTTGTAAACAACATATCATTTGTGTCTTTGTTTTTTTAATCCACTTGGCCATTTTGTCTTTGAATTGGAGAATTTAGTGTGTGTGCATTCAGAGTAATCATTGTAGGTAAGAACCTACTACTGCCATTTTGTTAATAGTGTTCTTTTTTTTTTTTCCTTTTGGAAAAAAAAGTGCAGGCTGGAGTATAGTGGCATGATCTTGGCTCACTGCAACCTTCGCCTGCCAGATTCAAGCGATTCTCCTTCCTTGTTCAAGTGATTCTCCTGCCTCAGCCTCCTGAGTAGCTGGGATTATAGGTGCCCACCACCATGCCTGGCTAATTTTTGTATTTTTAGTAGAGGCAAGGTTTCACCATGTTGGCCATGGCTAGTCTTGAACTTCTGGCCTCAAGTGATCCACCTGCCTCCACCTCCCAAAGTGCAGGGATTAGTGGCATGAGCCACTGTACCTGGCTCGTTAAGTTTTCTGGTTTTTTTTTATATTCTTTGTTTGTTTCTTCCTTTGTCTTTTTTTGTGATTAATAATTTTCTCTAGTGGTGTACTTTCGATTCTTTAATTTTTATCTTTTGTGTGTCAGCTATACATTTTTGCTTTGTGGTTACCATAAGACTTACATGAAACATCTTATAGCAGGATATTTTAAGCCAATAACTGTGATCACATAAAATAACTATACTTTAACTCAACCTCTCCTCGTTTTATTTTTCTGATATCGTAATTTACATATTTTATATTGTATATCCCTTAACGAATTATTTTAGCTCTTACTGTTTCTGATACTTTTATCTCTTAACCTTCATAGTAAGGATATAATTCATTTATAAACCACCATTACAGTGTTTGAGTATTCTGAATTTAGCTATGTGCTTATTTTTACCTGAGTTTTGTACTTTGTTTTCTTGTTACTAATTAGTGTCCTTTTTTTAAGCTTGAGAACTCCCTTTAGCATTTCTTGTTAGGTCTGGTGTCGATGAACTACCTCTGCTTTTGTTTTTCTTTGAAAATTTTCATCTCTTTTTCATTCCTGAAGGACAGCTTTGCTGGGTATGGCATTCTTCATGAGCAGTTTTTTTGTTTGTTTGTTTTTCCTGACAACAGTTTATATATGTCATCCCATTCTCTCCTGGCCTGTAACGTCTTTGGTGACAGGCCTGCTTATAACCTTATTGGAACTCGTTCATATGTGATTTGCATCTTTTTTTCATGCTGCTTTCAAGATCCTCACTTTGCTTTTCATTTTTGACTGTTTGATTATATTATATCTTAGGGTAGCCTTGTTTGGATTGAATGTGATTGGCGATGTTTGCCCTTCGCGAGTATGGATATTTATATATTTTCCTCAGTGTGGAAACATTGTTATTGTTTCTTTAAGTATGTGTTCTCTGTTTTTTTTATTTATTTATTTATTTTATTTTATTTTATTTTATTTTATTTTGAGACGGAGTCTTGCTCTGTCAGCCAGGTTGGAGTGCAGTGGCGCGATCTCAGCTCACTGCAAGCTCCGCTTCCCGGGTTCATGCCATTCTCCTGCCTCAGGCTCTCTGAGTAGCTGGGACTACAGGCACCCACCACCACGCCCAGCTAATTTTTTTTTTTGTATTTTTAGTAGAGACGGGGTTTCACCGTGGTCTCGATCTTCTGACCTCGTGATCCGCCCGCCTCGGCCTCCCAAAGTGCTGGGATTACAAGCGTGAGCCACTGCACCCGGCCTGTTCTCTTTGTTTCTTTCTTGTCTTCTTGTACTCCTGTAACTCAAAAATTTGCTCTTTTGATGATGTCCATTGAATCGTGTAATTTTTCTGCATTTTTGTTTTTTCTCCTTTGTGTATTTCTAAATAGTCTGTTTTCAAGTTCAAAGATTTTTTTCTTTTCTTTCTCTACTGTTGATGATCTCAATTGTGTTTTTCATTTGATTTGTAAGAACTGTAAAGGAAGGAAGGAATAAAAATACAAGCAGAAGTTTTAGGAAAGAGAGAACTCATGAATAATAATAAGAGGTGATTTTCTGAGAAAACCCATCAAATAGTCAATGTAGGGGGGCAGAGTGATTTGCCATTGCTGCTCTGCATGTTTTTTGTCCTCTTGCAGGAGCAATGGGCAGAGCTCAGAACACTAACTTCAGTGTTTCTACTTGGAACCCTGTTGAAGCAACCAGAGTTGGAAATGAGTTCTGACTTGTTTGTAAAGCCATGACATTCTGGTTCTAATTCTTTATAGTCAAAAGTAGAATAGCACATTTTTAGTAAGCCAGGTATCAATTCCAAGTCCTTTATATGGCAGTCATTATGGGGGAGTAACAACAACCACAGAGGATTAGACTTAGGGACAAACTTGACTGCATTCAAGTCCTGGTTCACCACTTCCTAAGTAGATGATATTAGAAGAGTCATTTGTGTTTTCTGAATTTAGATTTTTTTCAGCACTAAATAGGGATATTGTTCAGATAAGTGAGCATATATATATGTGTATATATGTATACGCATATATATATGTGTATATATATGTAATGTCTAACATATAACAGTCCCTAGTAAATGGCAGTCGGTGTTATTAATAGTCATTTTATACAGAACATATACCATTTCTAGTGGGCTTCACACATATCACCAGCAGTAAAGATTTAATATATGGTATTTGATGACTGATAAGTAATGCTTGTTGATTAATGATTGATGTCTACATGAGTCCAGATACTCTATATAAAGAGGAATAGATTGCCAGTTATCCACTTAGATTTATAAGCTACCCTGACATGTCCTTGGAATCACAAAAAACTGTGTCCAGACATATTTCACTGTCAGCCTCACAGGATTGAAGCCATGGATTTGCCCTATGGTAAGTTTTTCCAAAAATCTGCTTTAGGTACCCATATTAGTCTGTTCTCACTGGTATGAAAAAATACACAAGACTGGATAATTATGAAGAAAAGAGGTTTAACTAACTCACAGTTCTGCATGACTGGGGAGGCCTCAGGAAGCTTACATCAATGGCAGAAGGCACCTCTTCACAGGGTGGCATCAATGGCAGAAGGCACCTCTTCACCTCTTCAGAAGGGTAGCAGGAGAGAGAATGGGTGCAAGCTGGGGAAATGCCACATACTTATAAAACCGTCAGATTGGCCGGGCACGGTGGCTCACATCTGTAATCCCAGCACTTTGGGAGGCCGAGGCAGGTGGATCACAAGGTCAGGAGTTTGAGACCAGCCTGACCAACATGGTGAAACCCCGTCTCTACTAAAAATACAAAAGTTAGCCAGGTCTGGTGGCACATGCCTGTAATCCCAGCTACTCAGGAGGCTGAGGCAAGAGAATTGCTTGAACCCAGGAGGCAGAGGTTGCAGTGAGCCAAGATTGCGCCATTGCACTCCAGCCTGGGTGACAGAGCAAGACTCTGTTTCAAAAACAAAAACAAAAACAAAAAACCCACCATCAGATCTTGTGAGACTCATTATCACGAAAACAGCATGGGGGAAGCTGCCCCCGTGATCCAATTACTTCCACCTGGTTCTGCCCTTGACCTGTGGGGATTATCACAATTCAAGATGAGATTTGGGTGGGGACACAGAGCCACACCATATCAGTACCCCATGCAGAATATATAGTCCAGGGCTCTAGGCCTTAGTATTCACGTTAGTAGTTCCTTTCTGAGGTGTTGAAGTGGGCCAGAGAGGGCTGTTGTGTAAGTTAGCCCCCTTATGTGTGTACTTTGAGAAGAGGTACTGTGTAATCTCATTTGTGAGTTATATTACCGTGGGCACAAAAAGACTTACATTCCTCAGGTCTTAAGTTTCTTTACCTGGCTGGGTGCAGTGGTTCATACCTGTAATCCCAGCACTTTGGGAGGCCAAGTTGGGCGGATCACGAGGTCAGGAGATTGAGACCATCCTGGGTAACACGGTGAAACCCCATCTCTACTAAAACTACAAAAAATTAGCCGGGTGTGGTGGTGGGCGCCTGTAGTCCCAGCCACTTGGGAGGCTGAGGCAGGAGAATGGCATGAACCCAGGAGGCAGAGCTTGCAGTGAGCTGAGATCATGCCACTGCACTCCAGCCTGGGCAACAGAGCAAAACTCCATCTCCAAAAAAAAAAAAAAAAAAAAAAAGTTTCTTTATCTGTGCAATGAGGATATTATACTTTTACTTACGACAGCTTGGCTCACAATTCCTTTTTCTTGCCCTAGGTTAGACAGAATTGCAGTGGCATTTTATGGATGTAATGTATATTTGTGTGAGTTTATATGAATTATAAGAGAATTTCGAACCAGGATGGAATAACTTCCATGCATGCGAATGTTGGAACTGTGATTATGTCTGGGTTCTTATGCCTTCTTTCTTTTCCAGGTCTTCTTTCTAGGAACCCAATCTGCCTTCATGAAGAAAAGACAGAGGCAGAAAGGAAGATGGCTTACTCCCTGACAAATTGTTATCAGGTATGCAGAAAATGTATACTTCCACAAAATGACATACTTGCATCACCAGGTAAACACATTTCCTTCTAGGCAGATGTGTCTCCAGAGCTTCTTTAAGTAAATAAAGACTCAAGCACTGAGTCACTTGTTGAATTTCCCCAGGGAGTGGAGGTTCTCATACTGGTAATCCTTGAAAAGCATTTCAGCATTTCAGTAATTGTTAATTAATTTTGTCCCTTATTGGTGCCAGGTATATGTTTCTTATTTGCTGAGTGGTCTGGCAGATGGAAAGGAAGATGAAAGCATCCTTTACTCAAAGGCTAATCCTGGCCAGGTGCAGTGAGTGGCTCACACTTGTAATCTCAGCACTTTGGGAGGCTGAGAAGTGGCATTATCGCTTGATCTTAGGAATTTGAGACCAGCCTGGGCAACATAGTGAGACATTGTCTCTACAAAAAAAAAAAAAAAAAAAGCCAGGCATGGTGGTGCATGGCTGTAGTCCTAGCTACTCGGGAGTCTGAGGCAGGACAAACACTTGAGCCCAGTAAGTCAAGGCTGCAGTGAGCTATGATTACACTGCTGCACTCCAGTCTGCATGACAGAGCAAGACCCTGCTTCCCAAAAAAAAAAGGCTAATCATTCATCACTGTTTATCAAGTATATGATGCAGTGTACTCTGGGACATCTTTTAGTAGAGGGAAATAAGTTGAGAAAGCACTCAACAGTCTGCTTGTGATGAGAAGTTCATGTTTGAGATGTGCCATTAAAGCCATGTAACTGGAATTGTTAAGTAGTGAATGAGCAAGGATAGAGAGAGGAATACCTGAGATTTACCTGGGATTATTAAGCTTTGGGTAGATAGTGAGAGACAACTCTTTATAGGCATTGGGGTCTGTTAACTGATTCTTCAGTGAACATTTGTTGATCTGTTACTTGGCTCAAGTCAGCATGTATGTGATGGTTTAGGACTCAGTGACCTTTGAGGATACGGCTGTGGGCTTCACCCAGGAGGAGTGGACTTTACTGGACCCAGTTCAGAGAAACTTATACAGAGATGTGATGCTGGAGAATTATGAGAACGTGGCCAAAGTAGGTAAGACTGCCATGATTTTATGCAGCCTCTTAGGGAAGAGATATACATTGTGTACTTGCTATGTTTCAGAATTGGTTTGTTCAACACTGAATTCACCAGAGACATTGTCCCTGCCATAATAGGTCTTAATTACTGTGGTTGTTTTCAAAGTGTGGTCCAGTTTCGACAGCATCACTGTTACTCCCTTAGAAATGTACAGTCTTAGTCTCTGCCTTTGACCTACTGAATCAGAAACTCTCTACTTGGATTGTTATCTGTGTGTTAACTATCGTTCCACATCAATTTGATGCACTATAAGAATCACTGGTGTAGTTTTATTCTCCAAGTATACAAGGATCACTTTGTTTCACTTTATTTCTTTTTTTTCTTTATTCAGGAGTTTGACAACATACCTTATTTCTGTGACTAAAGGGTTATTGCTTTGTAAATGTGTACATAAGCATTAATTTGCATTGCAGAGGTTAGAGATAGCCAATTTTTGGGTGCACAGAAAGAAGAGATATTTTCAGTTTTAGTCCATTTGAAATAATTTCACTGCTTTCTCTAAGAACTATAGTTCTATAATGTAAGGTTTATCATCTCTTGCATGAGCCTCTTCCATTAATTTTTTTTTTTTTTTGAAGTGGAATTTTGCTCTTGTTGCCCAGGATGGAGTGCAGTGGCATGATCTCGGCTCACTGTAACCTCTGCCTCCTGGGTTCAAGCAATTCTCCTGCCTCAGCCTCCCAAGTAGCTGGGATTATAGGCACAGGCCATCACACCCAGCTAGTGTTTGTATTTTTAGTAGAAATGGGGGTTTCACCATCTTAGGCTGATCTCGAACTCCTGACCTCAGGTAATCCACTCACTTCAGCTTCCCAAAGTGCTGGGATTACAGGCATGAGCCACTGTGCCTGGCCTGAGCCTCTTCCATTAATGTATCATTTCTTCATGTAAAGGATTTCAGCTCCTTAAACCCAGTGTCATCTCTTGGTTGGAAGAAGAAGAGTTGAGGACCTTTCAGCAAGGAGTTCTCCAAGGTGAGTATTTATGAAGAACAACCTTGGTCAGTGAGAAGTTCAGTATGTTTGGAAGCTGTGTTAGTCTGTTCTTGTGTTGCAAGAAAGAAATACCTGAGACTGGGTAATTTATAAAGAAAATAGGTTTATTTGGCTCACGATTCTGCAGGCTCTACAGAAAGCATGGTTCTGACATCTACTTTAGGTGAGAGCCTCAGAAACCTTACAATCATGGCAGAAGGCAAAGGAGGAGCAGACAAATTACATGATGAGAAAGGGAGTAAAAGAGAAGTTGGGGGTGGTGTCACAGTTTTTTAAACCAGCGGTCCCCAGCCATTTTGGCATCAGGGACCAGTTTCATGGAAGACAATTTTTCCACAGACCAAGTGGCAGGGAGATGGTTTCAGGATGATTCAGGTGCATTACATTTATTGTGCACTTTATTTCTACTATTATTACATTGTAATATATAATGAAATAATTATACAACTCACCATAATGTAGAATCAATGGGAACCGTGAGGTTGTTTTCCTGTAACCAGATGGTCCCATTTGGGGAACTGGGGGTGATGGGAGACAGTGACAGATCATCAGGCATTAGATTCTCAAAAGGAGCGCGCAAGCTAAATCCCTCACTTGCACAGTTCATGATAGATTTCCCTCTTCTATGAGACTCAAGTGCTGCTGCTGATCTGACAAGAGGCGGAGTTCAGGAGGCATTTAGGATGGAGAGCAGCTATAAATACAAATGAAGCTTCACTTGCTCTCCTGCCACTCACCTCCTGTGCTGTGGCCTGGTTCTGGTCCATGGCTCTGGAGTTGGAGACTCCTGTTTTAAACTACCAGGTCTCACATGAACTCAGAACAAGAACTCACTTATTACTCCGAGTATGTCACTAAGCCATTCATGAAGGACCCACCCCCATGAGCCAAACATCTCCCACCAGGCCCCACCTCCAGTATTTGGTGTTACATTTCCATATGAGATTTGGAGGGAGCTAACATCCAAACCATCAGAAACATAATGAGGGAACTTTTTTTTTTTTTTTTTGAGACAGAGTCTCGCTCTGTCCCCCAGGCTGGAGTGCAGTGGCGTGATCTTGGCTCACTGCAGCCTCTGCCTCCCAGGTTCACGCCATTCTCCTGCCTCAGCCTCCCGAGTAGCTGGGACTACAGGTGCCCGCCAACATGCCCGGCTAATTTTTTGTATTTTTAGTAGAGATGGGGTTTCACCGTGTTACCAGGGTGGTCTTGATCTCCTCACCTCATGATCTGCCCGCCTCAGCCTCCCAAAGTGCTGGGATTACAGGCGTGAGCCACCATGCCCGGCCCTCTGAGGGAACTTTTTAAGATGCACCTTCTCTCACAAGGTTAAGGCCATTTATCTCAGAAGTTAGAAAATATTCAATTTCTGATACTCTTTAAATTTCCATCTACTCCAACTTTCTATGATCTTATGAAACTATATATTTTGTTTTTCAAGTTCTTTGCTTTGAAATATGGCTTTGGCCCAGATCTTTCCTACTTTTCTAATAACATTCTTTCTGTTTAACATTAGTTTTAAATTTAAATGAGTCAATTTGTAGCAAATTAGCTAAAATTTTGACCCTTTATTCTCATCATTGCCAATTTTTTGACATAGTCTAAATGTTCAAATTTAGCTTTCCTTTTTCTTATGTTTATTTTAAAAACAAATATGAATGAGGCCTATAATTTTTAACTCTTTCATTTTACCTTTTTTTTTTTTTTTTTAAAAAAACCTCAGTTTATGTTTTTGTTTCAGACTGGGCAATAAAACATCAAACCAGTGTTTCAGCACTGCAGCAGGATTTTTGGAAAATACAAACTTCTAATGGGATACAAATGGTAATGTTAAGAAAGGGTATTTCTTATTTTTCACACTCAGAGAATGTTGGGACTTCCAATGTAGAAAATAAGCACAAAAGATAATTGAGAGAAATAGCATGCACTCAAGAGGGAGCAATGTCTCTGGAGAGATGCTCTGATAATGATGAATTTGGGGAGATCCAAACTTAGTGTGAAAGTTGTATCCTTCTAAAATTGGAGTAATGATATCAACAAAGGCTCATTTTCTTGTAGGTACTCCTGTCCGTATTTTTCCTTAAAGCAAATATAGACCCTAGTTGAATTTTCCCCAGAAAGTCATACCTCTCATATTGGTGAGGAATTACCCTGGAAATTATCTCAGTATTTTTGTAGTTACGAATTAGTGTTCATTTTCCTGGTGCCAGCTGCACATTTATTTTTCTGGGTGCCAGAACAGAGGGTAAGGGGTATGAAAGTGTTCTTTTCTTAAGGAATTTATCCATATCCTCATTTATCAAGTATTTGTCATATGCTCAGGAGTGTATTGCAATAGAGAGGAATCAAATGAGATGAGCTCCCGGTCTAGTTGTGGTTGATAAGTTTACGTGTAAGAGGTTCTGTTACAGCCATGTTATTGGAGGGAATTGACAGTGAATGTGGATAGAAGAGTTCCTAGGGCCATTGAACCTTGGGGTGTAGATAGTGGGAGCACTCAGTACCCTTTACAGGGATTGGGTCCGCCTTCCTCATTCTTTAGCCAACATTGGTGGAGATGTTACTTGGCTCAAATCAGCATGTGTCTGATGGTTTAGGACCTGGTAACCTTTGACAGTGTGGCTGTGGAGTTCACCCAGGAAGAGTGGACTTTACTGGATCCAACTCAGAGAAACCTGTACAGTGATGTGATGCTGGAGAACTACAAGAACCTGTCCTCAGTAGGTAAGTCTGGCATCATCCCTTGTGGCCTATTCTGGAACAAGATACAAATTATGTACTTACTGTATTCTAGGATTAGTGATGTCAAATCTGAATACAGTGGGATATATACACATTGAAAAAAAATTTTTTTAATGAGTAAAATAGGAAATAACAGAGACTGTTCCTGTACTAATGGGTTTTAATCTTGTATGGTAGTTTGCATCAGTAGCATCACCATCACTCTCTTAGATATGTGTACATTCTCAGACTCGATGTACTAAATCAAAAAGTCTGCTGTTGGGGCCCTGTATTCAGATGAGTAATTCACTCTAAAGTTCAGAACTACTGGAATGGGAGTTTTCCCAGGAGAATCAAGATCTGTCTTGGAGCTTCCATTAGTTTCTATTTTAATAAAGGTTTTAGTGGTTTTTAGAATTTGTATTTAACATTTGCCATTTAGAAAGAAAAAGTGCAGCTCACTGCTAGTGCTTATTTCTTGGGGCAAACAGGAAATGGATTAAACCTGAATGTGAATTTCAGAGGTCAGAGATAACCAGTGTCTTCAGAGAACAGAAAGATGGGATATATGCAATTTAAGTGCTTTTCACTGCTTTAATTAGAAACATGGTCCCTGTTTCATGGAAAAGTTTGCCATTTCTTGCATGAGCCTCTTCCATTGGTGTATCTCCCTGTGTACAGGTTACCAGCTCTTCAAACCCAGTCTGATCTCTTGGCTGGAGGAAGAGGAAGAGTTGAGCACATTGCCAAGAGTTCTCCAAGGTGAGTGTTTGTGAAGAACAACCGTGGTCCATGAGAAGTTCTCAGTATGTTTGGAAGCATAATGAAGTTTTATAAGATGCCCTTTGAATCAGAAGGCTGAGTCCACTGGACTTGGATGTTTTGGGATGTCTTAACTTTTCATCCTCCATTGCTTTGCATCTATCCAGACTTCCCTGTTACCTAACAAATGACCTTCTTTATGTTTATAGTTTTATTGTATGCTTTTGTTCCAATTTTTCCTACTTTTCCTTCCCTGATAGTACTGTTTCTGTTCACTATTGTGTTTAATTTTCATAGAATAAGTTGTTTTAAAAATTATTAAAACTTGACCCCATATGATTGCCAAATTTTAGACATACATTAATTGCTCAAATCTATCTGCTTTTTATTTAACCTACCATTTCATGTGTAAACTCTCATATATTTTTCTTTTATTTCAGAATGGAAAATGTGCCTGAAAACCAATGGGCCAGCCCTTTGGCAAGATAATTTTTGTTTAAAAACATCAAATGGGATACAGTTGGTAAGATTAACAAAAGAACTTTCTTATTTTTCACATTCAGAGAAGATTGATATTGCATTGTAGAAATCAACAGAAATGGCCAGGCACAGTGGCTCATGCCTCTTATCCCAGCACTTTGGGAGGCCGAGGCAGGTGGATCACAAGGTCAGGAGTTCAAGACCAGCTTGGCCAATATGGTGAAACCCCGTCTCTACTAAAAATACAAAAATTAGCTAGGCATAGTGGCATGCGCCTGTAGTCCCAGCTACTCGCGAGGCTGAGGGAGAAGAATCGTTTGAACCCAGAAGGTGGAGGTTGCAGTGAGCTGAGATCATGCTACTGCACACTCCAGCCTGGTCAACAGAGCATAACCCCATCTCAAAAAAAAGAAAGGAAGCAGCAGAAATGATAGATATTTTTAGAGAAGTGGCATTCACCCAATTCACCCAAGGGGAGAAATATCTGGAGAGAGATCCCATACCTAGTGTGAAGCTTGGTACTTAAGACTTCCCCTGAATGTTCATTCCGACATGTATAACTAGACATTTGAGTTTTTAAAATAACTTCATGAAAAGCTATAGGAATCTTTCCAAGATTAGAGCAGATGGCATAGGATTCTTACAGTAGGGTTCCATTATTCAAGTTGAAGGAAATCCAAAAGGTAGAAAATATATGCATGTTATAAAAGTGGCAAAAATAATAATAATCATGTTTCTTAGATGAGTGGTATCTATTAATAAGTCTGCTAAAATGCTTCCTTTATTGTTCATTCCTGTGTTAACAGGCAAGAAACCAAGATGGAGAGGAACTCTATGACTGTAAGCAATGTAAAGATGTCTTCTGTAAACATTCATGCCTTAAGACCAATAGGAGTACTCAAAATAGAGACAACACGTCTGAATGTATTCAGTATGCAAAAGACCTCCTTTCTCTATACAATAAAACCTCTACCATAAGGAAAGTTTCTGTGTTCAGTAAGCGTGGAAGATCTTTCAGCCTGATTTTAAATGTTCAGGTCCAGAGAAAGTGTACACAGGATAAATCCTTTGAATGCATTGACTATGGGAAAGCCTTCGTTCATCAGTCACAACTTGAAGCACACAGGAAAACTCAGAGCAGAGAAAAACTCTATGAATGGAAGCAATGTGGGGAAGCATTTACTCACTCCACAAGCCATGCTGTAAATGTTGAAACACACATTATTAAAAACCCCTATGAACGTAAGGAATGTGGAAAAGATTTTAGATACCCTACCCACCTTAATAATCACATGCAAACCCACATTGGGATAAAACCTTATAAATGTAAGCACTGTGGCAAAACCTTCACTGTGCCATCAGGTTTTCTTGAACATGTACGAACTCACACTGGAGAGAAGCCTTATGGGTGTAAGGAATGTGGTAAAGCCTTTGGTACATCTGCAGGCCTTATTGAACATATAAGATGTCACGCCAGAGAGAAAACCTTTAAATGTGACCACTGTGGGAAAGCCTTTATTTCTTACCCATCTCTTTTTGGACATTTGAGAATTCATAACGGAGAAAAGCCATATGAGCATAAGGAATATGGGAAGGCCTTTGGTACATCCTCAGGTGTTATCGAAGATAGAAGAAGTAACACAGGACAGAAATGCTTTGATTGTGACCAGTGTGGGGAAGTCTTTGTTTCTTTCTCATCTCTTTTTGCTCATTTGAGAACTCACACTGGAGAGAAGCCCTTTAAGTGTTACAAATGTGGGAAACAATTTACCTCTTCTGCCTGTCTTCGTATTCACATGCGAACTCACACAGAAGAGAGACTCTATCAATGTAAGAAATGTGGTAAAACTTTCACTAAGTGCTCATATCTTACCAGACATTTACGAACACATGCTGGAGAGAAACCCTATGAATGTATGAAATGTGGGAAAGCCTTCACTGAGCGCTCATACCTTACTAAACATTTACGAAGACACACTGGAGAGAAGCCATTTGAATGTAAGAAATGTGGAAAAGCCTTCACAGAACGCTCAGATCTTACTAAACATTTACGAAGACACACTGGAGACAAGCCCTATGAATATAAGGAGTGTGGGAAAGCCTTTGTTGTCTCCTCCAGTCTAGTTGATCCTTTAAGAACTCACACTGGATATAAACCCTATAAATGTAATGCATGTGAAAAAGCTTACAGTAGGTCTTGTGTACTAACTCAACACTTAAAAACTCATGCTGCAGAGAAGACCTCTGAATGTAATGCATGTGGAAATTCCTTTCAAGATTCCTTGTGCTTTCATGATCGCTTAAAAACTCTCACTGAAATAAAACCCTATAAATGTAAGGACTGTGGGAAAGCCTTCACTTGTCATTCAGATCTTACTAATCATGTGCGAATTCACACTGGAGAGAAGCCCTATAAATGTAAGGAATGTGGGAAGGCCTTCCGTACATCCTCAGGACGTATTCAACATTTAAGAACTCATGGGAGAGAAACCCTTTGAATGTGACCAGTGTGGGAAGGCCTTTGCTTCTTTCTCAGCTCGTATTGCACATTTGAAAACACACTAGAGAGAAGCCCTGTGGATGTGAAGAATGTGGAAAAACCTTTGCTGTTTCCTCAATCCTAACTGAGCATGTAAAAATTCACAGGAGACAGTAACACTATCAATGTAAGGAATGTGAGAAAGCCTGAACACTTGAATCTTTCTAGACATGTACAAACTCACACTGTAGAGAAACCCTGTAAATGTAAGGGATGTGGGAAAACACTAGTTCTTCTCTTTTTTTTTTTGGATGAGTCTCCCTCTGTCGCCTAGGCTGGAGTGCAGTGGCATGATCTTGGCTCACTGCAACCTCTGCCTCCCAAGTTCAAGCAATTCTCCTGCTTTAGCCTCCTGAGTAGCTGGGATTACAGGCATGCACCACCACACCTGGCTAATTTTTTATATTTTTGGTAGAGACAGAATTTCACCATGTTGGCCAAGCTGGTCTTGAACTCCTGACCTCAAGTGATCATGTGCGTCCGCCTCCCAAAATGCTGGGATTACAGGTGTGAGCCACTGCACCTGGTGTTCTTGTCATCTTACTGAACATGTAAACACCATGGAGAGAAACTTTTTTTTTTTTTTTTTGAGATGAAGTCTCGCTCTGTAGCCCAGGCTGGAGTGCAGTGGCGTGATCTCGGCTCACTGCAACCTCCGCCTCCTGAGTTCAAGCGATTCCCCTGCCTCAGCCTCCCCAGTAGCTGGGATTATAGGCACGCACCACTGCACCTGGCTGATTTTTTGTATTTTTAGTAGAGATGGGGTTTCAACATGTTGGCCAAGCTGGTCTTGAACTCCTGACCTCAGGTAATCTGCCTGCCTTGGCCTCCCAAAGTGGTACAATTACAGGTGTGAGCCACCGCGCCTGGCCAAAGAAACCCATTTCATGTAAGGAATGAAGAAAATCCTTTTGGAAGTCCATATGCCTTAATTGTCACATTGTAATTCACACTGGTGAGAAAACATCAATGTAAGCACTGTGTCAAAGTGCTCATTTGTCCCTGTTCACTTCAAAGATAGGAAAGAACTTACACTCTGAAGATGCTCCATAAAGTTAAAGGCATGTGGGAGAACCATTGGAATCTGCTGACATTGCACTGTGTAAGAGTTCACCCTGAAGCTGTACAATGTTAGAAACATAGAAAACTGGCCAGGTGCAGTGGCTCATGCCTATAATCTCAGCACTTTGGAAGGCTGAGGCAGGTGGATCACAAGGTCAAGAGATTGAGACCATCCAGGCCAACATGGTGAAACCCTTTCTAACTAAAAAATATAAAAATTAGCTGGGCATGGTGGCACGCCCCTGAAATCCCAGCTGCTCGAGAGGCTGAGGCAGGAGAGTCACTTGAAACAGGGAGGCAGAGGTTACAGTTAGCCAAGATCACGCCACTGCACTCCAGCCTGGCGACCGAGCGAGACTCCATCTCAAAAAAAAAAAAAAAAAGAAATAGCTTTCACTGTTTCCTTGGGTTCTTGGAATAGAGATAAACCCTTTTTATGTAAGATATGTTTGATGTAAGATATGTTCAGAAGTTTTATTCTTGCCAAATACTTTGGTGTTTACCTGTAATTTCACAGTGGAGAAAAACTTCATGAAGGTAATAAATCTTGGAAAGTAATTTTTTATATTCTTCATCCTTTAGTGAATATGAGGGGCATTCACACTTATGAGAAACTGGGCATGTATGGAATATCAGAATTGCTTCCCTGAAGCCTGTCAAAGACATGGCTTTCTGGGTGGTTCTCTAGAACTATTTTGGAAGTTTCTCATACCCCACTGCTCATTCCTGGCATGGTATGTCTTTATCCTATAGCAACACCACTCTAGTTGCTATACATCCTCTGGGTTACAACTGACCTAAAGTGGGCCTTCAGGATTCAGACAATCCTGTTTTAACAGTGTAGATTCTCTTTTTGGTTTGTCATATTCTTAGACATGGTCCACCTGTAGTGGTTCACACTGTCCAAGGTAAAAGTTATAATACGGCTTTAAAATGTAAAAATACTCTTGTTCCTCTTTTCAAACCTGATCTTTTCAGGTAAATGGTCAGGGTTGAAGAAGGGTCTGAGTGGAGAAAGGGTGAACTAACAGATAGTAACATAAGATACCGTGATTTCATGGCCATGGAGGGACACCCATAACCCTTCACCTGGAGAGGTGGGAACTCTTGTACTATCAGGCAGTGCAGAGAGGTGGTGGGAACCACGAATGTTGTCTTTGATGCCACTGTTTGGCAAAGCAATCATATATGCCTGACTCAGTTAACTGCTATGATTGGCAGTATGACCCATTTCTGGGTTTTCATTTTGCCCATGTGCTATGAAAACAAAAACTCCTGTGAACATGGATGATCATGATATTCTGCTGTGCTTGACACCATCACTGGCACTTCCTGAATGTGGCCCTGGAATACATACACACAAAAGCTGCATAACCAGGTTCCAGTCTGAGTGGTACAAATTTAAATATTTCTGTTATATCATGTACAGCCATTAAGGCTGTTGTTTCTTGGTGATTCTTTCTGTGGTTCTTAATCCAGCCAGTGTAATGGTAATCCAAAGCTTCAGGTAAGTTTACCAATCCTGAATCAGCTGGGTGTAATAGCTCATGCCTGTAATCCCAGCAGTTCGGGAAGCCAAGTCAGGTGGATCACTTGGGCTCAGGATTTCAAGACCAGCCTGGGCAACATGGCAAAACCCTATCTCTACAAAAAATACAAAGATTAGCATGGTATGATGGCACGTGCCTGTAGTCCAACCTACTCAGGAGGCTGAGATAGGAGTCTCACTGACCCCAGGGAGGTCATGGCTGCAGTGAGCTCAGATCGTGCCGTTGGACTCCAACCTGTGTGACAGAGGCCTTGTCTCAAAAACAAAAAAAACTGAATCAAGGTCCATGCATTTTCACATTACATGTTTTCTTATGGAGAGGAACGGGTTTTAGAGTGGTTCTCTTGTGGTATGAGTGTGATTATTGTAACCCATCTTTGTTGCGTTTAACTGTTGCCAGTGACACAAAAGACGCAGATTAGTCTTAATTGCCTTGTGTGACTTCTATCACCTCATAGACTGTCCTTAGATGCCATCCTGATTGTCTCAAAACCTATAGGTTCTTCCTGAAACTTTTTCACAGTTGCTGGAGTATGAGCACTTGTGGGTCATGGGTGAGGACAATACTGTAGGTTGGCCTCATCCTGGTGCTTGGACTAATAGTGATGTATCACTAAGAAATGATACTCCAGTCTCATAGCCTAGAAATTGCCTAGCTTCAGGAGCTGATTTCCTTTTTTATTTTTTTTAGAAGCTGATTTCTGATAAAGTCACTTGATCTTTGTATACTGAATTTTACTAGAAGCCTTGTTCAACATTCTTTAACATCCTAGTTTTATGTATTGTTTTGAGTTTTCCATATTTCATATCATCTGTAACTGACTTAACTTGTAACCTTCGGTCATTTATGTCTTGTCTAGGCAGAAAAGACTAGAATAATAACTAGAAGTAGTAAAACAAGCATACTTTTATTTCTAATCCTAATGGCAGATGTTTCCATCATTACTAATCACTGTATTGGTTGCTGTAGATTTTTAAAAGGTCAAGGCTTTTTTCTACTTTTCATTGTTTAGGGAATCTTTCCCATGAATGGCTTAAGAATTTATTGAATGCTTTCCCCTGATTCCTCTTTGATGATCTTGCCTTACTCAGAAAATTCAAGTACCTGGGACTGACTGAACCTGCCCTTGATAGATACCTAATATTTAAATGTGTAAGTAAATAAAAGATTTTTTTAAATGTGGAAAGATAACTGATTGACATTCCAATGTTATATCATCTTGTAATTCCAGAAAAATGCCATTTGAGTATAATGGGTTAACTTTTCTTTTGCTAGAATATTTTATATACCTATAGTGTAAAGATTTTTAAAAAATATTATTAACATTGGCATATAATATTTGCTGAGACCAGGTCAGTCATGGAGACCACAATCCAGTGGCACTAGAGAAATAAAGACACAGACATAGAGATAGAGTGCAAAGTGGGATCAGGGGGCTAACAGCCTTCAGAGCTTGACAGCCTCGAACAGAGTTTGACCCACCTATTTATTGACAGCCTGTGATAAACATCATTTCTGCAGTATATAGATTAACTGAAAGTATTCTTTAAGGAGAACAAAGAGACAGGCTCTGGCTTGTTATCTGCAGCAGGAACATGTCATTAAGGCACAGATTGCTCATGCCATTGTTTGTGGTTTAGGAACACTTTAAGCGGTTTTCTGCCCTGGGTGGACCAGGTGTTCCTTGCCCTCATTCTGATGAACCAGCAACCTCTAGTGTGTGCATCATAACCATCACGAGCATGTCACAATGCTGCAGAGATCTTGTTTATGACGTTTCTCATGGCCTGTTTATGGGCAGGCTTGGGGCCTATTCCCAGCATGTCCCCCTTTTTGTTTTTCCAGGGCAATAAAAGCAAAGGTGGCTTTATCACAGTGAGCTACTTCTTGCAGGAGTCGGGATCTGCATCTGTAGACTACACAAAGACAACACAGATTAATAGCACAACCATCATAGAAATCACAGAGCCTCCAAGTGTTTTTATCCATTTCATGGGATTTATGGCTGCCAATCCATCTGTAGCTCCTTCAAGTGTGCCAGTTCCTGGCATTAAGGTCAGGTGTGCCTGGGATGCTTGAAATACTTGTTCTCTTAATTTTGCAACATCCAAAGACAAGTCTGCAGAGTGTCCTTCTGGATGCTTTTTAAAATTCTTTCCCATTCATGCTGTGATTCATTATAATAGTGAGGAGTGATACAACAGTCACAAGTATTCCAGTCGCATTTCAGCTGCATTCTGTATTCCAAACTAGCTACTCGATCTCCCAGCCACATTACAGTTGGTTGGAGATCATTGTTTTGATTAACTATCTTTTGGTCTATTTTAGTTTGAGAGTTCCACAGCAGAGTAGAGTTCTTTTGCCATTTATTTACAAAATCTGCTGTCTGCACTGATGAATGTAGTGCAACTCCAGCTACTGCAGCAGTAGCTGTGACAGCAATCAGTCCCATAATAATCAAGATTAAAGTAGCAATGAAACACCGAGAGCTTCTTAGAATTTTCTGAAGAATTTCAGTAATATGTACAGAGGGAGAGGCTTCCCAAGGATGGGAAAGCTTCACCAGTAACAATACTCCTTCTCGAGCTCTCACTACTAGGATAGAATGATTAGTATTAAATAAGGAAGAGTTCACATAAGAGAACAATCTACCTTCCTGGCAAGTTACATGATAATTAGGGGTGTCAAATTTTAGATCACCCATTACCAACAAAAGGAGGGTGAACACAACATTGTATCCAAATTTTCTTGTTTTCAACAAGTTCTAAAATGTAATTAGGATTATATTATGATGGCATAGTATATTTTCCTACCCAAATCTTGATCTTATCAAGAGCTATTAATAGTTTCCACAAATCCTTCTGTTTAGCTCCTACAGTGGGCCATATCATTTGAGGTTGAGGTGCCACTATACCGCCATATTTCCAGTTAATAGGAACTCTTGCCATACTTATCATTTTTACCATCTGATCATTTTGTTCAGACGAGCTGAACATAATGTGGCCATCGCATGCAGACAGAGGTGCAATTCATGCTAAACATCCCCTTAGGGGACCAATCAATAATGATTCCATAGGAAACATGCAGCACCTCTACCTGTTCTGCAATGCAATCTTCCCAAACGAGCATGTTCATTTTTTCTGACCAGGTCCAATCCTGTTTACAAATAGGTTTTTGAGTGCGGTGTGCCTCAATTAGAGGAGCAGATTCATTATGGTAAATACTGAGATCAGAAAGCATGTGTAACTGTGCCATAGAGTGATTACGTCCAGGCATTATTGCCAGCCAAGATTGATACTGAGGGGGTAGGCAACTAGCAGCCTTTCCCAAACAGATGGGCAGATGTTTAAATCCTAAAGAAATATTCATAACAGTTCCTTCCTCATGTGGGTGAGATGGGCCTCTATCATCTGTAGGAACAGGCATCCAAGAGCTATCATTAGTGTATACCTCCACTAGGAGGGTCCAGCCAAGTTACAGGCCATAGAAGTGGTGGAAAAGGTAAATATGCCCAATGAGTATAACTGCCCTCTGTGTCAGCCCTTGCTGAAGGAATACTCATGGCAATGGTGATCACCACTATCATAGCTATCATTAAATTACTCATTGTGACTGGTTGTCCTGCTTTCCTCAGGTTTTCTTTGCCATCTGTGACAGCTTCTTGATCTGTCCCCAGGTAGGTGGCTGCGTTCAATGAGTGTTGCTCGTGACAGCTGGGGGTCATCCTCAGTGTCAACTTGGATAATGCTGCCACGAGTGGGTCTTTAGGATCCTCCCCAAACCTCTTCCTGGTTATCTGGCTTATAGTACGGCTTTAGATATCTCGATGGCACCCAGATTGGCTGTTGATTCGGTCCTGGAGAAACACAAGCATAACCTCTGCCCCATGTTATTATTTTACTTGTTTCCCAACCTTTTGTTATTGGGTCTTTCCACCAAACCCATTGTTCCACTTCTGTGTTGGTAGAAGGGCTGAGGCAGGGCCTGCTTGTCTGACATAATGTAAAAGAGTCTTGGAACTTGTCCTGGGTCCAGGGTCCAAAACCCCTCGTGGCCTATGGAACACCAAGCTCTGTGCCTAAGGGTGGAAGGCTGCCCCGCTGCACTACAGTCTAAGCCCAGGGCATAAAACCCCTTGTGGCTCATAAATCAATTGTATCTTGAGTTAGAAGAACCTATTCTCCATTATCTCAAGTAGCAGAGCATATGCTAAACCATCACAGCTACACTTGAGGCACCACTACCTTTCTACCCCCACGTCCTCACCTGTCTACCCCCATATCTGCACATCCTCACCACCTGCTTCTTTGATCACCAATAGCGTGGGTTCCCAGAGCTCGGGGCCTTCACAGCCTCCATACTAGCATTGGCCCCCTGGACCCACCCTATGAACTCTTAACTTGTCTCATTCTTTGACTCTGCCATACTTCATAGCCCCCATGGCCTGGTGTTCGGTCTGATCACCCCAACATAATAGGGCTTTAGATGTGTTGATGGCACCCAAATTGGCTGTTGATTCGGTCCTTTAGAAACACAAGCATAACCTCTGCCCCATGTTATTATTTTACCTGTTTCCCAATCTTTTGTTATCGGGTCTTTCCACCAAACCCGTTGTTCCACTTCTGCCTTTTTAGCTGTCTTCTGTAAATGTTTTTCATCTGCTGATAACAATCGGCCTTTAGGCAGGCTCAAAAAAATAATGCTAGATTTAGTTGCATGTGCAGAGTCCTATAGTCACCGTCTCCCCCTTTCTGTTTTTGCAACTGCTGTTTTAGGGAGAGATTCATTCTTTCCACTATGGCTTGTCCTTGAGAATTATATGGGATACCAGTAATGTGTTCAATATTCCATATAGAGAAGAATGTAGCTAGAGCTTGGCTAGTATAGCTTGGGGCATTATCTGTTTTAATAGAAGCTGGAATGCCCATCACCGCAAAACACCGCAAAAGGTGATGTTTAACACAGGCAGAAGACTCTCCTGATTGGTATGTAGCCCAGACAAAGTGAGAAAAGGTGTCTACACATACATGTACATAAGCTAGTCTCCCAAACGAGGGAACATGTGTGACATCCATTTGCCAAAGAGAATTAGGTTCCAATCCTTGAGGATTAACTCCTCTTGTAAAAGATGAGGAATGCACCATTTGGCAAGTTGGGCATCACTGAATAATAGCTTTAGCTTCTTTCCAGGTAATGCTGTATCTGTGTTTGAGACTGGAGACATTAACGTGTTAAATTGTGGAAGTGTCTAGCATTAGATATTGCAGTAGCAACTAGGCGATCAGCCATTTGTTTTCCTGCAGTTGAAGATCCTGGAAGAGGTGTATGAGCCCTAATGTGAGTGATGTAAAAAGGGTGCATTCTACTCCTAACTGCTGTTTGCAATTGGGTAAATAAAGTCATCAGTTGCTCCTGTGTGTAGAATCATAGCTGAGCATTTTCAACTAACTGTGTAGAATGAACCACATATGAAGAATCAGAAATCACATTAATAGGCATATTAAAAGCAGTCAATGCCTCAATTACAGCCTCAAGCTCTGCTTTTTGAGCTGAAGTATAGGGCGTCTGAAAAACTTTACTTTTCGATCCAGAATAAGAGGCTTTACCATTACTAGACCCTCCTGTGAAGACATTCTCAGTACTTTCAATTGGTTTGAATTTAGTTATTTTAGGGAGAATCCAATTAGTTAATTTCAAAAATTGAAAGTTTCATGTTAGGAAATGGTTATTGAGAATACCCACAAAGTCAGCTAAATGGGCTTGACAAGTAAGACTATTTACAAAAGCTTGCTGTATTTGTGTCTTTGTGAGAGGGACAATAATTTTTCCAGGATCATATCCATGTAATTTAACAATCTGAGTTCTCCCATTTCCTATCATAGTAGCAATTTGATCCAAATAAGGAGTCAAAGTCCGTGAATTAGTATGTGGAAGGAAAAGCCACTCTACAAGATCTTGCTCTTGAACAATAACACCAGTAGGTGAATGATGAGTTGGAAAAGTTAGCAAATCTAGATTATTCTCTGGATCTATTCTATTTATTTGGGCCTTATGGACTTGCTTTTCGATTAGTTGCAGCTCTGTCTCAGCCTCTTTTGTTAATTGCCAAGGGCTTGTGACACTAGGATCTCCTCTAAGGATAGAAAACAGATTACTCATGGCATAAGTCAGAATGCCTAGAGCAGGCCATATCCAATTAATATACCCTAGTAAATTTTGAAAGTCTGATTCAATGTTTTCAATTGATCCTACATATGGCTACTTTCTGTGGCACTATTGTGGTGACATTTACTAAGGCCCCCAAGTAGAAGTAAGGAGTAGTAGTCTGAATTTCATTAGGAGCTGTAATTAAACTGGCACAAGAAATTGAATTTTCCAAGTGATCATAACATTGGAGTAATATTTTCAGAGTGGGGGAAGCACAAAGAGTATCATCCATATAATGAATAATGTAACACTGTGAAAATCTTTTATGAGTAGGTTCAATTGCTTGCCCTACGTAAGTCTGGCAAATTGTTGGACTGTTTAACATGCCTTGTGCAACACTTTCCAATTAAAATGCTTAGCAGGCTGCAGGTTGTTTACCGCAGGAATCGTAAATGCAAACTGTTCACAGTCCTGCTGAGCTAAGGGGATAGTAAAGAAACAAGTCTTTTAAATCTATGACTATTAAAGGCCAGTTTTTTGGAATCATAGCAGGAGAAGGCAGTCCTGGCTGTAATGCCCCCATAGGTTATATAGCTGAATTAATGGCCCTTAAGTCAGTTAACATTCTCCATTTACCGGGTTTTGTCTTAATTACGAAAACTGGGGAATTCCAAGGGGAGAGCGTTTGAGCTATATGTTCCTTTTGAAGCTGTTCTTTGACTAGTTCATTTAAAGCCTCCAGTTTCTCTTTACTCAGCGGCCACTGTTCTATCCATATTGGCTTGTCTGTCAGCCATTTTAACAGGATAGGCTCTGGAGGCTTAACGGTGGCCACCATCAAAAATGGTATCCTAAGTCTTGGCGGGAACTTTGTCTTTCCGCTTGAAGAGGTTGCTTCAAACCTTGCAAATTTTTTCCTAGTTCCATACCAGGGACATACCCCATTTCATGCATCATATGTTGACTTTGAGGGCTGTATAATTGCTCAGGAATTAGAACTTGTGCTCCCCATTGTTGTAATAAATTTATGGGGGGAGAGCCCCCATAAATTTATAGGTATAGAAGTTATAATTGGTTGAATAGTCCCAGGTTGTTCATCGGGCCCTTTACAATGCAAAGTATAACTACTTTGATATACTTCAGGGGCTTCATCAACTCCAACTGTGTTAGATTGAGTGGGCTGAATTGGCCATGCAGACGGCCAGTGATGCAGAGATATGATTTAACTGTCCGCTCCTGTATCTACCAAACCTTTAAATTTCTTTCCCTGAATACTTATTTCACAGGTAGGACGGTTATCAGTAATTTGATTTACCCAGTAGGTGGCTCTCCCTTGTTTATTTGTACTGCCAGATCCCCTTGTTCTTTTAGTTTCACTTTTTCCTAGTCCCACATATGCTAAAAACAGAAGCTGCACTATATGCTCTCCCAGTTCTGCCTTTTGAGGAACGGAGGTAGATATAACGATTTGAATTTCCCCATTACAATCCAAATCAATTACTCCTGTATGAACCTGCACTCCTTTTAAATTTAAACTAGATCTTCCCAGAAGTAGTCCTACCATTGCTGCTGGCAGAGGTCTGCAGACTCCTGTTGGTACTTTCTGCAGTGGCTTTCCAGGCAGGAGACTCACAGTCCTGGTGCAACACAGATCTACTGTGGCACTACCAGCTGTGGTGGGGGACAAGCATTATACAGGGGTGAGGGAGTGGCCTGAGCCAGGAATGCCCTGGTTTGGAATGTGGCCCGGGATTGGCCCCTCATGGCGTTTCTCGAAATTGGGTTTCCATCTTTATCAAATTTAGAATGACACTGATTGGCCCAATGCTTTCCTTTTTTATACTTCAGGTATAGATCTGGTTCAGCAGTTTTCTTTTTTCCATCAATGGGCCGTTGGACCCTCTGATTTTTTCTACATTCTCTATTCGTATGCCCATGTTTCCCACAGTTGAAACAAGCTCCAGGAAATGGAGCATTTCCTTTACCCACTCTGTCCTCCCATGGCTTGCACTAACAGAGTAGCTTTATGCAGATTACCTCCAATACTGTCACAGGCCTTGACATAACTAAATGTGCTTTCCCTTTAATAGGTCACAGAGCAGCGTGGCACTTGGGATTAGCATTGTCAAAAGCTAATAACCGCAACACTATATCCTGAGCAGTTGAATCTGCAATCACCTTTTTAAGAGACTCCTGTAACCGAGCTATAAAATCTGCATAGGGTTCTTTCGGCCCCTGCTTAACAGCACTAAAAGAAGGGTATTGTTCTCCACCGGAAGAGATTTTTTTCCCAAGCTCTAATGCACACTCCTCTAAGCTGATGTATAGCATCATCCTGCATGACCACTTGTGCGTCTGATGCAGCCCAGCCACCAACTCTCAAAAGTTGGTCAGTAGTTATATTAATTGGAGGTTGAACTTGTGCACTGCAGGCAGCTTGAGTAGAAGCTTCATCTGGCCACCAGGTCTTAAACTGTAAAAACTGAGCAGGAGCCAGACAGGCTTAAATAAGAGCGTCCCACCAATGGGAATCATCTGACTGGAGGTAGCCACATTCTTTAACAGACCCATCACAAAAGGAGAACCTGGTCCATACTGATTGATAGCCTGTTTAAACTCTTTCAGTAATTTAAAGGGAAAAGCCTTAAATGTAGCCATAACATTCCCCTGTTGATCTGGGGGGTGTATCCTAACAGGGAACTGCCAAGCCTCTAAATTACCCTCTTCTAGCTTGCTGAATTCCTGCCTGAATAGAACTGAGGGCAGTTGCTCAGGGCGCTGCTTGAACAGTTGTTGGGGAGACTACTTTTTGCTCAGTGTCCTCCGGAAAAGAAAGATCCAGAGGGTCAGGCCATTCTCTATCTTCAAGGTATTGAGGGGGTGCTGAGGGGCAGGGACAAGCTTCTCCTTCTTGGGTCTCTTATAAGTGGTGGACAGATCTGTTCTTTTATCTCTTCCACAACATTATCACTCTCCCCCTCTTGTCTCCCTCCTCCTCATCAGTGTGAAAAGGTTCCAAGGTGGAATGAATCAGAGCCCACACTGACTAGACAGTTACAGGAATATCCTCAGTGCCATCTTTATATGCCTTTTTCAGTGTGCTGCCTACCTCCTCCCAGACCTCTACCTCCATAGTTCCTCAGTTGGGAAACCAGGGGCAATATTTCTCTACCACACTAAAAAGCTGCATAAGTCGGCTAGTGCTAACTTTCACTCTTCCTTTTCTGAGGAGCTGCCGAAGCAGACTCAATTGTGCCTGCTTGACCCTTGTCCCATTGTTACCCTGATGCTTCTGAGCTCCCCTTCTTACTCGCCACGGGTTGCTTAAGAGTACTCAGGTGTCCTCCAGCATAGTTCCACGTTCTCCAACTATCGCTCTGGTGACCCTTTGACCCAGGTTCGGGCCCATGATTGGGCGCCACTTGCTGAGAACAGCTTGGTCATGGAGACCCCAACCCAGCGGTGCTAGAGGAATAAAGACACAGACACAAAAATAAGAGTGCAAAGTGGGATCAGGGGGCTAACAGCCTTCAGAGCTGACAGTCTCAAACAGAGTTTGACCCACCTATTTATTGACAGTAAACTCATGATAAACATCATTTCTGCAGTTTATAGATTAACTGAATGTATTCTTTATGGAGAACCAAGGGACAGGCTCTTGCTTGTTATCTGCAGCAGGAACATGTCATTAAGGCACAGATTGCTCATGCCATTGTTTGTGGTTTAGGAATGCCTTGAGCAGTTTTCTACCCTGGGTGGGCCAGGTGTTCCTTGCCCTTATTCTGGTGAACCAGCAACCTCCAGTGTGTGCATCATGGCCATCATGAGCATGTCACAGTACTGCAGAGATCTTGTTTATGGCCAGTTTCTCATGGCCTGTTTATGTTCAGGCTTGGGGCCTGTTCCAAGCAATATTCTTTTCTTAGTCTATCATTGCCTGTTTTTTTGTATGAAGGTTAGGGTTGGCATATTTTCTCCTTTCCTTAACTCATACAGTACTTTCTTATTACAAGTATTATCAGTCACAATTCACTGGCAGAATCAGCTGAATCTGGATTACTTGTTGCCGTTGTTATGGGATTTTATTTTCATGTTTTGGAATGAATTCAAAGCATGGACTCAATTATTTTTATATTTTGTAGGCACTAGTAAGGTTTCCAATTTCATCTTTTTAAAGTTTTTATTTATTCTTTTCCAATTTCATCTTAAGTCTGTTATGGCAAGAGTTGTTTTTATAGGTAGTTTTGTATTTTAAAATTTATGCTCAATGTTTGTAATATTTTCTGATATTTTAAGTATTTGTGGCTTTTGCTGTTACATACCTTTTGCATACCCCTTTTCATTCCTGATATCATTTCCTTGTGCCTTTTCTCCTTTATGAAAAACATTAATATTGCTATAATTTACTTAGTTTTGTTAATTCCTTTCAAAATAAATGGGTTTGATTATTATAGTATATTTTTGGTTTGATTTCTGTAGTAAAGTTGTGTTGACACAACAAATTATCGCAGGATGGCTTAAGCAACAAATTAATTTTCTCAGTGTTATGGAGGCTGTAAATGTTTTCAGGGTGCCAGCATGGTTGGTTTTTGGTGAGGGCATCTTCTTGGCTTGTAGAGTGCTGCTTTCTCATTATCTCTCATTCTGCTGGCTCTCCTTTGGCTGACAGATAGAGCAAACTCTCTTGTGTCTCTTCTTTATAAGGTACTAATACTATCATGAGAGCCCCATCATCATGATCTCATCCAACCCTAATTACCTCTAGAAGCCCCCATATTCAAATATAAACACCTTAGGTATTGGGATTTTGAGATATGAACATTGTGGGGGGAGGAGGGTATATACAGTTCAGTCTATAGTGTTCTATTTTGTTAGTTTCTATTTTTAATTTTTGCTTACATTGTAGTACATTATTTTTTCTGACCTTTAGGTTCAGGGCATACATGTGCATGTTTGTAACATGGGTAAATTGTGTATTGCTGGAGTTTGTGAAATGAATGATCCGTCATCATCCAAGTGGTAAGCATAGTATCCCATAGGTAGTTTTTCAACCCTCTCCTCCCCCAGCCTCCCACCTACCCGCCAGTAGTCTCTAGTGTCTATTGTTCCCATCGTTTTATCCATGTGTACTCATTTAGCTCCCACTTACAAATGAGAACATGTAGTATTTAGGTTTCTGTTCCTGCGTTAATCTGTTTAGGATGATCACCTCCAACTTCATCCATGTTGCTGCAGCGGATATGATATTGTTCTTTTTTATGGCTGTGTAGTATTCGATGGTGTATATGTACTACGTTTTATCCATTCCACTGTTGATTGGCATCTAGGTTGATTCCATGTCTTTGCCATTGTGAATATTGCTGTGATGAATATATGAGTGTATGTGTCTATTTGATAGAAAAATCTATTTTCTTTTGGGTATATACCCAGCAATGGCATTGCTGGTTACAGTGGTAGCTTTGTTATAAGTTCTTTTGAGAAGTCTCCACACTACTTTCCACAGTACATTCCAACCAACAGTGTATAAAAATGTTCCCTTTTCTCTGCATCCTGGCCAACATGTTTTTTGACTTTTAAATAGTAGCCATTATGACTGGTGTGAGATGGTATCTAATTGTGGTTTTGATTTGCATTTCTCTAATGATTAGTAGTGAGCATTTTTTCCTATGTTTATTGGCTGCATGTATGTCTTCTTTTGAGAACTGCCTGTTTATGTTCTTTTGCCCTGCCCCCCCCCCTTTTTTTTGCTTACATGGAGTCTCACTGTGTCACCCAGGTTGGAGTGCAGTGGCATGATCTCCGCTCACTGCAACCTCCGCCTCTCAGATACAAGCGCTTCGCCTGCCTCAGCCTCGTGAGTAGCTGGGATTACAGATGTTTGCCACCATGCCCAGCTAATTTTTGTATTTTTGGTAGAGATGGGGGTTTCACCATGCTGGCCAGGCTGGTCTCAAACTCCTGAATTCAAGTTATCCTCCTGTCTTGGCCTCCCAAAGTGCTGGGGTTACAGGTGTGAGACACCGCGCCAAACCATTTGCCCACTTTTTAATGGGATTTGTTTTTTGCTTGTTGAATTAAGTTTCTTATAGATTCTGGATATTAGACCTTTGTCAGATGCATAATTTGAAAATATTTTCTTCTGTAGGTTGTCTAACTCTCTTGATAGTTTCTTTTGCTGTACAGAAGCTATTTAGTTAAATTAGGTCCTACTTATCAATTTTTGTTTTTATTGCAATTGCTTTTAGGGACTTATTCACAGATTCTTTGCTAAGGCTGATATCCAGAATGGTATTTCCTAAGTTTTCTTCTAGGATTGTTACAGTTCTAGGTTTTACATTTAAGTCTTTAATCCATCCTGAATTTTTGTACATGGTGAAAGGTAGGGATCCAGTTTTATTCTTCTGCAGATGGCTAGTGAGTTATTCCCAGTACAATTTATTGAATAGGGAATTATTTCTCTATTGCTTGTTATTGTTGACTTTGTAGATCAGATGGTTGTAGGTATGTGGCTTTTTAAATTTTTTAACCTTGATCCATTGGTGTATGTGTCTGTTTTTGTAACAGTACCATGCTATTTTTGTTACTGTAAGCTTGTAGTGTAGTTTGGAATCAGGTAGGGTGATGTCTCTGGTTTTGTTCTTTTTGCATAGGATTGCTTTGGCTATTTGGGCTCTTTTTAAGTTCTGTATAAATTTTAGAATAGTTTTTTTTTCTAATTCTTTGAAAAATGACATTGAGAGTTTGATAGGAATAGTGTTGAATCTGCACACTGCTTTAGGCACTATGGCCATTTTAATGATACTGATTCTTCCTGTCCATGACCATGGGATGTTTTTCCATTTTCTTTCAGCAGTGTTTTATAGTTCTTCTTGCAGAAACCTTAACCTCCTTGGTTAGATGTATTCCTAGGTATTTTATTTTGTGATTATTGTAAATGGGATTGCATCTTGATTTGGCTCTCAGCTTGAACATTATTGGTGTATAGAAATAGTGATTTGGTGTGGTGGCTCATGCCTGTAATCCCAGCAATTTGGGAGGCTGAGGCACACTGGTCACTTGGAGGCAGGGGTTCAAGACCAGCCTGGGCAACATGGTGAAACCCTGTCTCTAGTAAAAATACAAAAATTATCTGGATATGGTGCTGCATGCCTATAATCCCAGATACTCGGGAGGCTGATGTGCAGAGGTTGCAGTGAGCTGAGATCATGCCACTGCACTCCAGCCTGGGCAACAGCGGGACTGTATCTTTAAAAACAAATAAATAAATGCTGATTTTTATACATTGATTTTTGTATCCAGAACTGAATTGAGTTTTCTAAATTCTGAAGTTGTTTATCAGCTCCAGGGGCCTAGTGTCGGAGTCTTATAGAGTTTTCTTTTTTTTTTTTTATTATACTTTAGGTTTTAGGGTACATGTGCACAATGTGCAGGTTTGTTACATATGTATCCATGTGCCATGTTGATTTCCTGCACCCATTAGCTCGTCATTTAGCATTAGGTATATCTCCTAATGCTGTCCCCGCCCCCCCCACCCCCCACCCCACAACAGTACCCGGAATGTGATGTTCCCCTTCCTGTGTCCATGAGTTCTCATTGTTCAATTCCCACCTATGAGTGAGAACATGCGGTGTTTGGTTTTTTGTCCTTGCGATAGTTTACTGAGAATGATGTTTTCCAGTTTCATCCATGTCCCTACAAAGGACACGAACTCATCATTTTTTATGGCTGCATAGTATTCCATGGTGTATATGTGCCACATTTTCTTAATCCAGTCTATTGTTGTTGGACATTTGGGTTGGTTCCAAGTCTTTGCTATTGTGAATAGTGCCGCAATAAACATACGTGTGCATGTGTCTTTATAGCAGCATGATTTATACTCCTTTGGGTATATACCCAGTAATGGGATGGCTGGGTCAAATGGTATTTCTAGTTCTAGATCCCTGAGGAATCGCCACACTGACTTCCACAATGGTTGAACTAGTTTACAGTCCCACCAACAGTGTAAAAGTGTTCCTATTTCTCCACATCCTCTCCAGCACCTGTTGTTTCCTGATTTTTTAATGATGGCCATTCTAACTGGTGTGAGATGGTATCTCACTGTGGTTTTGATTTGCATTTCTCTGATGGCCAGTGATGATGAGCATTTCTTCATGTGTTTTTTGGCTGCATAAATGTCTTCTTTTGAGAAGTGTCTGTTCATGTCCTCTGCCCACTTTTTGATGGGGTTGTTTGTTTTTTTCTTGTAAATTTGTTTGAGTTCATTGTAGATTCTGGATATTAGCCCTTTGTCAGATGAGTAGGTTGCAGAAATTTTCTCCCATTCTGTAGGTTGCCTGTTCACTCTGATGGTAGTTTCTTTTGCTGTGCAGAAGCTCTTTAGTTTAATGAGATCCCATTTGTCAATTTTGGCTTTTGTTGCCATTGCTTTTGGTGTTTTAGACATGAAGTCCTTGCCCACGCCTATGGCCTGAATGGTATTGCCTAGGTTTTCTTGTAGGATTTTAATGGTTTTAGGTCTAACATTTAAGTCTTTAATCCATCTTGAATTAATTTTTGTATAAGGTGTAAGGAAGGGATCCAGTTTCAGCTTTCTACATATGGCTAGCCAGTTTTCCCAGCACCATTTATTAAATAGGGAATCCTTTCCCCATTTCTTGTTTTTGTCAGGTTTGTCAAAGATCAAATAGTTGTAGATATGCGGCATCATTTCTGAGGGCTCTGTTCTGTTCCATTGATCTATATCTCTGTTGTGGTACCAGTACCATGCTGTTTTGGTTACTGTAGCCTTGTAGTATAGTTTGAAGTCAGGTAGTGTGATGCCTCCAGCTTTGTTCTTTTGGCTTAGGATTGACTTGGTGATGCGGGCTCTTTTTTGGTTCCATATGAACTTTAAAGTAGTTTTTTCCAATTCTGTGAAGAAAGTCATTGGTAGCTTGATGGGGATGGCATTGAATCTATAAATTACTTTGGGCAGTATGGCCATTTTCACATTGATTCTTCCAACCCATGAGCATGGAATGTTGTTCCATTTGTTTGTATCCTCTTTGATTTCATTGAGCAGTGGTTTGTAGTTCTCCTTGAAGAGGTCCTTCACATCCCTTGTAAGTTGGATTCCTAGGTATTTTATTCTCTTTGAAGCAATTGTGAATGGGAGTTCACTCATGATTTGGCTCTCTGTTTTTCTGTGATTGGTGTACAAGAATGCTTGTGATTTTTGTACATTGATTTTGTATCCTGAGACTTTGCTGAAGTTGCTAATCAGCTTAAGGAGATTTTGGGCTGAGACAATGGGATTTTCTAGATATACAATCATGTCATCTGCAAACAAGGACAGTTTGACTTCCTCTTTTCCTAATTGAATACCCTTTATTTCCTTCTCCTGCCTGATTGCTCTGGCCAGAACTTCCAGCACTATGTTGAATAGGAGCGGTGAGAGAGGGCATCCCTGTCTTGTGCCAGTTTTGAAAGGGAATGCTTCCAGTTTTTGCCCATTCAGTATGATATTGGCTGTGGGTTTGTCGTATATAGCTCTTATTATTTTGAGATACGTCCCATCAATACCTAATTTATTGAGAGTTTTTAGCATGAAGGGTTGTTGAATTTTGTCAAAGGCCTTTTCTGCATCTATTGAGATAATCATGTGGTTTTTGTCTTTGGTTCTGTTTATATGCTGGATTACATTTATTGATTTGCATATGTTGAACCAGCCTTGCATCCCAGGGATGAAGCCCACTTGATCATGGTGTATAAGCTTTTTGATGTGCTGCTGGATTCGGTTTGCCAGTATTTTATTGAGGATTTTTGCATCAATGTTCGTCAAGGATATTGGTCTAAAATTCTCTTTTTTGGTTGTGTCTCTGCCTGGCTTTGGTATCAGGATGATGCTGGCTTCATAAAATGAGTTAGGGAGGATTCCCTCTTTTTCTATCGATTGGAATAGTTTCAGAAGGAATGGTACCAGTTCCTCCTTGTACCTCTGGTAGAATTCAGCTGTGAATCCATCAGGTCCTGGACTCTTTTTGGTTGGTAAGCTATTGATTATTGCCACAATTTCAGAACCTGTTATTGGTCTATTCAGAGATTCGACTTCTTCCTGATTTAGTCTTGGGAGGGTGTATTTGTCGAGGAATTTATCCATTTCTTCTAGATTTTCTAGTTTATTTGCATAGAGGTGTTTGTAGTATTCTCTGATGGTAGATTGTATTTCTGTGGGATTGGTGGTGATATCCCCTTTTTCATTTTTTATTGCATCTATTTGATTCTTCTCTCTTTTCTTCTTTATTAGTCCTGCTAGCGGTCTATCAATTTTGTTGATCTTCTCAAAAAACCAGCTCCTGGATTCATTAATTTTTTGAAGGGTTTTTTGTGTCTCTATTTCCTTCAGTTCTGCTCTGATTTTAGTTATTTCTAGCCTTCTGCTAGCTTTTGAATGTGTTTGCTCTTGCTTTTCTAGTTCTTTTAATTGTGATGTTAGGGTGTCAATTTTGGATCTTTCCTGTTTTCTCTTGTGGGCATTTAGTGCTATAAATTTCCCTCTACACACTGCTTTGAATGTGTCCCAGAGATTCTGGTATGTTGTGTCTTTGTTCTCGTTGGTTTCAAAGAACATCTTTATTTCTGCCTTCATTTCATTATGTACCCAATAGTCATTCAGGAGCAGGTTGTTCAGTTTCCATGTAGTTGAGCGGTTTTGAGTGAGTTTCTTAATCCTGAGTTCTAGTTTGATTGCACTGTGGTCTGAGAGACAGTTTGTTATAATTTCTGTTCTTTTACATTTGCTGAGGAGAGCTTTACTTCCAACTATGTGGTCAATTTTGGAATAGGTGTGGTGTGGTGCTGAAAAAAATGTATATTCTGTTGATTTGGGGTGGAGAGTTCTGTAGATGTCTATTAGGTCCACTTTATGTAGAGCTGAGTTCAATTCCTGGATATCCTTGTTAACTTTCTGTCTAGATGATCTGTCTAATGTTGACAGTGGGGTGTTAAAATCTCCCATTATTATTGTGTGGGAGTTTAAGTCCCTTTGTAGGTCATTCAGGACTTGCTTTATGAATCTGGGTGCTCCTGTGTTGGGTGCATATATATTTAGGATAGTTAGCTCTTCTTGTTGAATTGATCCCTTTACCATTATGTAATGGCCTTCTTTGTCTCTTTTGATCTTTGTTGGTTTAAAGTCTATTTTGTCAGAGACTAGGATTGCAACCCCTGCCTTTTTTTGTTTTCCATTTGCTTGATAGATCTTCCTCCATCCCTTTATTTTGAGTCTATGTGTGTCTGTCTTATAGAGTTTTCTATGTACAGACTCATATCAACAGTAAAGACAAATAGTCTTATTTGGGTGCCTTTTATTTCTTTGACTGATTGCTCTGGCTGGGACTCCTAGTACTATGTTGAATAGCAGTGGTTAGAGTGCACATCCTTGTCTTTTCTTTTTTTTTTTTTTTTTTTTTGAGACAAGGTCTTGCCCTATCACCCAGGCTGGAGTGCAACAGCATGATTTTGGCTCACTGCAACCTCTGCCTGCTGGGTTCAAACGATTCTCCTGCCAGAGCCTCCCAAGTAGTTGGAATTACAGGCGCCTGCCACTGCACCCAGCTAATTTTTGTATTTTTAATAGAGACAGGGTTTCACCATCTTGGCCAGGCTAGTCTTGAACTCCTGACCTCATGATCCACCTGCCTCAGTGTCCCAAAGTGCTGGGATTACAGGCAAGAGCCACCGTGCCTGGCCTTTTTTCAGTTTTTTCCTTTTTTTTTTTGAGACAGAATTTTGCTCTTGTTGCCTAAGCTGGAGTGCAATGGCGCGATCTTGGCTCACTGCAACCTCCACCTCCTGGGTTCAAGGCTCATTTTTGGACTTTTAGCAGAAACGAGGTTTCACCATGTTAGCCAGGATGGTCTCGAACTCCTCACCTCAGGTGATCCACCCACCTTGGCTTCCCAAAGTGCTGGGATTACAGGCATGAACCACTGTGCCCAGCCTTTTCAGTTCTTAAGTGGGGTGCTTCCAGCTTTTGCCCATTTAGTATGATGTTGGCTGTAGCTATGTCATAGATGGCTCTATCATTTTGAGATATGTTCCTTTTTTGTTTTTTCACTTCATATGGTGCTGACTTTCTAAGTTTTTGCTGTAGGTGTTTTAGCACTCCAAACATTTCTCTTAACCCTGCTTTAGCTGCATCCCAGAGATTTTAGTATATTGTTTCTTTGCTTTTATTAATTTCAAAGAATTCTTAAATTTCCACCTTAATTTAGCTGTTTACCCAAAAATCATTCAGAAGCAAGTTGTTCAATTTCCATGTAATTGTGTGATTTTGACAGATCTTGGTATTGATCTTTATTTTTATTTCTATTTCACTGTGGTCTGAGAGTATGGTTGGTATGATTTTCAAATTTTGAATGAATTTATTGATACTTGCTTTATGGCTGAGAATGTGGTCTTTGAGTGTTCTGTGTGCAGATGAGAAGAATATGTATTTGTGGTTGATGGGTAGAATGTTCTGTGGATATCTATTAAGTCCAATTGGTGAAGTTTCAAATTGAAGTCCAGAATTTCTTTGTTAGTTTTCTGCCTCAGTGATCTAACACTGCCAGTGGGGTGTTGAAGCCTGCCACTATTCTTGTTTGGCTGTCTTTTTGTAGGTCTAGAAGTACTTGTTTTATGAGTGCGAATGCTCTAATGTTGGAGGTTGTCATCTTGTTGGATTGAACCCTTTATCATTATATAGTGCTCTTTGTCCTTTTTTCCTGTTGTTGGTTTAAAGTCTATTTTATCCAAGAAAAGAATAATGATCCATGCTCTCGTTTTGCATTTGCATGATAGCTCTTTCTCCCACTTTTTGAGTCCATGGGTGTCTCATATGTGTGAGATAGGTCTCTTGAAGATAACAGAAGGATGGTACTTGTTGCTTTTATCCAGATTGCCACTCTGTCCCTTTTAAATGGGGTGGTAAGACCATTTACATTCAAGGCTAATATTGATATGTGAGGATCTGATCCTATTATGAAGCTGTTAGGTGGTTGTTTTATAGTTTCTATTTTGTTTTTGCTTCAAAAGGTCTGTGGGCTGTGTACTTAGGTTTGGTTGCTTTGTGGTAGCAGGTATCATTCTTTTGTCTTCATGTTTAGAACTCCGTTAAGGGGCCGGGTGCAGTGGCTCATGCCTGTAATCCCAGCAGTTTGAGAGGCTGAGGAGGGTGAATCACCTCAGGTCAGGAGTTCGAGACCAGCCTGACCAACATGGAGAAACCCTGTCTCCACTTAAAAAAAAAAAAAAGAAAAAAGAAAAAAAAGCTGGGTGTGGTGGCTCATGCCTGTAATCCCAGCTACTCGGGAGGCTGAGGCAGGAGAATCACTTGAACCCGGGAGGCAGAGGTTGCCATGAGCCAAGATTGCATCATTGCACTCCAGCCTGGGCAACAAGAGTGAAATGTCTGAAAAACAAACAAACCCCCCCCACCACACAAAAACTCCATTAAGGATTTATTGTAAGGCTGGTCTAGTGGTAATGAAATCCCTTAGTGATTGCTTGTCTTTAGAAATGTTATTTATTCTATTATTATGAAGCTTAGTTTGGTCAGGTTTGAAATTCTTGGTTGGAGTTTCAAGAATGATGAAAATAGGCCCCCAGTCTTTTCTGGCTTGTAGGGTTTCTCCTGAGGAGTCTGCTATTAGCCTGATGACGAGATTCCCTTTGTACCTGATGTGCCGTTTACTCTAGCTGCCTTTAAGCTTTTTTCTCTAGCGTTGACCCTAGGCTGGTGACTATATGTCTTGGTGGTGTTCGTTTTATGTAGTATCTGGCAATGTTGTCTGGATTTCTTATATATGGATGGCTACCTCTCTAGCACAATTAGGGAAATTTTCTTAAATTATTCTCTCAAGTATGGTTTCCAGGTTGCTTACTTTTTCTCCTTCTCTCCCTGGAATGCCAGTAATTTGTAAATTTGATCACTTTACATCATCCCATATTTCTTGGAGACTTTGCTCATTACGTTTTTTTCTTTGTGTTTGTCTGACTGGGTTAGTTGAAAGACCAGTCTTCAAGCTTTGAAATTCTGCTGCTTGGTATAGTCTGTTGATGAAGCTTTCGATTTTATTTTAAAATTCCTTAAGTGAGGTTTTCAGTTCCTGTAGCTTTAATTACTTCTTAAGATGTTTATTTCTTATTTTGTTGATTGCTTTATGTTTGTGTTGATTTTCAATCTTGTCTTGGATCTAGTTGAGTTTCCCTGCAGGCCAAGCTTTGAATTCTCCACCTGTCATCTCTGTGCCTCCATTTTGGAAAGGGACCATTGCTGTAGAGTGACAGTGATCCTTTGGTGGTATCACAACATTCAGCTTTTTCATGGTGGCAGAATTCTTACACTGTTTCCTTCTCATCTGGAGAGGTTGGGGCTAAAATATAGAATAATGTGCTTCTAATCTGTGTCAGATTGTTGGCAGAATTAATTTTGTTATGGCTGTAGAATTCCTTACAGCTTATTTTGTCAATGCCAGCAACAGAGAGTATTATTATTATTATTATTTTTTTGAGACGGAGTGTCGCTCTGTTGCCCAGGCTGGAGTGCAGTGGCATGATCTTGGCCTACTGCAACTTCCGCCTCCCAGGTTCAAGCGATTCTCCTGTCTCAGCCTCTCGAGTAGCTGGGACTATAGACACGCGCCACCATGCCCAGCTAATTTTTGTATTTTTATCTAGAGACGGGGTTTCACCATATTGGCCAGGCTGGTCTCGAACTCCTGACCTTGTGATCTGCCCACCTTGGTCTCCCAAAGTGCAAGTGTGAGCCATGGCGCCCAGCCATCTGCTATTTTTTAGTCTCTGATATCCAGATCCCCTTTGAAGGGACTCACCTAATTTGGTCAGGTGAATATCCCTAGATATCTCTATACTGTAAGTAAATCAAGTTCTCCTAGGGATATTCTAGGAGATTATTCACTTTGTGTAATGTGTAATCGACTGAATAGGGACTTGAATTGTATCTGCAAAATTCCTTCATTGTTGCCAAATAATGTAATACAGGGTTGACATTGCATCACCTTTGCTATATTTTCTTGATTAGGAGGAAACTGTTTATCCTACCAACACTCAACAGGAGGGGATTATACCAAGGCATACCAGAGTGCAGGACTCATAAGCACCATCTCAGAATTCTGCCTACTATACAGGTACACCCCCTAATGTGGATGAATCTCACAAACATGATGTTGTGAAAGAAACCAGAAGTAACAAGAGAATGCATCCTATATTTTATGTGTGTGTTTGTGTGTGTGTGTGTGTGTGTGTGTGTGTGTGTGTGTGTGTATGACTTGGCAAAATTGGTTCTGGTTTAGGGAAAGGTGGAGTAAATGCGGTTATCCTGTCTGTCCCACTGAATGCAGGATAACACCTGGACAGAATGTGTCAGCTATTTGAAGAATCTAAAAAGTAAATAGCAGCAAGGAGATGGAAAAAAAAAATCAGCTTTTAAAGTACCACCAAGCAGGCAGTAAGTTTACCAGTTTTCCCCCTTCTGGTTTCATCTGGTCTGTACTCAGTGTGGCTGAAAAACCAGAGGCACGTATCATGACCAACATGGAGAGCTCCAGAAGAAGCCCTCTGGTTCTGGTAATATCAACAAGGGGGTGGGAGGGGTGGTTTCTAATGCTCAGTGAGAAAGAGAGGGAGACAAATACCTCAGTTTGTTTTCTCTATTTACTTGGTTCCAGCCTGCAAGCAATCCTGTGGTGGCAATGAGACATACCATCGACTTTGAGAGTTGGACTGTGAGATAGATGACCTTCCGTGTTGTCTAGCCTCCAGGTAGACACAAAGAGTACAACAAAATCTTTGAAAATAAAGCTCCCATTGAAACCACAACTCAGAGTGTTGACTAAAACTTGCAAGCTGAACCCAACTGGGTAACTGTCCAGATTAAAAAAAAAAAAATCAGCCGAGCACAGTGGCTCATGCCTCTAATCCCTGCACTTTGGGAGGCCAAGGCAGGTGGACTACGAGATCAAGAGATCGAGACCATCCTGGCCAACATGGTGAAACCCCGTTTCTACTAAAAATACAAAAATCAGCTGGGCGTGGCAGTGCATGCCTGTAATCCCAGCTACTCAGGAGGCTGAGGAAGGAGAATCGGTTGAACCGGGAGGCAGAGGTTGCAGTGAGCTGAGATCGCATCACTGCACTCCAGCCTGGCAACAGAGCTAGACTCCATCCAAAAAAAAAAAAAATCTACGTTCTCCATAGGACTTAAAGGCCCAGAGTGTTATAATATTCAAAGTGCCCTGAATATAAACCCAAACTATTCAGCATTACTAGTAGCAGTGCCTCACGGGGCTGTGTAACGTACAAAAGGCTAACATTCATGATATTAGAGTCCTAAAAGAAGAGGAAGATGTGTGATGCAATAAGTTTTTGAAAAGGTAACGATGAAAAACTTCTCAAATTTGATGAAAGACACGAATATTCAGATTCAAGAAATTTAATAAACCCAAAACATAACCCCAAAGAAATATAAGCCAAAACATACAATAATTAAAGTTGTGAAAGCTAAAGATAAGTAGAACATCTTGAAATTAGCCTGGGAAGTAATAACATGTTATTTATAAGAGAACGTTTCGTGGCTCATGCCTGTAAAATCCCAACAATACTTTGGGAGGCTAAGGCAGGCAGATCACTTGAACCCAGGAGTTCGAGACCAGTCTAGGCAACATGGAAAAATCCCATCCCTACAAAAAAATTAGCCGGGTGTGGTTGCGTGTGCCTGTAGTCCCAGCTATTTGGGAGGTTGAGATAAGAGAACTGCTTGAGCACAGGAGGTAGAGGCTGCAGTGAACTGTGAGCCTGCCACTGCACTCCAGCCTGGGTGATAGAGTGAGACCCTGCCTCGAAGTAAATAAATAAAAGAACAGTTCAGTTGACTGTGGATTTCTTTTTCCTTCCCTTCCTTCCTTTCCCTCCCTTCCTTCCCCTCCTTTCCTTTCCTCCTTTCCCTCTCTCTTCTCTTTTTTCCTTCCTTCCTTCCTTTCTCCCTTCTTCTCCTTCCTTCCTTTTTCTTTCTCTTTCCTTTCTTCCCTTCCTCCTTCTCTTTCTTTTTTCTTTCCTCTTTCTTTTCTCTTTCTTTCTCCCCCCCTTCTTTCTTTCTTTTTGAGATGGAGTCTCACACTCCAGGCTGGAGTGCAATGGCATGATCTCGGTTCACTGCAACCTCCACCTCCTGGATTCAAGTGATTCTCCTGCCTCAGCCCCCCGAGTAGCTGGGATTACAAGGCGCCTGCCACCGCACCTGTATAATTTTTTGTATTTTTAGTAGAAACGGTTTCACTATGTTCGCCAGGCTGGTCTCGAACTCCTGGCCTCTTGATCACTCCCCCTTGGCCTGGGATTACAGGCGTGAGCCACCGCACCCGGCCGACTGTGGATTTCTTATCAGAAACTATAAAGGGCTGGGCATGGTTACTCATGCTCTGTAATGCCAGCACTTTGGGAGGCCAAGGTGGATCACTTGAGCCCTGGAGTTCAAGGCCGCAGTGAGCTATGATTACATCACTGTGATCCAGCATGGGTGACAGCAAGACCCTGTCTCAAAACAACAAGCAAAACAAACCACCATAGGCCAGGTGCAGTGGCTCACATCTGTAATCCCAGCACTTCTGGAGGCTGAGGTGGGCAGATCACTTGAGGTCAGGAATTCAAGACCAGCCTGGCCAATACGGCAAAACCCTGTCTCTACTAAAAATACAAAAATTAGCTGGGCGTGGTGGCACACATCTATAATCCTAGCTACTGGGGAGGCTGGGCACGAGAATCACTTGAACCTGGGAGTTGGAGGTTACAGTGAGCCAAGATCGTGCCACTGCACTCCAGCCTGGGTGACAGAGTGAGCCTCTGTCTCAAACAAAAAACAAAAAACAAAACAAAAACAAAAAAGCACACCACCATAAAGGCAAAGAGCAAATTAAATGACATTTTTTAAGGGCTGAGAGAAAAGGAACCACCTTAAAGTTTCTTTGGATGGCTATGTGAAATGCTTTCTTAGACTTCTGCCCTCTTAGCTTGTTTGTTACCTGGGTGCAGCCAGCTGCTCAAGCTCCCAGTTCACACCATCTGCACACACAGGAACTGTGTGTGTGTGTGTGTGTGTGTTTCTGTGTGTGTGCATGGTGATTCAAAATGTGGAATGGCTCCCATGTATTCATGTAGCGGAATTGTGTGTAGGCCTGGATTCACATGCCTTTTTCATATCCTTGTGGTCTCCTTAAGGGACTTTTTTTTTTTTTTTGAGACGGAATCTCGCTCTGTCTCCTAGGCTAGAGTTCAGTGGCGCAATCTCGGCTCACTGCAAGCTCTGCCTCCCGGGTTCACACCATTCTCCTACCTCAGCCTCCCCAGTAGCTGGGACTATAGGCACCCAGCAACACGCCCAGCTAATTTTTTTTGTATTTTTAGTAGAGACGGGGTTTCACCATCTTAGCCAGGATGGTCTCGATCTCCTGAACCTGTGATCCGCCCACCTCAGCCTCCCAAAGTGCTGGGATTACAGGCGTGAGCCACTGCACCTGGCCTCCTTAAGGGACTTATATCTCCTTTTCTTTCTTTTTTTTTTTTTGAGAGACTCTCGCCCTATTGCCCAGGCTGGAGTGCAGTGGCACAATCTCAGCTCACTGCAGCCTCCACCTCCTGGGTTCATGCAATTCTCCTGCCTCAGCTTCCCAAGTAGCTGGGATTACAGGCATGCACCACCACGCCCGGCTAATTTTTTGTATTTTTAGTAGAGACGGGGTTTCACTGTGTTAGCCAAGATGGTCTCGATCTCCTGACCTCGTGATCCACCCGCCTTGGCCTCCCAAAGTGATGGGATTACAGGCATGAGCCACATACGTGGCTGGGACTTTTATCTTAATGAAGAGAAAACAAGAGAAAAGGATAGGGGTTGACGTACTGAAACATTAATTTTAGGTAAGGGGAGTTGGTCCTCCAAATATATACTAATTTCAGCCAGGTGGACATGAAATTAAATATCTCAGGCCAGGTATGGTGGCTCATGTCTATAATCCCAGCACATTGGGAGGCTGAGGCAAGCGGATCACTCTGAGTTCAGGAGTTTGAGACCAGCCTGAGCAACATGGTGAAACACTGTCTCCACTAAAAATACAAAAATTAGCCCTGCTTGGTGATGCACGCCTGTAATTCCAGTTACTTGGGAGGCTGAGGCACAATAATCACTTGAACCCAGGAGGCGGAGGCTGCATTGAGCTGAAATTGCACCACTCCAGCTTTGGTGATGGAGTAGACTCTGTCTCAAAAAAAAAGAAAACAAGAAATATCTCAGAGTATTTCACAGAGGTCAACATATTTGAAAATGTGAGGAAACTTTTAAAGCTGTACTGGTCATAGAGCAAAGTGAAGTATAGAATAGAGTCAGACTGCTAGAGTACATGTCTTGCCTCTGCCTCTTGCTGGCTATGTAATTTTGTAGAAGTTGAATGGCCTCTCTTGCCTCAGTCTGATCTTCTGTAAACTGTGGATGAATTTTGTAATAAGCTGCCTGATTTGGTATTGTAAGAATCAAATAAGTGAATGCATCCACTCAAATATGATAAGATTTAGTGGTACTTAGTAAGATTAAATTAGTCCTAGGTAATGATATTTTAAAGAAAACTCATTTATATGCAAATCTTCTAAATACACTTTCTAGCAAAATTCATCCAGTTATGAGAAAAAATAGCACCCTATGACCGGTTTTACTTTAGGATTGCAAGAATGGCTTATTATCAGGAATGTTTTCAACACAACTAATTACTACATTTGAGAGAGAGGAAAGTATTGTGAGGGAAGATGAAAAATTCCACATCCATTTGGAATTTAAAAAGTAAGTGAACAAGGAAAGGAAAATGAATCCAGAATGGAATGGAGAAGTTTATCCACTGATGTGATTTTTTATGTAGGAAATCCTAAGGAATCCACTAAACTATTAAAACTGATAAACAAGTTCAACAAGGTTACAGGTAACAAGATCAACATAGAAAACTCAGTTGTATTTATGTATACTATCATGGCACAAGCCAAAAATGAAATTAAGAAAACAATTCTGGCTGGGCGTGGTGGCTCATGCCTGTAATCCCAGCACTTTGGGAGGCCAAAGCGGGTGGATTGCCTGAGGTCAGGAGCTCAAGACCAGCCTGGCCAACATAGTGAAACCCCGTCTCTACTAAAAATACAAAAAAAAAATTAGCTGGGCATGGTGGCGCATGCCTGTAGTCCCAGCTACTCAGGAGGCTAAGGCAGAAGAATTGCTTGAACCCAGGAGGCGGAGGTTGCAGTGAGCTGAGATGGCACCATTGCACTCCAGCCTGGGCAATAAGAGCGAAACTTCATCTCCAAAAGAAAAAAAAAAGAAAAGAAAACAATTCCATTTATTATAGTATTAAAATAATAAAATACTTGGGAATAAATTTGATAAAGGATGTGTGAGACTTGCATACTGAATACTACAAAATGTTGATAAAGAAGACTAAAAGTAATGGAAAGTCACTCCATGTTCATGGATTAGAATACTTATTATTATTTTTGAGATGGAGTCTTGCTCTGTTGCCCAAGCTGGAATGCACTGGTGCAATCTCGGCTCATTGCAACCTCTGCCTCTGGGTTCAAGCAATTCTCCTGCCTCAGTCTCCTGAGTAGCTGGGATTACTGGCATGTGCCACCATGCCCAACTAATTTTTGTGTTTTTAGTAGATACGGGGTTTTACCATGTTGGCCAGGCTGGTCTTGAACTCCTGACCTCAAGTGATCTGCCCATCTTGGCCTCTCAAAGTGCTGGGATTATAGGCGTGAGCCACCACACCTGACCAAGAATACTTAATATTATTTTTAAGATGGCAGTACTCTCCAAGTTGGTCTATAGATTAAACATAATCCCTATCGAAATTCCAGATGGTGACAGAGTCTTTGCTTTACTCAACTATAGTCAAGCTCCTTAAACTTTTCTTAGGCCCATGTGTACACTTTTGTAAACTGAGTTTTAGCAAGAACCCTGCTAAGCCAGTACAACAAGAACCTACTACCCTCAGTATCAGATCACCCTTGATAGCTGATCAGGTTCCTGAATCTCTACTATCTACCAATTATAGGCTAAAGTGATCAGACATCATGTTAGGTCAGTTTATCCACCGTCCTCCATACCCCTGATATTCCTCTTAGCAATTTTCCATTCACTGACCTTTACTCTTTAACTTGGCTATAAATTCCCATTTGCTCATGCTATAATATTCAGAGTTAGCCTACTCTGTCACCTCCACTGCAAAATCCTATTGCAGTGGTCCCTATACCTAACGTGATGGTACTGAATAAAGTCTGCCTTACTATGCTTTAGCAAGTTCCATTGATTTTTTTTTTAATTTAGCACTGGCTTCATAGCAGAAATTGACAGGCTTATCATAAACTTTATATAGAAATGGAAAGAACAAATAGCCAAACAGCCCTGAAAAAAAGGAACACAGTTGAAGGAGTAATGCTTTTGGATTTCAAAAAGTGCTACAAAATTGTAGTAATCAAAACAACGTGGCACTGGCTTAAGGATAAACATGTAGATTAATGGAATGGAATTGAGAGTCCAGAAGTAAGCCCTCACATATATGGTCAACAGATCTACAAGGCTGCCAGGGTAATTCAATGAAGAATGAAAAGAATGTTTTCAACAAATAGTTCTGGGAGAAATTGATACCATACTGCAAAAGAATGCATTTGGGCTTTTACTACTATACCACATACAAAAGTTAACGGATACCACATTGAGGATTAAGTTAAAAAATTAAAATATTAAAAAACCCCACAAAAGTTAGCTGACAATGGATCAAAGACCTAAACATGTAAGATCTACAATAATTCCCAGAAGTATAGGGAGAAAGTTTCATGATACTGGATTTAGTACTGTTTTCTTAGGTGCAAAAACATTGCAAACAAAAAATTTCATATCAAAAACATTGCAAACAAAAAATTATCAACATTAAACTCGTACTTCAGAGGACACTTATCAATATTATATACTTTAGTATTCTAAAATATTCCATCAAGAAAGGGAAGGAAAATCCATTGAGATAAAATATTTGTAAATCATATATATGGTAAGGACCTCTCTTCAGAATATATAAAGAACTCTTGCAACCCAATGAAATTTTTTTTTTTTTTTTAAGATAGAGAGTTTCACTCTTGTTGCCCAGGCTGGATTGCAATGGCGCCATCTCAGCTCACCACAACCTCCACCTCCTGGGTTCAAGCGATTCTCCTGCCAAGGCCTCCTGAATAGCTGAAATTACAGGCATGTGCCACCATGCCTGGCTACTTTTTGTATTTTTAGTAGAGACAGGGTTTCTCCATGTTGGTCAGGCTGGTCTTGAACTCCCAACCTCAGGTGATCTGCCTGCCTCGGCCTCCCAAAGTGCTGGGATTACAGGCGTGAGCCACTGCACCCAGACTTTTTTTTTTTTTCTTCCCGAAACAGAGTCTGGCTCTGTCACCCAGGCTGGAGTGCAGTGGCATAATCTTGGCTGACTGCAACCTCTTCCTCCTGGGTTCAAGCGATTCTCCTGCCTCAGCCTCCCAAGTAGCTGGGATTACAGGTGTGTGCCACCACACCTGGCTGATTTTTGTATCTTTTACGATGTTGGCCAGGCTGGTCTTGAACTCCTGGCCTCAAGTGATCTGTCTGCCTCGGCCTCCCAAATTGCTGGGATTACAAGCCACCGCGCCCGGCCAGAAACCAAATTTTAAAAGAGGCAAAGGATTTGAACAGAAATTTCTCCAAAGCAGCATACAAATGGCTAACAAAGCACATTAAAGGATGCTCAACATCACTAGTCTTAGGGAAATACAAGTCAAAATCATGAGATATCACCTCACACCACTAACACGGTTAACATGAAAAAGACTAAAGTGTTAGCAGGGACATAGAGAAGTTGGAGCCCTCATACATTTCTGGTGGGAATGTAAAACAGTACAGCCCCTTTCAAAGACAGTGTGGTAGTTCTTCAAATTCTTAAATAGATAGTTACTGTATGGCTCAGCAATTCCATTCCCAGATATATACTCTAGAGAAATAAAAACCAGCTGGGCGTGGTGGCTTATGCCTTGGTGGAGGCCGAGGCTGGCAGGTTGCTTGAGCTTAGGAGTTTGAGACCAGCCTGGGCAAAACCTTGTCTTTACAAAAAATACAAAAATTAGCTGGGTGTGGTGGCTTATGCCTGTGGTCTCAGGTACTCAGGAGGCTGAGGTGGGAGGATTGCTTGAGCCTAGGAGGTAAAGGCTGCAGTGAGCTGTGATTTCTCAAAACAAAAAATAAAAGCCAATACGCACAAAAAGATATATGTGAATTTTCATAGCAGCATTAATCACAATACCCCCACGTGGAAACAAACCAAATGTCCATCAACTGAAGACAAATCATATATGGTATATACATAGAATGGAATATCATTCAGCAATAAAATAGAATGATCTAGGCTATAATACAGATGAACCTTGAAAAACAGGCTAAGTGAAAAAAGTTATTCACAAAAGATTGTATGATTTTAGACCGGGCATGGTGGCTCACGCCTATAATCCCAGCACTTTTGGAGGCCGAGGCAGGACTGCTTGAGCCCAGGAGTTCGAAGTCAGCCTGTGCAACATAGTGAGACCCTGTCTATACAAAAATAAAAATAAAAAAATTGTATGATTATATCCATATGAAATGTCTACAAAAGAAAAATCTGTAGTGATAAAGTAGGTTTGTGGTTCCCTGGAGCTTAAAGAGGAGGTAAATGGGTTTTCCCATTCAAAGATTTCTTTTAGTGTGATGAAAATGTTCCAAAATTATGTTTGAACAACACTGTGAATGTACTAATATTGAATTATATAGCTTTAAGTGGGTGAACTGTGTTTGTTATATGTGAATTGTATCTCAATAAAGCTGGTCTAAAAACCAAAACGGAAAAATCATGATAATAGCTACATCATTGGGAGCATAAAAATTTAATGTCTATTAAGCATTTAGGGTAGTAAGATATGAAAACAGCTACCGCCAGGTGCAGTGGCTCCCGCCAGCACTTTCGGAGGCCGAGGTGGGCAGATCACCTGAGGTCAGGAGTTTGAGACCAGCCTGGCCAACATGGTGAAACCCCATCTCTACTGAAAGAAAAAAAAAATATATATAAAAATTAGCTGAGCGTGGTGGCACGTGCCTGTAATCCCAGCTACTCGGGAGGCTGAGAAAGGAGAATCCCTAGAACCCAGGAGGCAGAGGTTGCAGTGAGCCGAGATCTTATCACTGTATTCCAGCCTGGGTGACAGAGCAAGACTGTCTCAAAAACAAACAAACAAAAAAGCTACCATTATTATTATTATTTTTTTACCACGGAATATTATTAGTTGATATAAAACCACTGGAATGAAAAGATTATGATCTTGATATTGGCATAAGTAAATGTATTACTGGCATAGAGTCTAGAATCAGATACAGGTATACATAGGAATTTATAGTTTAATAAACATGGAATTTGAAATCAGTAAATCAAGGACAGTTTATCAATATGTGGTACTACAATAACTGGCCATGTTTCTGGAGGAAAAAGATATTGTATCCACTATCCCACACCACATGCTGAAACACATTCCCATGAGCATGAAAGATTTCAATGTTTTTAAAGTAATAATTTGCAGAAGAAAATTAGGAAATCTATATGTAATGTAGAGTTTATGGAGACTTCTTAAAGCAAGAGAGAAAACTTAAAAAAGAAAATCCTTTTTTAGATGAAATATTAACTGCAAAGTAGTTATCAATTCAATAGGTTCATAAAATATTTGATAATGTATGTATATGAACAGTTCTTCATGTTAGTAAAACAGTGTTCAAAACAACTTCATTAACTCCACAAAGGCCACCCACTACAAACCACAGCAAAAACGATTTCTGAAGAAACTAGAATCACTCCTGCAGAAGTGAATGCCTGATTATCAGTGCTATTTTACAACGCAGTACGGGAGGCCCTGGAACTCACGGTAAGATCTCAGAAAATAATGTATTATTCAAAGAAGAAAAATCAACATTTACAAAAAGTATCAGCATATGGAAAACACAAAGGAATCAACTATTAGAATTTAGCATGGCGTCCAGATAAATGAAATAAGGGGAAATATTGGCCTGAAGTTGAACTGGGCCCGGCGCCGTGGTGCACGCCTTTTGGGAGGCCGAGGCGGGATGATTGCTTGAGCCCAGGAGTTTGAGATCAGCCTGGGTAACATACCTCATTTCTGGGGAAAAAAAAAAATTAGCCGGGCGTGGTGCCCTGCGCCTGTAGACCCAGCTACTCGAGAGACTGAGGCGGGATGATCGCGTGAGCCCAGGAGTTTCGCCCCACAGCACGCCAGCCTGGACTACACAGTGAGACCCTGTCTCAAAAAAACAAAAAACAAACTAAAACTAGATTGAATGAATGGAGGAGATAGGCCATATCATGGACTGGCGGGTTTATCAACGGAAGAATCATTTTGAGGGTGCTAGGAACGTGGGAGGAAGTGAGAATAAAAGCTTTTTGTGAGCATTGTGCGCATCCTGTGGGGGAGCCCCCACCTTTAACTTTGACACCACCACCGACCCCACCCTGGGTTAGCCCCGTCCGCAGGCCTGGTTCTGACCTCAACCTTGTGCTCTGGGCCCCTTTTGGCTTGCATCCCTCAAGCTGAGCCGACTCCAAGGCCTCCAAGGCGGTTCCGTAGCCACTGGGGAGTAAACCATAATCTCTCTGCCTGAAGATGTTCAGCTTGGCTGAGGTTGTAGTCCCCGAGCGCTCCTCTCGATTAGAGGCTGGAGGCGGAAGTGACGTCAGTGGAGCGCTGCTGTGTTTTCCGGCGTTTTCTCCGCGCAGCCAAACCCGTTTTTTTCCTGGTGGTGTTAGGGGTTAATACAGCTTTAGCGAGGTCGAATAACGGGCGAGAGCCAGCGGTGGAAGGGGTGGTGAAAGTACCAGTTTGCCCCAGGCCGCCGAGGGGCCTCCTTAGAGAGGCCTTGCCGGCTCCGCTCGCGTCCGCCGGGGCAGCGCGGGTCCTTCTGGCGCCGCCAGTTCCAAAAAGCCACTCGAGCTGTCACTGCAACGGCCCTGGGCCAGGAGCCGTTTCGGGATCTGTGTTAAGGGCGCTTCTTCACGATTTCTGCAAACACGGTGATTGCCGCTTCAAACTCCTCCACAGCGATTCTTTGTGACTTTTTTTTTTTTTTTTTTCCCCAGAAACAACGAGTTTTCGTCGTTCGAGTCAGGTTAACTGTGGTCCTTCGTCCCCTCATCTCCTGGACCTGGCGAGTCCAGCTCGTCCGGGTGAGTACTGGGGTGAAAGTTGGTTTCGGGGGCTTCTTCCTCCTGTTTTATCTGAGAATTTGTTTTTCTCTTTGCGCGTCCTGTATTTACTTTTGACACACTACATTCAGGTAGAAACATAAAGCTGTACTTATTTCTCTATGTGAATATAAACGTTTGTAGACCACGAGTCTTTCTACTGAAGAAAAGCAAGAATATTCAGCTATTCTTTTTATCTGAACTTCCTAGGCCTGTACCTCCCCACAGAGCTTCAAAACGGGGGCTTTTAGGAAGGAGGAATGGAGGCTTTGAAGTAAGTTGAACATTGCAGGCGTGACACTTAAGGTTTAAATGCGGTAATACGTGTCCTATAGATAAAGACATGTCCTTTTAAAACTATAATACTATGAACCAAGAAAATTTAAAATGTTGTTAATATGTACCCCGTGTAAAAAGGTACAATTCTCCACTTTTTTCCAATATATGCTTTTGATTGTTTTGGGATCTAATATGTATCCAAGGTCCATGTCTTTTAGTCTCTTTAAAACTAGCAGACACTGTCCGTTATATTGTCTTTTTGCGGAGTCACTCGTTCTTTCAGAAAGTTAAACATTTTGGTAGTTCTGATTGTATTCTGTGCCGTGTTTAAATGTATCCTTCATTTCTTGGTGTATCCTGTAAATGGATGAGTGTCTGAATGGTTAATTAAGGCATAGTAAAAAAATTCATCATAGGGCTGTTCTTAGGGAGGTTGTAAACTAGTGGAGAAGGCTGCCACGTAACCAAGCAAATAAGTGTATTACAAATTGATGAGGGTCTGTAAGTAAAGTAGAGGACAGAATTATTTTCTCTATTTTTCTTTGGAATAGGCAATGCTAAGAAAAGAGTGATATTCAAGCTGAGACCAAAAATATGGTATGATTTAGCCATGTTGAAGGGGAAGGAAATAAGAGCTGGGCAAAGCATTCTGTGAATTGGCTGACTCCATTTCTATGGTGAGACAGAGGAGTGCATCAAAGTTTACTCCCAGGTTTGACAGAGTCAGTATTCTTTCTTTGATTGGGGAAACAATGTGATAGGATAATTTAATCTTAAATGTATGACAGGAAAAAGTAAGTCATATCTTTTTTTGGAGACAGAGTTTCGCTGTTGCCCAGGCTCCAGTGCAGTGGCAGGATCTCGGCTCACTGTAACACTGTAACCTCCACCTCTTGGGTTTTCAAGCCACCCTTCTGCCTCAGCCACCCTAGTAGCTGGGATTACAAGTGTGCACCACCATGCCTGTCTAATTTTTGTATATATATATATTTTTTGGTAGAGATGGTTTCACCATGTTGGCCAGTCTGGTCTCAGACTCCTGACCTCAAGTGATCCTCCCACCTCGGCCTCCCAAAATGCTGGGATTACAGGTGTAAGCCACTGTGCCTGGCCAAAGTAAGTGATATCTGACAAATGATGTAAGTCAAGGGAAAATAGGAGAAGCATGAATGTGTTTTAATTACATGAATAAGAAATTAATTCAAGGGATTAATGAGAACCAGTGCTTGAGCATTGAAAAATAAGCTCTCCATGAAAATTCACTGATGTTAATTATTAGTCTCAGGAAATATGTATATTCATAAACAGACAAAACCTCTTTCAATGTTGTTTTTTTCAATTCACTTTTGGGTTCCTTCTCCTACCTAAATTAGTCCTTCGTTTCCCTGAAGGAATGTCCAGAGTAAGCATCTGTGTGACTCCTTATAGACACTCATACACCTAGGGGGTTGGCTTGATACACTCCATGTAAGTGAATGACCAGAAAACTCACCTGCCAATGTGGGCTGCCAAAAAGCTGTGAAGGGGCCACATGGCCTGGAAATACAACAGATCTTAGAATAATGTCTGTTAATTATAACATCAATGAGGGAAAAAAAATGGAATTCCTGTAGGGCCACTCTGTAGATTCTGCATGTTCTTCCCATGTCTGCGTGGATTTTCTCTGGGTACTCTGGTTTCTTCCCACATCCCAGAGATGCACATGTTAGCTTAATTGGTATGTCTAAATTATTCCACTATGAATGTGTGTGTGTATGTGCCCTGAGCTGTTAGGATGGGCTCTGGCCATTTTCATCCTGGAACTGAAATAGGTGGATTGGAGAATGAATGAATGAATACAAACTATTGTAAAGTAAAAATTCCTAAAACATTTGATAATGATACAAATGTACAACGGTAAATGGTACCACTTAGCAAGCTGGCCCCATTTGTTATTGTTTTTGAGCTTCTTGGTGGCAGGAGGTGGTCCTTACAGTTTTTGCTTTGGAAACATTTATTTGTTGATTTAACCCACCACTGTTAACTGCCATCAAACACCAATTCATCAAAAATTGGATAAATAGCCTATTTTTATTAGTCTTTCTTAAATGTATATATAGCTCACATTTATTTCAATATTTAATATTAGAAGCGTTTGGGGTCTTTATTTAGAAGTTTAGTGACGTTTTTGTGACCAGAAATATGCTATAGGAGCTTAACTCGCTTATATCAATTAGCATGTGAAAAATTCGCTTTGTTGTATGTCATTTCGCTTAAAGTCTCAGTTTCCAAGAACCCGTTGATGACTTTAAGTGAAGACTTAAATTCTATATATTTTCTCTGTTTGGCACTTAGGGGTTCCAGTGAGCTAGCCGCATGTAGTGAAATCATTGATGAGGGTTCTGATATAAAGTTGCTGAGGATGTGCATATACTGCTTTTTGGAGAGTGTATTGGCAAACCAATTTCAAAAACTGTTGGCAGTATATACTAGTTTTATGCACATACATGCCCTACAGCAACAGTAATGTGTACAATATGTGTATCAAGATAAAAGTAGGCCAGGTGCAGTGGCTCAACGCCTGTAGTCCCAACACTTTGGGAGGCCGAGGTGGGTGGATCACTTCGGGTCAGGAGTTCAAGACCAGCCTGGCCAACATGGTGAAACCCCGACTCTACTAAAAAAATACGAAAATTAGCCGGGCATGGTGGTGGGTGCCTGTAATCCCAGCTACTTGGGAGACTGAGGCCGGAAAATTGCTTGAACCAGGGAGGTGAAGGCTGCAGTGAGCCAAGATTGCGCTACTGCACTCCAACCTGGGCAACCAGAGTGAGACCCTGTCTAAAAACAAAACAAAACAAAACCCAACTGACTTGAGACCTCAATTACATCTGCAGTCTCTTCATTTTTGCTTATTCTTCTGTTAGAAACAGTCAGAGGTCGTGCATACACTCAACAGAAGGGTGTTATCCAGGGTATGAATGCCAGCAGGTGGGATCTCTGGGATCATATTAGAGTATTTGGCCACAGTGTGGCTGTAGCCCACTGGATGGTGAAATTTGCTGGGTTACTCAGGCTGGAGTTGGTCATAGTCCTTAGGCAAGGTTGAAGCAGTGTTTGAAGGCAAAGGCCAGCTGCAATGGGTGGGTCAGCCTGTAGGGGGAGTCAGGACACCACTGTAGCTATGAGGCTTGGACTGCTTCATGTCTGCCCTGGAAGTGCTGTGACAAACACACCTCTGGGGCACACTCACACTGATGGTGATGGGCAGCTATGCAGGGGAAATTTGCATGCCACTTTGTTTGCAAGGCCTGGGACTTCAGTGTTCACGTTTGGAGGCCTTTGGGAACAAACCTCTGGGGCACAGGTCATGCAGCAGCATGCATCCTGGCATGCACATTGTCTGTGTCATGAGGGACACAAGCCATCAAGCCAGTCGGCATATGTGCAGAGGGTGCCTCTGCTAGTGGGAGTCCTTTGAGCATGTGGCGTCCGTGTTAGGAGGGCCACAGGGTGGTAGTGACTGGGCCAGGGTTTTGTGGTATCCTGAGGACTGTGTTCTGGGCACATGGTATGGACAGAGCACCCTCCAATACCCTCACACCCACACTGCTGACCACCATGCCGCAACTGTATCCAGCAGGCGACGCTCCCTTGTGCAGTGTCCATCCCATGTCCCCTTTTAGTATGTTCCTCTAATTAGGTCCTGAGGCCTCTGTCTCTGGAGAGTGGCTGTAAATTCTAGCCCTGTCCCGACCAAGAGGAGAGATGTTCTGGCGTGTTGGGCAGGTTAGATACAGAAAAGGCAACACAACAAAACACATCAAGTAGCAGAAGCATTTTATTCCTCACAGATCTGTGAAAAGAGGGTTGTCCTTGAGGTCCTGACGGGAAGTCAGGAGACAGTCGGGTGCCAACCAGTGGGTGGGGAATGAGACAGAGAGGACCTGTGGGACTGTGCCTTTGTTACGGTCCATGGGCCTTATCCCTCAGGCTTTCCCAGCATGGTTGTGGATTGGGTAGCCTGAACAGTGAAGAGAACTGATTTACGTGACTGGTGTTGGCCAATAGGTTTCATTATGGTCAGCAGCTGTGGGGTGTGTTGGGTTTGGGGTCAGTGAGGTGAGGAACAAGTAGGCTATGTCACAAACAGCACACAGGGAGGGGAAGTTTTAAGTAAGCCAAAGGTGATGGGGTCCGACTGGGTTCCAAATAACTTACGTCAGGCCTAAAAATGGATGTAGGGCAGTTATGTTGGAGGGTATGAGCTGATGATTTAGTAAAGCATATGTAAAGGTTAGTGGTATTGTGTGTGACCAAGGGGCAGGAGTGGTTGTGGTTGGAGAGGCAAGGCTGGAGGTCGAGGTAGAAAGTGGGAAGGGTAGTAGTGTTGCGGGACAATCAAAGATAGGAGAGACCGAACAGAGTGAGTTCAGGAAAGGTCTTTATTAAAAGGTGATCACCTGGCTCAGTAGGACTAGCGTCCAGGAAATTCTGAGCCCTGGACAAAGAAAGCAGCCACCTTTTAAGCAGTCAGTGGCTGGGAGCTACTGGTGCAGGAAGCATACTTACAGAAGCGAGAACAAAGGCAGTTGAGCAGTCTTTTACATTTATCTATACTACATGTTCCGCATCCCTGGGAAACCATGTTTCTCTATTAACCTTGTAACTTTGCAGCTGCACTAGGGAGGTGAAACAGGAACTCACTGAGTCTCAAGGAATGTGAAATTAGCAAGTACAGATAAGGCTGGCTGAGCACAGAAGGAAAAACAGGCAGTTAGTATTCTCTTAGACTACGGGGTGGGGGGGGGTAGGAGGAAGGGCTATGCTAAGCTTAGCTTTTGAAGGAAAAAGTAAAAATTTTTGGTTGTCTTTGATTATACTTGTAAAATTCATGAATTCCTTCTTCAGTAGAAGGCATCAGGGAGTAGGTGGTCCCCTCCCTGGGGTTAAGCAGTTTACTGCCATGAGGCAGGTGCCTCTTGGGGAAAACAGTAATCTCCATTAATTTTAGTAACTGCTACCAGATTTTCCTTCAGGCATGGGTATGTGGGTGTGCACATATGAGCAGAAAGCAAGCACTCTACGAGGATCGTGGGCTAAGCAGACAGTTCAGGAAGAAAAAAGTCTTCTGTGTCCATTTGTGTTTTAGGAGAGGCAGTCCACGGGCATCACTGTGTGGAGGTTTTAGTGTAGTGGTGGAGTCATCTCCACCATCAGTCTTGGGTCAGGGCTGTGTTGCTGGAGGCAATGTTGTTTCCAGCAGTGATATTTTGGGCTAGGATAAAGTTATCTAGGATGTCACTAGGGTATCCTTTTAAAGTGAATACCCACTGAAGTAGATGTGGCCCTCCAGGTTGTAAACCAACAAAGCACCTAGTAAGATGAACCGTTAACAGAATGATATGTAGCTGTACCTGACAACGTGTTTTTGTTTCTGTCTTTTGGTGAAAGTTTAGGTTCAGGTGGGTCCCCTATCAGATGAGCAGCTGCTGGGCCTTTGGGACAATCTAATGTTAGTAAGTCCCAGGAGACTATGCACCCTCTATTCGGCCTTCAGCCCTTGTGGGATGGGGACAAGATTGAAAATAAGTTAAGCCCTAGAGCATGATAGAGAATTTCAGGAGTTTGTTTTTTGGACTGGAATTTGAAAAGTAGTTATCTGAGGGCATTTTTCTGTCTTTCAGTGAAACCAGTTATCTGAGACCTATTAGGGAAATGAAAGTTCTATTGAATATATTTTTCGAGGCGCTAGCATTATGTATTTTAAGAAATGAAACATGGGCTGGGCACAGTGGCTCATCCCTGTAATCCCAGCAGTTTGGGAGGCCGAAGTGGGAGGATTGCTTGAGCCCAGGAGTTTGAGACCAGCCTGGGCAACGTAGCAAGACCCTGCCTCTTAAAAAAAATTAAATTGACAAAAAAGAAGTAAAACATATATCTAGGTTACTAATAATGTCTGTAACTCCGAAGGGAATAAGTAGTGTCCTGGCAAGGCCTCGTATTGTGGCCTTTAGTGTATGGAGAGATGTGGGAGTTTGCTTTATATTTTGGGTATCTGTCAGACAAGAGATTCCCAGGGTTTTTTTTTTTCTCCCACCTTGAAAGGGACAATTTTTAGGTAATGACCCAATAGTTTATCGTAACCATGAAGAAGGTGGGACGGTTTGTTGACCCGGGCATCCGGTGCTAAGACAGCTGCCCGAAGTTTGGCCAGGCATGTTGTTTCTTGGGTCCTGTCCTTTATTAGGGACATCCTGGCTAAGGGATGGAAGGCAGCAGCATTCCGCTGAGCCCCATCACTTACGATGGTCAGCAGTGGCCTTTGCACAGTCTATGAACTCCCATTACTGTTCACTTAGTTAATCCCAGGGGCTTTCCAGGTAGTCAGGGGACCTGGGGGAGGGAGGAGTGACCTCCTTCAGCACCCTGGCATCAGGCAAGGGACTGAGGACAGGGGAAGCCACTGCCGCCTGCGGGTAGATTAGACCCGAGAGCCTGAGATTGGCTTCATCGTGGCCTAAGGAACCCTCAGTGGCCAGGCAGAGCTTGTGGAGGGTTGTTTCCCTGACCCAGAGCACAGTGGGCAGCTGCATAGGAGGATCACAGGCTCAGGTCTGTGAGATCATCTGTTTCCAGGAGAGCCCAGTAGATGGCCAGTCACTTGTTTTACTGGTGAATAACAGGAAGTCAGGAGGGGCAGTGTCTCTCCTAGAGGGCCTGGGGCAGCTAATGACCATCATAAGTGATCCAGAGACTCCAGCAGGCATTTAAAAAGTTGCCAGTCTCTCTAGCATGAAGGAGGTCCTTTTAGAAAGTTGATTTTTTTCCCCCGTTTTCTTTTTTTTTTCCTTCGAGGCATTAATAGGAGTGCTTGTTGATTTTAATTTAAATTATAATTTGTAAATCAGGAATATGTTGCAACCAGAACCCAAAAATTACTAAAAGGTACTGGAATTACTTCCCATTAGTGACCATGTCAAGAGTTTCCTTGGGGAAGGCTATTATTGGTGCAGTGCATACCTATGTTCCTGGAGAAGGTGGATGTTGTAAAGATCTTGTTTGCAAAGATCCTACGTGATGACAGATCTGTTGAGTAGCCTGGAAAAGGTGTGTTGTGTCCCATTGGAGGGAGAGGCAAGCTGCAGCTGAGAGGCTGTTGAAATAGGCACTGAACAGGGCGTGTTGTCCAGGCCGGGTGTGGTGGCTCACGCCTGTAATCCCAGCACTTTGGGAGGCCGAGGCGGGCAGATCACTTGAGATCAGGAGTTCAAGACCAGCCTGGCCAACATGCTGAAACCCTGTCTGTACTTAAAAAAAAAAAAAAAAAAATTAGCCGGGCATGGTGGCGTGCACCTGTAATCCCAGCTACTCGGGAGGCTGAGGCAATAGAATCACTTGAACCCTGGGAGGCAGAGGTTGCAGTGAGCCGAGATTGCGCCACTGCACTCTAGCCTGGGCGACAGAGCAAGACTCAATCTCAGAAAAAAAAAAAAAAAAAACAAAACATGGCCAAATTTATAATTAAAAGCACAATAGTTATTGGTTGTTTATTGAATAGAATCAGGAGTTTTAATAATATTGGGTGTGGGTGCCTTGATGGATGGAACCACAATATGAAGGCTGTAGTAATCCAGCATGAGGTGCCCTTTATTTTCATCTTCAGATTCAAGAGCAGGCACAATTGGGCTGTCAAATGGAGAAGCAGTAGGGATAATCACCCCTTCATTAATTAGGTTTTATAGAAGTTTTAATCCTTGAGGCCCTGTTGTAACTTACATTGGGCCATGTGAAATATTTTAACTGATTATCCATGGGGTCCCATTTTATCAAGCCAATTTGTAAGTGTCAAAGTCTCACTTTAATTTTAATTTGCTATTTATTAGCATATATATTTTTCTTTTTTTATTATACTTTAAGTTCTACGGTACATGTGCACAACGTGCAGGTTTGTTACATGTGTATACATGTGCCATGTTGGTGTGCTGCACCCATTAACTCGTCATATAAATTGGGTATATCTCCTAATGCTATCCCTACCCCCTCCTACCACCCCACAACAGTCTCCGGTGTGTGATGTTCCCCTTCCTGTGTCCAGGTGTTCTCATTGTTCAATTCCCACCTATGAGTGAGAACATGCGGTGTTTGGTTTTTTGTCCTTGCGATAGTGTGCTGAGAATGATGGTTTCCAGCTTCATCCATGTCCCTACAAAGGACACGGACTCATCATTTTTTATGGCTGCATAGTATTCCATGGTGTATATGTGCCATATTTTCTTAATCCAGTCTATCATTGTTGGACATTTGGGTTGGTTCCCAGTGTTTGCTATTGTGAATAGTGCCACAATAAACATACGTGTGCATGTGTCTTTATAGCAGCATGATTTATAATCCTTTGGGTATATACCCAGTAATGGGATGGCTGGGTCAAATGGTATTTCTAGTTCTAGATCCCTGAGGAATCACCACACCGACTTCCACAATGGTTGAACTAGTTTACAGTCCCACAAACAGTGTAAAAGTGTTCCTATTTCTCCACATCCTCTCCAGCACCTGTTGTTTCCTTTTTAATGATTGCCATTCTAACTGGTGTGAGGTGATCTCATTGTGGTTTTGATTTGCATTTCTCTGATGGCCAGTGATGATGAGCATTTTTGCATGTGTTTTTTGGCTGCATAAATGTCTTCTTTTGAGAAGTGTCTGTTCATGTCCTTCACCCACTTTTTGATGGGGTTGTTTTTTTCTTGTAAATTTGTTTGAGTTCTTTGTAGATTCTGGATATTAGCCCTTTGTCAGATAAGTAGGTTGCAAAAATGTTCTCCCATTCTGTAGGTTGCCTGTTCACTCTGATGGTAGTTTCTTTTGCTGTGCAGAAGCTCTTTAGTTTAGTTAGATCCCATTTGTCAATTTCGGCTTTTGTTGCCATTGCTTTTTGTGTTTTAGACATGAAGTCCTTGCCCATGCCTGTGTCCTGAATGGTATTGCCTAGGTTTTCTTCTAGGGTTTTTATGGTTTCAGGTCTAACATGTAAGTCTTTAATCCATCTTGAATTAATTTTTGTATAAGGTGTAAGGAAGAGATCCAGTTTCAGCTTTCTACATATGGCTAGCCAGTTTTCCCAGCACCATTTGTTAAATAGGGAATCCTTTCCCCATTTCTTCTTTTTGTCAGGTTTGTCAAGGATCAGATAGTTGTAGATGTGTGGCATTATTTCTGAGGGCTCTGTTCTGTTCCATTGGTCTATATCTCTGTTTTGGTACCAGTACCATGCTGTTTTGGTTACTGTAGCCTTATAGTATAGTTTGAAGTCAGGTAGCATGATGCCTCCAGCTTTGTTCCTTTGGCTTAGAATTGACATGGCAATGTGGACTCTTTTTTGGTTCCATATGAACTTTAAAGTAGTTTTTTCCAATTCTGTGAAGAAAGTCATTGGTAGCTTGTTGGGGATGGCATTGAGTCTGTAAATTACCTTGGGCAGTATGGCCATTTTCACAATATTGATTCTTCCTATCCATGAGCATGGAATGTTCTTCCATTTGTTTGTATCCTCTTTTATTTCATTGAGCAATGGTTTGTAGTTCTCCTTGAAGAGGTCCTTCACATCCCTTGTAAGTTGGATTCCTAGGTATTTTACTGTCTTTGAAGCAATTGTGAATGGGAGTTCACTCATGATTTGGCTCTCTGTTTGTCTGTTATTGGTGTATAAGAATGCTTGTGATTTTTGCACATTGATTTTGTATCCTGAGACTTTGCTAAAGCTGCTTATCAGCTTAAGGAGATTTGGGGCTGAGATGATGGGGTTTTCTAGATATACAGTCATGTCATCTGCAAACAGGGACAATTTGACTTTCTCTTTTCCTAACTGAATACCCTTTATTTCTTTCTCCTGCCTGATTGCCCTGGCCAGAACTTCCAACACTGTGTTGAATAGGAGTGGTGAGAGAGGGCATCCCTGTCTTGTGCCAGTTTTGAAAGGGAATGCTTCCAGTTTTTGCCCATTCAGTATGATATTGGCTGTGGGTTTGTCATAAATAGCTCTTATGATTTTGAGATATGTCCCATCAATACCTAATTTATTGAGAGTTTTTAGCATGAAGGGCTGTTGAATTTTGTCAAAGGCCTTTTCTGCATCTATTGAGATAATCATGTGGTTTTTGCCATTGGTTCTGTTTATATGCTGGATTACGTTTATTGATTCGTGTATGTTGAACCGGCCTTGCATCCCAGGGATGAAGCCCACTTGATCATGGTGGATAAGCTTTTTGATGTGTTGCTGGATTCGGTTTGCCAGTATTTTGTTGAGGATTTTTGCATTGATGTTCATCAGGGATATTTTTATTGTGTCTCTGCCAGGCTTTGGTATCAGGATGATGCTGGCCTCATAAAATGAGTTAGGGAGGATTCCCTCTTTTTCTGTTTGTTGGAATAGTTTCAGAAGGAATGGTACCAGCTCCTCCTTGTACCTCTGATAGAATTCGGCTGTGAGTCCGTCTGGTCCTGGACTTTTTTTGGTTGGTAAGCTATTAATTATTACCTCAATTTCAGAGCCTGTTATTGGTCTATTCAGAGATTCAACTTCTTCCTCCTTTAGTCTTGGGAGGGTGTATGTATCAAGGAATTTATCCATTTCTTCTAGATTTTCTTGTTTATTTGCATAGTGGTGTTTATAGTATTCTCTGATGGTAGTTTGTATTTCTGTGGGATTGGTGGTGATATCCCCTTTATCAGTTTTTATTGCGTCTATTTGATTCTTCTCTCTTTTCTTCTTTATTAGTCCTGCTAGCAGTCTATCAATTTTGTTGATCTTTTCAAAAAACCAGCTCCTGGATTCATTGATTTTTTGAAGGGTTTTTTGTGTCTCTATCTCCTTCAGTTCTGCTCTGATCTTAGTTATTTCTTGCCTTCTGTTAGCTTTTGAATGTGTTTGCTCTTCTCTAGTTCTTTTAATTGTGATGTTAGGGTGTCAATTTTAGACCTTTCCTCCTTTCTCTTGTGGGCATTTAGTGCTATAAATTTCCCTCTACACACTGCTTTGAATGTGTCCGAGAGATTCTGGTATGTTGTGTCTTTGTTCTCGTTGGTTTCAAAAAACATCTTTATTTCTGCCTTCATTTCGTTATGTACCCAGTAGTCATTCAGGAGCAGGTTGTTCAGTTTCCATGTAGTTGAGCGGTTTTGAGTGAGTTTCTTAATCCTGAGTTCTAGTTTGATTGCACTGTGGTCTGAGAGACAGTTTGTTACAATTTCTGTTCTTTTACATTTGCTGAGGAGTGCTTTACTTCCAACTATGTGGTCAATTTTGGAATACGTGCTGTGTGGTGCCGAGAAGAATGTATATTCTGTTGATTTGGGGTGAAGAGTTCTGTAGATGTCTATTAGGTCCGCTTGGTGCAGAGCTGAGTTCAATTCCTGGATATCCTTGTTAACTTTCTGTCTCATTCATCTGTCTAATGTTGACAGTGGGGTGTTAAAGTCTCCCATTATTATTGTGTGGGAGTCTAATTCTCTTTGTAGGTCTCTAAGGACTTGCTTTATGAATCTGGGTGCTCCTGTATTGGGTGCATATATATTTAGGATAGTTAGCTCTTCTCGTTGAATTGATCCCTTTACCATTATGTAATGGCCTTCTTTGTCTCTTTTGATCTTTGTTGGTTTAAAGTCTGTTTTATCAGAGACTAGGATTGCAACCCCTGCCTTTTTTTGTTTTTCATTTGCTTGGTAGATCTTCCTCCACCCCTTTATTTTGAGCCTATGTGTATCTCTGCATGTGAGGTGGGTTTCCTGAATATAACACACTGATGGGTCTTGACTCTTTATCCAATTTGTCAGTCTGTGTCTTTTAATTGGAGCATTAACCCTTTTACATTTAAGGTTAATATTGTTATGTGTGAATTTGATCCTGTCATTATGATGTTAGCTGGTTATTTTGCTCGTTAGTTGATGCAGTTTCTTCTTAGCCTGGATGGTCTTTACAATTTGGCATATGTTTGCAGTGGCTGGTACCGATTGTTCCTTTCCATGTTTAGTGCTTGCTTCAGGAGCTCTTGTAGAGCAGGCCAGGTGGTGACAAAATCTCTCAGCATTTGCTTGTCTGTAAAGTATTTTATTTCTCCTTCAGTTATGAAGCTTAGTTTGGCTGGATATGAAATTCTGGATTGAAAATTCTTTTCTTTAAGAATGTTGAATATTGGCCCCCACTTTCTTCTGGCTTGTAGAGTTTCTGCCGAGAGATCAGCTGTTAGTCTAATGGGCTTCCCTTTGTGGGTAACCCGACCTTTCTCTCTGGCTGCCCTTAACATTTTTTCCTTCATTTCAACGTTGGTGAATCTGACAATTATGTGTCTTGGAGTTGCTCTTCTCGAGGAGTATCTTTGTGGCATTCTCTGTATTTCCTGAATTTGAATGTTGGCCTGCTTTGCTAGATTGGGGAAGTTCTCCTGGATAATATCCTGTAGAGTGTTTTCCAACTTGGTTCCATTGTCCCCGTCACTTTCAGGTACACCAATCAGACGTAGATTTGGTCTTTGCACATAGTCCCATATTTCTTGGAGGCTTTGTTTCTTTTTATTGTTTTTTCTGTAAACTTCTCTTCTTGCTTCATTTCATTCATTTGATCTTCCATCACTGATACCTTTTCTTCCAGTTGATCGAATCGGTTACTGAAGCTTGTGCATTTGTCACGTAGTTCTCGTGCCATGGTTTTCAGCTCCATCAGGTCCTTTAAGGACTTCTCTGCATTGGTTATTCTAGTAGCCATTTGTCTAATCTTTTTTCAAGGTTTTTAACTTCTTTGCCATGGGTTCAAACTTCCTGCTTTAGTTCGGAGAAGTTTGATCGTCTGAAGCCTTCTTCTCTCAATTCGTCAAAGTCATTCTCCATCCAGCTTTGTTCCATTGCTGGTGAGGAGCTGCGTTCCTTTGGAGGAGGAGAGGCACTCTGATTTTTAGAATTTTCAGTTTTAATGCTCTGTTTTTTCCCCATCTTTGTGGTTTTATCTACCTTTGGTCTTTGATGGTGATGTACAGATGGGGTTTTGGTGTGGATGTCCTTTCTGTTTGTTAGTTTTCCTTCTAACAGTCAGGACCCTCAGCTGCAAGTCAGTTGGAGTTTGCTGGAGGTCCACTCCAGACCCTGTTTGCCTGGGTATCAGCAGCAGAGGCTGCAGAACAGCGAATATTGGTGAACAGCAAATGTCACTGCCTGATCGTTCCTCTGGAAGTTTCGTCTCAGGGTACCCAGTCATGTGAGGTGTCAGTCTGCCCCTACTGGGGGTTGCCTCCCAGTTAGGCTACTCGGGGGTCAGGGACCCACTTGAGGAGGCAGTCTGTCCGTTCTCAGATCTCCAGCTGTGTACTGGGAGAACCACTACTGTCTTCCAAGCTGTCAGAGGTTTCTGCTGCCTTTTGATTGGCTCATGCGCTGCCCCTAGAGGTGGAGTCTACAGAGGCAGGCAGGCCTCCTTGAGCTGTGGTGGGCTCCACCCAGTTCGAGCTTCCTGGCTGCTTTGTTTACCTACTCAAGCCTCAGCAATGGCAGGCGCCCCTCCCCCAGCCTTGCTGCCACCTTGCAGTTTAATCTCAGACTGCTGTGCTAGCAATAAGTGAGGCTCTGTGGGCGTAGGACCCTCTGAGCCAGGCATGGGATATAATCTCCTGGTGTGCCGTTTGCTAAGACCGTCAGAAAAGCGCAGTATTAGGGTGGGAGTGATCCGATTTTCCAGGTGCTGTCTGTCACCCCTTTCCTTGGCTAGGAAAGGGAATTCCCTGACCCCTTGTGCTTCCCGGGTGAGGCGATGCTTCGCCCTGCTTTGGCTCACGCTCGGTGTGCTGCACCCACTGTCCTGCACCCACTGTCCGACAAACCCCAGTGAGATGAACCCGGTACCTCAGTTGGAAATGCAGAAATCATCCATCTTCTGCGTTGTTCACACTGGGAGCTGTAGACTGCAGCTGTTCCTATTCGGCCATCTTGTATGTTAGCATATTTATACCTAATATGGAATATTTTAGGGCGATGGGTACTATGACTATGGGAAATTTAAGCAAGGCTACAGTTAAAGCAAGGCATACCTATTTTTTTCTCCTGTATTTAGTTACCCTTTTAAGATTTTAGGGAGCACAATGTTTAAATTTAGTGGGATCCCCAGGTATAAGTGTAATTTGAGTCCCAGATTGAGTAGGCCTATGCAGTTTTGTTAATTGGTACATTTTACCAAATGTTAAAGTCTAATTACCTTTTATTTTTTCCCCATGTCTCATGGTCTGTGTTTAAATCATTAAGTAATCTAGGGTCAGCGGGATTATGTTTGTTAGACCTGGCATTTGCTTAGTACTTAAAGTTCAAAAAGTTCCTCTTTTTTTTTTTGTTCTTGAACTTGTAACCTCCTAAATCTCAAGGCTTTTTTTCCTTTTTTTTTCTTTTTTTTGGTCTTAGGCTTTTAACTGCCTGAAGGGTTCTGAATTTCTGTCTCTGGTTGATAAGAGGAAAAGAAGGAGGAGTAATGCTAGCCCAGTGCTTCTAGGCAATAGAGGACTGGGAACTCCAGACCTCAAGACAATCAGTCTCTTTCCTTCTCTTTTTTTCTTCTAAGTAAAATCTTCAGAATGGCTTGTATCTCCAGGTGGCTAAAATATTTTTTCCTTTGTTTACCTGACAAGCTCCCGGTGGTCCTGAGTGGCCCCTGGTCCTCTGGCGTCCATTTGTGCTTCCCATCTGACCCCTTTGTAGGCAGCTGCCTTTCTCTCTAGGGTGCCCAGTTGACCTCATCAGGGTGGGGGCGTAGAGCAACAGATGCAAGGGAAGGCAGTGTCCTGGGGATAGCAGACCCCGGCAGCAGCCTTGCCAGCGAGGTGCCGTCATCTCCCCAGTGAAGGGGTTGCTACTGTTGTCAGGGTGGGAAGTCTGGTGGCCTTGTCCGTACTGCTTCTCCATTCAGTGGGCAGTCAGAATGCCGGTCTTCCTCTTGCACTCCGCTAACCCTTTGATTGGCCCAGCACCTGCTTTACCCCTTCTGCCTCTCAGTATCAAGCCCGTCATGCCAGAGTGGGGCCTTGGGAATACAGTTAGCTTCTTTCCAGCCCAGCAGTTCCTATTTGGGGAAGTGACAGCAGCCTTGGATAGTGACTGTTGTGCCCTTCTTGCCCTCTTAAGGCTAGCAGTTGGTGAGTCCTAGGGAGCACTTAGACTATGGAGGACCCACCCAATTTAGGGATGGGAGTATTGGCAGTGCTCCACAGAGACAACAGGCAGCAATGCACAGCAGCAGAGAGGTACCCCAGCAGGCTGTGGAGCCCTCCCATATGGCATCACCCTTGTGAGTGGGCCAGGTAGTAAGCCGGCCAAGAGCAATCTGAAGGCCTGGTCTTGTGTCCCTCGGGTTGTGACCACACACCCTGTTCACCACACTGAATATATTTTCCTCTGTTTTGGTCTAGGGGGTCTCTCTCTCTCTGAAGAGTGGCTGCAAATTCTAGCCCTACCCACACGGGGAAGAGAGTTACATTCCAGTGTGTTGGGTGGGCAAGATGTAGAGGAGGCAGCACAACAAAACACATGAAATGTCAGAAGCATCCTCCTACTCACAGATCCCCGGGATGGGAGGCTGCTCTCAGGGGCTGATGGAAGTCCAGAGACAGCCGGGTGCTCAACCTGCGGGATAGGAATGAGAGAGAGGACCTGTTGGGCCTTGCTTTATTAAGGTGCATGGACGTTATCCCTCAGGACTTCCTTTGGGGGTTGTGGACTGGTTGTGCAAAGGAAAGGTCTTATTTATATGACTCTGGTGTTGGCCACTAAGTTTCACTGTATTCAGCAGCTGTGAGATGTGTTGGATTTGGGGCCAGTGAGGTGAGGAACAAGCAGGCCCTATAAACAAACAGCTACACAGACAGGGGAAGTTTTAACTAAGACAAAGGCGATGGGGGTATTGGAGCTGAGATAAATAAACAGCTAACTGGCATATTTCACTCTTTGGTTCTTTACCATTGATATGCACTCTCCTACACACATAGGAATTTCTTTGGAATAATTAAACAAGTCTGTATTCCTACCTAAGAAGATATGAGGGAAGAAGTTCTCACCCACCCCCAAAGTGAGAAGATGCACAGTTCAAACAGTCCTTTGTATTCCCACAGCACGCCATGTCAATTACTCCTCAAATTTAGTCCCATTCTAACTATTCTGTTTCTTAAAGACAAAATTATAAATGTAACCTCTAATAATGTGTATATAAAATAAAAGTGGGAAAAAGATAGAAGTAAATGGTTCATTTAAATAAATAAACACATGGATATAAACACACATACGTATAACAAGCAGAGAGAAAACGTGCAAAACTACATTTCTTGTTTTTGTCACTGGTCTTGAGGTTGTAGTTGATGTCCACGGTTTACTTCTTCAGTGACTAATTCCATATTTTCCCTGCCCTCCACCTGAACCTCAGCTGCTCCGGGTTTTGTACCAGGGAGGAGCGATCCAAATCTTCGTTCACCCAGAGTCCAAGTCCTCTGTTGTCCTGCTTTCGTTCAGTTGTGGTTTTCTGCTAACCTCTTCTATGGAGTATAGAAGTACTCGGAGGTTCTACACTTCATCACTTCATCCTCCTTGCCTCAATTGTCTAGCAGTGCCACAGTTTTCCTTTGATAATTGGGATTAACCACTCCAGCCAGTAGATTAACTTTTCTTTTTCTTTTTCCTTTTTTTTTTTTTTTTTCCTCTTGGTTTAGCGGTATATGAAGCCCAAAAGGGCCAAGTGGCTATCTCCTGTTCCATTGCATTAGAACCATAACCATGCCCCCTGGGGGAGGCATTTTCCACTAGGGTCTGAGAAGGTCTCCGGACTAGCAGTGCTCTGAGTTGCTGGGAATAAAAGCAAACTTCTGTCAGTGGAGTTAATTCCACCTTCACCCATCAATTCTATTTTTTTGTTTTGTTTTGAGATGGAGTCTTGCTCTGTCGCCCAGCCTGGAGTGCAGTGGCACAATCTCGGCTCACTGCAACCTCCGCCTCCCAGGTTCAAGCCATTCTCTTGCCTCAGCTTTCCAAGTAGCTAGGATTACAGGCATGTGTCACCATGCCCAGATAATTTTTTGTGTTTTTAGTAGAGACGGGGTTTCACCATGTTGGCCAGGCTGGTCACAAACTCCTGACCTCAAACGATCCACCTGCCTCGGCCTCCCAAAGTGCTGGGATTCCAGGCATGAGCCACCGCGCCCGGCCTACTCATCAATTCTTGGACCCATGTATTCAGGCTCTAGGGAGACAGTACCATAGAAGGCTCTATGACTCAAAGCGTACACCTTGACCTATGAGTCAGAATGCCTTTCTAAGGGTTGTCCCCCATTTGGCCCTATAACTGAGTTTTCATTATGCGATTCCACTTTTCATGTAGATCCACTGCTTCTGAGTGATGGGATGTGTGATGGGACCAGTTGATTGCAAGGACATGCTTCCATTGTTGCACTTCCTCTGCAGTGAAATGCTTTGCTTGTTTAGAAACTCTGTTGTGTGGAGGCCATGACTACTGATAAAGCATGTTGTGAGTCCGTGGGTGGTGGTGCTAGCAGAAGCCTAACTAGTCGAAAGGCAGATCCACACCAGAACATGAGTCTGTTCTGGTGAGGATGAGTCTTTGACAATTTCCTGATAGAAGAGGGCCCATTACAGCATGGCTGGCTGGTCTCCTCTAAGGAATGGTGCCGTATTGTATGCTCAGTGTTGATTTCTGCTTTCAGGAGATTAGGCCCAGCAGTAATGTTAGCTGGGTCAGACTTGGTAAGGGGAAGTCTTTATTGCTGAGCCCACGCATAGCCTTTATCCCTGCTGTCATGAACATTTTTTAATGGGCCCACTGAGCAAGCACTGAGGTAGCTAGGAAAAGTAACAGGTATCTTTAGAGCACGTGATTTTTTCTGCTGTATTTCTAGTGGATCATGGTAGGCATTCACGTGGGACACAATCTCTCCTTTCAGAGAGGTCCATCCATATACCTTTTCCCAGGTTTCCTTGTTACCACTCTGGTTCCTCCCACATTTTTGACCATCCAGCCAAGCCATCGGCAACTTTTGATGAATCTGTGTATGTGTATGCATGCATCTTGTCAACTCTTACTGCAGACCCAGAAGCAGGCCAATACACTGCCTGGAGTTCTGCCACTGGGAAGATTTTCCTTTAGTACTGCCCCCTTCAGGGTCAGCCTTTAGCGGGGCTGTAGTGCTTCTGCTTTGCACTTTTAGTGGGTACTAGAGCTAGTCATCGGACTCAGGGAAAGCAGGAAGCAGCCCTCTGGAATGCAGGCAACCCTGGCTATTGTGCTCATGAGCAGAGGAAGTTGCGGTGCCAGTAAGGATACAAGACTGAGAGCACTAAATATCCACATCAGGTGGCCAGGGGAAACCAGTCTTTGGTATGCAGACAGGCCATGGGTGGTGGCTAAGTGCATAGAAGGAGACAGTAGTCCTGTCACCCTTGCATTCTTTGAGTAGTTCAATACATTTCCTCAGAACTCCGATGCGTATTGCGTTATGAATTGTGATGGGGCTGTAGTCTGGGTGTACTTTATTTTTATTTATTAGTATTATTTTTTTTGAGACGGAGTCTTTCTCTTTCGCCCAGGCTGGAGTGCAGTGGCGCAATCTCGGCTCACTGCAAGCTCCGCCTCCCGGGTTCAGGCCATTCTCCTGCCTCAGCCTCTCTGAGTAGCTGGGACTACAGGCGCCCGCCACCACGCCCGGCTAATTTTTTGTATTTTTTTTAGTAGAGACGGGGTTTCACCCTGGTCTCGATCTCCTGACCTTGTGATCCGCCCGCCTCGGCCTCCCAAAGTCTGGGTGTACTTTAACAGTGTTGAGAAGGATCTCAGTTGTCTGTCCAGCCATCACTGGGTGCCTTTAGGCTCCACGCCAGGTCAAGGGGAACATTGGCACCCAAAGATACCTAAGGCTGCCCATGAGATACAGAGACTCCACAAAGAAAAGCAGGTTGTAGTGTCACCCAGCATCATCCAAGAACATTCCTAGAGACACGCAGAGTTCCTTATGATAAAAGGTTTTGTTGTGGCCAGGCGCAGTGGCTCACGCCTGTAATCCCAGCACTTTGGGAGGCCAGGGTGGGTGGATCACAAAGTCAGGAGATCGAGACCATCCTGGCTAACAGGGTGAAACCCCATCTCTACTAAAAATACAAAAAAATTAGCTGGGCATGGTGTCGGGCACCTGTAGTCCCAGCTACTCGGGAGGCTGAGGCAGGAGAATGGCGTGAACCTGGAGGCGGAGCTTGCAGTGAGCCGAGATTGTGCCACTGCACTCCAGCCTGGATGACAGAGCGAGACTCCATCTCAAAAAAAAAAAAAAAAAAGGTTTTGTTGCTCCAAAAATATGAAAGTTCAATGTGTGTATCTATCTACCCAGTAATGTTGTTACAGGATGTATAAAGGAGTATACATTACAGATACACAAGAAGAAATAGACAAGTCCACGGTTGCAGTGGGAGATTTTAGAATTTTTATCTCATGTTATTTAAATAGTAGAGAATAATGAAGATAGGATGTACATTTGCGAGAGATGAGCACACTGCCTAATTTACCTGTCCAGTGTCGTGTCTGCTAAATGAAGGAAATCACAGAGTGCTTATCTGGAGTTGAGAGTGAAAGGATAGACTGGAAGGGGCAAGAAGGTTTTCAGGGGGAGACGAACATGTTTTACATCTTGTTTAGGCTTTTGATTATGCAAGTGTATGCAATTGTCAAAATTCATCCACTGAATACCTAAGATCTGCACTTTTAATTGTACATTAATTATATTTCAAGTTTAAAATAACATAATTGGTTTAGATTTCACCAAATTAAACACATTTGTGGCCCTCTTCAGCCTACGGATCCCCAGTTTGAAACCCATGGTAGTGGGTACAATCTACACCAGGAGTCTAGACATGGGGTTTCTGTAACCCAGTGTGACTTCAGAGTTTTAGCCTCCTCATTCGTAGAATAAAGGCTGTAGCGTCCTTGTGGGGGTGTATCCGGTTCATGGATAATGAACTGTTCAGTTTTCAGTGATTTTCATCATTCAGATTCCATTCTGTCATTCAGCATTTGCACTGTTGTTCTGTGTTTGATTTATTAAAGATTGTGATTAATTTTTATTAAATTTTAATTGTATAAATTTTATTAAATTAAAATACATTTTATTCTTCGGTCATGCTAGGTTTATATGGAGTGGGTGTTCAATAACACATGTGGATAGTGATCGTGGTGTTGTACTGTGCGGGTTTAGACTAACGCTGGTCATGTGGGAAAGTAAGAGCCACAGACTGGGTGTCAGGGACAAAATTGCCTGTGTTCAAGTCCTGGTTCATAACTTCCAAACTGGATGATTCTGGACCAAATCCAAGTGTTGTCTGGATGTAGGTTTTCTTCTTTTTCTTTTTCTTTTCTTTTTCCTTTTGAGACAGAGTCTCACTCTGTTGCCAGGCTGGAGTGCAGTGGTACGATCTCGGCTCACTGCAACCTCTGTCTCTCAAGTTCAAGCGATTCTCCTGCCTCAGCCTCCTCAGTAGCTGGGATTATAGGCGTGCACTACCATGCCCAGCTATTTTTTGTATTTTCAGTAGAGATGGGGTTTCACCACGTTGGCCAGGCTGGTCTTGAACTCCTGACCTCAACTGACACACCCACCTCGGCTTCCCAAAGTGCTGGGATTACAGGCGTGAGCCACCGCGCCCGGCCTGGTTTTTTCTTCATCAAATAGGGGTCATTGATATCTACTGTAAAGGGTGGTTATGATAATTAAGTGAGTATATAAAGCTGCTAGTGTGACTTCTGACACACACTGTTCCTCAGTAGTGGAAATTGGTATTCCTAATATTTGTAGTGTACACCATTTTCAGTGGCTTTCACCTATATGCTCTGCAGAGAGAGTGCTAATGATATCTGATGACTGATAAGTGATGCTTGTTGATTAATGATTTATACAAACAGGACACCATTAACCCTGGATAAAGAGAATGGAGGTTACCTCTGTCCGCGTAGATTCCTAAACTGTCCTGGAGTGATCCTTGGAGTAAAGGAAAGGTGCTTTGAAGCACATTTAGCCGTCAGCCCTGTGGGATGGCAGCCACTGATTTGTCCTATGGTAAGTCCTGTTTCTGTTCATTTTCAGATACCCTGCTTTAGGTGTCCCCCCACACAGTATGGAGTCCAGTGGCCTGTGCCTGATCATTCACACTGCAGCTTCATTTCTGAGGTGCTGATGTGGGCTAGGGAATGCTTTGTTCTTTTTTTTTGAGACAGTCTTGCTCTGTTGCTCAGTCTGGAGTGCAGTGGCATGATCTCAGCTCATTGCAACCTCTGCCTCCCGGGTTCAAGCGATTTTCCTGCCTCAGCCTCCCGAGTAGCTGGGATTACAGGCGTGTGCCACCACACCCGGCTAATTTTTTGTATTTTTAGTAGACGTGGGGTTTCACCATGTTGGCCAGGCTGGTCTCGAACTCCTAACCTCAAGTGATCTGCCCGCCTTGGCCTCCCAAAGTGCTAGGATTACAGGTGTGAGCCATCACGCCCAGCCAGAATGCTTCATCAGCCCCCTGCTGTGTGTGCTTTGGGAAGAGGTGCTGTGTATTTCCACGGTTAAGTTTCCTTATCTGTAAAATAAGACTGTTACCCTTTTCCCAGCGGGCAGCATGGCTGACCATCCTTTTTTTTGCCTTTAGGTGAGGCAGGACTGCCCTGGAATTGATAGCGGTAGTGTGTATGTGTGTGTTTTCTTGAGCGTACAGGAGTATATGGGAATCTCACAGTAGGATGGAATGACTTTGGGGTATGTGAATGGGGGAATTATGGTCAGCCCTGGGTTCTCATGCCTTGTTCTTTTCCATGAGGTCTTTACAGGGACCCAGTCTGCCTTCAAGAAAAGACAGAAGTAGAAATGGTGGTGGCTGACTGTCTGACAAATTGTTATCAGGTATGCAGGAAGTGTATCCTTCTCCAAAATATCATACTTGCGTCACCAGGTAGACACATTTCCTTCTACACAGAATTATCTCCAGAGCTTCTTAAAGCAAATAAAGCCTCCTTCAAGGACCGAGTCCCTAGTTTAATTCCCTGAAGGAGTGGAGCCTGTCATATTGGTGAGGGTTTGCCTTGAATGTCATCCCAGTATTTCAATGTTGATTAGTTAGTGTTTCCTCATGGTCCCAACTGCATAGTTTTTATTTTGTTGAGTGTTCTCATACATGGTAAGAGACATGAAAGTATCCTTTGTTGAGATAATTTATCCATTCATCAGCGTTTATCTAGCATCTGCTCAAGAGTGTGCTGCAGTGGAGGGAAATCAGATGACCTCCCTGTCTGGTTGTGTTAGATACGATCATGTGTAAGAAGTGCCATTCAAGCCATGTCACTGGAGGGGACTGACAGTGAGTGAGTGTGGATAGAGAGGACCTCCTGGGACCAGTGAACTCTGGGGTGGGCAATGTGAGCCCTCAGACTCTGTAGGTATTGCATTTTGCAGTGAACGCTGGTAGACATGTTTTGTGGCTCAAGCCAGCATGTGTGTGATGGTTTAGGATTCAGTGACTTTTGATGATCTGGCTGTGGACTTCACCCCAGAAGAATGGACTTTACTGGACCCAACTCAGAGAAACCTCTACAGAGATGTGATGCTAGAGAACTACAGGAATTTGGCCACAGTAGGTAAGACTACTCATCCCTTGTAGCCTGCTGTGGAACAGATTATGTTACGTACTTACTGTATTGCACATCAGTGATAGCAACTCTGAACACAATGGGAAATAACAGACATAGTCCCTGCCCTAGTAGGGTTTCATCTACTTGGTGGTTCTTAAAATGTGGTGTCAGATCAAGAGCATCACCAGCACTGTTGGAGACGTACGTTCTCAGTCTCCAGCTTTGACATACTCAGTGAGAAACTCTGCAACAGGGGCCCTGTCATCTGTGTTTTAACAAACTCGCATGAATCTGATGTGCTATAATGTTGAAGAATGAGACGTATAGTTGTTTCCCATGAGAATGAAGATCTCTTTGTTTCACTTCCTATTTGGATAAAAGTCTTCGTGCTTTGTAAGTATGTACATCAGCCTGGATTTCGGCGTCAGGGATCAGAGATCACCAATATTTTGGGGGCACAGACAGATATTTGCATTTTTAGCCCTTTTAAAATAATTTCACTGCTTCCATTGGAACTGTAGCTCCTGAGTTTTGGAAAGATTTATCATCTCTTGCATGAGCCTCTTCTGGTAATGTATCTTTCTCTGTGCACAGGATGTCAGCTCTTCAAACCCAGCCTGATCTCTTGGCTGGAACAAGAAGAGTCTAGGACAGTGCAGAGAGGTGATTTCCAAGGTGAGTGTTCACGAAGGACTGCGCTGGTCAATAAGTTCAGTATGTTTATAATGAGGAAACTTTTTTTTTTTTTTTTGAGATGGAGTCTCACTCTGTCACCCAGACTGGAGTGCAGTGGCACGATCTCGGCTCACAGCAACCTCCGCCTCCCAGGTGCAAGTGATTCTCCTGCCTCAGCCTCCTGATCTCCTGCCTCAGCCTCCTGAGTAGCTGGGATTACAGGCTCATGCCACCATGCCTGGCTAATTTTGCGCTCAGCCATAATGAGGAAACTTTTTAAGATGTGCTTCATCTCACAATGTTGAGGCCATATTTTTTTTATTTTTACTTTTTCTGAGACACAGTTTCACTGTCACCCAGGCTGTAGTGCAGTGATGCGATCTTGGCTTACTGCAACTTCAGCCTCCCGGGTTCAAGTGATTCTCCTGCCTCATCCTCCCGAGTAGCCAGGACTACAGGTGTGTGCCACGCCCGGCTAATTTTTTGTACTATTAGTAGAGACAGGGTTTCACCACGTTGGCCAGGCTGGTCCCAAACTCCTGACTTCAAGTGTTCCACCTGCCTTGGCCTCCCAAAGTGCTGGGATTACAGGAATGAGCCACCATGCCCAGGTAGGCCATTTCTTTCTCAGAAGTTAAGAAATCTTCAACTTCTCATACTCTTACGCTTTGTCTACTCATTCTTTTCTGTGATAGGACCCGTTGGTTTCTTCTTTAAAAGTTCCTGTTTTGGGTCAAGTGTGGTGGCTCACACCTGTAATCTCAGCACTTTGGGAGGCTGAGGCAGGCAGATCACATGAGGTCATGAGTTCAAGACCAGCCTGGCCAACATGGTGAAACCCCATCACTACAAAAATACAACTATTAGCTGGGCGTGGTGGCGCAATCCTGTAGTCCCAGCTACTAGGGAGGCTGAAGCAGAAGAATTGCTTGAACCCAGGGGCCGAAGGTTGCAATGAGCCAAGATCATGCCACTGAACTCCAGCCGGGATGAGAGAGCAAGACTCTGTCTCAAAAAAGAAAAAAAAAAAAAAAAAAGGCCTGGCACAGTGGCTCACCGGTGGCTCATGTCTATAATCCCAAAACTTTGGGAGACCAAGGTGGGAGGATCACCTGATGTCAGGAGGTCGAGACCAGCCTGGCCAACATGCTGAAACCCTGTCTCTACTAAAAATGGAAAAATTAGCTGGGCGTGGTGGCAGGTGCCTGTAATCCCAGCTACTTGGGAGGCTGAGGCAGGAGAATTGCTTGAACTCGGGAGGCAGAGGTTGCAGTGAGCCAAGATCATTCTATTGTACTCTAGTCTGAGTGACAAGAGTGAAACTCTCTCTCAAAAAAAAAAAAAAAAAACAAGCTCCTTGTTTTGATGTGTGCTTATTGTCCTATTCCTCGACTTTCCTTCCATGGTAATATTCTTTGTGTTCACCATCAGTTTATAATTTTCATAGAATCAGTCTGTAGTAAACTATGTAAAAATTTGATGCTATATCCTTATTATTGCCAAATTTTCCATATACAATCTTCAAATCTGTCTTTGTGTTTGTTTGTTACCATGTTTAATTTGAAAACAAATACAGGGGCCGGGCGCAGTGGCTCAACACCTGTAATCCCAGCACTTTGAGGGGCTGAGGCGGGTGGAACACAAGGTCAGGAGTTTGAGACCAGCTTGGCCAACGTGGTGAAAACCCCGCCTCTACTAAAAATACAAAAATTAGCTGGGTGTTTTGGCACGTGCCTGTAGTCCCAGCTACTCAGGAGGCTGAGGCAGGAGAATCACTTGCACCTGGGAGGCAGAGGTTGCAGTGAGCTGAGACCATGTAATTGCACTCCAACCTGGGCAACAGAGTGAGACACCGTCTCAAAAAAAAAAAAAAGAAAAGAAAAAAAGAAAACAAATACAAACGACCCCTCTCATTTTCAGCTCCATCTGTCTACCCTGTATGTCTCCAAACCCTTACATTTCTTTTTCTCTTTAGCTTTAGAATGGAAAATGCAACTTAAAACCAAAGAGTCAGCCCTTCAGCAGGATGTTTTGGGGGAGCCAACCTCCAGTGGGATTCAAATGGTAAGATTAACAAGGATACGTCTTAGTTTTCACATTTAGAGATGATTGGGGATTCCATTATAGAAAATCAGAAAAAGCTGGGAATGGTGGCTCACACCTGTAATCCCAGCACTTTGGGAGGCTGAAGTGGGAGGATCACTTGAGGCCAGGAGTTCTAGACCAGCCTGGTCAACATAGCAAGATCTTGGCTCTAAAAACTAAATTAATTTAATTACATTAAAAGAAAAAAAAAATTAGCAGAATGAGAGCTCTTTGAGATAAGTAGCATTCCCAAGAGGGATAATGACTCTGGAGAGAGACTCAGAATACGATGACTTGGGGATGCTTGAAACCTAGCTTGACGCTTACTGTTGTTTTTTTCTTAGACGGAGTCTTGCTCTGTCACCCAGGCTGGAATGCAGTGGCATGATCTTGGCTCACTGCAACCTCCACCTCCTGGGTTCAAGGGATTCTTGTGCTTCACCCTCCTGAGTAGCTGGGAGTACAGGCATGTCCCACCATGCCCGGCTAGTTTTTGTATTTTTAGTAGAGACAAGGTTTCACCATGTTGGCCAGGCTGGTCTTGAACTCTTGACCTGAGGTGATCCGCCCACCTTGGCCTCCCAATGCACTGGGATTACAGGCGTGAGCCACCGTGCCCAGCCAACATTTAAGTGTTTTAGAGTTCCCCTTAGATAGTGAGTTTCTAAAACAATTTCGTAAAACTCTACAGACATTTGAGATTAGAGTAGATGGCACAGCCTGGCAGGAGCTTTTCATCATTCCACTGGAAATCAATCAAAAGGGCAATACTTATATGTGTGTAATGAAAATGGTAAACATGAAAATAATCATCATAGTGTTCCTCTCTTCAGATGAGTGGAATCTGTTAGTGAATCTGAACGATCCTTTAATCATAATTCATTCCTTTATCAACAGATAGGAAGCCACAACGGAGGGGAGGTCAATGATGTTAAGCAATGTGGAGATGTCTCCAGTGAACACTCATGCCTTAAGACACATGTGAGAACTGAAAACAGTGAGAACACATTTGAGTGTCATCTGTATGGAGTAGACTTCTTTACTCTGCACAAGAAAACCCCTACTGGAGAGCAACGTTCTGTGTTTAGTCAGTGTGGAAAAGCCTTCAGCCTGACCCCAGATGTTTACCAGAGAACGTGCACAGGAGAGAAAGCTTTTGATTGCGGTGACTCTGGAAAATCCTTCATTAATCATTCACACCTTCAGGGGCATTTAAGAACTCACAATGGAGAAAGTCTCCATGAATGGAAGGAATGTGGGAGAGGCTTTATTCACTCCACAGACCTTGCTGTGCATATACAAACTCACAGTTCAGAAAAACCCTACAAATGTAAGGAATGTGGAAAAGGCTTTAGATATTCTGCATACCTTAATATTCACATGGGAACCCACACTGGAGACAATCCCTATGAGTGTAAGGAGTGTGGGAAAGCCTTCACTAGGTCTTGTCAACTTACTCAGCACAGAAAAACTCACACTGGAGAGAAACCTTATAAATGTAAGGATTGTGGGAAAGCCTTCACTGTTTCCTCTTGCTTAAGTCAACATATGAAAATTCATGTGGGTGAGAAGCCTTATGAATGCAAGGAATGTGGGATAGCCTTCACTAGATCTTCTCAGCTTACTGAACATTTAAAAACTCACACTGCAAAGGATCCCTTTGAATGTAAGATATGTGGAAAATCCTTTAGAAATTCCTCATGCCTCAGTGATCACTTTCGAATTCACACTGGAATAAAACCCTATAAATGTAAGGATTGTGGGAAAGCCTTCACTCAGAACTCAGACCTTACTAAGCATGCACGAACTCACAGTGGAGAGAGGCCCTATGAATGTAAGGAATGTGGGAAGGCCTTCGCCAGATCCTCTCGCCTTAGTGAACATACAAGAACTCACACTGGAGAGAAGCCTTTTGAATGTGTCAAATGTGGGAAAGCCTTTGCTATTTCTTCAAATCTTAGTGGACATTTGAGAATTCACACTGGAGAGAAGCCCTTTGAGTGCCTGGAATGTGGGAAAGCATTTACACATTCCTCCAGTCTTAATAATCACATGCGGACCCACAGTGCCAAAAAACCATTCACATGTATGGAATGTGGCAAAGCCTTTAAGTTTCCCACGTGTGTTAACCTTCACATGCGGATCCACACTGGAGAAAAACCCTACAAATGTAAACAGTGTGGGAAATCCTTCAGTTACTCCAATTCGTTTCAGTTACATGAACGAACTCACACTGGAGAGAAACCCTATGAATGTAAGGAGTGTGGGAAAGCCTTCAGTTCTTCCAGTTCCTTTCGAAATCATGAAAGAAAGCATGCAGATGAGAGACTGTCAGTGTAAGGAATGTGGGAAAACCTAAAGGTGTCCCTGTTCTGTCTGAAGACATGAAAACTCACTGGGGAGAAACCCTATGAATGTAAAAATGTGGAAGCAACTTTGTATCTCAGGTGTTAATGAACGCACATGAATTCACAGTGGAGAAGACCCTGCGTCAGGGAATGTGGAAATGACTTCACTGAATTCTCAAGCCTTACCAAACACATCAGAAATCTCACTGGAGAGAAACCGTATGAATGTAGAGAATCTGGGAATACATTTCTGAATCCCACAAACCTTAATGTGCATATGTGAACTCACATTGGAGAGAAACCCTGCAATTTAAATGGTATGGTCTGGATGATGCTGCACTCCATATTTGTAAGCTCTAAGTCCTAGTTCCTTACACTATAACTATTTGGACATAAGGTTTTCAAACAGGTGAGTAACTTCAAATGAGGCTGTTAGGTTCGATCCCTAATGTGACATCACTGGTGTCCCTATAAGGGAAAGTGAAGGAAGGATACACATGGAGAAGACTGTGTGGATCCACCAGAAGATGGCCATCTACAAGCCAAGGACAGAGACCTGGAACAGATGCTTTCATTATGGCCTCCAGAGGAAACCAACCCTGTCTCCACCTTGATATTGCACTTCCAGGCTCCAGAACTGTGAGGCAATAAATTTCTCTTGGTTAAATCATTCAGTCTGTTATTTTGTACAGCAACCCTAGGAAACTAATACTGTGAGGTACTTGGGAAAAGCTTTAGATCAAGTTTTTCCAACCCACAGGCCAGGATGGCTTTGATTGCAGACCAATACAAATTTTTAAGCTTTCTTCAAACATAATGAAATTTTTTTGTGATTATTTTTTCCACTCATTAGCTATCATTAGTGTTAGTGTAAACACAAAAGCAATCACAGGAGAGATGTTCTATGAATGTAGGACATGTGAAGAAGTCTGTAAGTGCTCATCAGATCTTAATACTCACTTCCAACTCTTCTGGTGATAGGCCCTGTGAAAATCAAAAACCGTCAGTAAAGTTTCTTTTACTATGAAAGTCATAAATGTGATCTCACCCAACATTTAGTGACTCAGAGTGGACTGAGGCTCCGTTATTAGGAATGTGGAGAGATTTCATTAAATGTTTATACCCTACATGAGGAATAAAAGTTCACAGTGTAGAGAACACTTCTGCTGTAAGGCACGTGGGGAAGCTTTTACTAATTCCATGAGGCTTATTTTACACATCTAAAATTAGACTGCAAGTGAGCCAAGACCCCTACACTCCAGCCTGGGCGACAAAGCAAGACTCCGTCTCAAAAAAATAAATAAAAATAAAATTAGACTGCAAATGTCCTGGGAATGTAGGGGAATGTATGGCAACCTTTAAATATCTCACATGCCATAATGTTAACATGAAATCTCACATTGGAGGAAGAACCTATGTATCCCAGGGATATGGTGTCACCTTATTTCATTGCTCAAGCCTTAATATCTTTGTGAGAATTCACACTGGGGTAAAACCCTGTGATTATAAAAAGGACGCAGGAAGTACTTCATTTGCTTCTCATATCTTACTATATCACAGTTCATAGCCATGTGAATGTAAGGAATATGGGAAAACTGTCAGAATCTCTTCACAACCCAGCATGAAATAACTTGCAATGAGACCACACAGTCTATGAAACATGGAAAGCCCTTTGCTGTTATCTCAGGGATTGCTTAAGTAAGGTTTTGCAGTAGAGGGAAATCCTATTCATGTAAGAGGTGTTGGAGAGTGGTAGTTCAGCTAAATAATGTTCACTTCTCAGACTGGAAAACTCTGACCAATTGAAAATGTTTTGTTAGCTCTTTTAAAAAATCCATGTTCAGCTGGTGCAGTAGCTCACGGCTGTAATCTCAGCACTTTGAGAGGCTGAGGTGAATGGATTGCTTGAACTCAGGAGTTCAAGACTAGCCTGGGTAACATGGTGAAACCCTGCCTCTACAAAAAAGACAAAACTTAGCTGGGCATGATGGCTTACGCCTATAGTCCCAGCTACCCAGGAGGCTGAGGCAGGAGAATCATTTTAGCCCAGGAGAAGGAGGTTGCAGTGAGCTGAGATTGTGCCACTGCACTCTAGCCTGGGTGACAGAATCAGGCACTGTCTCAAAACAAACAAAAAATCTATGTTCCAGAGCAGTTTTAGGTTCACAGCAAAATAGTGTGGAAGGTTCAAAGACATCCTATATTCCTGCTGCCACTACACATGCATAGCTTCCACCATCATCAACATACTCCACCAGAGTAATACATTTGTTAGAACTCATGAACCTACATTGCCACTTCATTATCACCCGAAGTCCACAGATCATCGGTCCTCCCACTATTCCTCCCTCCCTCTCCCCAGCCTGACAACCACTAATCTTTTTACTGTCTCCATAATTTTGCCTTTTTCAGAATGTCATAGAGTTGGAATTGTGCAGTATGTAACTTTTCAGATTGGCCCAAAGTGATAACTTCACATCCTTCTTTTCCAGTTCAAATGTTGCCTTTTTCAAAACCACTCATGGCCTGCCCCTCCCTCATCCTGTGCCCATAAAAACCGCAGGCTCCACTGGCAGAGTAGAAGAGGGTGAGGGCTTTAGTTCTGTCTCTAGAGCAAAGCCCACAGTTATTGGTTAATGAATGCGTTAAGGCACCCACACCTTCCACCAATGTTGAGCTGTGTTCACCCCATAGTGACTTTTGGGGCAGAGGATTGCAGGGTGGGTCTGGAGTGCCATGTGACCACTCTGCAGGACTTGGAGACATTGGTGAAATTTCTGCACAGGTGGCTCCTGGAGCTCCTGGACAAGGCGCACCTTTCCTCAAGAGCCATTGGTGCACAGTGAGATCTGTCTACAGGTCTCCCTGTTTGGCCTGCCCACTAGTGTCTGCCTAGTAACTGGCCATTTTGGTTTCTGATTGGCTGTGGCAGCAGATGCTTTGAGTCCAGTGACTCCTTGGTGCTTGGAATCTGGATGAGGAGAGGATGAGGACAGTTAAAAATGCTGTTTAGTGTTAGGTTTTTAACTCATTGTTTAATTATCTGAAACAGCAGGTGAGGTTGTTTTTTTTTTCTTGAGATGGAATTTTGCTCTCGTTGCGCAGGCTGGAGTGCAGTGGAGAGATCTTGGCTCACTGCAACCTCTGCTTCCCATGTTCAAGTGATTCTCCTGCCTCAGCCTCCTGAGTAGCTGGGTTACAGGCACATGCCATCACGCCTGGCTAATTTTTGTATTTTTAGTAGAGATAGGGTTTTGCCATGTTGGCCAGGCTGGTCTCGAGCTCCTGACCTCAGATGATCTGCCCCTCTTGGCCTCCCAAAGTGCGGGGATTACAAGCACGAGCCACTGCACCCGGCACTGAGCAATTTTTAAAACCAATATATTCTTTGGTGCAGCATCTAATTTAATACTTATTTTAAAACCTAATCCTTTAAAAATCTTTTATTTGCCAGTTGATAGAGAATGTCTTTTAAACACAGGTTTCTAATGTATAAATCTAATGTTAGCAATAAAATTCCAAACCCTTTACTTATCAGTGGGTATTTTATTTAGCAGAGACTGTGTAAAATGCACGCTAGCCAAACTGCTTTTGAATTTCTTTTGCCTCAGATCTCTGTTTTTGGAGGCTTCATTAAATAAAACTAATAATAATCCTCTATTCACTTTTTAAAAATTGTGGTAAAGTATATTACATAAAGTTTACATCTTAACCATTTTAAGTGTCCACTTCGCTGGCATTAAGTATACTCACACTGTTGGGCAGCTGTCACCATCATCCCACTAAAAAATGTTTATCTTCCCAAACTGAACCCAATAAACACTAACTCCTTATTGGTCCCTTCCCAATCTCTGGCAAACACCATTCAGTTCTCTGTGTTGGAAACAAGTGCTCGGCGTAGCCAAAAGAAACCCCCTAGAAAATTCTCAGCAGGGCACCTTTACTTCTGCAGAAGGGTGCTGCTTGTGCCCATTACAATCGCAAGAGCACAACGAACAAAGGAGGGAAGGAGTTTTTAATCTAACGCAGTTCCTGTTTCTGTGTCCTTCCCCAATTGGCTGGGATTGGACTGCACAATCTAAGCTGATCCCAATTGGCTAAGACTTAAACTTTTCCAAATAGGGTAAATGTGCGATTTGTGGAAACAGAAGAGAAGAAGGGGAGTAGGATTGATGTACAACTTTTACAACTTATGATCAGAAAGTTGAGTCTTTGAAGAGGAACTTAGTTGTTCCAACATGTGTCTGTGTTAACCCCACTACTGTAGGTACCTCATAAAAATGAAGTCACAGTATTTGACTTTTTGTGACTAGTTTATTTCATTTAGCATAACATGTTCAAGGTTCATGTTGTAGCACATCTCAGAATTTCCTTTGTTAAGGCTGGATAATATTCTATTGTATGGCTAGACCACATTTTGATTTGCTTTCACCTTTTCAATATTGTGAATAAGGCTGCCTTGAACATGGGTGTACAAATAGCTCTTCCAATACCTGTTTTCAACTTTTTGATTAATACACCCAGAAGTGGAATTGCTGGATCATATGTTGGTATCATTTTTTAGTATTAATGTTTATTTTCCAACTTGGTCTTGAGGTTTCTCTCTTGAGAAAGGCCAAAAGCCAATATAGCCACACTTTTTTTTTTTCAAGAGTCTTGCTCTGTCATCCAGGCTGGAGTGCAGTGGCACAATCTCAGCTCACTGCAACCTCTGCCTCCTAGGTTCAAGTGATTCTCATGCCTCAGCCTCCCGAGCAGCTGGGATTACAGGCATGTCCCACCATGCCCAGCTAATTTTTATATTTTTTGTAGAGACGGGGTTTCACCATGTTGGCCACACTGGTCTTGAACTCCTGACCTCAGGTGATCCGCTCACCTTGGCCTCCCAAAGTGCTGGGATTACAGGCCTGAGCCAACATGTCCAGCCCAAGATAGCCACTCTCTAGGAGGGCTGGTGGAGGATGTTAAGTTCAAGTGTGTCAAGTGAGACACAATGAGAAAGTGAAACCAAAATTAATGAAAGAAAAAAGTTTATTATAGATTCCAGAGAAGTTAGGGGTGCTGAATAATGGCCCACAGGAAGTCCAGAGACAGTATGGTGCTCAACCTGTGGGTAGGTTACTGGAGAGATGAGACAGAGAGAGAGGGCCTGTGGGACTGTGTCTTTTTTTAAGGACCATGGGTTTGTCCTTCACTCTTTCTTCACGTGATTGTCGATTGGCTAGGGAAAAAAATGAAGGGGGGAATTTATTTATATGACTGTGGTGTTGGTCATTAGGTTTTATAGGGGTCAGCAGCTGTGAGATGAGGAACACGTGGGTTATATCAGGAAACAACCACACAGGGAGAGGAAGTTTGTCAGACCTAAAAGCGACACCAATGTAGCAGCTTTATATTAAACAAATTATGACCTATGGCAATTCTACGTTTATCCTCTATCACTTTTTTATTTTTTTAAGAGACAGGGGTCTGCCCAGGCTGGTTTCTAACTCCTGGGCTCAAGCAATCCTCCCATCTAGGTCTCCCAAAGTGCTGGGATTGCAGACGTAAATAAAACACCCGCCCCAAATCACTTTTAAATCCTACCACGTCTTGGCAGGTGTTTTATTCACACGGATATTTAGAAAATGCCAAAAAGGGTGTGTGTGTGTGTGTGTGTGTGTGTTATAAAGTTTCTGGTTTGGTTGTCAAAAATATAGGAAGAACTACAGTATACAGGGCTTTAAATTGCAAAGTTTTTCTTTGCTTGTAGACTGATATTTATCATAGTCCCTGGAGGAGGGTGTAAGGCCTCCAGCGATCCAAGATCCAGTTTCAGAGACTTCTTCAATAGGTTAGTGAATGTGGCCAAGTTACACGGCCCGTCCATGCTTCTGTTTTCCATCCACAAAGCGAGTAACATAAAAACGCTCTTGAGCGAGAAGGGGAACCCCTCCCATGGCTCCAGGAGACCCCTGTGCAGATTTCACCTGGGGTCTGCACGGCCTGAAGGGTGGCTCTCCCACTGGCAACCCCGCCTACGAGGGCATCGCCCCGCCCCCATTGTCTCCGCCTTGGTATCGCCCCGGCCCCTCTGCCTTTCCGGGGGACGCTGGGATCTCTCTACTAGCTTTGGAAGGTCGCGGCTGTAGCGCCCTCGTAACGTCACCACGCGGCTCTCGTGGCTCCTGTTTCTCAGCCCATTCCGGGGCCCCGCCCGTTGCCCTCTTGCCTGGAAACGGAAGTGCGTTCCCGGAAACGGAAGTGAATGCCGTACTTCGCGTGCATCCCCGCCTCCTTCCACATCAACCAATCTAAGGTTGTTCCCACCAGACTAGGAGGACTGGAGTAGGGATGGGGTCAAAGGGTAGCCTCCTGCAGGTCGCCTCCTCCTCTGGCTTTCCCGGACTTCGCGCCTGGGACCTCCTGCCTACACCGCACTTCTTCCCAGACTCCCACCTGCGCCGCTGGGGCCTTGGGTCCAGGTAAAAGGCAGGTAGGGAGTGCGGGCAGGGAGCTTCGGTGGGGCCTTTTCGTCCGCGCGCTCCCCTTTCCCAAGCCTCTTCATCAGCCTTTGCAGACTTTCTGCAGAAGGAAGAAAATCTCTTGCTGGAGTCGTGGTTATTTCGTCCCCAGCAGCTTCACCGACCAGGGGATTCCAGCCAGTTTGGGTGAACACTGGGTGAATTTGTTCTTTTGGGGGATGTTCTTTATATTTGGTAAATTATGTACAGGTGGAGAAATTAGAAACTCGTTAGGGAGTACGGGCATCTGACACAATTAAATGCATGGGTAAATGAATGCATGTAAATGCAAATTTTACTGTCACGGAAAAGCAAAAATCAGCTCGGTATTCAGCTCAGAACCCTGTAAATCTCTGAGCTTCAAAATACAAGCATCTCCAGAAAAAAAAAAGAGAACATGCAGGCTTGTTTTTGTATCACAAATTGGAATTGAGTTGACCATAAACAGCAAGAGCCTTTTCCAAGTGGATTTTCCTTACCTTGTTAATTTGGAAATTTTCAAACTGAAGAAAATGTCAAAGTCTAGTACAACAAACCACCATTACCCTAGATTCACTAAGTATTAATCTCTTGTCATTTCCTTTTTTTTTTTTTTTTTTTTTTTTTGAGACAGTCTCACTCTATTGCCCAGGCTGGAGTGCAACAGTGCGATCTCCGCTCACTGCAACCTCCACCTCCCAGGTTCAAGTGATTCTCTTGCCACAGCCTCCTGAGTAGCTGGGATGACAGGTGCACACCACCACACCCAGCTAATTTTTGTATTTTTAGTAGAGATGGGGTTTCAGCATGTTGGCCAGGCTGAACTCCTGACCTCGTGATCTGCCCGCCTCGGCCTCCCAAAGTGCTGGAATTACAGGCATGAGCCACCGCGCCTGGCACATATGAAGGTTTATAAGCTAAAAGTAAGTTGACGGTGAGGTAGGAGGCGGGACTAGACTCTGGAGTCAGGGCTTGGACACCCCACCAAATTGAAGACTAGCTAAAACAGGTCTGCGCCACACGAATATTTATTTTTGGTGTCTCCACTATTGAGTAGGTTCTCAGGTGGTCAGGGCCTCTGAGGTCTCCCTTTGGGTAATGCTGTTTACCCCCCTTCCTTTCCTCCCTTCCACAGTTACCATTTGTTTAGCTCCTCTCTGCGCAGCCCTCTGGAATTTAGGTTCAACATCCAACTGCCCATTTTTAGCTCCTAATCCACTTTTATAACACCCTATTTATATTTACACCTTTCTGGAAGGTGGGAATTTAAAAGGGAAAATTAACTAGACATTTGCTAAACTTAGGCTGAAACCCCCTGTAGAGATCCTTAGTCGACCTGGGGACAACAGCAAGCATCCCAGAGGACTTGGCACTCGAGTGTCTTTTAGGCTATTGGAGCAAGTTCAAATTCGTCTTAAGAAGAGACTCATTTTCTGTTGCAGCACTCTTTGGGTTCAATACAGATTAGAAAACTAACAGATTTGGCCTACATATGGTTCTATACATTATAATGATATTTTACAATTAGACTTATTTTGTAAAAAGGAAAATGGGAAGAGGTCCCTTATGTACAGGCTTTTATGGCCCTTTACAGGCTCATGTTAATTCCAGGGACCAGAATGCCATGCCTAAGGGATCCCCTCCTAGCTGCTCCCTTTAAAAGGCTTACGTTTTCCCCAGGGTCTCTTCAGTCCCCCAATTCTGAGAGGTTTTCTACCAGTTCTTCAATGAAGGATCCCACCCCAAGGTCATCACTCACGCCTCCCCCTTATGCAAACTAGCCCCAGCCTATCCCTCCCACTCCCCAAGAGAGTAAGCCCAACCAGTATCACCAGGAGTGGGGCCCCATCCCTAAAGTGAAACCTGTGTGCATTGTGGGAGGTAGCTAATGGAAGTAAGGAAACGTGCCATTTTCTGTGTCTAATTTGGCTTCATGCAAGGAAAAAATTGGACAGTTTTTAGAGAATCAAGAGTTTATAGAGAAGTTTGTTAACCATGTTGTTTCATTTAACTTGTTATGACTTACAAATATTGTCATCCGCTTGTTGTGGGAAAAAAAGTGGAGAAAAAAAGGTGTGGCATATACCTATATATATCCTATTGATCCTATTTCTCTGGAAAACTCTCACTAATACAGGGTTGGGTTTTTTTATTGTTTGTTTTGTTTTTTTTAGAGTTGCAGTTTTTCCATGTTGCTCAGGCTGGTCTCAAACTCCTAGACTCAAGTGATCCGCCCACCTTGGCTTCTCAAAGTGCTGGGAGTACAGGCATGAACCACCATGCTTGACCTTGTTGAGACTTTTTGCATCTGTATTTGTGAGCCATGGTGTTGGCCCGTAGTTCTCTGTTCTTTAATGTCTTTTGTTTTGGTATTAGGGTGATACTGGCCTCACAGAATGTTAGAAAGTATTCCCTCTGCTTCTTTTGGAAGAGATTGTAGAAAACTGGCATTCTTTCTTACTTGTTTGGTAAAATTCACTAGTGAACACATCTGGACTTGGTGCTTTTTGTTTTGGAATGTTATTCTTTTTCTTTATAGATACAGACCTATTTAGATTGTTTCTTCTTCTGTGAGTTTTGGCAGTGATATGGTTTGGCTGTGTCCCCACCCAAATCTCATCTTGAATTCCCACATGTTGTGGGAGGCACCTGGTGGGAGGTAACTGAATCATGGGGGCAAGTCTTTCCCATCCTGTTACTGTGACAGTGAATAAGTCTCACAAGTTTTGACTGTCTTAAAAATGGGAGTTTTTCTGCACAAGCTCTCTCTTTGCCTACCACCATCCACATAAGATGTGACTTACTCCTCCTTGCCTTCCACCATGATTGTGAGGCCGCCCAAGCCACGTGGAACTGTGAATCCAATTAAACCTTTTTTTTGTAAATTGCCCACTTTCGGGTATGTCTTTATAAGCAGCATGAAAACGGACTAATACAGGCATATTGTTTCTTTCACATCATTGATGTATTTCATCTAGGTTTTCAAATTTGTGGATGTAGAGTTGTTCATGAGATTGCTTTATTATCTATTTCATATTTGTTATTTTTATTTTTTATTATACTTTAAGTTTTAGGGTACATGTGCACAACATACAGGTTAGTTACCTATGTATACATGTGCCATGTTGGTGTGCTGCACCCATTAACTCATCATTTAACATTAGGTATATCTCCTAATGCTATCCCTCCCACCCCACAACAGGCCCCAGTATGTGATGTGCCGCTTCCTGTGTCCATGTGTTCTCATTGTTCAATTCCCACCTATGAGTGAGAACATGCTGTGTTTGGTTTTTTGTCCTTGTGATAGTTTGCTGAGAATGATGGTTTCCAGCTTCATCCATGTCCCTCCAAAGGACATGAACTCATCACTTTTTATGGCTGCATAGTATTCCATGGTATATATATGTGCCACATTTTGTTAATCCAGTCTATCATTGATAGACATTTGGGTTGGTTCCAAGTCTTTGCTATTGTGAATAGTGCCGCAATAAACATACGTGTGCATGTGTCTTTATAGCAGCATGATTTATAATCCTTTGGGTATATACCCAGTAATGGGATTGCTGGGTTAAATTTCTTGTTCTAGATCCGTGAGGAATCACCACACTGACTTCCACAATGGTTGAACTAGTTTACAGTTCCACCAACAGTGTAAAAGTGTTCCTACTTCTCCACATTCTCTCCAGCACCTGTTTCCTGACTTTTTAATGATCGCCATTCTAACTGGTGTGAGATGGTATCTCATTGTGGTTTTGATTTGCATTTCTCTAATGGCCAGTGATAATGAGCATTTTTTCATGTGTCTTTTGGCTGCATAAATGTCTTCTTTTGAGAAGTGTCTGTTCATGTCCTTCACCCACTTTTTGATGGGGTTGCTTTTTTCTTGTAAATTTGTTTGAGTTCTTTGTAGATTCTGGATATTAGCCCTTTGACAGATGAGTAGATTGCAAAAATGTTCTCCCATTCTGTAGGTTGCCTGTTCACTCTGGTGGTAGTTTCTTTTGCTCTGCAGAAGCTCTTTAGTTTAATTAGATCCCATTTGTCAATTTTGGCTTTTGTTGCCATTGCTTTTGGTGTTTTAGACATGAAGTCTTTTCCCATGCCTGTGTCCTGAATGGTATTGCCTAGGTTTTCTTCTAGGGTTTTTATGCTTTTAGTTCTAACATTTAAGTCTTTAATCCATCTTGAATTAATTTTTGTATAAGGTGTAAGGAAGAGATCCAGTTTCAGCTTTCTACATATGGCTAGCCAGTTTTCCCAGCACTACTCATTAAATAGGGTATCCTTTCCCTATTTCTTGTTTTTGTCAGGTTTGTCAAAGATCAGATGGTTGTAGATACGCAGCATTACTTCTGAGGGCTCTGTCCTGTTCCATTGGTCTATATCTCTGTTTTGGTACCAGTACCATGCTGTTTTGGTTACTGTAGCCCTATAGTATAGTTTGAAGTCAGGTAGCATGATGCCTCCAGCTTTGTTCTTTTGGCTTAGGATTGACTTGGCAATGCGGGCTCTTTTTTGGTTCCATATGAACTTTAGTTTTTTCCAATTCTGTGAAGAAAGTCATTGGTAGCTTGGTGGGGATGGCATTGAGTCTATAAATTTCTTTGGGCAGTATGGCCATTTTCACAATATTGATTCTTCCTATCCATGAGCATGGAATGTTCTTCCATTTGTTTGTATCCTCTTTTATTTCATTGAGCAGTGGTTTGTAGTTCTCCTTGAAGAGGTCCTTCACATCCCTTGTAAGTTGGATTCCTAGGTATTTTACTGTCTTTGAAGCAATTGTGAATGGGGGTTCACTCATGATTTGGCTCTCTGTTTGTCTGTTATTGGTGTATAAGAATGCTTGTGATTTTTGCACATGATTTTGTATCCTGAGACTTTGCTGAAGTTGCCTATCAGCTTAAGGAGATTTTGGGCTGAGACGATGTGGTTTTCTAGATAAACAATCATGTCCTCTGCAAACAGGGACAATTTACTTTCTCTTTTCCTAACTGAATACCCTTTATTTCCTTCTCCTGCCTGATTTCCCTGGCCAGAACTTCCAACACTGTGTTGAATAGGAGTGGTGAGAGAGGGCATCCCTGTTTTGTGCCAGTTTTGAAAGGGAATGCTTCCAGTTTTTGCCCATTCAGTATGATATTGGCTGTGGGTTTGTCATAGATAGCTCTTATTATTTTGAGATAGGTCCCATCAATACCTAATTTATTGAGAGTTTTTAGCATGAAGGGCTGTTGAATTTTGTCAAAGGCCTTTTCTGCATCTATTGAGATAATCATATGGTTTTTGTCATTGGTTCTGTTTATATGCTGGATTACGTTTACTGATTTGCATATGTTGAACCAGCCTTGCATGCCAGGGATGAAGCCCACTTGATCATGGTGGATAAGCTTTTTGATGTGCTGCTGGATTCAGTTTGCCAGTATTTTATTGAGGATTTTTGCATCGATGTTCATCAGGGATATTGGTCTAAAATTCTCTTTTTTTGTTGTGTCTCTGCCAGGCTTTGGTATCAGGATGATGCTGGCCTCATAAAATGAGTTAGGGAGGATTCCCTCTTTTTCTATTTGTTGGAATAGTTTCAGAAGGAATGGTACCAGCTCCTCCTTGTACCTCTGGTAGAATTCGGCTGTGAATCCATCTGGTCCTGGACTTTTTTTGGTTGGTAAGCTATTAGTTATTGCCTCAATTTCAGAGCCTGTTATTGGTCTATTAAGGGATTCAACTTCTTCCTCCTTTAGTCTTGGGAGGGTGTATGTGTCGAGGAATTTATCCATTTCTTCTAGATTTTCTAGTTTATTTGCATAGAGGTGTTTATAGTATTCTCTGATGGTAGTTTGTATTTCTGTGGGATTGGTGGTGATATCCCCTTTATCAGTTTTTGTTGTGTCTATTTGATTCTTCTCTCTTTTCTTCTTTATTAGTCCTGCTAGCGGTCTATCAATTTTGTTGATCTTTTCAAAAAACCAGCTCCTGGATTCATTGATTTTTTGAAGGGTTTTTTGTGTCTCTATCTCCTTCAGTTCTGCCCTGATCTTAGTTATTTCTCGTCTTCTGTTAGCTTTTGAATGTGTTTGCTCTTGCTTCTCTAGTTCTTTTAATTGTGATGTTAGGGTGTCAATTTTAGATCTTTCCTGCTTTCTCTTGTGGGCATTTAGTGCTATAAATTTCCCTCTACATACTGCTTTGAATGTGTCCCAGAGATTCTGGTATGTTGTGTCTTTGTCCTCGTTGGTTTCAAAAAACATCTTTATTTCTGCCTTCATTTCGTTATGTACCCAGTAGTCATTCAGGAGCAGGTTGTTCAGTTTCCATTAGTTGAGCGGTTTTGAGTGAGTTTCTTAATCCTGAGTTCTAGTTTGATTGCACTGTGGTCTGAGAGACAGTTTGTTATAATTTCTGTTCTTTTACATTTGCTGAGGAGTGCTTTACTTCCAACTATGTGGTCAATTTTGGAGTAAGTGTGGTGTGGTGCTTAGAAGAATGCATATTCTGTTGATTTGGGGTGAAGAGTTCTGTAGGTGTCTATGAGGTCCACTTGTTGCAGAGCTGAGTTCAACTCCTGGATATCCTTGTTAATTTTCTGTCTCGTCGATCTGTCTGATGTTGACAGTGGGGTGTTAAAGTCTCTCATTATTATTGTGTGGGAGTCTAAGTCTCTTTCTAGGTCTCTAAGGACTTGCTTTATGAATCTGGGTGCTCTTGTATTGGGTGCACATATATTTAGGATAGTTAGCTCTTGTTGTTGAATTGATCCCTTTACCATTATGTAATGGCCTTCTTTGTCTCTTTTGATCTTTGTTGGTTTAAAGTCTGTTTTATCAGAGACTAGGATTGCAACCCCTGCCTTTTTTGTTTTCCATTTGCTTGGTAGATCTTCCTCCACCCCTTTATTTTGAGCCTATGTGTGTCTCTGCATGTGAGATGGGTTTCCTGAATACAGCACACTGATGGGTCTTGACACTTTATCCAGTTTGCCAGTCTGTGTCTTTTAATTGGAGCATTTAGCCCATTTACATTTAAGGTTAATATTGCTATGTGTGAATTTGATCCTGTCAGTATGATGTTAGCTGGTTAGTTTGCTCATTAATTGATGCAGTTTCTTCCTAGCCTCAATGGTCTTTACAATTTGGCATGTTTTTGCAGTGGCTGGTACTGGTTGTTCCTTTCCATGTTTAGTGCTTCCTTCAGGAGCTCTTGTAGGGCAGGCCAGGTGGTGACAAAATCTGTCAGCATTTGCTTGTCTATAAAGGATTTTATTTTTCCTTCACTTATGAAGCTTAGTTTGGCTGGATATGAAATTCTGGGTTGAAAATTCTTTTCTTTAAGAATGTTGAATATTGGCCCCCACTCTCTTCTGGCTTGTAGAGTTTCTGCTGAGAGATCAGCTGTTAGTCTGATGGGCTTCCCTTTGTGGGTAACCCAACCTTTCTCTCTGGCTGCCTTAACATTTTTTCCTTCATTTCAACGTTGGTGAATCTGACAATTATGTGTCTTGGAGTTGCTCTTCTCGAGGAGTATCTTTGTGGCGTTCTCTGTATTTCCTGAATTTGAATGTTGGCCTGCCTTGCTAGATTGAGGAAGTTCTCCTGGATAATATCCTGCAGAGTGTTTTCCAACTTGGTTCCATTCTCGCCATCACTTTCAGGTACACCAATCAGATGTAGATTTGGTCTTTTCACATAGTCCCATATTTCTTGGAGGCTTTGTTTTTTTCTTTTTATTGTTTCTCTAAACTTCTCTTCTCGCTTTATTTCATTCATTTGATCTTCCATCACTGATACCCTTTCTTCCACTTGATCGATTCGGCTACTGAGGCTTGTGCATTTGTCACGTAGGTCTTGTGCCTTGGTTTTCAGCTCCATCAGGTCCTTTAAGGACTTCTCTGCATTGGCTATTCTAGTTAGCCATTTGTCTAATTTTTTTTCAAGGTTTGTAACTTCTTTGCCATGGGTTCGAACTTCCTTCTTTAGCTTGGAGTAGCTTGATCATCTGAAGCCTTCTTCTCTCAACTCGTCAAAGTCATTCTCCATCCAGCTTTGTTCCATTGCTGATGAGGAGCTGTGTTCCTTTGGAGGAGGAGAGGTACTCTGATTTTTAGAGTTTCCAGTTTTTCTGCTCTGTTTTTTCCCCATCTTTGTAGTTTTATCTACCTTTGGTCTTTGATAATGGTGACGTACAGATGGGGTTTTGGTGTGGATGTCCTTTCTGTTTGTTAGTTTTCCTTCTAACAATCAGGACCCTCAGCGGCAGGTCTGTTGGAGTTTGCTGGAGGTCCACTCCAGACCCTGTTTGCCTGGGTATGAGCAGCGGAGGCTGCAGAACAGCAGATATTGGTGAACAGCAAATGTTGCTGCCTGATCGTTCCTCTGGAAGTTTTGTGTCAGAGGAGTACCCGGCTGTGTGAGGTGTCAGTCTGCCCCTACTGGGGGGTGCCTTCCACTTAATCTACTCGGGGGTCAGGGACTCACTTGAGGAGGCAGTCTGTCCATTCTCAGATCTCCAGCTGCATGCTGGGAGAACCACTGTTCTCTTCAAATGTGTGAGACAGGGACATTTAAGTCTGCAGAGGATTCTGCTGCCTTTTGTTTGTCTGTGCCCTGCTCCCAGAGGTGGAGTGTACAGAGGCAGGCAGGCATCCTTGAGCTGCAGTGGGCTCCACCCAGTTTGAGCTTCCCGGCAGTTTTGTTTACCTACTCAAGCCTTGGCAATGGCGGGCACCCCTCCCGCAGCCTCACTGCCACCTTGCAGTTTGATCTCAGACTGTTGTGCCTGCAATGAGCGAGGCTCCGTGGGCATAGGACCCTCTGAGCCAGGCGCGGGATATAATCTCCTAGTGTGCTGTTGCTAAGACCGTTGGAAAAGTGCAGTATTGTGGTGGTAGTGACCCAATTTTCCAGGTGCGGTCTGTCACCCCTTTCTTTGACTAAGGGTGACAGACGATGTCTGACCTCTTGCGCTTCCCAGGTGAGGTGATGCCTCACCCTGCTTCGGATCATGCTCGGTGCGCTGCACCCACTGTCCTGCACCCACTTTCTGACACTCCCCAGTGAGATGAACCCGGTACCTCAGTTGGAAATGCAGAAATCACCCATCTTCTGCTTCACTCACGCTGGGAGCTGTAGACTGGAGCTATTCCTATTTGGCCATCTTGGCTGCACCCCCCATTTCATATTTATGAGATCTGTAGTGATGTCCCTTCTTAATTTCTGCTATTAGTAATTTGTATCTTCTCTGTTTTTGCTTTGTTAGCCTGATGAGAGGTTTATTTATTCATCCTTTCAAAGAACCAGCTTTTGGTATTGTTGATTTTACTCTATTTTCTGTTTTCAATTTCATTGACTTTTACTTGAGGTTTTTTGTTTGAGACAATGTCTTGCTTTGTTGTCCAGGCAGGAGTGCAGTGGCATGATCATGGCTCCCTGCAGCCTCAAACTCCTGGACTCAAGGGATGCTCCCACCTCAGTCGCCCAAGTAGAGGGGAGTACAGGCATGTGCCACCATGCCTGGCTACTTTTAAAATTTTTGTAGAGATGGAATCTAGCTATGTTGCCCAGGCTGGTCTCAAAACTCCTGGCCTCAAGTGATCCTCCCACATTGGCCTCCCAAAGTGCTGAGATTACAGGCATAAGCCACCATGTCTGGCCTTGAATTTTTATTCTTTCTTTTCTTCTGCTTGCTTTGGATTTAATTTGCTTTTTTTTTTTTTTTTTTAAGTTTCCTAAGGTGGAAGCTTAGATGATTGACACAGATCTTTTTTCTGTTCTAACTAACCATTCCATGCTATAAATTTCCCCCTAAGAACTGCTTTTGTTGCACCCCACAAATCTTGTTAAGTTGTATCTGCTGTCAGTGCAAATTTTTAAAACTTTTTTTGAGATTTCTTGTTTGACCTATTTGTTATTTAGAAGTGTGTGGTTTGATCTTCCAGTATTTTGAGATTTTTTTTTTAGCTGTCTTTGATTAGTTTCCAGTTTAATTCTGTTGTGAGCTGAGAGCATACATTGTATGATTTCAGTTCTTTTGTATTTGTTAAGAGGTGTTTCATGGCCCACAGTGTGGTCTGTCTTGATGAATATTCTATGTGAGCTTGAGAAGAATGTATAATCTGCTGGTTTTGGATGAAGTAATCTATATATGTTAATTATATCTAGTTGATTGATGGTGCTGTTGAGTTTTACTACATTCTTACTGGTTTTCTCCCTGCTGGATCTGTCCATTTCTGATAGAGGGGTATTTATTTTTAATTAATTTATTTTTCCATTCATTTATTTATTTTTTTTTTGAGATGGAGTCTCGCACTGTCACCCAGGCTGGAGTGCCGTGGCATGATCTCAGCTCACTGCACCCTCTGCCTCCTGGGTTCAAGCGATTCTCCTGCCTCGGCCTCCCAAGTAGCTGGGACTATAGGTGTGCACCACCACACCTGGCTAATTTTTATATATTTAGTAGAGACAGGGTTTCACCATATTGACCCAGCTGGTGTCGAACTCCTGACCTCATGATCTAACCGCCTCGGCCTCCCAAAGTGCACCACTGTGCCTGGTGATAAAGGGGTATTTAAATCTCCAGCTATAATAGTGGTTTTATCTATTTCTCCTTGCAGTTCTGTTAGCTTTTACCTCATTTTGATGCTCTGTCACGTGTACACACATTAAGGATTGTTATGACTTCTTGGAATATTGATCTCCTTAAGTTATGCCCCTCTTTATCCCAGATAACTTTCCTTGATATGACATGTGCTCTGGTCCAGGCACAGGGTCTCATATCTGTAATGCAGAACTTTGGGAGGCTGAGGTGGAGGATCGCTTAAGGCTAGGAGTTTGAGACCAGCCTGGGCAATGTAGCAAGACCCCATCTCTGTAATTTAAAAAAGTTGAAGTCTGCTCTGTCTGAAATTAATATAGCTACTCTTGCTTGCTTTTGTCATTAGCATGGTATATCTTTCTTCATTCATCTTTTAATCTATATGTGTCTGTATGAAGTGGGTTTCTTGTAGACAATGAATAGCATACCTCATAGCCCTCCTCACCTATTGACCACTGGCATATTACACACCCACACCCCGTCACCAATCCTCAACCCCCATCACTGACCTTAACTAATGTACCTTCCATCCCTGGTAAATATTCCATGGGTGCCACAGTACTTACCTCTAAATTCCCAATGAGCAATCCCACAGACCTTCCATCAGTGACTCCAGTTCCCCAGCATCACTGACCATCTGAATCTCCACCAAGCCCCCTTGGGATCACATCACTAACCCCCACATAGCCACACCATTGATTTCAGACTGCACATCCCTGACCCCGCTTCATATATATCACCGACCCCACAGAGCTGCAACATAGCACCAGAGATTCCTCCATTGATCTCTGTATAATCCCTATTACCGCTCCTAAGGAATCTCTATCAATAACCCCACAGTGTACATGTTACTGACCCCAGAGACTCCTAATCACTGTCCCTACAGACCTTCCTCACTAACCTCACAAATCCTCACTGTATTGATCTGTTTTCACGCCGCTAATAAAGACATACCTGAGACTGGGTAACATACAAAAGAAAGAGGTTTAATTGACTCACAGTTCCACATGGCTGAGGAGGCCTTACAATCATGGCAGAAGGCGATTGAGGAGCAAAGTCCTGGTGTTAGGCAAGAGATCTTGTAGAGGGGGACTCCCCTTTATAAGTCCATCATATCTTGAGAGACCTATTCACTACCGCAAGAACAGTATGGAGGAAACCGCCGACATGATTCAGTTATCTCCACCTGGCCCCACCCTTGACATGTGGGGATTATTACCATTCAAGGTGAGATTTGGGTGGGGACACAGCCAAACCATATCACTCACTAACCCCACTGACCCCTGTAATCTCACAGTAAAGATGAATAGACCTCATCACTGATCATAAAGACCCCTAACACAAACCACCAAAGACTCCCCATTATTTCTTTCTTTTCTTTTTGTTTTTAGACAGAGTCTTGCTCTGTCACCCAGGCTGGAGGGCAGTGGTGCGTGTTCTCGGCTCACTGCAACCTCTGCTTCCTGGGTTCAAGCGATTCTGTTGCCTCAGCCTCTCAAGTTGCTGGGATTACAGGCACACACCACCACACCCAGCTAGTTTTTGTATTTTTGTAGAGACAGGGTTTCACCATGTTGGCCAGGCTGGTCTTGAACTCCTGACCTCAAGTAATCCGCCCTCCTCGGCCTCCCAAAGTGCTAGGATTACAGGCGTGAGCCACTCCACCTGGCCACTCCCCATTATTTCTAATAGTGGTGTAAGCTGTTATCTCTTGGTTAAGATGGTGTCTGGCAAGTTTCTCCACTGTGCATTAATTTTTTTAATTTTTTGTTTTTCTTTAGACTGAAAAGTTGCAAAACTGCCTTAGTTAAAAGTAGGTTATACTTAAATGCTTTGAGGGGGCAATGTGTTAAGACTATGTAAATATCTTTTTCCTCCTCTTAGAAATTCATCCAGCAGTAATGATTCTTGTCTGGATTAATTATTATTATAATAGTTGCCAAATAGTTTTTTTTTTTTTTTTTTTGAGACAGAGTTTCGCTCTTGTTGCCCAGGCTGGAGTGCAGTGGCGTGATCTCAGCTCACTGCAACCTCCAGCTCCTGGGTTCAAGCAATTTTCCTGCCTCAGCTGGGATTACAGGCATGAGCCATTATGCCTGGCTAATTTTTTATTTTTTAGCAGAGATGAGGTTTCTCCATTTTGGTCAGGCTGGTCTCCAACTCCCGACCTCAGATGACCTGCCCACCTCAGCCTCCTAAATTGTTAGGATTGCAGACGTGAGCCACCACACCCGGCAGGTTTTTTTTTTTTTTCTTTCCAACTGTCTGTGCCTTCTAGATTTCCTGTTTGTCATACTGCTCTAGGTTAGAGATTTTTCTCCTCCCTATTTCTTTCTTCATTTATTTATATCAGTGTGAATTCATGGGTTCCCATGTACTCACTACTTATTTTGCTCTAGTTGTCCCAGCTTTGGCCAGTGGAAGCCCCCTTGGCTGGCTCATGTATCCCCTTGACATGACCCATCATTCCATGAGAACTTTCCAACCTTAAGATGTTCTAGGCTCATCTCGTATTTTTCCTTCTCCAGCGCTGGAGTCAGCCTTTTCTCCAAAGAGCTCTAATTCCTTTAAGAGGATAATGGTATTTAGAAACCAATTCTGGGCACTAAGTGTGATCATTGCTACCTTGGATTCATTGCTTTCAGGGCCTCTCAGCAAACAGGAGTAGAGAATGTTTTTCTACCTACACACATTCATGGATATAAGTATACACATTTGCATCCTGTATTATATCTTAACAGGGCTTTACACTAATATTTCCAATTAATCAGGACAGGCATTATTCTCACCTTCCTCCTTTCCTGTTTGTAACTCTTTTCTCAGTGAGAAGTCTAGCTTCCATTATCCTCAGAGCATTTCCTCATTGGCTTATAAACCCTCACTTGCAACCGTGTTACCCAAAAGCTTGACCAGGAACATGCTGGCCCCTGCAGTCTCCCACACCTCAGGGGTACCTTCCCAAAGGACACTCTGCTGAAAGGGAAGAGAAAGGGGAAAGGAGGAAAGGCCAAAGATTGGTTTTATTGTGAAACCTTTCCACATTCATTGTAGAAACATTGGTAAAATACCTGAGAGCAAAGAGGATATTAAATTGGATACATTTCAATCTCCAGAAAACTTTTCTTCTTAAAAAAAATTTTCTTATATACAAATGGAGTATTACTATGTTACTGAGGCTGGTCTTGAACTCTTGGGCTCAAGCAATCCTCTTGCCTTGGCCTTTTAAAGTGCTGGGACTGCAGGTGTGAGCCAGCATGCCTGGCCTCCAGAAAACTTTTCAGATGAAATAACTGTAAATTTAAAGCAATGAATCTAATTGTTAACATAATGTATAATGGCCAAAAAGTCTGAAATCTCAGGGTAGTAGTGTATTTATTATACTTTTTTTAGATTAATAATTGGACCCACTGATGCTAATTTGGAGGTGCTTCACCTATAAAGATAGGTCATAGTTGAAAAAAAACCACATTGAACATATACTTTGAAAATATATGTGTGTGTGTATGTATATATATTTACTTTTTAGACAGAGTCTCTCTGTTTCCCAGACTGGAGTGCAGTAGTGCAACTTGGCCCACTTCAACCTCTGCCTCCTGGGTTCAAGCGATTCTCATGCCTCAGCCTCCTGAGTAGCTGGGACTACAGGTGCACACCACCATGCCCAGCTAATTTTTGTATTTTTAGTAGAGACGGGATTTCACCATGTTGGCCAGGCTGGCCTCGAACACTTGACCTCAAGTGATCCGCCTGCCTCAGCCTCCCAAAATGTTGGGATTACAGGCGTGAGCCACCACACCCTGCCAGAAAAAGTAATTAACATATATTTATAGAAACTATAGTTCCCTGACTTTTCATACACTTCTTGTTTTTTTTAAGAGACAGAGTCTCACTCTCACCCAGGCTGGAGTGCAATGGCATGATCACGGCTCAGTATAGCCTTGAACTCCTGGGCTCAAGCCATCCTCCCACCTCAGCCTCCCGAATAACTGGGACTACAGGCACACACCACCATGCTGGCCAATGTTTACATTTTTGTAGAGACAGGGTCTCCCTATGTTGCCTAGGACAGTCTTGAGCCCCTGGGCTCCAGTCATCCTCCTGCCTCTACCTCCCAAAGTGCTGGGATTACGGGTGTGAGGCACTGTACCTGGCCAATCTGTTTGTGAATGAGATAGCTCTATGGTTTTGTCATATTATCTGGTGCATAGTATGGTTATGCCAGCCTCATAAGGGTAGTCAGGGGAAGATTTCCTCTTGTATTTCCTAGTATTTTTTGGCAACGGGAGATCAGGTTTAGGTTTATTTTTTCATATGACCTAAATGTGTGGTTCATGAATTAGATAACGAATACTCTTGTAACCACAACCCAGTTCAAGACGTAGAGCTTTGCCTCAAATACCGTGTCCCAGTCACAACTGCCTCTTTCTTCCCTCAAAGTAACCACTCTCATGACTTTTATAGTAATCATTTATTACCTTTCACCCAAATGTGGAACCCCAAACATTATTTAATTTTTGCTCATTTTTGGATGTCATTTTTTAGTTTTTCCCCTTTTCTCTTATTTTTTGAAGCACCTGGGTTAAGATCTAGAGTTATGTGTAGTGTGGATTTTGCTAATTGCATTCTCATAGGGTTGTCAGAGTATTTCCTTTTATATCATAGTTGGATCTAGAGATAAGATTCAGTTTCATTTTTGGGGAGGTGGTGGCACATGTGATCTTTGCTCAGAAGGTACTAATGTCCAATGGTGTCTCTTTTGTGAGTATTAGAAGTTATTGGTGCTCAGTGCCTAGACCCAATTTTTTTTTCTTTCTTTTTGAGGCAGAGTCTTGGTCTGTCGCCCAGGCTGGAGTGCAGCAGCACGATCTTAGCTCACCGTAACCTCCGCCTCCTGGGTTCAAGCGAGTCTCCTGCCTCAGCCTCCTGAGTAGCTGGGGTTACAGGTGTGTGCCACTGTGCCTGGCTAATTTTGTAATTTTTTTTTTTTTTTAGTAGAGATGGTGTTTTGCCATGTTGGCTAGGCTGGTCTTGAACTCCTGGCCTCAGGTGATCCACCCGCCTTGGCTTCCCAAAGTGCTGGGATTACAGGCGTGAGCCACTGCGCCTGGCCGAGGTTTTTTTGTTTTGTTTTGTTTTGTTTTAGAGACATGGTTTCATTCTGTTACCCAGGCTGTAGTGGAGGGGCACCATCATACCTCACTGCAGCCTCGACTTCTGGGTTCAAGCAATACTTTCACCTCAGCCTCCTGAGTAGCTGGGGCCACACCTTTACCACCATGCCCAGCAAATCTTTTCAATTTTTTTATAGAGATAAGGCTTTGCTTTGTTGCCCAGGCTGGTCTCAAACTCCTGGGCTGAAGTGATCCCCTCATCTCAGCCTCCCAATGTGTTGGGATTACAGGTGTGAGCCACCATGCCTGGCCTAGATCCATTAATTTTAAATAAACTGCTGAATTTGTTAGCTGGAATATGTTCCAGTTACCATTGGGTTAACTGGTGGTAGAGTTCATGGAATTCTGGAAAATCGGTACCTAGAAGTAGGGTGTTACTGACAATGAGAAATACCTGAACATGTGGAAGCAGCTTTCAAACTGGGTGTAATGGGGCAGAGGGTGGAATAATTTGGAGGAGCAGACTAGAAAAAGCCTAGATTCTGATGAAGGCTTAGAAAACAAGAAAGCTAGGAAAAGATTTGGAAAGCCTTAGAGATTTGTTAAGTGGCTGTGACTAGAATTTTGATAGAAATATGGACAGTAAAGGCCATTCTGATGTAGTTTCAGGTGGAATTGAGAAAGAAGGCACTGGAAACTGCAGTAAAGGCTGTCCTTGTTATAAACTGGCAAAAAACTTGGCTGAACTCTATCCATGCCTGAGGACTTTGTGCAAGTCCTAATTTGAGAGTGATGAACTAGGGTATGTAGCAGTAGAAATTTCTAAGCAAAACATAGGAGTTGCATGGTTACTTTTGGCTATTTGTGCTGAGATTCAGAAGCAATGGAACAATTAAAAAGAACAATTTAAAAGACAGAATTTATGTTAAAAGGGAAGCACCGTGGAAAGATCTGGAAAACTCTTAGCCTGGCCACATAGAGTGAAAAAGTGTGTTCAGGTGGGGAAACTAAGGTTGTACCCTAGTGATCCTTTGCTAAAGAGATTAGCACAGATAGAAGGGAGCCGGCTGCTTTTACTCAAAACAATGGAATAAAGACCCTGAAGGCATTTTGGAGATTTTCAAGGTTGCCCCTCACATTACAGGCCTAAAGGCCTATGAGGGCACAGTGGCTTCAGGGGACAGACCAGTCACTCTCCATAGTTTGCTGCTGAGTTGCCTTGGAACTCTGCTCCCTGCACCTCAGCACAGTGCTCTGTGGCTGCCCAGCTATGGCTTAAGTGACCCAGGTGCAGCTCATGCCCTTCAGAAGGTACAAGTCACAAACTTCGGTGGCATCCATGTGCAGCTAATTCTGCAGACTTGCAGAATGGAGGTTTGGCAGCTTCCACCCAGATTTCAAAGGATGTCATCAAAAGCCTGGAGGCCCAAGCATAGATGTGTTATAAGGACAGAGCAACTGCAGAGTCCCAACCAGAGCCATGGTCACATGCAGAAATGTGACATTGGGGCTGCTGCAGAATCCCCACCAGGGCAATACCTAGTGGAGCTATGGGAGTAAGAGTGCCATCAGGACCCCAAAACTGTGGAGTAACCCAGCAGCATGCAACACCCACCTAGGAAGTCTTCAGGCATGAGACCTCAAACCGTATAAGCCACCATTTGGGATGCACCCAGCAAAGCCAGAGGGGTTGGGCTGCCTGAGGCCTTGGGGGTCAAACTGTGACCTCAGTGTGTCCAGGAGGCAGCAAGCGGAATCAAGAGATGATTCTCCAGCTTGCAGATTTGTGGTCTGCCCTGATGGGCTTCAGACTTGATTGGGGCCTGTTACTTCTTTTTGCTCATTCTCCCCTTTTGGAATGTGAATGTCTGTCTTCTGCCTGTACCACTATCTCTTGAGGGTAGGTAACTTGTTTTGATTTCACAGGCTCCCAGACGATACTCTGGACTTTGAACTTTTGAGTTGGTGATGGAATGACTTGAGACATTGAGGCTATAGAGAGGGAATGAACGTACTCGTATGTGAGAGGAGCAAGAGTTTTTGAGGGCCAGGGGTGGAATGCTATAGTTTGAATATTTGTCCCCTCCAAAAACTCATGTTGAAATTTAATCTCCCATGTGGTAGTATTCAGAAGTGGGGCCTTTAAGAGACGACTGGTCTTGAGGGCTCTACCCTCTTGAATGGATTAATTCATTAATGGATTGAGGGATTAATGGGTTAACAGATTAATAGGTTATCATGTGAGTGGGACTGGTGGCTTTTTTTGTTGTTGTTGTTTTGTTATAGTCAGGGTCTTGTGCTTGGTCACCCAGGCTGGAGTGCAGTGGCACAGTCATGGCTCACTGTAGCCTCAACCTCCGGGCCTCAAGCAGTCCTCCCACCTCAGCCTCCCAAGTAGCTAGGACTACAAGTGCACACCATGCCCAGCTTATTTTTAAAAACATGTTTTTGTAGAGACAGTCTTGCTTTGTTTCCCAAACTGCTCTCAAACCTTTGAGGCCTCAAGGAGTATTCCTACTTTGGCCTCCCAAAGCACTGGTATTACAGGCATGAGCTCCTGTACCCTGCAGGACTTGTGGCTTTAGAAAAAGAGGAGAGCCAGGTGCAGTGCCTCACACTTAATCTCAGTGCTTTGGAAGCCCAAAACAGGATCACTGGAGCCCTAGGTGAGATCACTTCAGTCCAGGAGTTTGAGACCAGCCTGTGCAACTCAGTGAGACCCCATCTTTACAAAAAATACAAAAATTTGCCAGGTGTGGTGGCATGTGTCTGTAGTCCCAGCTATTTGGCAGGCTGAGGTGGGAGGATTGCTTAAGCCTGGGAGGTTGAGGCTGCAGGGAGCCATGATCATGCCACTGCACTCCAGCCTGAGTGACAGAATGAGACCCTGTCTGGGGGTAAAAAAAAAAAAAAAAAAAAAAAACAAAGCTGAAGGCATCACTCTATCTGACTTCAAACTATACTACAAGGCTGCAGTAAGCCAAACAGCATGGTACTGGTATAAAAGCAGATATATAGACCCTGGAACATATTACTGAGTTCACACTAAGTTATTGTTGCTTTAATCTATCAATAGTCTTTAAATTAAAAAAAAGCATTTTATATTTGTCCACCTGTTTGCCCTTCCATACTCTTTAATTTCATCCCATCAATCTGCATGCACCTCAGCCTGGGATTATTTCTCTTCAGTATGAAACACTTCCCGTAGTATTTCCCATAGCACAAGTTTGACAATTTATTTTGTCAGCTTTTGTCTCAAAATGGAATTTTGTATTTTTGAAGAATTTTTTTTGCAAAGCATATAATTAGGTTTTTCTCTTTCAGCACTTTAAAGATACAATTACATTTTTCTTCTCCCTGTTATGTTGCTGAGAAGTCAGCCACATTTTTTAAAATTCTGAACATACTATTTTTTTCTTGCTTTTTTAAGATTTTTTTTTTTAACAGATTGATGGTGAACTGATTGTGGTTTTCTTTACATTTATCCTGCTTGGGTTTGCTAAGCTTGAATCTGCTGGTTTGATGTTTTTAATCAGTTTTAGAAAACACTCATTGTTTTCCCGTGTCCATAAGTTTGGCACATTTCTGTTAATCTATCTTTGAGTTCACTGATTGCCCTCTCCCCCACCTTTATTTGCTGTGTTTAGTTTGCTTTTAGGCCCACTTACAGAATTTCTTTTAAATTTCAGAAATTGTAATTTTTACCTCTAGATTGTCTGTTTCTACTTTAGAGATTCCACTTAGATACTGCAATTTTATGTATTTTTCTTTTTTTTTTTTTTTTTTTTTTGAGACAGAGTCTTGCTCTGTCACCCAACCCTGGAGTGCAATGGTGCAATCTCGGCTCACTGCAACCTCTGCTTCCCAAGTTGAAGTGATTCTCCTACCTCAGCCTCCCGAGTAGCTGGGATTACAGGCATGTGCCACCACACCTGGCTGATTTTTCTATTTTTAGTAGAGATGGAATTTCACCATGTTGTCCAGGATAGTCTCAAACCCCTGACTTCGTGATCCACCTGCCTTGGCCTCCCAAAGTGCTGGGATTACAGGTGTGAGCCACCATGCCTGGCCTGCAATTCTATATATTTTCATCCATTTGAAATTTTTTGTTTTATTTAACGTATCTGTCATAATTTATAGGGGCAATTCTGAAACTGCCCCTATAAACTTTATAAAATTAATCAGGAAAGAAGGGAGGGGGATAAATGAAAAACTAAGCTTATAGCACATTCAACATTAATCAAGCTTAATCTCTGACCTGATTCTTCATAGTTCACTGGTACCTATTGTCCTACAATCATGTAGACCCTGTGTATTAGTCTGTTCTCATGCTGCTAATAAGGACATACCTGAGACTAGGTAACTAATAAAGGAAAGAGGTATAATGGACTCACAGACCCTCATGGCTGGGGAGGCCTCACAATCATGGCCCAAGACAAAGAGCAAAGGGATATCTTACATGGTGACAAGCAAGACAGCATGTGCAGGGGAACTGCCCTTTTATAAAATCATACGTTCTCATGAGACTTATTCACTACCATGAGAACAGCACGGGAAAAACCCACCCTCATGATTCAATTACCTCCCACTGGGTCCTTCCCATGACAGGTGGGGATTATTATGATTCAAGGTGAGATTTGGGTAGGGACACAGAGGCAAACCATATCACCCTGTTACAAGATTATACTTCCCCTTAACTGCTCTATTGATAACTTGGCCATTATAAAACATTAAGTTTTTCCTTTGAGATATTCTTTCACACTTTTTACATGCTGATAAACCTACCATGTCAGCTGGTCTGAAGGACCCCATTGACTCAGCTGGTCTGAGGGGCACCACGAGCTGACTTACCAAAAAATCTAGTTTCCACATCCTGATGACTTAATCCTGCTTGCTCTGACCATCAACAACCCTAATTCTCCAGTCCTTCACCCTTCCTGATCCCCTTTAAAACTCCAGCCTGGAACTTCCTGGGGATATAGATGTTTCCTCCTATCTCCTTACTTGGTGCCCTGTGGTAATTAAACTCTCTGCTTAATCCCTGTCTGTGTAACTGGTCTGCTACTACACAGCAGACATATGAAACTGTTGGTTCTATAACAATTCTAAAGTCCTTGTCTGCTAATTCCAACTTCTCATATCATCTATGGGTATATCTCTGTTGGACCTTTTTCTCCTGATTGGTAACATTGCCCTGCTGCTCTGCACATCATGTGTTTTAAGTTGTATGTGGATATTATGCTTAAAATAACAGCAGAAATTAAAAAATATTATTTTCACCTGGAAGTCACTCCCTTTCCTCTGTCAAGCAGTTTAGGTAAGAATCTCCTCAATTTTGATCCAATCAGAGGTTGGGATGTAAAAATTAGTTTTGGTTAACTTCTGGTTTCAAACATCTTGAGTAAGATCTTTCCTATGACTATTTATTTCAGACCACTCACTCTAGCAGGACTGTGGAATCTAAGCACTACAAGATAATACGGATATCCATTTTTTCCTGGTTAGTGCCCAGCACCAGCTGTTGCTACACACTCGGCAAATCATCATAGGGATACACAGCACTGGTAAAGAGAGTCCATTTTATGTTATAGTGTCACACTAGCCTTGTGACCATTAATGCCCCCCGGTCTCTCCATATTCCAGTTTAAAGTTCCTCTGCTTGTGGCAGGCCTAGCTCTCCACCAATCTGCTCCTAGACCAGGAAAATGCCTTCAGGGAAGAAACCAGGCACTGATTTCTGCTCTTGTAAGAGGAGCTCATCCTCTGGCATTTAATTCTTTCATTCCTTTTTTTGTTCACAGATTTCCAGGGTCTTTGAAGATGTCAGTTCACTGTTTATTCATGTGGGTTCCTGTTAATGTCTACAGCCAATCTGGAAGTGGAGCTGTATTTGGAACTTTTTGAATCTAAATCAGTTTGGGAGAATTGAGTCTTTCCAGAATTTGACTTTTCAATGAATGTCTCAAATTTGTTTACGTCATCTTTAATGTTTTCAATACTGTCTTCAAAACAATTTTGGTAAGTTTAAAATTTATTATTCCATATGTTATACCATTGTTGCTCTTATAAATGGTATCGACTTTTAAATTTTATTATTTCTATTCCTGAGCATAAGTTGCAAGTTTATCTTTATTAAGATACTAAACATTTTCATTAATTCTAATAATTTATATATCCTTGAAATTTTCCATTTAGGTAATCATATTATAAATAATGAGATTTACTTCTACTTTTCTCGTCCTTAGGTTTTTAAATATCTTTTCCTAGCCTGCCTCACTTAAGAGTCCAGTAAAATACTAAGTAGTGGATACCATTGTCATCTTCCTGATTTTAAACTCATACTCTATTTTCCACCATTCATTTATTGTTTACTTTTGCATTTTTTATACAATGTTTATCATATTTTGAAATATTTTTCTCAGTAATACCTCTTTATGGCTTTTTCTATATCTACTGAGATTATACTATTTTTTCAATAATGCATTAAATGCTTTGAACACTGCCTCATTCATTCTAGGTGCCTAGTAATTATTAGTATGAGTGAATGAGTAATAAGCCTATTTTAAAAGTGAATTGTATTTATTGATTTTTCTAATGTAAAACTAACTTTGCATTTCTGGATAAATTTATATGTAACATGATGGTTTCTTTTAAAAAAATACCCAGTTTCGGCCAGGCATGGTGGCTCACAGCTGTAATCCCAGCACTTTGGGAGGCTGAGGTGGGCAGATCACGAGGTCAAGAGATCGAGACCATCCTGGCCAACATGTGAAACCCCATCTCTAACTAGCTGGGTGTGGTGGCACATGCCTGTATTCCCAGCTACTCCGGAGGCTGAGGCAGAAGAATCACTTGAACCCAGGAGAGGCGGAGGTTGCAATGAGCTGAGATCATGCCACTGCACTCCAGCCTGGCAACAGAGCAAGACTCCATCTCAAAAAAAAACAAAAGAAGAAACCAGTTTCCTTCTATTTTGTAAATTATTTTTCAAGGTTTTCAGGCTTCATTGTGTCCTTGTTTGAGTTGGTTATCCTGCCCTCATATATTGCCAGAATGTGTGTTTTTTTTTTTTTGAAATGGAGTTTCACTCTTGTTGCCCAGGCAAGGGTGCAAGGGTGCGATCTCAGCTCACTGCAACCTCTGCCTCCCAGGTTCAAGCAATTCTCCTGCCTCAGCCTCCCAAGTAGCTGGGGTTACAGGCATGCGCCACCACGCCCAGCTAATTTTGTATTTTTGGTAGAGATGGGATTTCTCTGTGTTAGCCAGGCTGGTCTCGAACTCCCAACCTCAGGTGATCCACCCACCTTGGCCTCCCAAAGTGCTGGGATTACAGGCGTGAGCCACCGCACCCGGCCAAGAATGTGTTACTTTTCTAAATTCTCAAAGTGTTATCATATTGCTTCTTTTCTGTAGGATAAAAACTTCACTAATATAGTCATCTGCAGATGGGTCATATGTGTCAATATAGTGCCTCCAGAAACCAAAAAAGCCGACCAAGCATTGTGCTGTTTGTGGTTAGTAGTACAAATTGCAGCAATTTTCCTTTCACCTTAGAGGGAATATCTTGGCAAGCTCCAGACAATTGAACCCCTAGAAACTTCAGGTGGTTAGCCTGAATGTTTGAGTCTATTCCCCAACAAACATCTTATTCACCTATGTCTTATGAAAGAACTCATAAAGGCATCAATAGAGAGGACAAGTTGTGGGATGTAAAGATGACCATACCTGGTGGATGTTATTGCAAGCAACAGTATAACTGATGTAATGCTGAGAAAAAGTAAGTTGCTCCTGGTTGTCCTTACAGGTTGAGAAAATGATATTTCTAGGTCAGTAGCTCATATTTATATCAAGTAAATTAATGAACATTGGTTATTAGGGGAAAAGTATGGGCACTAGTAGGACAACTTGCCAGAAATATAAAATGAGTAAACTTATATATACCCAATTATAGTGCCCCCAAAAAAATGAGTTTTTTTTTTTTTTTTTTTCCTGAGACATGGTCTCCCTGTGGCCCAGGCAGGAATGCAGTGGCATGACCTCGGCTCACTGCTACCTCTGTCTGCCTCCTGGGCTCAGGTGATCCTCTCACCTCAGCCTACTGAGTAGCTGGGACTACAGGTGCACAATACCATACCTGGCTAATTTTTTTTTTGTTGTTGTATTTTTTGTAGAGATGGAGTTTCGGCTCATTGGTTGGGCTTGGTCTTGAACTGGTAAGCTCAAGTGATCTGCCCACCTTGGGCTCCCAAAATGCTGGGATTCCAGACATGCATCACTGCACCTGGCCTAGAGAGATAGATTTTTAGAGAAAACAATTTGGCTGGGGGCAGTGACTCACACTTGTAATCCTAGCACTCTGGGAGGCCAAGGCAGGCAGATCACTTGAGATCAGGAGTTCGAAACCAGCCTGGCCAACATGGTGAAACCCCACCTCTACTAAAAATACAAAAAAGTAGCCAGGCGTGGTGGCATGTGCCTGTAATCCCAGCTACTTGGGAGGATGAGATGCAAAAATCACTTGAACTCGGAAGGCAGAGGTTGCAGTGAGCTGAGATCACACCACTGCACTCCAGCCTGGGCAACACAGTGAGACCTAATTATTCTTTTTTTGGTAGAGATGGGGTCTCACTGTGTTGCCTCGACTGATTTCAAGCTCCTAGGCTTAAGTGATCCTTCTGCCTCAGAAAACATAATTTTTCAACCATACTTGAACGATTCCTAAAACTTGACCATATATTAGATGTTAACAGTTGGGACTGAAATCAGCTGAAAGAGGAACTTCCCACAAGAGTAGTTTAAACCACGTGGCAGTTCATTTTTCTCATGTAACATGAAATCCAGAGATAAGCAGCACAGGATTAGTGCAACCAGATAATATTGTATCTCCCCTGTTGTTTCATTTAGTATCCTTTCTCTGTCCTCCTCTTGGTGTATATATTTTCTAGGAAATAAGGGATAAGACAAAGGGCAAATAGTTAAGAAAAACACACCAGATGAGATATTCCCATTTCCATCAGCTTCCTTAGAAGCTGTATCCAGTGACTTCTGCCTGCTTTGCATGGGCTAGGGATGTGAACACATTTGGCCACTCACAGCTGTGAGGTAAGCTGGGTGAAAACTGTCCACATTGCCAGCTTGAACTAAATGGTAAATTTTATTACTTTAAGAAAGAAGGGAGGAATGGATATTGAGACAGCAACTAGTTCTGTCTGCCACAGTACATCAGTCAGTGCCCAGCAATTATGTTCAAATCTATGTCACACAGAATCTATATATTGAAGACCATGTATTCTGTTCACAATGCAATTAAACTGAAAAGATAACTAAAATATTCATAGGATCCAGTTCTGACACACAGAATGAAATACTCACTGATAAAAACAATCAGAGCTATAACATTTATAAGGTTTGTCCCAGTATTACAGACATCCAGAGCTGGGCCAGAAGGCTGTTTCCACGTGACCATAACAGGGTTTCTCTCCAGTGTATGTTCTAAGCTGAGAAAGGAGGCATGAGGGGCAACAAACACTTTCCTATAGTCATTTCATTCATGGAGTTTCTGGCCATTGTGGATTCGCTTGTGCATTATAAGGTTAGTGCTTGTGCTAAAGGCTTTTTCACACTGAATACATTTATAAGGCTTCTCTCCAGTGTGAGTTCTCACATGTACCCTCAGGCAAGAGGAATTCCTAAAGGCCTTCCCACATTCTTTACACTCATAGGTTTTCTCACCAGTGTGAGTTCTCTTGTGCACAATAAGGTAAGAGCCTGTGCTGAAGGATTTTCCACACTGGTTACACTCATAAGGCTTCTCTCCAGTGTGAGAGCGTGTGTGTTTCTTAAGGGATGACTGATCAATGAAGGCTTTTCCACAGTCACTGCATTCATAGGGTTTCTCTCCAGTGTGGGTTCTCACATGTTTCTGAAGGGATGAAGGAACAGTGAAAGCCTTCCCACATTCCTTACAGTCATAGGGTTTCTCTCCAGTGTGAGTTCTTTTGTGCACATTCAGATGAGAGCTCTGGCTAAAGGATTTTCCACAGTGATCACACTCATAAGGCTTCTCTCCAGTATGAGATCTCATGTGTTTCTTAAGGGAAGACTGAAAAATGAAGGCTTTCCCACAGTCACTGCATTCATAGGGCATCTCTCCAGAGTGAGTTCTGACACAGTTCTGAAGGGACAAAGGGTCAGTGAAAGTTTTCTCATGTTCATTACATTCCAAACCCTCCTCCATACTACCAGTTTTTGTGTGGACACTAAGGGGAGATATTTTGCCATAGTCACTGCATTCATCACCTTTCTCTCCAGTAGGTATTTGCTCACGTACTGAGCAGGAAGAGTGTAGGTTGAAGGACATATCACATTGATCATACACCTGAAACTTCTGTCCTGTGGGCGTTCTTAAGTGTTTCCTGAGGGATGACTCTTGATTGAAAGCTTTTCCACAATCAGTAAATTCAAGAGTTTTCTCTCCAATTTGAATGCTCACATGACTCCTAAGAGTTGAGGGATGGTTGAAGACTTTGCTATACTCTGTATATTTATAGCATTTCTCTCCCTTGCAATATCTTGTACAAATAAAGCAAGTGTTCTTTCTGAATTTCCCACAATGGTTACACTCCAGGGAGTGCTCACCAGGTTGATTTTCTGCCTGTTGAAAAGGGAGTAAGTGGTGACTAAAGGCTTTTTCACTTTCACCTTATTCACAGGAATTCTCTTCCATGAGGATTCTGCTATATATAGGAGGCACATGATCATGACTGACATGTACCATTTTCAGTATGACTTTTGCCCTATTAGCTTTTTCAAGTTGAATGAACTCACTCCTCTGTCCTAGGCTCTATTCCTTCCCAGCAAAGGGCTTCTTTAATACAGTTTTTCTAATACTGAGTGAAGAATGAATGATGTACTAGATACTTAACTCTAAAATCATATTTACGTAAATGTTTACTTGTGGTTATTCTCTGTGAGCCAGCAAGTGTTAACCGAGGTTTAGAGATTTCTCCAATTGCATGAAAATCAAACTCTCTTGAGACAGCTTTCTGGTGAAAGCTTGGTGCCTGAACTCTTACCCTTGCTTTGGATGCTGATGTTTTAACTCATTCAGATTCCCTGACTTGACTACAAAGACCAGGAATAATTCCTAGTAAGTCTTACCATGTTTATGCCATTGGATGTTTTTTCCCCAGGAATGTTCTGCATAGCAATTATATCTTTTGATTTAAATTGAGTTTCCCAGTCTGAAATAGCACAGGAAAATTTTTATAATTATTGGGAGAAAAGGTTGGGATGAAAGAAAAAGGGAGGGAGACCCTATGGATTTGTTTTCAAATAGTATCTTCTAAGCAGAGAAATGTAAAAGAGAAGACACAGCCAGTGATTCATCAGTGATAGGAACAAGCAGTAGAAATGGGAGGTATTTTAGTTAGAAAGGATTGTGGAGGTTGGGAAGACAGTATTATCTGGAAAATAGGGAGAACTAAACAAAGCATTCATGGAAACATTACATTTAAAGAGGAATTAAAACTTCTTTCTTGGAGACCAAATGAACCTATGAATGACTGGACAGATGGTGAAACAGGAAGGAAGCTCATGTAATGGCCTCAGATTTCTTTTCCTTCATTGAGTGACATTCCCAAATGTACCAACCCTCACTGGCCAAGGCTGCTGTCTGTTCTGCCCAAGGCTCACCTGCACAGTCACCTTGTAGAATTCCTCTTTCATCTGTCTTCAGCTGTTCTTGATCCACCTTGGAGATCAGACTGTGTCTGCAGAGCTGATACCCTGCTCACGCAGAAAGAGAGGATGTGGGAGAAATGTGTGAGAATTAAATATTCCACAAAACTGATTGCCATACTATGGCTTTAACTAAAGGATTATTAAAATAGTCAAGTGCAGCTTTAGGAACAATGAAACTATCAGAGCCGAGCTCTTTCTTTCACAAGAACCAAAAAGCATAGTCCATGCCCTATATGGAAGTGATCCTTGAAACCTATACACAAGATCAGACACAGATTGCAAATTACCTAAAGCTATTAGTGATAGAGAAAAGGAAATCAGTGCATTTTCATGGGAAGCCACTGGACTGCCCCCTCAAGGGCAGGGACCATTCATTTTGCGGTTAACCACTGTATTGCCATTCTTTTCACAGATTCTGGAACATAGTATGTGCTTAAGAATTATTTGCTACATAAACAAATAAAGGAATGAGGCCAGCCTTACCCACTGAGGCCAGGTTCCTAAAGTTCTCCAGCATCACATCTTTGTATAGATTTTTTTGAGCAGGGTCCAGCAATGCCCACTCCTCCTGGGAAAAGTCCACTGCCACTTCCTGGAAGGTCACTGAGTTCTGAAACATCACATACATATTCTGGCTCGGCCGATGACCATCTTTGACAATGTACCAGGAGAATGGTGGGTGAGGCTGAAAGGACTGGAGAGGAGACTCAGGGCACTGGAAGCTCAGACATGCATCAGAGGCCTTCTATTAATTTGCCTTAAAGCTGAGTTCTCAGAACTCTCTTTAAATCCTACTCCCTGGGCCATCTCATTCAGGGTCATGGTCAAAACATCTTTCTTAAAATATGGTTGGCTTGATCTTTGCACAATTAGGTTGTGAGGACTCTTTTAGTCTTATTCAGATCCACTATAGGTAGGGCATACTGTAGGAATGTGAGAAATACTTGACAAATCATAAACAATTTTCCTAGTAAAAGTCTTTCTTTACAGCACTCACTAAAGTATGGAATTCATACTCAAAAATATGGAAGAATATCTGGAGAAAGTTAACAAATGTGGGAACAGAAGCCTTTCCCAGGGATTCCCTCTTCCACATGAAGCAGCCTGGTAACTGCTGAAGATGAAGCCAGCTCAGATTGGGGTGTGAAGCTTCAGGTCAGGGGCAAGAGAGGTGTTCTTTTCAGGAATGGCAGTGTGCTTTTGGAAATACAGAAATTTCTTGTGTACCTGTGACCAGGTTGTCAGCCACCCTGCAGCCATTCTTCCTCCTGTAGGTTTCCTTCCTGGCTGGGCAGAGTCCTAAGCAGGCAGAGCTAGAGGAGAAGACAGAAGCCATTAGAGTCTAGGCCTGCTAGATATTCAACACTAGCAGGCTGGGAAGCTTCTTCATACTAAAGGGTACCAACACACACATAGAGTACAGTTACAATTTGTCTCCTTATCCAAGAACACAGTATATCCTCAAATTAGAAATATAGTATGCATTTTTCATTTTTTCTTGTTGGACTTTTTTCTAGCCTGAACCACTAAAAAGGCTTATGACTGCTAACAGCTCAGGAGGAATGAGCCTCTAAAGTGCAAAACTGTCTCTGAATATCATTTACCCCTGACAGAAACCAGGACTCACTGGGGAAATAGCTGACTCTAGCATAGATTAAGACATCTTCAAGATGAGTTTGAAATGTATCACACCCTCACGTTCCTCATTGTTAGAATTGGACCGACTTCATAGGGTTGGGCTGACTGAGTTAATATCCCTAAATTACTTAGAACAATAAGGAGTAACTCATAAGGACCATAAAGGTGAGCATATTTGCATTTCATAATAAAAGGATGACATTCCAGAACAACATTTAGTACACTTAGCTGTATATGTGAAGTCATCAAAATCTAGTGCTGCAAATCTTACAGCAGAGCTAGGACTCTGTCTTCTTAACTCAGTAGCCTACCTTCAAGGCCCTGTTTGCCTGCCCCTGATTTTACTTTTTAAACTTTTTTGTTGTAAACGAAGACACATACGCATTAATCTAGGCCTACATAGGGTTAGGATCTTGAGTATCACTGTTTCACACCTTCTATTGTGTGCCACTTAGGTATTCACGGGCAATAACATGCATGGAGCTGACATCTGTGGTGACAATGCCTTTTAGAATCTCTTCTGAAGCATCTGCTTGAGGCTGTTTTTGAGTTAACTTTTCTTTTTTAGTAAGTAGAAGGAATACACTCTAAAATAACAATAAATAGTATAAAAATATATAAACCAGTAATGTGGTCACTTATTACTATTCATTATTATGTACTGTATATAATCTACTGTACATAATCATATTTACTACTGTTAGATGACTGGCAGTGCAGCAGGTTTAAACCACAGACATATGAGTAATGTGCTTTACAATGTTACATTGGCTATGTCACTAGGTGATTGGAATTTTTTAGCACCATTATAATGTTATGAGACCACTGTCACATATGTGGTCCATCACTGACCAAAATGTCTTTACGCAGTGCATGACTGTACTGCAAACCAAGAATGTTTTACTTGCCAAAAATGGCCTTCAGAAATGAAGGAGAGATAAAAACTTCCTTGGACAAACAAAAGATGAGGGGCTTCATCAGTAATGGAGCTGATTTATAGGAAATAGTAAATTCTTCAGCTTAAAAGAAAGGACACTTAGTAACATGAAAACATAAGAAATTATAAAACCCACTGGGGTAAAGGTAATTATATACTCAATCCAGATTACCCTAATACTGTAACAGTGGTATCTAAATAACTTAAACTCTAATTTAAAAGAAAAATATTAAAAGTAGTTATAATAATTTGTTAATACACAATATAGAAAGATGTAAATTGTGACATCAAAAACATAAAATGTGGGAAATGGAAGTAAGAGTATAAATTGTTTGTATGCAATCAAAGCTAAGCTGTTAACAGCCTAAAACAGACTATTAAAACTACAGGATGTTTTAAGCTTCATAGTAGCCACAAAGCAAGAACCTATATTATGGAGAAAAGAGAAAGGAATCAAAGCATATCACTACAGAAAGTCATCAAATCACACAGGAAGGGAAGAAGAAAGGAACAAAACGTCTGTACAACAGCCACAAAGGAATGAACAAAATGGCAACAGTAAGTACTTACCTATCAATAATTACTTTAAATATAAATGTACTCAGGAGGCTAAGGTGGGAGAATCACTTGCGAGCAGGAGTTTGAGACCAGCCTAGGCAACATAGCAAGACCGCATCTCTATAGAAAATAATTTTAAAAATTTATCTGGGTACGGTGGCATCTGCCTGTAGTCCCAGCTACTTGGTGGGCTAGGGTGGGAGGATTGCTTGAACCTGGGAGTAGTGGGAGTATGATCATGCCACTGCACTCCAGCCTGGGTGACAGAGACCCTATCTCCTTAATAAAAGAGTAAATGGATTAAGTTCCCTAGTCAAAACACATAGTGGCTGAGTGGATTAAAAAAGAAAGACCTAAGGTATATGCTGCCTACAAGAAGCTCACTATACCTTTAAGAATGCATGTAGCCTGAAAGTAAAAAGGTGGGAAAAGACATTCCACGTGAATGGAAACCAAAGAGCAAGGGTGAGTAGGAAAGATCTTATATCAGCTTAATGTTACACCTCAAGTTACTAGAAAAAGCAGCAGCTAGGCCCAAAGTCAGTAGAAGGAAAAAGAAACTAAGCCCAAAGTCAGTAGAAGGAAGGAATAATAAAGATTGTAGCAGAAATAAATGAGAGACTAGGCCGGGCACGGTGGCTCAAACCTGTAATCCTAGCACTTTGGGAGGCCGAGGTGGGTGGATCACGAGGTCAGGAGATCTAGACCATCCTGGCTAACATGGCGAAACCCCATCTCTACTAAAAATACAAAAAATTAGCCAGGCGAGGTGGCGGGTGCCTGTAGTCCCAGCTATGCGGGAGGCTGAGGCAGGAGAATGGCATGAACCCCGGGGGGTGGAGCCTGCAGTGAGCTGATATCACACCACTGCACTCCAGCCTGGGTGAAAGAGCGAGACTCCTCAAAAAAAACCAATATCCCTACTGAAAATAGATGCAAAACTCAATAAAATGCTAGCAAACCAAATTCAACAGTACATTAAAAGGACCATACACCACGATCAAGTGGGATTTATCCCAGAAATTCAAGGATAGTTCAAGATACGCAAAATCAATGTGATACACCACATTGACAGAATGAAGGATAAAAACTATATGATCATTAGAATAGATGCAAAAAAAGCACTTGGTAAAATTCAGCATTCTTCTGTGATAAAAACCCTCAATGAATTAGTTATAGAAGGAAAGTACTTCAACACCAGTAAAGGCCATAGGTGACAAAGCCACAGCTGATAGTCAATTATAAAAAATTGAAAGCTTTTCCTCTAAGACTGGCAACAAGACAAAGATGCCCATCCTCATCACTTCTATTCAACATATGGCTGAAGTTCTAGCCAGAACAATTATGCAAGAAAACAAAAGGCGTCTATGTTGGAAAAGAAGTAAAATTATCTGTTTGTAGATGAGATGATATTGTATCTAGAAAACCCTAAAGACACCATGAAAAAATGTTAAAACTAACAAGTAAATTCAGTAATGCAGGGTAAAAAAAATCAACATACAAAAATTAAATGTATTTCTAACAAACTATCTGAAAAAAACTATGAAAATAATTTCACTCATAATAGTATCAAAAAGAGTAAAATACTGAGAATAAGTTTAACCAAGGAGATGATCTGAACACTGAAAATTCTAAAACACTGGTGAAAGAAGTAGAAGACACAAACAAATGGGAAGACACCCAGTGTTCATGGATTGGAAGAATCAATATTGTCAAATGTCATACTATGTAAGGTCATCTACAAATTGATGCAATTCCTATGAAATTCCAACGCTATTTTTTACAGAAATAGAAAAAACAATCCTAAAATTCATATGGAAACACAAAAACCCCAAATAGCTAAAGCAATCTTGAACAATACTGGAGGCACCACACTTCCTGATTTCAAATGTATTACAAAGGTACCGTAATGAAAACAGTATGGTACTAGCATAAAAACAGAGACAAACGTAACAGAATAGGAAGCCCAGAAATAAATCCAGGCATGTATCGTCAACTAATCTTGGACAAAGATGCCAAGAATAAGCAATGGGGAGAGGACAGTCTCTTCAGTAAATGGTGTAAGGAAAACTAGATATCCACATGTGAAAAAGTGAAATTGGATCCTTAAACTACAAACAAGCCGGGCGCGGTGGCTCACGCTTGTAATCCCAGCACTTTGGGAGGCCGAGGCGGGCAGATCACGAGGTCAGGAGATCGAGACCACGGTGAAACCCCGTCTCTACCAAAAATACAAAAAATTAGCCGGGCGTGGTGGCGGGCGCCTGTAGTCCCAGCTACTCGGAGAGGCTGAGGCAGGAGAATGGCGTGAACCCGGGAGGCGGAGGTTGCAGTGAGCCGAGATCACGCCACTGCACTCCAGCCTGGGCGACAGAGCAAGACTCCATCTCAAAAAAAATAAAAATAAAAATAAAAAAAATAAACTACAAACAAAAATCAACTCAAAACGGATTAAAGACTTAAATGTAAGACCTGAGATCATAAAACTTCTAGAACAGGGGAAAAGCTCTTCGATATTAATTTTGACAATTTTTTTTTAAAGAGTTGACACCAAAAGCACAGGCAAGAAAGGCAAAAATAATCAAGTGAAACTACATCAAACTAAAAAGTTTCTGCACAGCAAAGGAAATAATGAACAAAATGAAAAAGCAACCTTATGGAATGGGAGAAAGTATCTGAACAAGTTAATATTTAAAATATGTAAGAAATTCATACAGTTTGATAGAAAAAAAAGAATAAAAAATGGGTAAAGGATCTAAACATTTTTCCAAAGAAGAAGTAAAAATGGCCAGTAGGTATATTAAAAAGTGCCCAACATCACATTATTAGGGAAGTACCAATCAAAACCATAGTTGGCTGCTACCTCACACTTGTTATAATAGATATTATCAAAAAGTCAAAGGATAACAAGTGTTGGATGTGGAGAAAGGGAACCCTTATACATCATTGGTAGGAGTGAAAATTGGTACAGCCATTATGGAAAGCAGTAGTGGAGGCACCTCAAAATATTAAAAATAGAACTACCATATGATCCAGCAATCTTGCTACTGGGTATATAACCAAAGGAAGTGAAATCACTATCTTAAAGAGGTATCTGTGACCTCATATTCATTGCAGCATTATTTATAATAGCTCCTATATGGAAACAACATGTTTGTCGATCACTGAATGTGTAAAGAAAATGTCATACATATACACACAGTGGGTTATTATTCAGTCTTAAAAAAGAAGGAAACCTGGAGGACATCATGCTAAGTAAAATAAGGCAGACATAGACAAATACTGCATGACCTCACATACATGGAATCTAAAGAAGTCAAACTCCTAGAAGCATTAGAAAGGTGATTACCAGGGGCCAAGGGGTGAGGGAAATGGAGAGATGTTGGTCAATGGGTATGTATTTGCTGTTATAAGATGGCTGAGTTCTGGAGACCTGATGTATGGCTTGGTGACTATAGTTAATGATGTACTGTATATTTGAAATTTTCCAAGAGAGTGCATCTTACACACAAAAGTAAGTGAGGGTATGGATATGTAAATTAGCTTGACTTGATAATCATTTCACAATGAACAGGCAGATCAAACATTATGTTGTACACCTTAAACATACAAAATTTTTATTATTTGTCAATTACACCTCAGTAAAGCTGAGAAAACATGCTTTAGAAAAAGAAAACTGGCCGGGTGTGGTGGCTCACACCTGTAATCTCAGCACTTTGGGAGGCCAAGGCAGGTGGACTGCTTGAGGTCAGGAGTTCAAGACCAGCCTGAACCACATGCTGAAACCCTTTCTCTACTAAAAATACAAAAATTAGCCAGGTGTGGTGGTGGGTGCCTGTAATCCTAGCTACTCGGGAGGGTGAGGCAGGAGAATCACTTGAACCTGGGAGGCAGAAGCTGCAGTGAGCTGAGATCATGCCACTGCACCCCAGCCTGGGAGACAGAGCGAGACTCTATCTCAGGGAAAAAAAAAAAAAGGAAAACTGAATTATGAAAGGAAGCAAGGGAGAGAATGGATGTAATAAGAATGGCAAAATGGTGACAATCATTGAAGCTGGGTGGTAGGTACACAGTAGCTTCATCATAGCACTCTATTCCTGGGTATGACTGAAAATCCATAGTGAAAAGGTTTTTTAAAAAGAAAGTAAAATTTCCATATGAAAGTGTGAAGCAAGGAACTGTACCTGTCAGGTATAACAGAAAGCAAATCTCTCTTGAGGATTTGTGTACACAAGTGCTCTCTTTTAGGTTTCAGTCCAAATTCATTTCTGTAGTTCAAACAACTTCAAGTGAATAATTTCACTTAAAGAGGGTCCCCAAAGTGGCACTGTCCTCAAGCAACTAATGCAAGCAAATCGACCTATCTGTGGAAAATCAACTTTAAGTCAGGTCCTGAGAAAAAATCTTATATACAAAGTTCTAAGTAAATTGAGGAACGCACAGTTTAAGAAACTGTGAAACACAAATACACAATGTACCATGTGTAAGACACAGCTAACACACAGGTATCAGGTGGTAGAAAGCATAACACTTCAGATATTACCCTTTTAGATATATTTTAAAATATATAAAAGCTTAAAGAAATTAACAAAAATTTGGATATGGAATAAGATACTATAAAATGGTTAGTTTAAAAAACAATTTTTAGAAATGAAAAATAAACTCACTGAAATGAGAAATTCAGTGCCAGTATTAACTACCAGATCAGAACTTTGATAGCACTATTAGATGAAAACCTAGCAATTTTCTTGAATTAGTGGAAGACACTAACCTTTGGGTACTGGAAGTATTGTAAGCCCCAAGCTGAATACATAAAAAGAAATCCACATCTAATTTCATTATAGATTTTTCTTCCTTGGTATTTGATTTTTTCCCATAATTTCCAAAGCAGCCAAGGGAAAAACACAGGTCACCTATAAAAGGAAAAACAGACTGATAGCTGACATCTCAACAGCAACAATGGACGTCAGAAGAAAGGACAATGTCTTCAGTGTGCTGAGAAAAAAATAATTTATCAACCTAAAATGCTAGACAGATAAACTATCCAGCTACTCTTTATAGGAAATACAAAGAAAATCAATTTAAGCAATGAAAACAAGCCAGTCAGCAAAATCCATATATGATGTGGGACATTTTAAGAATAACTTTATTTCTTCAATAAATCAGTGGATTAAAAAAATGAAAAGGGAGGAGGAAGAGAACAGACACAACAGAAACTTAAGGGGTATAAAATAAAATAAAAATGTGGGGACCCTGTTAAGATTCTCATGTGAACAAACCAAATGTAAAAAGATATTCTGTAGCCAATCAGGGAACGTCAGACTTTGTTAGGTGGGATAATGGAGTAGTGGTGATGAACCAACTAGAGATGCACAGTTAGTAATATACTGATGAAATGACAGGATGTCTGGTCTGGAATTTGCTTTAAAAACAAATCTGGGGGGAAAAAACCAGCATTATTCAATAGTATTTATTTGCAGTATCTAATACAGTAACCACTAATCATGTATGGATAGCTACTGAATACTTGAGCATTTAAACTTCAATAGCCACACGAGGCTAGTGGCTATTGTATTGGACAGCTCAGGGCTTGATGATGCAAGATGAGCAAAGCTGGGTGTTAAGGACATGAGAATTCATTATACAGTCAGCCTTCTGTATCTGTGAGCTACTCGACCACAGATCAAAAATATGTGGAAAAAAAGATGAATGCCTGTGTCTGTACTGAACATGTAGACTTTCCCTCTTGTCATTATTCCTTAAACAATACAGCATAACTATTTATGGCCCAGCACAGTGGCTCACACCAGTAATCCCAGCACTTTGGAAAGCTGAGGCAGGAGGATGCCTTGAAGCCAGGAGTCAGCTACTTGGGAGGCTGAGGTGGGAGGATTACTTGAGTTCAGGAGTTTCAGGCTGCAGTGAACTATGATCACACCACTGCACTCCAGCCTGAGCAACAGAATGAGATCCCATCTCTTAAAAAAAAACCAAAAAACCAACCAACCACTTACTTAACACTTATTGTACTAGGTACTGTAAGTAATCCAGGGATGACTTAAAGTAAATGGAAGGGAAAAAATAGCATCTATGGGAGGATGTGTGTAGGTTATATGCAAATACAATGCTATTTTATATATGGAATGTGTGACTGTGGAGTTTGGAAGCCATGTGGGGGTCCTGGAACCAGTCCCCCATGGATACGAGAGACAACTGTACTATTCTACTTTTGTGGAGAATTAAAAATTTTCATGATTAAAAACTTAAAAAAATACATGGAGAGTTAAATAAAGGCATTTTAAAATAAAGACCTGAGACAACTTACCCATCAAAAAAGACCATCACAGAAGTAAATTAAAAGTACTTTAGGAGATAGGAATTGGAAGACCCAAAATGTTAAGCAGAATGAACAAAGGTAACATGGATAAAATTAAGCAAACCTTTATTATATAAAATGGTAATAATACCAAATTTGTGAGATGGAAAAATAAGGTCAATCCTAATACTAAATAATATATAAACTGGGAAGAAGGTGATTTGAGTTGTATGTTCCTTGTATTCTTCCACTGGGGACTCACAGTATTGATTAGCTTTAGACTGTAAGTATGCATGATAAAATAGCTAGGGTAACAATTCAAAGGATGGACATTGTGAGTTTAACTCACAGTCTAGAAGAGAAAATAGAATTAGTTTAAAAAAAAAACACCTCAGTTCCAAAGGTAAGAAAAATAAGGGAAATGAAACAAAAAAAAACAGGTCAAATGAAAAGCACAATGTAAAATGTAAGATGGTAGAAAATGGCTGACTGTATCAGTAACAGTAAGTGTACAAATGAGCTAAATTCTGCAGTTTAAAAACAGACTGTCCTCGTAGATTAAGATAAACTCCAGCTCTATGTTATTTCATTAGATGCACTAAAATCCACAACACATAAAAATTGAGTCTCAAAAATAAGAAAGATACACTAGGTGAATATTAATCAAAATAAAGTTTGTTTGCTAAATTAATTTCATACATTTTAAGACAAAAGGCACTATTAGAGGTAATGACATGAGAATGTAAAGTACCAATTAGGAAGATATAAAACTCTAGTCTCATAAAACTTATAAAGCAGAAGCTACCACAATTAAAGGATAAATAATACAAATCATCACTATAAGACTTTCAAACACTGCTCAGCAATAGATAGATCATATGAAAAAAAGGATATGAAGATGTGAACAATACAATGAGTATGCTTAATCTAGCACACTGAGGGACACTACTGAATATATGGAGTATACATACATTCTTTTGAAGCACACATGAAGTGTTTATAAAAACTGACCATACTGTATGGTGAATAGACTGTAAAGCTAGTCTTAAACCTTTCAAAATTTGGTATATAAAACATCTCATGTGCCCTTTAAATATATACACCTATTATGTGCCCATAAAAATTAAAAATTAAAAAAATTAGAAAAAGATTTGGTATACAGATGTTCTCTGACATGTCTTAATTACAATGTAATTAAGTTGTAAGTTAATAACAAGAGATTACGTTGAACTATATGAAATGGGTGTTTTGGTAGTTTTAAAATATGGTTGAATATTAGTGGTTTCATATTTTTCAAGCAAATAGAAAAAAGTAACACATTTGGAATTCAGAAAACATCACACTTCCAAATAACTTAGAAAATACATAATACTATGGTTATTGATTAGTTCTAAGTACCACAACTTGTAAAATGTAGCTAAACTGGTCCTTAGGAAAAAAATAAGCTTTATATGTTTATATTAGAAAAGAAGTAAAGTTAAAAATTAAGCAGTTGGAATGGGAACAGCAGAAAATACGATGATGAACTAGAAAACAACAGTATCACTCAAGCTACAAACTGGTTCTTTGAAAACTACTAGGAAAAAAATCAGGCAAAATTCTTCAAAGAAAAAAGGAGAAAAACAACTACAGATGTTGCAGAGATTAAACAAGACATGAATAACTTTAATCAAATTCAAAACTTTCAGGAAATAAATTGATTCCTACAGAAATACAACTTACCAAAACTGACTATGTAGAAATTACAATAAAAAGAACTAGCTGGTGATGGTTGAGTAACATTGTGAATGCAATGAATGTCACTGACTTGTACATTTAAAAATGATTAAAATGGCAAATTTGGCTCTAGGTATTTTACCACAATTTAAAAAATGTAAAAGAGGAATCTAGATTGATCCCATCAGCAAGGTGCTAGGTCTTCCCAGCTTAACTCACTGCCCAGATATTCTTTTAAAACAGAAAACAAAACTAGATTATTTAGGTTTTCACCAAAAACACCATGCTCAAAGGCTTTATCAGTCAGTTATGCCACTCAAAGAAGAAAGAATTCCAGTCTGGATTAAAATCTTTCAGAGATTAGGCATATTTATGAAGACTCTGGTTACTTAAACTACACTTCAATGTAATTCGTCACTAATGTTTGCATTATATCAGGTATAGATAACTTATCCGCTTTATAGGCAAGAGTTGGGTATTTGGAAGGTTTTATTTAATATAGCCTTTTTGCAAACCCCAGAATTGTGTATGGTTCAAAATGTCATGTTTGCCTTTGATTATTCTATTAACAGCAGTTTACAATATTACAAGGGAAAAAAACATGGTCACTTTTAAACTAATTTCACAAAACAGTTTAACTTATCAAAGGGATTACAGTGATTAAGAGTATAAAAGGAAGAATATTCTTTGAGATTAGCATACTGATATCAAACATGACAAGGCCACTTTAAGAAAACAAAATTATTGGCAAATTTCAACATAGATTCAGATATTCTACAGAAAATAAGTCCAAACAAAAAATGTCAATAAATAGGAAATATAGTACAACAGAATTAAGTTAGGTTTACCAGAGGAATGCAAGAGATGCTTGCGGAATGAAGGCCAGGCATAGTGGCTCATGCCTGTAATCTTCAGCACTTAGGGAGGCTGTAGTGGGTGGATCACATGAACCCAGGAGTTCAGACTAGCCTGGTAACACAGTGAGACCCCATCTCTACCAAAAGTTTAAAAAAATAGCTGGGCTTGGTGGCCGACACCTGTGGTCCTACCTACTCAGGAGGCTGAGGTGGAAGGCCCAGCTAGGGAGGTCGAGGGCACCACGGCACTCCAGCCTGGGTGACAGAGCAAGACCTTGTCTCATAAAAAAAAGGAATGAGGCTAGGCACGGTGGCTCATGCCTGTGGTCCCAGCACTTTGGTAGGCCAACGTGGGCACATCACAAGGTCAGGAGATCCAGACCACTCTGGCCAACATGGTGAAACCACGTCTCTACTAAAAATACAAAAATTAGCCAGGCGTGGTGGAGCATGCCTGTAATCCCAGCTACTTGGGAGGCTGAGGTAGGAGAATCACTTGAACCCGGGAGGCAGAGGTTGCAGTGAGCCGAGATTGCGCCACTGCACTCTAGCCTGGCGACAGAGCTAGATTTCGTGCCATGACTCAAATCAGGGCACCTCCCTTGGGAGATCAATCCCCTGTCCTCCTGCTCTTTGCTCTGTGAGAAAGATCCACCTACGACCTCAGGTCCTCAGACCAGCCAGCCAAGGAACATCACACCAATTTTAAATCAGGTAAGCGGCCTCTTTTTACTCTCTTCTCCAACCTCTCTTACTATCCCTCAACCTCTTTCTCCTTTCAATCTTGGTGCCACACTTCAATCTCTCCCTTCTCTTAATTTCACTTCCTTTCCTTTTCTCGTAGAGACAGGAGACGCGTTTTATCCGTGGACACAAAACTGCAGCGCCGATCACAGACTCAGGAAGACAGTCTTCCCTTGGTGTTTAATCATGCGGGGACACCTGCCTGATTACTCACCCACATTTCAGAGGTGTCTGACCACATGGGGACGCCTGCCTTGGTCCTTCACCCTTAGTGGCAAGTACCGCTTTTCTGGGGGGCAAGAATCCCCTGACCCCTTCTCTCCATGTCTCTACCCCTTCTCTGCTTTTCTGGGGGGCAAGAACCCCTGACCCCTTCTCTGCTTTTCTAGGGGGCAAGAACTCCCCAGCCCCTTCTCTCCGTGTCTCTACCCCTTCTCCACTTTTCTGTGGGGCAAGAATCCCCCAACCCCTTCTCTCCGTGTCTCTACCCCTTCTCTGATTTTCTGGGGGACAAGAACCCCCCACACCTTCTGTGTCTCTACTCTCTTTTCTCTGGGCTTGCCTCCTTCACTATGGGCAAGCTTCCGCCCTCCACTCCCCCTTCTTCTCCCTTAGCCTGTGTTCTTAATCAACTGTATTAATTTCTATTATTTTCTCCTTATATCAACTCTATTCTATTATTCTCCTTATATCAACTCTATTATTTTCTCCTTATATCAGCTCTACTCCCCCCATATTTAGACCTCTCACAATACAAACTACTATTCCTGTGGCCGCTCCTTTATGTATCTCTTGGCAAAGACCCGCTGGAATTCCCCTAGGTAACCTTTCACCTTCTCGATGTTCCTTTACTCTTCATCTCCAAAGCCCAGCTACACACATCACTGAAACAATTGGAGCCTTCCAGCTCCGTATTACAGACAAGCCATCTATCAATACTGGCAAACTTAAAAAACATTAGCAGTAATTATTGCTTAGGAAGACACTTACCCTGTATTTCACTCCATCCTTGGCTACCTTCCCCTTGCTTGTCAGACTCTCCTCCCAGGCCCTCTTCTTGTTTACTTATACCCAGCCCTGCAAATAACAGTGAAAGAGTGCTCGTAGATACTCGACGTTTTCTCATACACCATGAAAATCGAACCTGCCCCTCTACACAGTTACCTCATGAGTCCCCATTACAACATCTGACAGCTGCAGCCCTAGCTGGATCCCTAGGAGTCTGGGTACAAGACACCCCTTTCAGCACTCCTTCTCATCTTTTTACTTTGCATCTCCAGTTTTGCCTCGCACAAGGTCTCTTTTTCCTCTGTGGATCCTCTACCTACATGCGTCTACCTGCTAATTGGACAGGCACATGCACACTAGTTTTCCTTACTCCCAAAACTCAATTTGCAAATAGGACCGAAGAGCTCCCTGTTCCCCTCATGACACCGACACAACAAAAAAGAGTTATTCCACTAATTCCCTTGCTTGTCAGTTTAAGACTTTCTGCCTCCACTATTGCTCTTGGTACTGGAATAGCAGGCATTTCAACCTCTGTCATGACCTTCCGTAGCCTCTGTAATGACTTCTCTGCTAGCATCACAGACATATCACAAACTTTATCAGTCCTCCAGGCTCATGTTGACTCTTTAGCTGCAGTTGTCTTCCAAAACCGCCGAGGCCTTGACTTACTGCTGAAAAAGGAGGACTCTGTATAGTCTTAAATGAAGAGTGTTGTTTTTACCTAAATCAATCTGGCCTGGTGTATGACAACATAAAAAAACTCAAGGCTAGAGCCCAAAAACTTGCCAACCAAGCAAGTAATTACGCTGAACCCCCTTAGGCACTCTCTAATTAGATGTCCTAGGTCCTCCCAATTGTTAGTCCTCTAATACCTGTTTTTCTCCTTCTCTTACTCCGTTTAGTTTTTAATTCATACAAAACCATATCCAGGCCATCACCAATAATTCTGCATGACAAATGTTTCTTCTAACAACCCCACAGTATCACCCCTTACCACAAAATCTTCCTTCAGCTTAATCTCTCCCACTCTAGGTTCCCACACTGCCCCTAATCCCACTCGAAGCAGCCCTGAGAAACATCGTCCATTATCTCTCCATACCACCCCCAAAAATTTTCACCACTCCAACACTTCACCACTATTTTGTTTTATTTTTCTTATTAATATAAGAAGACAGGAATGAAGTAGTGATGCATGCTACAAAATAACCTTGAAATCATTATGCTAACTGAAAGCAGCTAGTTGCAAAGGACTACATAGTTCATGATTTCCATTTCATGATTCCATTTATATGAAATGTATAGAATAGGCAGATTCACAGAGACACCAAGTCTCTTAGTGGTTGCCAGTGGAATGCGGAATAACTGCTGATGAGTATGGGATTCTCTTTTGAGGCAATGAAAATGTTCTAGAGTTAGATTGTAGTCATGGTTGCACAACTCTTAATATACTAAAAACCACTGATTTATACACTTTAAATGAGATGAAATATTTTATGTCAATAAAGCTGTTACAGAAGGGAATGTCCTTAATCTATCAAAAACATATAGCAAACACGTAAGTAGTGACAAGCTGAAAGCTTTCATTCTGAGACCTGGAAGGCAGCAAGGATTGCTCCTTCTAATGTTTCTGAGGTCGTAGGCAGGGCAGTAAATTTTTCGGGGCAGGAGTGGGTCATAATAGGATTATAAAGGGAGAATAAAATTCTTATTCATAAACGATATGTCAATATGTAAACATCCAAAAGAAGCTACAGGTAAACTGAAAACTAAGTCTGCTGCTTGCTGCATACAAAACATACACCCTGAGGGCTCAAAAAGGCACAAGTCCCATAGAGGGGGATCTGGTCATACCTAGGAATTACACATTCATTTATCCTTTGACCCAACAACTTGACTTCCAAAAATAAACCATGAAGATCTAAGTCCACAAACGAATAAACATGCACAAGCCCACTCAGATGGGAACTCAAATGCCTATCAGGCACTAGGGTGCATCCACATAACAGAGGGGAAAAAAAAGGGACGATCTCCGCAAACCAATAACGCACACCCCAAGATATGCCTTCTAACAGCGGAAAGTGAGGCACAAGAGGGCATTTTCTCGAGAAAAAATAGTCTCATACTGGGAAGGACGTTTAAAGAGAAGGGTACAGAAGGTGGAGAAAAGGCCCCGCCGACGCGCTCTGACCACATGAACCCACTCGCCTCCTCCTGGGGATCAATGCCCGGAATGGCAGCCCCAAGCCTAGCAGTGCCGGGAGGAACCGCAGCCGGGGGCTCTGAGAAGAAACGCAGCGATAGTTGGAGCCTGGGCTGGGAAGCGGCAGGCAAGGTCTGGAGCAGCCGGGGCTGTGCACTGTGCCCTTGACCCCTTCCCTCCCCACTCCGCCGGCCTGACTAGCGGGGCGCACCTGGGCCTGGCCCGCTGGGACAGCAACCGATGCGAAAACCTTAGCTGCAGACGGCAGCTATGGGAGATGGCGAGGCGACGGACGCGCACTTCCGCTTCCGGCCAGCGGTTGTGTGGGGCGGGCTGCCCAGCTCGCGAATTTGGCGGATTCGCCCTGAGGACTTGGGAACCGGGCGTGGCAGGCGGTCCTGCTCCCTTAGGGAGAAGGCTGGGACTCTTTTTATTCATTGCATTAGAGAAAATAAGAGGCACAAGCCAAGTAACTTGCTTGGGTCTCAAAGCTAAGTAAAAGGGTCCGCAGAACTAGAATCCGTACCGTCTTCCCCAAGGGAAAAAGCAAATGTCCCCAGAGGAAAATGGGACTCTGCAGCCCGCAGGGGGAAAGGGGTCCAATTGCCCTCTCCCCTCTTCCTGACCAAAGGAAGACCCCCGAGGTCAGAGATGTTTTTGTCCCGACTCCAGTTTAAACAATTAAGTCTAGGTATTTAAAAAAACTGAGGGTCTCTGTGAGCACTTGAAATTATCTGCCAACAAAGGAGATCCTGTTAGAACCAACAGGATTTGATTCACATCTGCATGATTGGAACTTTGAAATTAAAACTGAAAATCTCAGTCTGGTGGTAGAAAAAAAGATGGATTTTAAGTGGCTTTGGAGTTATTACTGTATTCAGACATCCCAAATCCAGGCTTTAAAATAATCTCAATAGCCTCTCTTTGTCCCTCTTCCAGAGACTCCCATGAATAAAATTCCTACCTAGACAGAGGATTTATGGTTAAGAGAATCATTATTTTAAAAATTATTTTTTGAGACTGAGCTTTGCTCGTCATCCAGGATGTAGTGCAGTGGCGCACTGTGGACTCAGTGCAACCTCCGCCTCCCAGGTTCAAGCAATTCTCCTGCCTCAGCCTACCAAGTAGCTGGGATTACAGGCGCCTGCCACCACGCCCGGCTAATTTTTGTATTTTTAGTAGAGACGGGGTTTCACCATGTTGGCCAGGCTGGTCTCAAACTCCTGACCTCAAGTGAGCCACCCGTTTCGGCCTCCCAAAGTGCTGGGATTACCCGCGTGAGCGCCTGGCCAGAGAATCATTGTTAATGTTATTCACTACAGCCACTCAGAACTAAGAATCCTGGTTAAAGGAAATCTCAACCCCTCCTGGCAGTTTGTGCCTCTCACAGAGACCAGCTCCATAAAATAACTGCCTATAAACAGAAGATCCTTAAAGCACTAGGGATTAATTACTAACATTAGATTTAGACATTAGGGCCATTGTATTTAAAACAAAAATTTCAATCTACATCCAAAAAAGGGAAAGATTTTAAGAAGTTAGGTTCTCTTCTTTACCACATGATTACAGCCTAAAAAGGAACTACTAGGGGAAGTGTGAGGATATTTACACACTTTCATTGACCAAGGACTCTGGGCTTTGTTCTGGGGACAAAGTGTGATGGACTGAGGCAGAAGTAAAATGCCCGTTAGCCCTCCTGAGCTCCATGGCAAACACACAGCCTTTGTTAACGCCGGTCTTGGCCTCCACCTGTATTCACACACGAGGTAGAACCTCTTTTTTTTTTCTAGAGAAAACGCCAAGGTTGCATGCATGCGGATGCAAGGGCAGGCTGCTTGTTCACTGGAATACAGCTACTTCACTGATTACACTGATTCCATTTTTAAATTATTATTATTTTTTTCTGGAGAGGGAGGGCGGATAGAGAAGAAGGAAGTTCCAGGGAGTCAAAGGCCCAGAAACTCAGTGACCCCAAATTGAAAACAGGCTGTCCAATTTCAATGGGTAGTATTTCTTCCATACGAAAAGTTTACATTTGTGAGTCCTGTATTATTATTGGCCAGATTTTCAGTTATTTTTTTAAAAGACTACTTTAGGATTTTCATTAAAAGAAAATAAAGGATACTGTCACCATTTATATATCAAAAACTGGCAAAATTGTGCCACCTATGGATCCAGAGCAGAGACATGTTTGAATACAAATTCCCAGTGAGACTAAACCTGGGGGTTTTCAGGGCTCAAAATCAAAACCTATAGCCTTGTTAAATGCTTATACTTTTTTTTTTTTTTTTTCTGAGATGGCGTCACCCTCTGTTGCCCAGGCTGGAGTGCAATGGCGCAATCTCAGCTCACTGCAACCTCCGCCTCCCGGGTTCAAGCTATTCTCATGTCTCAGCCTCCCCAGTAGCTGAGATTATAGGCGCCTCCCCAGTAGCTGGGATTGTAGGCGCCTGCCACCATGCCTAATTTTTGTATTTTTAGTAGAGATGGGGTTTTGCCACATTGGTCAGGTTGGCCTCGAACTCCTGACCTCAGGTGATCCACCCGCCTTGGATCCACTCCCAAAGTGTTGGGATTACAGGTGTGAGCCACCGTGCCCAGCCTCACATATGCTTTCAACTTTTAATTTGTCAACTGCAAGAATCGTAGTATTTGACAAGTTGGGTTTTTCTTGTCAAATATTACCATTCTTGCATTGACAAAAGAATGAAAGGTTTTTTTTTAGTAGCTTGGCAAAACAATCCTCACTTCTCATGACAACAATACTCTCATTTTCTTCTAATTCCTGAAAATCAACATATAACATACTTCATTTTATTGTGCTTTGCAGATAATGTGTGGGGTTTTATTTTTATTACAAATTGAAGGTTTGTGGCAATCCTCCACTGATGAAGTCTACTAGCACCATTTTTCCAATAACACATACTCACTTTCTCTGTCAGCATTTTTAAGCAAAGTATTTTACAATTCAGGTGCGTCCTTTGTTTTTTAGACATAATGCTACTGCACGCTTAATAGACTATAAACTTTTTTTTTAAGATGGAGTCTTGCTCTGTTGCCGAGGCTGGAGTGCAGTGGCACAATCTCGACTCACTGCAGCCTCCACCTCCTGGGTTCAAGTGATTCTCCTGCCTCAGCCTCCCGAGTAGCTGGGATTGTAGGTGTGCTCCACCACACCTGGCTAATTTTTGTATTTTTAGTAGAGAATGGGGTTTCACCATGTTGGACAGGCTGGTCTTGAACTCCTGACCTCAGGTGATCCACCACCTGCCTCGGCCTCCCAAAGTGCTGGGATTATAGGCATGAACCACCACGCTCAGCATTTTTGCTTTTTTTTTTTTTGAGTCGCCCAGGCTGGAATGCAGTCGCACAATCATAGCTTACTGCAGCCTTGAACTCCTGGGTTCAAGCAATCTACCTGCCTTGGCCTCCTGAATAGCTAGCAGCTACTCCACACCTGACTGATTTAAAACATTTTTTATTTTGTAGAGATGGGGTCTTGCTATAGTTGCCCAGGCTGGTCTCAAACTCCTAGACTCAAGTGATCCTCCTACCTCAGCTTCTCAAAAGCACTGGGATTACAGGTGAGACCCACTCATCCAGCCAACACAACTTTTATATGCACTAGGAAACCAAAAAATTTGTATGACTCGCTTTACTATGATGGTCTGTGGAAGCGAACCCACAAATCTCCAAGGTATGACTGTATATAACTGTGAAAACCTGAAATTAAATAAACTGTATTGTCTACAGATGCCAAAACAGTGGCAAAAAAAAAAAAAATAGCCCTTACTTATATTTTACCCTGAGTGTGGTTCTGAATTTGAAGAATGGTTACTCAGAGGCAGAGATTAGGAAAAAAAAAGATCAGTCTAAATCTTGGTATTATTTCACCTAGACTTAATAGGTCTCCAGGGTCAGCAATAAGGGAGATTTTGGGTTCATCACGGGATCTCTAAAGTAAGTGGCTTAATGACAATATTGCGAGCTTTATTACTATCATGCTTATACTCTGAAATACTTGATTCTAACAGGACATGACATACATATCCAATTAGACAGATGCAGCTTGCTGAGTAACTTCCAAAACAAGAGAGAGAAAAGAAATAGGAAATTGAAAAGTATATATATATTTGGGCATGGTGATTTGTGCCTGTAGTCCCAGCTCCTGGGAGGCTGAGGTGGGAGGATCACTTGAACCCAGGAGGTGGAGGCTGCAGTAAGCTATGATCATACTACTGCACTCCAGCCTGGGTGACAGAGCAAGACCCTGTACCAAAGGAAAAAAAAAAGGTATTTTGAACTGTGAGTTCTCTGCCCAGAGGCACACAATAATTCTGAATATCTGGCCAACAACATATAACCCAGAAGAATGCAAATTGGCTGCTGTTAATTTTGGATGAGGCCAAAGTCTGGAATCAGTAACTAGGGCTCCTCTGTTAACTCTGAAGACTGGACAGACTCAAGTGAAACAAGGTGCGCTGGAATACATCAGTGATGGTGGTGGGTATTTCATGGTACACAGATCACATAAGACAGTAACAATGGTACTCCCTCAGGGAGTTGTAATGAAGCGAGTTGACCCAGGGAAAGCTTTTCGGGCATTTTATGGCATCTGTTAAGGGCAAAATAACTGTGAGGTCATCAGACCTTGTGACAGTTATGACTATTAGAAAGTTTCGGCCAGGCACAGTGGCTCACGCCTGTAATCCCAGCACTTTGGGAGGCCGAGGCGGGCGGATCATGACGTCAGGAGATTGAGACCATCCTGGCTAACACAGTGAAACCCCGTCTCTACTAAAAATACAAAAAATTAGCCGAGCTAGGTGGCGGGCGCCTGTAGCCCCAGCCACTCAGGAGGCTGAGGCAGGAGAATGGCGTGAACCCCGGGGGGCGGAGCCTGCAGTGAGCCAACATCGCGCCACTGCGCTCCAGCCTGGGCGACAGTGAGACTCCATCTCAAAAAACAAAACAAAACAAAAAAAACTATGGTTATAATAGCACAAATACATTCTTGACCTCTTCACCATATCCACATTTATACTGATGACACAATGTAACAGTGGGCAAAAGTGCTGGTGCCTCAGCAGAAATTAAGGCAGTGGGCTGGGCACGGTGGCTCATGCCTGTAATCCCAGCACTTTGGGAGGCCGAGGCGGGCGGATCACGAGGTCAGAAGATGAGACCATCCTGGCTAACATGGTGAAACCCCGTCTCTACTAAAAATACAAAAAATTAGCTGGGCGTGGTGGCGGGTGCCTGTAGTCCCAGCTACTCAGGAGGCTGAGGCAGGAGAATGGTGTGAACCCAGGAGGCGGAGCTTGCAGTGAGCCGAGATCGTGCCACTGCACTCCAGCCTGGGCGACAGAGCGAGACTCTGTCTCAAAAAAAAAAAAAAGAAAAAAAACTATGGTTATAATAGCACAAATACATTCTTGACCTCTTCACCATATCCACATTTATACTGATGACACAATAACAGTGGGCAAAAGTGCTGGTGCCTCAGCAGAAATTAAGGCAGTGGGCTGGGCATGGTGGCTCATGCCTGTAATCCCAGCACTTTGGAAGGCCAAGGTGGGTGGATCACCTGAGGTAAGGAGTTACAGACCAGCCTGGTAAACATGGTGAAACCCTGTCTCTACTAAAAATACAAAATTAGCCGGGCGTTGTGGCGTGCACCTGTAATCTCAGCTACTCAGGAGGCTGAGGCAGGAGAATCGCTTGAACCCGGGAGGCAGAGGTTGCAGTGAGCCGAGATCGCACCATTGCACTCCAGCCTGTGGCTAAAAAGAGGCAAACACCGTCTCAAAAAAAAAAAAAGAAGAAATTAAGGCAGTGGCACTGAACTGCGCGGTCACTGAATGCCTCACTGCCCCACACTCAGGATAAATAAAAATGTCCTTGAGGGAACAGCAAAAGTTGGAGAGCTTAGATCTGTCACCTTGGAAACGTCTCAATGCATAAAAACTTATGGTCATGTTCATGAAGGTTTATTTCAGACACTGTACTTTAAAATGGGTCAACATTTGGAAGATCCGCATAATGAAGTAAATGACTATTTCCTTTCATTTTAGAAATGAGGGTCTCACCATGTTGCCCAGGCTTTCGAACTCTTGGACTCAAGGATTCTCCTACTTTGGCCTCCCGAAGTGCTGAGATTACAGGCATGAGCCACTGTGCCGGCCCTATTTTCTAGGTCACGTAGTAAGGTATAAAATCATGCATTGATAAAATAGCCAATCAAAGTGGAAGATATGGGCTGGACGCAGTGGCTCATGCCTGTAATCCCAGCATTTTGGGAAGCCAAGGCAGGTAGATTGACTGAGGTCAAGAATTCGAGAGCAGCCTGGCCAACGTGGTGAAACCGTTTCTACTAAAAATACAAAAATTTGCCAGGTGTGGTGGTGGGTGCCTGTAATCCCAGCTACTTGGGAGGCTGAGGCTGGAGAATCGCTTGAACCCAGAAGGCGGAGGTTGCAGTGAGTGGAGATCGCACCATTGCACCCCAGCCTGGGCAACAAGAGCAAAATTCCACCTAAAAAAAAAAAACGGCCGGGCGTGGTGGCTCATGCCTGTAATCCCAGCACTTTAGGAGGCTGAGGCCAGTGGATCACAAAGTCAGGAGATCGAGACCATCTTGGCTAACACGGTGAAACCCCATCTCTACTAAAAATAGAAAATATAAGCCGGGCGCAGTGGTGGGCACCTGTAGTCCTAGCTATGTGGGAGGCTGAGGCAGGTGAATGGTGTGAACCCAGGAGGCGGAGCTTGCAGTGAGCCGAGGTCGCGCCACTGCACTCCAGCCTGGGCGACTGAGACTGTCTCAAAAAAAAAAAGAAAAGAAAAAAACAGTGCAAGACAAAGAAATGGATTTTAATGTAACAGAAAAGAAACAATTCCTTGACAGGATTTCATATTCCATATTGCAACTAATCTTTCAGAAACTACCATTTATTGGGTTTTGGTGTAATATCAAAGAAAATCCAAAATTACCTGAAAATGCTTCTCTCTTTTCCAACTATGTATCTCAGCAAAGCCAAACTTTCTAATCAAAGCAACTAATGGCAAAAAATGTAGAAACAAGTATGAGAATTCAGCTGTCATCTACTAAGCTCTTAAGACATTGAAGAGATTTGCAAAAGCATGCAATATGCCACTCTTTCCACATTATTTTGTTGCTATTGTGGAAAAATTATTTTTAAAAAGCATGTTATGTATATTACTAAAATATTTTTTAAATTTGCCTCAATTCCCTTTTTTTTTTTTTTTTTTTGAGATGGAGTCCCGCACTGTCACCCAGGCTAGAGGCTGGAGCACAGTGGCATGATCTCGGCTCACTTCAACCTCTGCCCCCTGGGTTCAATCAGTTCTCTTGCCTCAGACTCCTGAGTAGCTAGGATTACAGGCACACACCACCATGCTGGCTAGTTTTTTTGTATTTTTAGTAGAGATGGGGTTTCGCCACATTGGCCAGGCTGGTCTCGAACTCCTGACTTCAGTTGAGCCGCCGGCCTCAGCCTCCCAAAGTGCTGGGATTACAGGCAAGAGCCACCATGCCCAGCCTGCCTTAATTTCTAAAATGTTAAATATTCACAGATAGAATGCCCATTGGCAAAAGCTTTCTGGGGTGCTCAATTTTTGGAGTATAAGAGAGTCTCAAGATAAACAAGGTTGAGAACTGCTGGTACAGAACCACTACCACTCTATTAACAGATCATGGGGCAGGAATTTGGACAGGATACAGTAGGAATGAATGGCTTACCTCTCCCTCACAATGTCCAGGGCCTCAGCTGGGAAGTCTTACACAGCTGATGCTGAATCCAAAGGCTGGGGGGCTGGAATCATCTGGATTCTATCATCACTCTTGTATCTAATGTTTTCCTTGAAATGGCTAAAAGACAGACAGCAGCTGGTGGCTGTTGATGGCAGCATCTACATGTAACCCCTCCCTGTTACAGCACAGCTGCTAGTTCCCAAGTGGAAGCACTCTGAGAGGAGCAAGTATCTCAAGACGGAATGTTCCAGGATAAGGGAACCACATGGCCCTTCGTGGCCTCGCTTTGGAAATCTCATGGAATCACTTATGTTGTATTCCTTTGGGAAACGCAGTCAAAGGTCGGTGCAGATACAAGGGGGAGGTAAAAGTATCAAAGAATTTTAGGGCTGTGTTTTAAAACCATCGAAGTCTGCATTTGGCTACAAATTATTAATATTTATACTTCCCACATACAAGAAACTCTCACCACTTCCTAAGGCCACACCAAAGTCTCATGCCCTTAGTAGTAGACTCTGGTTTTATGTCCAGGATCTGGTCATCCAAATAAGGTGCAATCCAGAAAAGATGGCCGAGCAGTGGCTCACATTTATAATCCCAGCACTCTGGGAGGCTGAGGTGGGAGGATTCCCTTGAGTCCAGGAGTTCAAGACCAGCCTGGGCAACATAGAGAGACCCTGTCTCTACAAAAAATACAAAAATTAGTCAGGCATGGTGGCACATGTCTCTGGTCCCAGCTACTCAAGAGGCTGAGGCAGGAGGATCACCTGGGCCCAGGAGGTCAAGGCTGCAGTGAGCTATGATTGTGTCACTGCACTCCAACCTTGGCAAGAACAGCAAAAAAGACACCCCCTCCACCCCCCACAAACACATGCCGGGTGTGGTGGCATGTGCTTGTAGTCTCAGCTACTCAGTAGGCTGAGGCAGGAGGTTCACTTGAGCCCAGGAATTCAAGGATGCAGTGAGCTATGATTGCATCACTGAACTTTAGCCTGGGTGATGGAATGAGACCCTGTCTCAAAAAATGTTCTGAAAAGTGGCTGGGCACAGTGTCTCATGCCTGTAATCCCAGCACTTTGGGAGGCCAACGCAGGAGGACAGCTTGAGCCCAGGAGTTTGAGACCAGCCTGGGAAAAATGGTGAAACCCTGTCTCTACCAAAAACAAACAAATAGCTGGGCATGGTGGCATGTGCCTATAGTCCCAGCTACTCAGAAGGCTGAGGTAGAGGAATCACTTGAGCCTGGGAGGCAGAGATTGCAGTGAGCCAAGATCATTGTGCCACTGCACTCTAGCCTGGGTGCCAGAATGAGACTCTGTCTCAAAAAATAAATAAAAATAAAAATTTTAAAATAATAATAAAAACATAAATAAAAATCATAAAAAAGTCCTTGGGTTTGGTTTCTTGAATATACTCCTGCTCCTCTAAATTTGAACATTTGTAAGCTAAAGAGACAAGTTATCTGTTCCCCACAAAACAAATACAGAGTTTGGGACAGGAATGGGATAGTTAAAATAGACATTCCTATTAAAAAGGCATGGGTGAGGAGAAATGGGATTCCACAGCAGCCCCTGACCCACAGCAATTCTTAAATTCAGGCAGGAACATGTTATCTGTTTCTCAAGCACCAGTGCAGCTCCACAGGAGTGAGTCTTCTGAAGTTCTGTACTCTGAATCATACTTGCTTTCCCATAAAAACTAAACATTTTCAACTGAGTAGCTTTATAGGCCTATTTCATCTGTTTTCTATCTGCAGTTTGGGGGTTCAAAGGTCTCTTTACATTTTGTACTACTACTTTCCATTTTGTTTGGACAAAGTTGGCCTTGCTTTTGCTAACTTTTTTTTTTTTTTCTCAGTAAAAACCTTTTCCCATTTATCTCCATTAATTTTACTGGATTTGTGTCATTAGACAAAAGCCATGGCTAAAATCTCTTAGGTCCTTCTCTATCTTGGACCACTGTCTGTGAGAATGCAGGGCAGCAATGCCCAGAAGGGATGCTGAGATGCTCTTTTGGTTAATGAAGAGGCATCTTATTTAAACTTCTACATATTATATCTATTCATAAGACTCTATCAAACATCAAACTAAAGGTCTCTGAGATCTTAAGAAATGGTTCTACGATAAAAGGTTTTCATAATAAAATCTCTCAGTGAACTACTGTAGTCCCAGCTACTTGGGAGGCTGAGGTGGGAAGATCACTTGAGCCCAAAGTTAGAAGCTGCAGTGAGTTATGATTGCATCACTGGACTCCAGCCTGGGCAACAGAGTGAGACCCTGTTTCAAAAAAAAAAAAAAAAAGAAAAGAAAAAATTAAAATGCATAAATAAATGCTAAAAAAAAAAACCATAAAATAAAATCTCTCAGTGAACAGGCAGTGGAACGGAACTTCGTCAACCTAATAAAGCTGTCTTCAAAGGAACCCAGAGCTAACATCATATTTAATGGTAGAAGACTGAACGCTTTCTGCCTAAGGTTGGGAATAAGACAAGGATGTGTGTTCTCACCACTCTCATTCAACACTACTGGAGGCCCCAGCCAGTATATTAAGAAAATATAAAGAAATAAAAGGGACAGATATCAGAGAGAAAGCAAAACTGCCTTAATACAGAGCATAAGGTTTGTTTATGTAGAATATTCCAAAAAGTTACAGGAATAGATAACTATACAAAGTTTGCAGGATTCAAGGTCAAATATAAATTATATACAAATATAAATAATTTTATACACTAGCACTGAAAAATTGAAAATTTAAAACTAGCATTTATAATAGCATCAATGAAATGGTGCAATACAGGAAACCACAAAACACTGTTGAAAGAGATAAGACCTAAATTAACGGGGAGATTGTCTTAGTCCGTTTGGGCTGGTAGAACAAAATACCATAGACTAGATGGCTTATAAACAACAGAAATTTATTGCTCACAGTTCTGGAGAATGGGAAGTCCAAGATTGAAGTGTTGGCAGATTTGGTGTCTGATAAGGTCCCACTTCTTGGTTCACAGATGGTGACTTCTTGCTGTGTCCTCCCAAGGCAGAAGAGATGAGCAAGCTCTCTGGAATCTCTTTTATAAAGGCACCAATCTAATTCATTAGTACTCTGCCCTCATGAGCCTAATCATCTCCCAAAGGCCTCACCTGCCAATATCATTGGACTGGAGATTAGGATTTCAACCGTATAAATTTTGGGGGTATGCAAACATTCAGACCATGGCAGAGATATATCGTGTCTATGGTTCAGAACAGCCAGTATTAAGATGCCAATTCTCTAATTCATCTTTAGATTAAACTGAATCTCAGTTAAAAAAAAAAAAAAATCCCAGCAGGCTTTTTATGGAAACCAGTAAGTTCACTCTAAAATGTATGTGAAAAGGCTGGGTGTGGTGGCTCACGCCTGTAATCCAGCACTCTGGGAGGCTGAGGCAGGCGGATCATGAGGTCAGGAGATCGAGACCATCCTGGCTAACATGGTGAAACCCCATCTCCATTAAAAATACAAAAAAAAAAATACAAAAAATTAGCCGGGCTTGGTGGCAAGCGCCTATAGTCCCAGCTACTCAGGAGGCTGAGGCAGGAGAATGGCGTGAACCCAGGAGGCGGAGCTTGCAGTGAGCCAAGATTGCGCCACTGCATTCCAGCCTGGGTGACAGAGTGAGATTCCATCTCAAAAAAAAAAAAAAAAAATATGTGAAAAAACAAAGAATATGGACCATCCCAAATGATTCTGAAAATTAACGTCAATGTTGGAACTCTCGCACCACTTGCTTTCAAGATGTACCAGAGAGCTACCATAATCAAAAAAGTGTATTATTAGCAGGCCAGATGTGGTGGCTTGTGCCTGTAATCCCAGCACTTTTGGAGGCTGAGGTGGGTGGATCACTCGAGGCCAAGAGTTTGAAACCAACCTGGCCAACATGGTGAAACCCTGTCTCTACTACAAACACAAAAGTTAGCCAGGTGTGGTGGCACACGCCTATAGTCTCAGCTACTTGGGAGGCTCAGGCACAATAGTCCCAGCTACTCGGGAGGCTGAGGCACAAGAATTGCTTGAACCTGGGAGGTAGAAGCTGCAGTGAGCTGAGATGGTACCACTGCACTCCAGTCTGGGTGACAGAGTGAGACGGTCTCAAAAAAAAAAGTGTAGTATTAGCAAAAGGACAGACATAAAGATTAGTTGAACTGAATAGATCCCAGAAATAGACTTAAACATATGTCATCAATATGATTTTCAAAAAAGGTGCAAATAATCCAATAGAGAAAAGACTGTTTTCAACCAATTGTCCTGAAAAAAAAAAATTAAAATATTCACATCCCTTCTACTCCCTCCAAAAGTAACCTTAACCCATGCATTGCAAAAAGGATCATAGAAGGGCTCATGCTTCCCAATTTCAAAACTTACTCTAAAGCTACAGTAATCAGGACAGTGTGGTTACAAACAGGTTAGACATGTACAATGGAGGTGAACTGAGAGTCTAGAAATAAATCTTAATGCTGGGCACAGTGGCTCACATCTGTAATCCCAGCACTTTGGGAGGCAGAGGCAGGAGGATTGCTTGAGCCCAGGAGTTCAAGACCAGTCTGTGCAACAAGATGAAACCCTGTCTCTACAAGAAATACAAAAATTAGCCAGGTGTGGTGCTGTATACCTGTAGTCCCAGCTACTTGGGAAGCTCAACGAGGAGGATCACTTGAGCCTGGGAGGTCAAGGCTGCAGTGAGCCAAGATCACACCACTGCACTCCAGCCTGGGTAACAGAGCAGGACCCAGTCTCAAAACAAATAAATAAATAAGCCTTTACATTTATGGTCAACTGATTTTTGACAAGAGTACCAAGACAATTCAATGGGAGAAATAGTCTTTTCAACAAATATGCTAGGGTAACTGGGTGTTACATGCAAAAGAATGAAGCTGGATACACTGTTCACAGCATACACAAATATTAGTTCAAAATGGATCACAGAACTAACTGTAAGAGCTGAAACTATAAAAATCCTAGAAAAAATATAAAAGACTTCATGACCTTGGGTTAGGCAATGGTTTCTTAGATTTGACACCAAAAGCATTAAGAAAAAAATAAATTTAAAACTTTTACACTCGAAAGGATGCCATCAAGAAAGTGAAAGGACAACACAAAGAATGAAAAAATACTTGTAAGCCATTTATTTGATATGGTATTTGTACCTAAAATTTATAGGGCTCTTGAAACTCAATAATAAAAAGAACTCAATTTAAAAATGGCAAAGGATCTAAATAGACATTCTCCCAAAGAAGACAGACACATAGTCAACAAACTGATGAAAAGATGATCAACATCTTTAGTTTTCAGGTGAGCTAAGCCCAGAAAAAAAATAATAGAAATCTTTAGCCACCAGGGAAATAAAAATAAAAAACAACGAATACTATTTCCCACCCAATAGGTGTTACCAAAAAAAGATTAAAAAGATAGTTACTAAATGGTAAAAGATTCAATGATTTACTCCCAAGACCAGAAAAAAGACAAGAATGTCTGGTCTCTCAACTTCTATTTAACAGTACACTGCAGGTTCTAGTTAATGTAACAAGAAAAGAAAAATACAAAACGCATAGAGATTGGAAAGGAAGAAGTAAAAACTTTTATGTGCAGACAACAGAATTGTCCTAGTAAAAAATCTGATAGAATCTACTAAAAAGCTGCCAGAGGCTGGGCGCGGTGGCTCACGTCTATAATCCCACCACTTTGGGAGGCCGAGGTGGGTGGATCGCTTGAGCCCAGGAGTTCTAGACCAGCCTGGGCAACATAGCGAGACCCTGGCTCTACTAAAAATACAAAACAATTTAGCTGGGCATGGTGGCGCATGCGTGTAGTCCCAGTTACTCCAGAGGCTGAGGCACAAGAATTGCTTGACCCCGAGAGGTGGAGGTTGCAGTGAGCTAAGCTCATGCCACTGCAATCTAGCCTGGGATACAGAGTGAAACTCGTCTAATAAAAAAAAAAAAAGCCCATGCGCTCTCCTCAGGTCTGCAGGCAGCAGGCGTGGGTGAATGCTTGGCGCCTGGTGGAGACAGAGAGGCCGGCGGGATATCAGCAGCACAGCCGGGGTACCGGAGGTGGTCTCGGGCGAGGCACTCCAGGTCTGAAGGGCTCCAGCCAAACATTGCTGGTGGCCCCTGAGTTGAGTGAGGCCTAGGCTTGGAGGCTGTGCTCGGAGTAAGGCAAAAGAGGATGAAAGACGTAGATAATCTCCAAAGTATAAAAGACTGGGTTTGTGAAACAGGACCTGACAATCAATATCTTGGGAATAGTTTGTTGATAGCCTTTTTGAGGAAACTCAGAAGGTTGGTTCCAAATGCTTGTCTCCCACTGAACAGAAGAAACAGGTAGACGTAAACATAAAATTACGGAAAAATGGATTCACTGTCAACAATGATTTCAGAAGTTATTCAAATGGTGCAAGTCAGCAGTTTTTGAACTCCATCAAAAAGGGGGAATTACCTTCAGAATTACAGGGAACTTTTGATAAAGAAGAGGTGGTGTTAAAGTTGAAGACAAGAAAATGAAATATGTACGTCTACGAAGCTTGTCTTCCAGCCCTTTTCAGGACAGGGTCACCAAGTAGGAAGGGTAAGCCATATCAAAGACTTCACTGAAAAATACCAAGGATCTCAAAAGAAGTCTTCCCCTTTCCCTGGCAACAGCTCTTCCTGTCCTCAGATTGTTAGATGAGACACTCACACTGGAAGAAGCAGATTTACAGAATGCTGTCATCAGAGACTCCAAAAAACTGCTGCACGTTTTTGAGAACTTTCAGAGCATTGATTTTTGATAGACTTAAGTGGAAAATCTGCAGAGAAATGATGGTTGTAAGCAGACATGCAAACCAAATTGGGGACTGGAGAAGTCAGATTCACTGGACTTTTGGTTCGGGTACTATTGAACTCTCTCCTGATGAGATGTTTAGATAAGTGCAAGTTAGAAAAGTAGCATACGACTGGAAACTATATTCTGTGCACTTTTTCCAAAAGGCTACTCAGAGAAATATACTTATTTCAAATACTAATTATCAAGATATATTAAATAGCTGTATTATTTAGAATCTTAATATAGTATAAACTGGCAAATATGTTCACAATATTATTCGTTCAAATATCATTCCCAAACAGGGAGGGATTTATTTAAATGTTAGCTGTCTCAGAGTTATTAAATGGCTAATACACTGAAAAATTATACATGGCAGGTTTAAAAGCATCAATGTAATTATTTTATGACTTAGATGCAAAGTTGGAGAGAGCTATTTTTACCACAGCTATGCCTAAACCTCAAAGTGTCCTTAGTTATCACTCTGTAATGGCTACATATATTTGAATATTAATTTGGTAGGTGGGCGTGATGGCTCATGCCTGTAATCCCAGCACTTTGGGAGGCTGAGGTGGGTGGATCACCTGAGGTCAGGAATTCAAGACCAGCCTGGCCAACATGGTGAAACCCTGTCTCCACTAAAAATACAAAAATTAGCTGGGTGTGGAGGCGGGTGCCTGTAATCCCAGCTACTCGGGAGGCTGAGGCAGGAGAATCACTTGAACCTGGGAGGTGGAAGTTGCAGTGAGCCAAGATCAAACCACTGCACTCCAGCCTGGGCAACAAGAGCAAAACTGTATCTCAAGAAAACAAACAAAAAACAAATATGAATCTAGTGATGATATCAAAGATCTATTTTCATTTAAGAATAAAATTGTGGCCGGGTGCAGTGGCTCACGCCTGTACTCCCAACACTTTGGGAGGCCAAGATGGGAGGATTGCTTGAGGACAGGAGTTCAAGACTGGTCAACATAGCGAGACCCTAATCTCTATTTTTTTAAATTTAAAAAATAAAAAAGAATAAAGTTATGTAGCTTAGTAAAATGTTAATATAAATATAAAAAATCTTCCAGAACAAACAGGTTTAACAAGGTTGCAGCATACAAGATGAATATATTTAAAAAAACTATATTCCCCTATAGCAGTAGTGAACTAGCAGAGAAACTGAAATTTTTAAAATACCATTTGCAATAGTGTCAGAGAAAAGATGCCTAGGAAGACCCAAACACCGAAAAACACAAACACTGCTGAGAAAAAAATTATAAATCCTAAATAAATGGAGAGATGTATTATGTTCATGGGTTGAAATGCTCAATATTGTGAAGACATCAATTAATCTACAGATTCAACACAATGATAATCAAAATCTTAGTGAATTACTTTAAGGGTGTGGGGTGGTGGTGGTAGAAATTGACAACCTGATTCTAAACTTTATATGGAAATACAAAAGTCCTAGAACAGAAGTAAGTCAACAAAGTACAGCCACATCAAGACCAAATGTGGCTCATAGCCTATAACTGTACAGGTTGAATGGAATGTGAGAACTATTTTTATATTTTAAAAGGTCTACAATAGAAAAAATAATATGCAACAGAAACTATATATAGCATGTAAAGCTTAAAATCTCTACAATCTGGTCTTTTACAAAAAACTCTGCCAACCTCTGACCTAAAATAGTCAAGACAACTCTGAAAAGAAAAAGCTGGAGGACTAACTCTATCGGACTTCAAAAGTTATCAAGTTGTCAAGGGAGGGTAGTCTTGGAATAAAAGATAAGTAGCTATATGGAACAGAACAGTTGAGAAGCAGACACATGTATAAAGACAACCGATTTTCAAGAAAGAAGCAAAGGCAATTAAGTGGAGAAAGGATAGTCCTTTCAACAAATGATGCTGGAACAATTAGATACAAAGAAAAAAAACCCAAAATTTTGATCCAATCTTTGTGCCATGTAAAGATTTTAACTCAGAGTCCAGCCGCCGCCTGCCCTCAGCCGCCCGCTGGCAGGGAGCGGAGCCGCCATAGGGATTGCCTTGAATTTGAAGATCGCTTTAGGTAATATTGGCATCTTAACAATATTGAGGAGGGTGGAGCCAAGATGGCCGAATAGGAACAGCTCCGGTCTCCAGCTCCCAGCCCCAGCGACACAGAAGACGGATGATTTCTGCTTGAGGTACCGGTTTCATCTCACTAGGGAGTGCCTAACAGTGGGTGCAGGACAGTCGGTGAAGCGCACTGTGCACGAGCCGAAGCAGGGCGAGGCATTGCCTCACTCGGGAAGCGCAAGGGGTCAGGGAGTTCCCTTTCCTAGTCAAAGAAAGGGGAAACAGACGGCACCTGGAATATCGGGTCAGTCCCACCCCAATACTGCGCTTTTCCAATGGGCCTGGAAAACGGCTCACTAGGAGATTGTGTCCCGCACCTGGCTCGGAGGGTCCTGTGCCCACGGAGTCTCGCTGATTGCTAGCACAGCAGTCTGAGATCAAGCTGCAAGGCGGCAGCGAGGCTGGGGGAGGGGCGCCCGCCATTGCCCAGGCTTGCTTAGGTAAACAAAGCAGCCAGGAAGCTCGAACTGGGTGGAGCCCACCACAGCTCAAGGAGGCCTGCCTGCCTCTATAGGCTCCACCTCTGGGGGCAGGGCACAGACAAACAAAAACTCAGCAAGAACCTCCACAGACTTAAAGGTCCCTGTCTGACTGACAGCTTTGAACAGAGTAGTGGTTCTCCCAGCACGCAGCTGGAGATCTGAGAACGGACAGACTGCCTCCTAAAGTGGGTCCCTCACCCCTGAGCAGCCTAACTGGGAGGCACCCCCCCAGTAGGGACAGACTGACACCTCATTCAACCGGGTACTCCTCTGAGACAAAACTTTCAGACGAACTATCAGACAGCTGAATTTGTGGTCTCACGAAAATCCGCTGTTCTGCAGCCACCGCTGCTGACACCCAGCCAAACAGGGTCTGGAGTGGACCTCTAGTAAACTCCAACAGACCTGCAGCTGAGGGTCCTGTCTGGTAGAAGGAAAACTAACAAACAGAAAGGACATCCACACCAAAAACCCATCTGTACATCTCCATCATCAAAGACCAAAAGTAGATAAAACCACAAAGATGGGGAAAAAACAGAACAAAAAAACTGGAAACTCTAAAAAACAGAGCACCTCTCCTCCTCCAAAGGAACGCAGTTCCTCACCAGCAACGGAACAAAGCTGGATGGAGGATGACTTTGATGAGCTGAGAGAAGAAGGCTTCAGACGATCAAACTACTCTGAGCTACGAGAGGAAATTCAAAACAATAGCAAAGAAGTTAAAAACTTTGAAAAAATATTAGAAGAATGGATAACTAGAATAACCAATGGAGAGAAGGGCTTAAAGGAGCTGATGGAGCTGAAAGCCAAGTTTCGAGAACTACGCGAAGATTGCAGAAGCCTCAGTAGCAGATGCGATCAACTGGAAGAAAGGGTATCGCTGATGGAAGATGAAATGAATGAAATGAAGAGAGAAGGGAAGTTTAGAGAAAAAAGAATAAAAAGAAATGAACAAAGCCTCTGAGAAATTTGGGACTATATGAAAAGACCAAACCTACATCTGATTGGTGTATCTGAAAATGATGGGGAGAATGGAACCAAGTTGGAAAACACTCTGCAAGATATTATCCAGGAGAACTTCCCCAATCTAGCAAGGCAGGCCAGCATTCAGATTCAGGAAATACAGAGAACGCCACAAAGATACTCCTCGAGAAGGGCAACTCCAAGACACATAATTGTCAGATTCACCAAAGTTGAAATGAAGGAAAAAATGTTAAGGGCAGCCAGAGAGAAAGGTCGGGTAACCCACAAAGGGAAGCCCATCAGACTAACAGCTGATCTCTCAGCAGAAACTCTACAAGCCAGAAGAGAGTGGGGGCCGATATTCAACATTCTTAAAGAAAAGAATTTTCAACCCAGAATTTGCTATCCCGCCAAACTAAGCTTCATAAGTGAAGGAGAAATAAAATACTTTACAGACAAGCAAACGCTGAGTGATTTTGTCACCACCAGGCCTGCCCTAAAAGAGCTCCTGAAGGAAGCACTAAACATGGAAAGGAACAACCGGTACCAGCCACTGCAAAAACATGCCAAATTGTAAAGACCATCGAGGCTAGGAAGAAACAATAGCAACTAACGAGCAAAATAACCAACTAACATCATAATGACAGGATCAGATTCACACATAATATTAACGTTAAATGTAAATAGGCTAAATGCTCCAATCAAAAGACACAGACTGGCAAATTGGATAAGGAGTCAGGACCCATCAGTGTGCTGTATTCAGGAAACCCATCTCACGTGCAGAGACACACATAGACTCAAAATAAAGGGATGGAGGAAGATCTATCAAGCAACTGGAAAACAAAAAAAGGCAGGGGTTGCAATCCTAGTCTCTGATAAAATAGACTTTAAACCAACAAAGATCAAAAGAGACAAAGAAGGCCATTACATAATGGTAAAGGGATCAATTCAACAAGAAGAGCTAACTATCCTAAATATATATGCACCCAACACAAGAGCACCCAGATTCATAAAGCAAGTCCTCAGTGACCTACAAAGGGACTTAAACTCCCACACAATAATAATGGGAGATTTTAACACCCCACTGTCAACATTAGACAGATCAACGAGACAGAAAGTTAACAAGGATATCCAGGAATTGAACTCAGCTCTACATAAAGTGGACCTAATAGACATCTACAGAACTCTCCACCCCAAGTCAACAGAATATACATTTTTTTCAGCACACCACACCTATTCCAAAATTGACCACATAGTTGGAAGTAAAGCTCTCCTCAGCAAATGTAAAAGAACAGAAATTATAACAAACTGTCTCTCAGACCACAGTGCAATCAAACTAGAACTCAGGATTAAGAAATTCACTCAAAACCGCTCAACTACATGGAAACTGAACAACCTGCTCCTGAATGACTATTGGGTACATAATGAAATGAAGGCAGAAATAAAAATGTTCTTTGAAACCAACGAGAACAAAGATACAACATACCAGAATCTCTGGGACACATTCAAAGCAGTGTGTAGAGGGAAATTTATAGCACTAAATGCCCACAAGAGAAAGCAGGAAAGATCCAAAATTGACACCCTAACATCACAATTAAAAGAACTAGAAAAGCAAGAGCAAACACATTCAAAAGCTAGCAGAAGGCTAGAAATAACTAAAATCAGAGCAGAACTGAAGGAAATAGAGACACAAAAAAACCTTCAAAAAATTAATGAATCCAGGAGCTGGTTTTTTGAAAAGATCAACAAAATTGATGGACCGCTAGCAAGACTAATAAAGAAGAAAAGAGAGAAGAATCAAATAGATGCAATAAAAAACGAAAAAGGGGATATCACCACCGATCCCACAGAAATACAATCTACCATCAGAGAATACTACAAACACCTCTATGCAAATAAACTAGAAAATCTAGAAGAAATGGATAAATTCCTTGACAAATACACCCTCCCAAGATTAAACCAGGAAGAAGTTGAATCTCTGAATAGACCAATAACAGGTTCTGAAATTGTGGCAATAATCAATAGCTTACCAACCAAAAAGAGTCCAGGACCTGACGGATTCACAGCTGAATTCTACCAGAGGTACAAGGAGGAACTGGTACCATTCCTTCTGAAACTATTCCAATCGATAGAAAAAGAGGGAATCCTCCCTAACACATTTTATGAAGCCAGCATCGTCCTGATACCAAAACCTGGCAGAGACATAACCAAAAAAGAGAATTTCAGACCAATATCCTTGATGAACATTGATGCAAAAATCCTCAATAAAATACTGGCAAACCGAATCCAACAGCACATCAAAAAGCTTATCCACCATGATCAAGTGGGCTTCATCCCTGGGATGCAAGGCTGGTTCAACATACGCAAATCAATAAATGTAATCCAGCATATAAACACAACCAAAGACAAAAACCACATGATTATCTCAATAGATGCAGAAAAGGCCTTTGACAAAATTCAACAACCCTTCATGCTAAAAACTCTCAATAAATTAGGTATTGATGGGACGTATCTCAAGATAATAAGAGCTATCTATGACAAACCCACAGCCAATATCATACTGAATGGGCAAAAACTGGAAGCATTCCCTCTGAAAACTGGCACAAGACAGGGATGCCCTCTCTCACCGCTCCTATTCAACATAGTCCTGGAAGTTCTGGCCAGAGCAATCAGGCAGGAGAAGGAAATAAAGGGTATTCAACTAGGAAAAGAGGAAGTCAAATTGTCACTGTTTGCAGATGACATGATTGTATATCTAGAAAACCCCATTGTCTCAGCCCAAAATCTCCTTAAGCTGATTAGCAACTTCAGCAAAGTCTCAGGATACAAAATTAATGTACAAAAATCACAAGCATTCTTGTACACCAATAACAGACAAACAGAGAGCCAAATCATGAGTGAACTCCCATTCACAATTGCTTCAAAGAGAATAAAATACCTAGGAATCCAACTTACAAGGGATGTGAAGGACCTCTTCAAGGAGAACTACAAACCACTGCTCAATGAAATAAAAGAGGATACAAACAAATGGAAGAACATTCCATGCTCATGGGTTGGAAGAATCAATATCGTGAAAATGGCCATACTGCCCAAGGTCATTTATAGATTCAATGCCATCCCCATCAAGCTACCAATGACTTTCTTCACAGAATTGGAAAAAACTACTTTAAAGTTCATATGGAACCAAAAAAGAGCCCGCATCGCCAAGTCAATCCTAAGCCAAAAGAACAAAGCTGGAGGCATCACGCTACCTGACTTTAAACTATACTACAAGGCTACAGTAACCAAAACAGCATGGTACTGGTACCACAACAGAGACATAGATCAATGGAACAGAACAGAGCCCTCAGAAATGACGCCGCATATCTACAACTATCTGATCTTTGACAAACCTGACAAAAACAAGTAATGGGGAAAGGATTCCCTATTTAATAAATGGTGCTGGGAAAACTGGCTAGCCATATGTAGAAAGCTGAAACTGGATCCCTTCCTTACACCTTATACAAAAATTAATTCAAGATGGATTAAAGACTTATATGTTAGACCTAAAACCATTAAAATCCTACAAGAAAACCTAGGCAATACCATTCAGGACATAGGCGTGGGCAAGGACTTCATGTCTAAAACACCAAAAGCAATGGCAACAAAAGCAAAAATTGACAAATGGGATCTCATTAAACTAAAGAGCTTCTGCACAGCAAAAGAAACTATCATCAGAGTGAACAGGCAACCTACAGAATGGGAGAAAATTTTTGCAACCTACTCATCTGACAAAGGGCTAATATCCAGAATCTACAATGAACTCAAACAAATTTACAAGAAAAAAACAAACAACCCCATCAAAAAGTGGGCAGAGGACATGAACAGACACTTCTCAAAAGAAGACATTTATGCAGCCAAAAAACACATGAAGAAATGCTCATCATCACTGGCCATCAGAGAAATGCAAATCAAAACCACAGTGAGATACCATCTCACACCAGTTAGACTGGCCATTATTAAAAAATCAGGAAACAATAGGTGCTGGAGAGGATGTGGAGAAATAGGAACACTTTTACACTGTTGGTGGGACTGTAAACTAGTTCAACCATTGTGGAAGTCAGTGTGGCGATTCCTCAGGGATCTCGAACTAGAAATACCATTTGACCCAGCCATCCCATTACTGGGTATATACCCAAAGGACTATAAATCATGCTGCTATAAAGACACATGCACACGTATGTTTATTGCAGCACTATTCACAATAGCAAAGAGTTGGAACCAACCCAAATGTCCAACAACGATAGACTGGATTAAGAAAATGTGGCACATATACACCATGGAATACTATGCAGCCATAAAAAATGATGAGTTCGTGTCCTTTTAGGGACATGGATGAAACTGGAAAACATCATTCTCAGTAAACTATCGCAAGGACAAAAAACCAAACACCGCATGTTCTCACTCATAGGTGGGAATTGAACAATGAGAACTCATGGACACAGGAAGGGGAACATCACACTCCGGGGACTGTTGTGGGGTGGCGGGAGGGGGGAGGGACAGCATTAGGAGATACACCTAATGCTAAATGACGAGTTAATGGGTGCAGGAAATCAACATGGTACATGGATACATATGTAACAAACCTGCACATTGTGCACATGTACCCTAAAACCTTAAAGTATAATAAAAAGATTTTAACTCAAAGTGCATCATGTACTTGTACCACAAGTACAACATATTATATTAAATATATTGTAATACAATATATTTGTATTACATGCCCTCAAATTATGACAGGGCTATGTCCTGATAAACCTATTGTAAGTTGAAACTATCATAAGTTGACAATTTGTAATCGCATCATAAATTGAGAAACGTATTGAATGCATAATGTGTTTGCACCATTGTAAATTAAAAACAATACTAAGTCAAACTCTCATAATTGGGAACTGTATTTATGTTACCTCTGTTAAAATGAAATGTTTTATTATATATTTAAATGTACAGTATATTAAAATATTAATATATCAAATACACTAATAGGTTTAATATTAAATATATTACAAATTTTAAACTCTCAAAATTCAATAAAAATTGCAAAATCACATGATCGTGCCAGTGCACTTCAGCCTGGGAGACAGAGCAAAACCCTGTCTCTATTTAAGAAAAACAAAAAACAAAAAACAAAGCCAATATAAACAGGCAAAAGATTTGAACAGACTCTTCCTCAAAGGCTTAAAGGCCAGTAAGCATGTGAAACCATGTAAAACATCATTAGTCACTGGGGAAATGCAAATTAAAACCATGAGATACACTGCACACCTATTAAAATGGTCAAAATAAAAAAGACTGACCATACCAATAACTGGCAAGGATGCAGAGGAATTGCAACTCTTATACACTACTCATGGAAATGTCAAATGGCACTACTTGAGAAAGGTTTAGTAGTCTCTTAAAAACTTAAACATACACTAACATATGATCTGATCATTCCACTCTTAATTATTTAAAGAAACAGAGCATATGTTAAAAGAATAATCGGCATATGGGTGTTCAAGGCAGTTTTAATTGCAATAGCCAAAAGGCAGAAATAAGACATGGATAAATAGCTTGTGGTATGCCTTGCAATGGAATACTATTCAGCAATGAAATGGACTCTACAACATAAATGGATCTAGAAATTATCCTGAACGATGCCAGACTACATGATTCCATTTATATAAAAACTGTACATAATATAAAGTCGTCTATTCTAAGAGAAAGCAAATCAGTGGATCAGGAGAGTGACAGGCAGGGAAGGGTGAGGAGAAGAAGAAATTATAGAAGGGCATGAGGAAACCATCTAGTTTGATAGGTATGTTCATTATCCTGATGGTGTGTATGTGTCCAAACTTAAAGTGTATGCTAAAAACATGTGCAGCTTATTACATGGCAATTATACCTCAAACTTACTGAAAGAACCTGCCTCAATAATTCAAACCACAGATTCTCAGCAACAGTGAAAAAAGATCATTAAATGTACACTTCACCAAAGACTCATAAGCATATGAAAGTGATGTTCAACATCATTAGTCTTTAAAGACACATAGAAAGGCAAACTTAATTTATTTGGTTTTCTTTGCTGGCGTCAATTTTCTTTTCTTTTTTTTGAGACAGGGTCTCATCCTGTTGCCCAGGCTGGAGTGTAGCGGCACGATCAGGGCTCACTGCAACCTCTGCCTCCCTGACCAGGCTCAAGCAATCCTCTCGCCCCAGCCTCCTAAATAGCTGGGACTATAGGCACAAACCACTACACCCAGTTAATCTTATTCTGTCAAGATGAGGTTTCACTATATTGCCCAGGCTGATCTTGAACTCCTGGGCTCAAGTGATCCTTCTGCCTTGGCCTCCCAAATTGCTGGAATTAAGGTGTGAGCCAGCATGCCTGGCCAGTACCAAATTTCTTGTATGCAGTAAGTAAAAACTTGTACCCTCAAATGTTCCTCAATTCCTTATTCTTATAACTAAGTTTTTCATTAAAAAACCCTGAGGATATTTTAATTTTTTTTTTCTTTTTTTGAGACAGTCTCACCACATCACCCAGGCTGGAGTGCAATGGCATGATCTGAGCTCACTGCAACTTCCGCCTCCCGGGTTCAAGCAATTCTCCTGCCTCAACCTCTCGAGTAGCTGGGATTACAGGCACGTACCACCATGCCTGGCTAATTTTTGTATTTGTAGTAGAGATGGGGTTTCACCATGTTGGCCAGGTTGGGCTCGAACTCCTGACCTCAAATGATCCACTCGCTTCGGCCTTTCAAAGTGCTGGGATTATAGGCATGAGCCACTGCACCCAGCCCAAAATTGTTTTAAAGACTAGTGAAGTGTAGTAGTGACAAATGGGGGAAAGAATGGAACTCCTAAATAATTAAGAGTTCCATCTGTAACTGTGAACAATCGAGATAACTCAGGATCTTCAAACCAGCTAGATATTTATTTTTATTAATAATATATACCTCTTTAAAACATGTATATTTACCAAAAGCATTCTGATATGGCATTCCTCTAGTGTGACTTTTTGCGTGTAAATTAATACAGCCTTTTTGACTTTCCATACAGTCAGCGTTCCTCTTCAGTGTGGATGTTTCCTAATGACCAAGTTCAAGGGCTTTCCAACATCTCTTTCACTCATGGGACTTCTCAATGTGTGCTTTGACACGTTCCCCAAGTGGAAGCTAAAAACAAAGAAGAATCTCCACACATCTTACATTCATAAGATTTTTCACACTTGTGAGATCATAGTTGAATATTAAGGTATAAGGCAGAGCAAAAGGTTTCAACACATTCCTTACATCCAGAGGACGTTCATTTACATCCAATGTGCTCACAAGCTCAGTAAGGCCCGAGGAAAATAATGAAAGCTTTTCCACCTTCCTCACATTCATAGCATTTCTCTCCAGCATAAGTTCAAACAGACTCAGTAAGACATAAGCATTGACTGATGGTTTCCTACGTTCAGTTTGTTTCCTAGGATGCACAGACACATGACTAGTAAGTAAGGCCTATGGAAGGAGCCAAGACTTTCCTACATTCCTTACATTCGTATGTCTTCTCTTCTACTGGAATTGTTGAAATCTGAGACACCAAGGAAGGCTTCCCACATTCCTTATGACTGTGTACATTGCCACTATGAATGAGTACATGTTCAATAAGTGTGAGGAAGTAGTGGCTTTACCACATTCTTTCCAAGTATCAGCCCCAATTTACACACATTCAGTAAGGCATGAGGAATTACTAAAGGTTTGCCCACATTCCTTATATGGTTTCTCCACACTGTGACTTCTTAGATGTCGAATAAGATATGTGGACCGAGTAAAGGCTTTCCCGCATTCCTGACATTCAAAGGGCCGTTCACCAGTGTGAGTTCTCATGTGTACTGTAAGGCCTGATGAGATAGTGAAGGCTCGCCCACACTTTTGACATTTATATGGCCTCTCCCCTGTATGTGTTCTTTTATGTTGACTAAGGTGCGAGGAGTATCTAAAGGCTTTCCCACATTCCTCACATTCAAAAGGCCTTTCTGCACTGTGACTTCTTAAATGTCGAATAAGAAATGAGGATCGAATAAAGGCTTTCCCACATTGTTGACAGTCATAGGGTTTTACACCAGGATGAGTCTGCATGTGACTTTTAAAGCAAGAGGAATTAATAAAGGCTTTTCCACATTCCTTACATTGATAAGGCTTCTCACCAGTGTGAGTTCTCATATGTACAGTAAGATGTGAAGAGTTAGCAAAAGCTTTCCCACATTCCTTACATTCATAAGGCTTTTCTCCAGTGTGAATTCGCCTGTGTTTTATAAGACCTGATGAATCAGTGAAGGCTTTCCCACATTTGCTGCACTCATATGGTTTTTCTCCAGTGTGAACCCTTATGTGAATGCTGAGTTTTGAGAAACAAGTAAACTCTTTGCCACATTCATTACAAACATAGTGTTTCCCTCTAGTTCTAAGTCTTATATGTTTAGCAAGATCTGGGGAATAAGCAAAGGCTTTGCCAAATTTCTTATGTTCTATAGGTAACACTCTACTGCGAGTTCTTAAATGTTGAGTAACATATGAAGACTGAGTGAAGGGTTTCCCACATGCTTTACATTCACAGAATTTTTCTCCATCTTGAGTTTGCATGTGTACAAAAAGGCCTGTAGAATGAGAAAAGGTTTTGACATACTCTTTATGAGTATATGGTCTCTCTCCACCATAAATTCTTACACATTCTCTGAGGTGTGAGGAGGAAGGTAAGCCTTTTTCACAGTCACTGCATTTATATGGTTTCTCTTGAGTGTGAGTTTTCTTGCAAACAAGATGTAGATGTTGGCTGAAGGCTGTTTCACATTGATTACAGTTAGGAAGTTCCTCTCCAGTATCAGTTTTCTTGTGTAAAGTAAAGGTAGAGGGTTTTGTGAAGGCTTTTTCACAGTGATTACGCTCACAGGTTTTCTTTCTAAAGTAAGTTCTCCTGTGAGTCTTAAGGCATGAGTGTTCACTCAAGGCTTTTTCACATTGGTTAAAGTCAAACAGTTCCTCTCCAAAATGGTTTCTCTCCTGTTGGTGAAAATTAATGATGATTCATACAAGTTTTCCAAATGTATTTCATTCAGATTCTCCCTTTTACTCTGAATTCTGTTATGCATGGAAAATAAGTTAATATAATTGAAATTGTTTGTTCCTGCCATTTTCATTGCAATGCATGGTTCAGACCTGAGTGTTTTCAAGTGGAACAAAGTGACTGCAGGAAGTTCTGTTATATTCTTTACTTTCACAAGACTTCTCAATAGAGCTTAGCTGATAATGGCCCAAGAGTGAATTATTTATCAAAAACATCTGAGGTATCTATATGGGAATGTTTAGTTGAAAGAAATATGTAAACAAATATATTCTGAGGGATGTTTAGAGTGTTTGTCAAACTCATGATCCATAGTCTCTCCAAGAGACAAATTATTTTTGGGTGAAAAACACTAGTCTCAAATGTCTCAAGGTTATTGTGCTGCTTTTCCATTTTATGGAATTTCCAATCTTCCTCTAACATGGAAGGCAATAAATTATACCTTCTGAATCTTACCATTTCCACCACACTGGATGTTTTCCTCTGCAAAAAATTCTGCTGAGGTGCTGACCATTTGGTATTAATACGACTCTCCCAATCTGAAATAAGATGAAAAAAATTTTAAGTTCTTAGAGAAATAATGATTTTTAAAAGGGTGTTAAAAATGCAAGACTAGTGTGTAATGTAGTTTCAAACACTGGCTTGAAATATAGTTTGTATTTTTAAAGAAAGGGAAACAGAAATTGAGAAATTTGGATGTAATAAGAGTCTAGCAACAGTAACGTACTGAGGTCAAGTTGGTAGGTGATTCACTAAGAAATGGTTCTCTAGGCTGGGTGTGGTGGCTCACGCCTGTAATCCCAGCACTTTGGGAGGCCAAGACAGGTGGATCACAAGGTCAGGAGTTTGAGACCATCCTGGCCAACATGGTGAAACCCGTCTTTACTAAAATACAAAAAAAAAAAAAAATCAGCCGGGCGTGGTGGCATGCACCTGTAGTCCCAGCTACTCGGGAGGCTAAGGCAGGGGAATCGCTTGAACCCGGGAGGCAGAGGTTGCAGTGAGCCGAGATTGCACCACTGCACTCCAGCCTGGCGACAGAGCAAGACTCTGTCTCTAAAAAAAAAAGAAAGGAAAAGACAAAAGAAATGGTTCTCTAAACATTGAGACTTTATAGTGAACAAAAAAGAGGTACAGCCAGGGAAACAAAGTTGAAAGGAAATGGATACAGAGCTAAACGCAAATCATAAATTTAAAGGAGAAATGAGATAGATCTTAATGTCAGGGCAAAAGAAAGTTTCCAAGATGGATAAAGTGAAAGAGAAAGAGCAGTTAAGGTACCCAAGTAACCTCAGAAACCAATTGGCCTTGATATTCTCCCCAAAAAAGTACACTTTCAAAACCTTCCTATTTAACATTTATAAACAGACTGCACCTCTCATAGATCAGCGCTGTTTCTCACAAATAATCACATCTGTCTTTTCTCTCATCTTGGAGAATTTTCTGCACTGTCTTTAACTCTTCTTGTTTCACCTGAAAAGTCAAACTATGTTTGCATAGCTAGTACCCTGCTCTCAGCGAAAGATGAATGATGTCAGAATGTGCAAGCGACGGCCGGGCACGGTCGCTCACACCTGTAATCCCAGCACTTTGGGAGGCCGAGGTGGGTGGATCACGAGGTGGGTGGATCACAAGGTCAGGAGATCGAGACCATCCTGGCTAACACCGTGAAACCCCATTCCTACTAAAAATACAAAAAAAAAAAAAAAAATCAGCCGGGTGTGGTGGTGGCTGCCTGTAGTCCCAGCTACTCGGGAGGCTGAGGCAGAAGAATGGCATGAACCCAGGAGGCAGAGCTTGCAATGAGCCGAGATCACACCACTGCACTCCAGCCTGGGCGACAGAGCGAGACTCTGTCTCAAAAAAAAAGAAAAAAAAAGAACATGCAAGGGATAACAAATGCGTCCCATGAATTAAGGCTAAGATTTTGCTGTTTGGGCATTCTGAACCCTCTCAGGTATAACTCAAACAACACAATGTTCGTGACAAAAACTTTCAAGTGAACCTAAACTGCAAATACTCTTTTCTCATTCACTGTGCACCAAAAGTACTAGCAATCCTTCCACGAAACCCAGGCTCAAGCTCATATACATATTCAAGAAGCTCTAAGTCTTTTATTCATGGAGAAAACAAAGCCAGAACAATGAACAGATCTTCAATTTCATCAGAAAAATCACTAGGCAGTAAGGTCTATGAGATGGAAACAATGTTTCGCCTGTTTATCAATGCAGCCCATTAACAAGCAGAGTCTAGAATACAGTTACTTAAGACATATTTGTTCCAGAAAAAAACTAAATGAAAAGAACGGTACCAGCCTTACCTACTGCAACTAGATTCTTATAGTTCTCCAGCATCACATCTCTGTATAAGTTTCTCTGAGTTTGATCCAGCAAAGTCCACTCCTCCTGGGTGAAGTCCACAGCCACATCCTCAAAGGTCACTGAGTCCTAAACCATCACACACATGCTGGCGTCAGGCAAGTACATTCTCCACTACGTTGACTGGAGAATGAGGGACCTTGTCTTGGCATGCCTTGACAACTCTTTGGTCTCCTATCACTTGATGGTCCTCACTTTCTTCTCCTCTGTCTGTACATATTCACTGGTGATCTCATCTAGTCATATGGCTTGAAGGGCACCTCTTTCACCTAACTGAATATATTTCAGCACAACTAGATTGTGACTTCTTCTTATTGTTCTCTATTGACAGGTTTTAGCACAATCCTGAATACATTATAGACACTCAAATAAATGCTCCAGTGACAGCACAAATTCTGAGAAGCACATGTGCATTCTCTCCCTGTCTATCAAAGCAAAATGAAAACATACAGTCACCATGGATGACAGTCAGACTGAATTAGTAAACACTGGGATAGCAGGATCATTTCCCTGTGAAATCTGTTAACCACGTGAGAGGCCCTGTGGTCCGAAGAAGTTTGATGAGAGATGTGGTCCCTAAGCAGACCCTCTTTGCTTGCAGGGGCTCTGTTCCACTAGGAGAAAACACATCTACATGGTAGGAAGAAGCACATGCTTCTACAGAAAAAGCGATTTCCAACTTACCTGAGAGTAATTTGTCAACCACCCAGCCACCATCCTTTCCTCTTCAAATTTTGCCTCATGAAGACAGAAAACGTCTTGAGAAAGATGATCTTGAGAAGAAGAAATAAAACCTGAGAATCCAGGCTGCTGATAGCTTCCATACTCACAAGGCAAGAAGCCACCTCATACTAATGCTAAGTGGACACACACACATTGTTATAATAAAATGCCTAAGCAGCCTGTCTCACCTGAAGCCAGAAAATATGCTTCAGGCTTTGATGACCAGGAAAGACAGTTGAACAATCCCATTTTATAAGGAATAAAAAGTCCAGAGAAGTTAACATTTTCCTTCTTATTTGCCAAAAATGAAACTCATCATGTGATTAAGCAGAACCTCTTCCACAAAAGCCTGCATACTTACTCCTCCTTCCCAAATCCCAGGATTTAGACCACAGAATATTCACGTCTACTTTAGCCTCTTCTAGGTATCTCAAAAGCAGGGCCACTTAGACCCTAAACCCTAATCACAAGACAAGCTGTTCACAGACTGGTTAAAGCAGGGTCTTGAAGGACCATCAACACGGACTTACCACAGAGGGAAAGATCAATGGCCAGCATCCTGTGAGTCTAACAGTGAAATGTGCCTGAATATCTTGTTCCCAAAGTCTCTTCAAGACACTGTCTGAACTTATGGGCAGGTCAATCTCCATTCCTCTTGATTAAGTAGTAGTGGGAGTCTTGCCTCATACTGTCAATCTTTAAGCAACAGGCATTACTCATCTGTCATCAAGCACCATTCATTAGCCATCTCTGCAGAAGATGAAGTTGTTCACGTGAATGCCACTACAGTATTATGCCACGTGGACTTAAATAACAACAAATGCTGTTTACCTAGTACCCATGTGCCAGAAACAGTGGTAGGGTAAGTTCATATAATTATCAAAGCAGTTTTTGTTACTATCATATTAGTTGAGGAAACCTAGGCTCAGACACTAATTGACCCAACGTCACCAATTAGAAAGTGTGAGCCAGGATATGAATACAGGTTACTCTGACTCACAAACCTAAACTCCTGAGGTTCTTCTTATTCTCCAATGTGACCATGAGATCGTCATGAAATGATGTGTGGAAAGGTTAATTCAACAGGCCTGGGTTGCCCAAACCCTGCACTCTCCTGAGAAACATCTGTCTTCAGGACTGACACTTGGCTCAGTTTGTGAGAGATAATCTTTTAGCTTATGGAACAGCTTGCCTGGTAAGTGTATATTTTTCTATGGTTGAGCTATTGAGCCAAACTATAGTAGTGTGACCAGACTGTGTATGCTAACAATATGACTTATGCTGATGGCCTGTTTTTGTATGCCTGAGGCTTCTGGCAATAATGCATGAGTTTGAACTGTTGAGGGGCTGGCATAAGTGTATGAAGTAAGTCATTCAGGTGCTGTATGCCTACGGGACTAACCCTCAGTAAAATTCCTGGACACCAAAGCTCAGGTGAGCGTCCCTAGATGGCAACAGTTTGCACGAATACTACACACTTTTACTAAGAGAATTAAGCACTGTCCATGTGACTACATGGGAGAGAACTACATGGGAGAGAAGCCCAGTTTCTTCCAGACTTCATTCATCGTTTCCCTTTGCAGATTCTAATCTGTACCCTTTTATTGTAATAAACCATAACTGTAGGTTTAATAGCTTCTGAGTCCTGTGAGTGCTTCTATCATTGAGCATGAGGGTGGTGGTCCTGAGGACCCCCAACACAAATGGTTTATTGAATTTAGACATCTTTAGCTCCTCCAGCTGGCAAAGTCATGTAGGCCAGGTGGCTTCCCTTCAAGTCCTTATCTCTGGCTTATGCTTTCATTCACTCTGCAAACATTTATGAAGGACCTTATCTTTGTGAGGTAATATACTAGACACTTAGGATAGAGCAGTCAACTATACAAAAAATGTCCTAGACCTTAGGTATCTTACATTCTAAAGGGCTAAGCAGATAGTAAACACATAAATAAGATTTTGTGTTTTTTTTTGAGATGGAGTTTCGCTGTTGTTGCCTAGGCTGGAGTTCAGTGGCGCAATCTCAGCTCACTGCAACCTCTGCCCTCCCGAGTTCAAGCAATTCTCCTGCCTCAGCCTCCCGAGTAGCTGGGATTACAGGCATGTGCCACCACGCCTGGCTAATTTTGTATTTTTAGTAGAGACAGCATTTCCCCATGTTGGTCAGGCTGGTCTCGAACTCCTGACCTCAGGTGATCCGCCTGCCTCGGCCTCCCAAAGTGCTAGGATTATAAGCGTGAGCCACTGTGCCTGGCCATAAATATGTATTTTGTCAATTGGTGACAAGTGCTATGGAAAAAAAGTAGATGAATAGATAAGTAATATCCTCCACCTCTCCTACCACACACACATATAAATGTATATTTACAGACTCAGAACTGGTTCTGGCAAGAAAATAGAAGAAAATAACCATAAGACACTTGAAAACTGACATCTGGCTTGCCTAAAAAAGTGACACTCAACTTTTTATCCAAAGCAATAGAGTAATACTAATGGTTCACTAAAGAAACTCAGAATATGGCTAAGGCTAATGCCTAGCTGTAGCCAATTAAGTAATTTATTTACTTTGCTTCCACATTCAGTCTACAAAAGCCAGCTGTGCCTGCTGCTACAGCAGAGCCCCCTGAACCTCTTCTGGTTTTGAGTGCTGCCTGATCCACGAATCCTTTAATGCTTAACTATTACATTTATCTAAAGTTTTTCTTTTAATATCCATAGGTCCTAGCAGAGGGTAGAAAATGTTTGGGGTGTGGCTCATGCCTGTAATCCTAGCACTCTGGGAGGCCAAAGCAGGCAGATCACTTGAGCTCACAAGTTTGAGACCAGCCTAGGCAACAGGGTAAAACCCCATCTCTACAAAAAGCACAAAAATTATGGTGATGCATGTCTGTAGTACCAGCTACTTGGGAAGCCGAGGTGGGAAGGTGGCTTGAGCCTGGGAGGCAAACGTTGCAGTGAGCCAAGATCACGCCACTGCATGCCAGTCTGGGAGATAGAGCCAGACCTTGTCTCAACAAAAAAGAAGAAAAAGAAAAAAGAAAACGTATGGGATGGATGAAATGCTGAAATCACACATTGTGCAAAAGTTTGTCTATTTTATACTTTTCTGGGAGTATGGGGGAGACAGGGCTGCACTCTGTCCCCAAGGCTATAGTGCAATAGTAGGATCAAGCTCACAGCAGCCTTGAACTCCTGGGCTCAAGCAATCTTCCTGCCTCAACTTTCTGAGTAGCTAGGACTTCAGGCAAAAGCCACCACCACACCTGGCCAATTAAAAAAAATTTTTTTGGTAGAGATTGGTGGTGGGGCTGGAATGGAGAAGGGGTTCCTCACAATGTTGGAAAGGCTGATCTTGAACTCCTGGGCTCAAGCGATCCTCCTGCCTTGACCTCCCAACGTGCTGGATTACAGGTGTGAGCCACCATGACCAGCCAATTTTTTTTTTTTTTTAGACAGAGTCTCGCTCCATCGCCCAGGCTGGAGTGCAGTGGCGTGATCTCGGCTCACTGCAAGCTCTGCCTCCCGGGTTCACACCATTCTCCTGCCTCAGCCTCCTGAGTAGCTGGGACTACAGGCGCCTGCCACCACACCTGGCTAATTTGTTTTGGATTTTTAGTAAAGAAGGGGTTTCACCGTGTTAGCCAGGATGGTCTTGATCTCCTGACCTCGTCATCCGCCCACCTCAGCCTCCCAAAGTGCTGGGATTACAGGCATGAGCCACCGTGCCCAGCCATGACCAGTCAATTTTATACTTCTAAAAAACCTATCTCTTAGGCTTACTGATCACTTTTACTTTTTTTCCCATTAAATGTTGCTTTTAGTGTTATTATGTTTTCTTTATATTCATTTTGCTAATCTCTTTCAAACACTTGGAAATGACATCTGAATTTTTTAAACATTTAATTGAAATATATTCACAAAAGTGTAGAATTACAAAGGTATAATGCATCATTAATTTCTACGCCTTGATGCACACATGACACATCTAAGTCATTGCCCCTCTTCCCAAATGGAAACTATTCTCACTTCTAACGGTACAGATTAATTTTGTCTGTTTTTAAACTTTATAAATGAAATAATCTATTTGTTTATGTCTAGCTTTTTTGATTCAACATTACGTTTATGAGTCATCCATACACTGTTGCACATAGCTATAGTTATTTTCCTTTTACCTAAAAGCACTCCATAATACAGGTTGAGTATCTCTAATCTGAAAATCTGAATTCCAAAATGCTCCAAAAAAACCTTTTTGAGCACAGATATGATACTCAAAGGAAATGCTCACTGGAACATTTTAAATTTCTGAAGTATAATGCAAATATTCCAAAATCTGAAGAAATCTGAAATCCAAATGACTTCTGGTCCCAAATATTTCTGATACTTAACCAGTACAGCATGGTTTATTCATGTATTCTTGTAGACAGACATTCGAGTTGCTTAATTCTGGGCTATTTCAAATTATGATGTTATATGGTTGCATTTAAAGGTATATCCTTACGTTCAAATTTGGAACGCAATGCCAAACTGTTTTTCAAAACATATTTCTACTTTATACACTAAAAGTATACACAAACTCTAGTTTCTCTAAATTCTCTTCAACATTTGGTATTGTAACTCTTTTTGGATTTAGCCATTCTGATACATGTGTAGTGGCAGATTTAATTTCCATTTGCCTGATCACTGATGAGGATAAAAACTTCAATTTTTCATGTTTCTTATTCATAGTACAGTCAGTTTTGTGAAGAGCCTGCTCAAGCCTCTAATTTTTCTATTGGATTGTTTGAATTTTTGGAATTAATGTGTAAGAGAGTTCTTAATATATTTTGGATATTAGCCTTTTTTTGTCAGTTACATACGTAGGAATTATCTCCTCTTATTCTCAGGCTTGTTTTTGGGTGGGGGTGGAGGACAGGGCCCTGTTCTGTTGCCCAGGCTGAAGTGCAGTGGCACAATCTTGGCTCACTGCAGCCCTGACCTCCTGGGCTCAAGCAATCCTCCTGCCTCAGCATCCCAAGTAGCAAGGACAAGAAGCATGTGCCACCATGTCCAGCTAATTCTTTAGTTTTCTGTAGAGATGGGGTCTTGCTATGTTGCTCAGGTGGGACGCAAGTGATTCTCCTGCCTTGGCCTCCTCAAGTGCTGAGATTACAGGTGTGAGCCACTACGCCTAACTTCCTTTGGATTTATTTTTAATTTCATTAAAAAAAAAAACTAGGGAATTTGGCAGCATATAGTTAAATTATACAAGCATTTACCCTTTGACTTAGCAGTCCCATTTCTAAAAATCCTCCTGGATGTATAACTCTACAAATATCTATTTTTAAAATTTTATGGCTGGGCATGGTGGCTCATGCCTGTAATCCTAGCACTTTGGGATGCTGAGGTAGGTAGATTGCTTGAGTATAGCCTAGGCAACACATGGTGAAACCCTGTCTCTACAAAAAATACAAATATTCGCCAGGTATGGTAGCACTCACCTACAGTCCAAGCTATTCAGGAGACTGAGGTGGGAGGAACACCTGAGCCTCGGGAGGTCAATGCTGCAGTGAACCGTGATCTCGCCACTGTACTCCTGCCTGGACAACAGAGTGAGACCTTGTCTCAAAAACGCAACAAAACAAAAACCAAAATACATTTTCTCATACATTCATATTAGAATGTAGAACTTCCAAGGGTTGATCCTTCTCTCTTAAAACACAAGCCACATAGCTACAAAATCATACCTTTTAAAAACACATCAGAGAGCCAAGAATGCAGATAAACCTAAATAATAAGCTTTGCTAAGAAGATACCCATGATTTTTCTCAATCTTGGATGAGTGATGAGAGAAGGAATCTGCCACACATGAAGGTATAAAGAAATCATCATTAAATCTTACCAAAATTTGACAGCAGAGTGTGGGCTGATTGACCACATTAGAATTCTGAGACATCTCAGTTACAGAATTCACAGTGATGAATCCACCACAGACTTTCACAAGTCTTCACCTAATATTAGACCATAAGTATATCAAATGCTGGGATAAGGCAGGATCACTGAGGTGCATGTAGCCTCCCTGATGACCAAGGCAGCCATCCCCAAAGGCAAGTGGCAGGGCAAAGGGGTGAAGATAAATCCATTTAAGGCACTCTGGGCCCTCAGCTATCACATGCTGGTTGCAGAGCAGACTTAATACAAACCCTTAGTAAAATTTTAGCAAAATGAATACAGTGATATATATATATGTGTATACATGTATGTGTGTATATATATATATATACATATATACATACATATGTATACCTCTATTTATGAAGAGATAATACATCAAGTTAGAACATATCCCAGAAATGCCAAATTGATATTCAAATGTAAATTAATTTAATGCAACATATTAGCAGGCCAGAAAATCAGATGATCTCATGAGATGCAGAAAAGGAGTTTGACAAAATTCATTAACCATGATTGTTTTTAATGAAGTTCAATAAGCCCAAGAAAAATTTTCAGCCTAATAAAGGCCATCTACAAAAATGCCAAAGCTAACATTATACTTTAAGGTGACAAAAACGATTGCTTTTTAACTGTATTACAAATGAATAACAAAACCATATTGAAAGATAAAAATAACTCATCTAAATGAATTTGGAATACAGTATTTTGAACATATAATCTAAGCCTAAATATAAATGACACGAAAATAACTCAGTTAATAAATTTGTTTTCCACAGGGGTCTGAATTAGCAATTCAGAACTACTTTATTTGTATTTTAAGATTCGATAAGTAATATATCATAGAGAACGTCAGTAAAATGGCAGAGTAGGAAGCCCTACTTCTCTGTTCACTCATGGAAACACATAATAACAACACTGGAACCAAAATACCTTGAAAAGAAATCCATAATCAAGCTAATAATTACAAGCAAGCCCAGAGGAGCACAAACTGGGAGCAGTTGCATTTATATGGGTAAGAACAATTTTCAACTTACCCTCATCAGCCCTTCTCCAAAACCAGCTCAGCTCAGTTGCCTTGACTGATCATTTCTTCATAGGAAGAAGTGAGATTGGCTACTTGACCTCCTGACCTCTCAGAGGGTTCTCCAAGGGGCTAGTAGCCATCTTGCCTCATACTGAGGCGCTGATCATCTAAGAAAGAAATGAGGCAGACATCCTCTTACATCTGCTCTGTATGACTGAGAAAAATCACAAACGGAGGCTTTTCTGTGGAGAGAGAGAGAAGAGAAGGTGTACTTGTCATCAACCTTATGGTATACTCCTGTAGGGGTCAGTCCTGATCTTGTCTCATACGGAGCACTGCTAATGGATGAAGGTCTTTCCCAGTCAAGACTAAGCAATAAAGACTGAGAGAAATACCTACACTTCAATGCACAGACAGCAAAGCAAACCTACAAATAGCATGAAGAATCAAGAAGAAACTATGACACAAAGGAAGAAAACAAATATTCAGTAGCCAACCCAAAAGAAATGGAGACCTGTGAATAACCTGAGAAGGAAGTCATAATAATCATCTTAAAGATCAGTGAGTTAAATTACAGCAGAGATACATAACTATATGAGGTCAGGAAAATAATACATGAATGAAGTGAGAAATTCAACCCAGAGACTGAAATGAAAAACAACAAAAGAGAAATAGTGGAGCTCAAGAGTACAATAACTGAACTGAAATATTAACTAGAGGGGTCCAAGAGCAGATATCATCAAACAGAACAACAAAATAAAAAATAGATTATAGTCAGTCAGAGGAATAAAAAGAAAAAACAATGAAAAAGAGTGAAGAAAGCCTAAAGAACCTGTGGAACTCTGCCAAGTGAACAGAAACATTAAAGAAGTTACAGAGGGAGCAGAGAGAGAAATGAGCAGAAAGCCTATTTAAAGAATAGCTATATATTTTCCAAATCTAGGGAGACAGAGGCACCCATATTCATGAATCTCAAGGCCCCCAAAAAGGTTCAACTGAAAGAGATCTAAACTGAGACACATTATAGTGAACTTGTCAAAAGTCAAAGACAAAGAGATTTTGAAAGCAGCGAGAGAAAAATGACTTACTACATACAAAGGAATCTCCATAATACTACCCATTGATTTCTCAGCAGAAACCTTGCAAACCAGGAGAATGGCATATTCAAAAAGTCATCAATCACAAAGGAAGACTGCAAGAGAAGACAGGAATAAAAGAACTACAAAACAGCCAGAAAACAATGAACTAAATGGTAATAACAAGTCATCATCTATCAACAATTACTTTAAATGGATTAAATTCCCCAATGAAAAGACACAGAATGGCTGAATATGGTTAAAACAAACAAACAGGTGGGGTGCAGTGGCTCACACCTGTAATCCCAGCACTTTGGGAGGCTGAGGCAGGGAGATGATGAGGTCAGGAGTTAGAGACCAGCCTTGCCAATATGGTGAAACCCTGTTTCTACTAAAAATACAAAAATTAGCCAGGCGTGGTGGCAGGCGCCTGTAGTCCCAGCTACTCAGGAGGCTGAGACAGAATTGCTTGAACCCGGGAGGCGGAGATTGCAGTAGGCTGAGATCATGGCACTGCACTCTAGCCTGGGCGACAGAGAGAGACTCCATCTCAAAAAAACTAAACAAGATCCAACTATCTCCTGGCTACAAGAGACTCATTTTAATTTTAAGGGGCACAGACTAAATGTCAAGGGCTAGAAAAAGATATTCCATGCAAATGATAACCAAAGGACAGCAAGAGCCCCTATTCTTACACCACACAAACTAGACTTTAAGACAAAAATTGTGACAAGAGACAAAGGTCATTATATAATAATAAAGGGACCAATTTATCAAAAGGATATAAAAGTTTTAAGTACATATACACCAACATATTTAGGGAGCTCATAATACATAAAGCTAATATTAATGGATCTGAAAGAAGAAAAAGCAATATGATAATAGTAGGGGACTTCGATACTCCACTTTCAACAATGACCAGATCATCCAGACAAAATATTAATAAGAAAATTGTGACCTTGAAAAGCAATATAGATGAAATGGATGTAGAAACAGAACATGCCATTCAACAGCAGTACAAAATACATTCTTCTCCAGCACACAGGAGAATATTATCCTGGAATATTCTCCAGGATAATAAAATGTTGGGCGACAAAACAAGTTAACAAATTTAAGAAAACTGCAATCACAAAAACCATCTTTTTTGAAAATAATGGTATGAAGCTAGAAATCAGTAACAGGCTAAAAACTGGAAAATTCACAAATAGGTGGAAATTAACCAGTATTTGAACAACCAAGGGTCAAGGAATAAATTAAAATAGAAAACTAATAATTATCTTGAGACAAACAAAAATAAAACTTACATATCAAAACTTACCGGATGCAGTTAAAAGAAGTTCTAAGAGAAACCTTTATAGCAATACATACTTATATTAGACAAAAAAAGGTATCAAATCATCTAATTTATGCCTCAAGGAATTAGAAAAAGAACGAAGCCCAAAGTTAGAAGAAAGGAAGGAAATAATAAAGATTAGAGCAAAAATAAATCAATGAAATAGATACTAGAAAACAAAAGAACAAAACTGAGAGCTGGTTTTTTTAAAACAAGTTAAACAAATGGAGAAATCTTTACCTACGGTAATTAAGAAAAAGAGAAGGAAAACTCAAATAGGATTATAATGAAAGAAAGGGACATTAAAATGGATGCCTCAGAAAAACAGAGAACCAGAGGAGACTACCATGAACGCTTACATGCCAACGAATTGGAAAACCTAGAAGAAACGGACAAATTCCTAGAAACACACAACCTATCAAGACTGAATCATGAGGAAATAAAAAATCTGGACAACCAAAAACAAGTAAGGAAATTAAATCAGTAAACAACCACCCTGCACCAACAGGACCAAATGGCTTTACTGGTGAATTCTACCAAACATTTAAAGAATTAATGGGCCACGGCTGGGCGTGGTGGCTCACGCTTGTAATCCCAGCACTCTGGGAGGCCGAGGCGGGTGGATCACGAGGTCAGGAGATCGAGACCACGGTGAAACCCCGTCTCTACTAAAAATAGAAAAAAATTAGCCCGGCGTGGTGGCGGGCGCCTGTAGTCCCAGCTACTCAGAGAGGCTGAGGCGGGAGAATGGCGTGAACCCGGGAGGCGGAGCTTGCAGTGAGCCGAGACTGCACCACTGCACTCCAGCCTGGGCGACAGAGCGAGACTCCATCTCAAAAAAAAAAAAAAAAAAAAAAAAAAGAATTAATGGGCCAGATGCGGTGGCTCACGCCTGTAATCCCAGCACTTTGGGAGGTTAAGGCGGGTGGATCACTGGAGGTCAGCGGTTAGAGACCAGTCTGGTCAACATGGTGAAACCCTGTCTCTACTAAAAATACAAAAATTAGCCAGGTGGGGTGGCGGGTGACTGTAATCCCAGCTACTGAGGAAGCTGAGGCAAGAGAATCGCTTGAAGTCAGGAGGCGGAGGTTGCAGTGAGCCGAGATCATGCCACTGCACTCCAGTCTAGGCGACAAGAGGAAAACTCTGTCTCAAAAGAAAGAAAGAAGAATGAATGCCAATACTTCTTAAATTCTTCCAAAACGCTGAAGAAGGAAGACTTGCAGACTCATTTTATAAGGCCACCATTACCCTGATACCAAAGCCAGACAGGAAGCCTTCAAGAAAACTACAGGCCAATATCCTTGTTGAATGTAGATGCAAAAATCCTCAACAAGGCCAGGTGTAATGGATCATGCCTGTAGTTCCAGCATTTTGGGAGGCTGAGGTGGGAAGATTGTTTGAGCCCAGGAGTTCGAGACCAGCATGAGGAACATAGTGACACCCCATCTCTACAAAAAGTTAGCCAGGTGTGGTGGCACACGCCTGTGGTCCCAGCTACTTGGGAGGCTGAGGTAGGAGGACTGCTTGACCCCAGGAGGACAAGGCTGCAGTGAACCACGACTGTGCCTCTGCATTCCAGCTTGGGAGACAGAGTGAGACCCGGTCTCAAAAACAAAACAAACAGAAAATCTCAACAAAATAGAAGCAAACTGAATTCAACAGCATATTAACATCATGTAGGATTTATCCCTGGGGTTCAAGGATGGTTCAAAATACACAAATTAAGCAATGTGACACACCACATTAATGGAATGTAGGACACGGTTCTTATAATCATCTCAATAAATGCAGACAAAGCCTTGACAAAATAAAACATCTTTTCATGATAAAGACCTTCAACAGGCCAGGCATGGTGGTTCACGCCTGTAAACCCAGCACTTAGGGAGGCCAAGGCGGGTAGATCATTTGAGGTCAGGAGTTTGAGACCAGCCTGGCCAACATGGTGAAATCCCGTCTCTACTAAAAATACAAAAATTAGCTGGCCATGGTGGTGTGCATCTGTAATCCCAGCTACTTGGAGGCTGAGGCACAAGCATCATGTGAACCTGGGAGGAGGGGCTGTAGTGAGCAGAGATTGTGCTACTGTACTCCAGCCCAGGAGACAGAGCGAGACTCCCATTTCAAAAAAAAAAGACTCTCAAATTTGTGTACAGAAGGAATGTACCTCAATATAATAAAGGCCATATGACAAGCCCACAGCTAACATCATATTCAATAGTGGGAAGCTAAAACCTTTCCTTTAAGATCAGGAACAAGACAAGGGTGTCCAATCTAATGACTTATGTTCAACACAGTACCAGAAAACCTGGACGGAACAATTAAGCAAAACAGAGAGAGAGAAATAAAAGGCATCCAAATTGGAAGGGAAGAAGTAAAATCAATTATTTACAGATGACATGATCTCATATACAGAAAACCCAAAAAACTCCACCAAAAACTGTTAGAACAAGCAAGCAAATTTACTTTTTGTTGCAGGATACAAAATCAACATACAGGCTGGGCATGATGGCTCACGCCTGTAATCCCAGCACTTTGGGAGGCCGAGGCAGGTGGATCACAAGGTCAGGAGTTCGAGACCATCTTGGCCAACATAGTGAAACCCCATCTCTACTAACAATACGAAAATTAGCTGGGCGTGGTGGCATGTGCCTGTAATCCCAGCTACTAGGGAGGCTGAGGCAGGAGAATCGCTTGAACCCAGGACGTGGAGGTTGTGGTGAGCCGAGATTGCACCACTGTACTCTAGCCTGGCCACAGAGCAAGACTCTGTCACAAAAAAAAAAAAAAAAAGCAAACAAAAACCAATATACAAAAATCAGTTCTGTTTCTATACATAGATAATAAACTACCCAAAAAGAAATTAAGAAAAGAATTCCATTAAAATACCATTAAAAATATGTAGGAGTAAATTTACCTAAGGAGGTAAAAGATCTGAAAACTATAAACACTGATGAAAAAAACTGAAAAAGATAAACAAAAAGATACCCAGTGTTCATGTATAGGAAAAAGATTAAAGTGTCCATAGCACCCAAAGTGATCGACAGATTCCATGCAATTCCTATCAATAGTCCAATGACATATTCTTCAGAAATAGAATAAAAGCTGAGATTTGGATATGATATCGTGGTTTTTTTTTCTGTAAACTTTTTTATTGTGGTAAAATACACAGAGTATTTAATATCTTAACCATTTTCAAGTGTATAATTCAGTAGCATTAAGTATATATGCTTGTACAATCACCACCATCACCCTCCAGAGCCCTTTTCATCTTGCAAAACTAAAACCCTAACACCTATTAAATACGTCATGGTTTTAGGAGTATATACCAATACATATAGGCAGATATAAATGTTTTGGTGTGTGTACAGACACACACATTTCCCAGATGTGTCCACTCTGAGGGTCCAGAAGAAATAAGCACACCTAATGCCCAGATCTTGGTTTATGAATTTCATTCTCCAATAAAAGGAACCAGAGTTCCCCAGAGATCAATTCCAGGTCTAGGGCAAGGAAAGAACAGGATGAGCCTGAACACTGCCAGAAAGTAAAGAAATTCTCCAAAAAGGATGGGAACATGTCAAAAAAAAAAAAAATGCAGAAATCAACTTAAGGGAGTTCCCAATAACCAAGTCTGGGACATTCTGAGCAAGAAAATAAAAAATAGTGGTAACAGCCACCGGCCTATACTGATGTGAAGTAATTTAATAAAGGGAAGAGAAAGAAAAGTTGTTTTTTGCAGAATTCCAATAAATACAGAAGATATGACTGGAACAGAAATTCATAATTTGGAAAAATAGCACAATAATAAGTATTACAGGTCATAATTACCAATGGATACTAAAATAAGTGGGCATATAGTAGGATGAAAACACAGTATTTGCCTAGTCTTGAAGTATCTCCCTATTACAAACTTTTTAATTACACAGAGTAAGATATTAACTTTACAGTGGGGAAAAAGTGGAAGATAACATATTAAATGTGAAAAACAAAGATTCTCAAACTAAATACAAAAATCAAAAACTATAAAAAAATTAAAAACTATGGCACCGTATATGCTCAAGGCCATTCCATTTATGAAACAGGAATAATAAACTATGATTTTTAAAAAGCTGTATTGGGTAAGCACAGGAATAAAAAAGAAAAGTTTAAAACTTAAAGCCTCAAACCCCAAAAACAAAAAAAAACGCCACTGTACAGTTACCACAAAAGGAACAAAGCAGTTCTAATGACTTTTTTGAGTTACTGTTGCTTTTTTACTCACTGTGAAACTTTGTTCTCTAAAATCAGTTATTAGAAATTTGCTGTTTGAAATTGTATCAGTAAGAAATATCAGAAAGACTGAAATATCCCACTTTCGCCTGGAGGGTTTATGTAATTTTTTGACACCAAGAAGTAGTATCAATTTACAACCCAGGTGCTGAATTTCAAATAAAAGATTTCTGACACAATATTCCACATCTACTCAAATTTACTGTTTCCAAGGAAATGTGACCCTGTGTTGTTTGCATCCAGATACGATGCTGACTCCTTTATACAGCCCTACTTTGCACTGAGACTATCAAAATGCTGCTGCATTTAGGCCGGGCGCGGTGGCTCAAGCCTGTAATCCCAGCACTTTGGGAGGCCAAGGCAGATGGATCACCTGAGGTCAGGAGTTGAGACCAGCCTAGCCAACATGGTGAAAGCTCATCGTTACTAAAATACAAAAACTAGCCAGGCGTGGTGGCGGGAGCCTGTAATCCCAGCTACTCAGGAGGCTGAAGCAGGAGAATCACTTGAACCCGGGAGGTGGAGGTTGCAGTGAGCCGAGATTGTGCCACTGCACTCCAGCCTGGGCAACAAGAGCAAAAACTCCGTCTCAAAAAAAAAAAAAAAAAAAAGGTTAATTCAAAAAAGCAAATCTTAAAGTGTAAAGACAAACAAGCCTAATAGTATGTCAAATTGATAACATAACCACACAGAGAAAAAAACTGAGTTCAAACAAACGTTTTAACTTTATATCCTTAGTAAGGACAAAAAGAAATACAAAGAAACTCAATACTAAAAGTAACAGTTGGTAGTAATACTAGTCATCTGGCAATGTTGCTAAAACAAATAATATATGAGTGTCATTAGGAGTCAAGGTCTTTATTAGTAAGAGGTGAGAGATACAAACATAAGGAAAAACAAAAAATCTCTTAAGTTTGTAATGGGGATATGAGCATAAATGTATGATGTAAGAAAACACATATTCTAGATGTCCACTGTAAGGCCACAGACGTCCACTGTGGGTCTATCACACAGACCTTAGTGTCTAAAAGGAACATGACTTTTTGGAGCAATCATTGATTCGAAGTCTGTAAGAGGAAAATACAAAGTGAACTGGGGTCTGATTTTGCACTCAGATTAGTAGAGCTGTGTCACAAGACACAGAGCCAAATTTAAAAGATTACCTTTGGTCAAACTTGGGACAGTTTGAGCATCAATACGAATGACAGTAATTGATTATAATACAGTGAATGAAAAGAAAAAAAACTAGAATAAGTTATGACATTCCAAAAAAGAAAAAAGTATAGAGGGCAGTGAAAGTGGTGAAAGAAAGCTCCTCTTCACCTAAGACTGTCAGATAAAGAATGGAGGAAGAACGACAAAACTAGGAAAAAAAATTGTTAACTTCTCAATGTAAAAACAGGTTCAGGAGAAGATAAATGAGTGATGTTAAAGCCACTGGGTGATGCCAGGTGCGGTGGCTCATGCCTGTAATCTCAGCACTTTGGGAGGCTGAGGCGGGAGGATCACCTGAGGTCAAGAGTTCGAAATCAGCTTGACCAACATGGTGAAACCCCGTCTCTACTAAAATTACAAAAATTAGCCAGGTGTGGTGACGCACATCTGTAATCCCAGCTACTCGGAAGGCTGAGACAGGAGAGTCACTTGAACCGGGGAGGCAGAGGTTGCAGTGAGCCAAGATCACGCCACTGTACTCCAGCCTGGGCGGCAGAGCAAGACTCTGTCAAAACAACAACAACAACGACAAAACAAAAACAAACAAAAAACCACTGGGTGAAAGGCTGTTGGGGAACAGATTATTCCCCTGTGGCCAAAGTATCACTTATAGATTACTGTAAGAAAAAAGTGACTATACAGAGATGAGTACCTTGACCAAATGCTTAGCATCACTAACAAACTTGTAGTATGTGACCACTGATAGGATATAATATGAAGCCCAGTACATTGCCTAGAAAATGGAAGCCTTGGATCTGGCCAGTCTAACTCAATAGCCACTAGCCCCATGTGGCTAGTGCAACTGAGGCAATGAATTCTTAATTTTATTTACTTTTAATTCAACTTTAAAAATAAAATTGTTATTGAAAAACTTTTAAGTATGTTTGGAACAACCTGGGTTTGTTAATCTACTTTTTCAACAGTAAATTTTATAAACTCTAAATACAGATCAAGAATTTCTAATCAAAATTAGCTGTAAGTGTAAAATACGTGCAGGATTCCAAAGACTTAGTACAAAAAAAGCGTGAAATGTCTCAGTTTTATATTGACTACACTAGTCATTCATTTCACAAATTTGTATTGATAACTGGATATGCTGCATTTTTAATATATTAAAAATGATTTCACATATACATTTAACATTTTCTAATTTGGCTACTAAAATTTTAAAAAATTACATCTGTGCCTTGCATTATATTTGTATTAGACAGTACCACTCTAACCCCAACATCCACAAGAAATACAGGACACAGGTAAATCAAATAAAATCACAGGAAAGCATCATTGCACGAGAACGCCAGCATTTTACATGATAATGCTCCTGAAATCTTCAAAGGCCAAAATTTTATTTTTAAAAATTCAGGTGAATGGCGGGGCATGGTGGTTCACGCAGTACTTTGGGAGGCCCAGACTGGCAGCTCACGAGGTCAGGAGTTGGAGACCAGCCTGCCTCTACTAAAAATACAATTAGGCGTGGTGGCACACGCCTGTAATCCCAGCTACTTGGGAGGCTGAGGCAGGAGAATCGCTTGAAAGCGGGAGGCAGAGGTTGCACTGAGCTGAGATCACACCACTGCACTATAGCCTGGGACAGACCGAGACTGCGTCTCAAAAAAAAAAAAAAAAAAAAAAAAAATCAGGTGAATATTCTAGTTAAAAACAGATTTAACAGATCTAAAAACATGCAAACAACCTGGCAACTATAATGGTGACTTTTGGACAGCTGGGGAAATTTGACTTGATTTGGGGGTGGGCATGGACAATGAAGTCTTGTTTTAAGCTTGTCTTCACTTTTAGGAGGTATATGAGATACAGGTTTAAGATTAAAGGGGAAGGTTCATTCACTTCCAATTTAAATGGCTCATCATAAAGTATATATAGAAAAAATAAACAAATCTTAACAAATAGTGAATATAGGTTAAGGGTTAAAGACATTTGGGTTTTTGTTTTGTTTTGTGACAGAGTCTCGCACTGTCGCCCAGGCTGGAGTGCAATGGCGCGATCTCGGCTTACTACAACCTCTGCCTCCCGGGTTCAAACGATTCTCGTACCTCAGGCCCCTGAGTAGCTGGGATTACAGGAGCCCACGCCCGGCTTATTTTTTGTATTTTGAGTAGAGACGGAGTTTCACTATGTTGGCCAGGCTGGTCTCAAACTCCTGACCTCGTGATCCACCAGCCTCAGCCTCCCAACGTGCTCAGATTACAGGCATGAGCCACCACGCCCGGACTAAAGACATTTGTTTTACTCGAGCTACAGACGTTCTCTAGATCAGCATTTTTTCTTTTTGAAACAGGGTCTCACTCTGTCGCCTAAGCTGGAATGCAGTGACGCAATAACAGCTCACAGCAGCCTCGACCTCCCATGCTCAAGTGATCCTCGCATCTCAGCCTCCAAAGTGGCTGGGACCACAGACACCACCATGCCCGGCTAATTTTTTTATTTTTAGTAGACAGAGGCTTGCCCTATTTTTTCCAGGTTGGCATCAAATTCCTGGGCTCAAGGGATCCTCCAGCCTCAGCCTCCCAAAACGCTGGGATTACAGGTGTGAGCCACCTTGCCCTGCCCTCGGTAAGACTCTCAAATGAGTAACTGGGAGAAAACCCACCTGTCAAAAGTTATCTTCGCATTCATTATCAATTCAATCCCTCCTGCTAGTAAATCAGTCTGCACCGTGTTCCTAGGGACGCCCTCCTGTTTTGAGGCTCTGGGGGAATCTACATGGCGCTAGGGTGAGATCGAGGTGATGGCCTGGAACCACAGTTGAGCAGTACTGCGTTTTTCCTCGGTGGTAAATTTTACATTTATGTGCATTCATCCACTCATGCATTCAATGGTATCAGATCCATGTGCTCCCGAACAACCTGAAAAGGTTTCTTTCCACCTCGATACAACTTAAAGGCCCGACACCCACAGCCAGAACAAGTGTATGAAGTCCTCACCGAGACACGACAGAATTGTCAGGTTGGTGAGGCCAGGAGGACGCCAAGCAAAAGTCACCGTGAACAGGAAGGCAGAGATGATGTTCCTTCTGGAAAAAAGGCACAACGCTGGATGTGGAGACTTTTCTTTTCCATTAGAGATGGTGGGGGGGGCGGGGGCGGGGTCTCCCTCTGTTACCCTGCCTGGTCTTGAACTCCTGGCCTCAAGTAATCCTCCTACCTCAGCCTCCCAAAGCGCTGGGGATGACATGCGTGAGCCGCCGCGCCCGGACCTATGAGGCTTCTGCAGAGGGGAGCAGAGAGAATGGAAAAGCCGTGCCCCCCGCCTCCTCCCGGGCGGAGGCCCCAATGCAGCCGCCTCGACCCCAGAGGACAGACCTGACTGTGGCTCTCAGAGGAGAGGCCGCGACTTGGGGGCGCCCACAGGATGCTCGAACTGCCCGACAGTGCACGGGACAGGCTCCATTTCACTGGCGCCTCCCCTTTCGACCCTCCTACTCCCGCGTGGCCTCACCGGGGAAGGACCGGACGCCGCCCAGAAACGAAAACTTAGCTCAGACGCCGGCGGGAACGCGAGGTTAAGATGGCGGCCGTTACGCGCATGCGCACATGCAGACAGTCCGCGCACGCGCAGACGCTAGGACCACATAGGGGGCGGGACCTCGGGTTCCACATCAGCGGCTGCGGTTTTTTCCAACCCAGAGCAGAGAGGAAATGCTGTTTACCTCCCCGAAGAGGGCAAGTGTTACCGGTAGAGGGTCTTGACTGCAAGCTGTCCAGGTTATTGGCGTTTTGAACAAAGAATTAGACAAAACGCCCAGCAAAGCAAAGAAGGAAGCAAAAGAACAAGAGCTGGGATTTGTTGAAAACGAAAGCATACTCCACAGTGTGGGAACTGGCCAAGCAGCAGCTCAAGGGATCTGATACAGAATCTTCATGAGTCCAAATACCTCGTAGAAGTTTCCCATTGGCCACTTCATGCTCACCTCCTGTAAATGAAGCGGTAGCCCGCGTTCAGTCTGATTGGTTGCACAAAGCAGCCAACCAGAGGCTGAAGTGAAGTTACAAAGGTCACACCCCTGTGCAAACATCTGATTGGTTGCAAAAAGCAACCAATCAAAGGCTAGGGTGAAGTTACACAGTTACACTTCAATGCAAATGAAGACTCAACAGGCCATCAGTCTGATTTGTTGCAGACAGCCAATTTCCTATCTGCCCGCAGAAAAGGTCAAAGGGAGTAGCCTCTGGTCCTTTCGTTACTTAGGCGAGGAAAGTGAGGGTTTACCTTTCAATTTAGTTCTAGGAAGTCGGCATGAAACAGCCTTAGGTTCCCTGCCTCTGGACTCTATTCAGCCTCACAAGCACTTGATTTTTGGTCATCTCACGCCCAGAGACTAGAATGCTCCTATTGGAATTTGTTCAAAAATTAGCACATAGAGGCTGGGCCTGATGGCTCACGCCAGTGATGCCAGCACTTTGGGAGGCTGAGGCAGGCAGACCACTTGAGCTCAGGAGTTCAAGACGAGCCTGGGCAACATGGCAAAACCCTAGTCCTATAAAAAAGACAAAAAACACAAAAATTAGGACGTAGATAAGAGCATTGATAAGATTCATGTGGACTTCCTAAAAGTGAAAACACCAAGATCTGGGGTTGGGGAATCTAAGGCCAATTCCTGATAATTTCCTAAAGTTAAATCAAAGGAAAAACACCTGGGGCTGGGAGCAGGGAACCTAAAGGTCAATTAACACGAACGTTCTGAAGCTAAACCAAAAGGAAAAACCCCATCTCCCCAAGATCAGACTACTCTCTCTACTGTAAAAAGTAGAGGTTCCTCTTCAAAGACTTTCCTGCCCATCTAATTAGGAATAAATAGTAACTTCTCTCAGAAGCAAAATTTATTCAAAGACCTGTGCTAACATTCTTAAATATCTGCTAGCTGTAATAAAGAAATCAATGTACTTTATGTTCTTAGCTTCCACAATTTAGCCTAAATATTGCCCTGGCATGCTTATACTGGTCCAAGCAAGCATTAGGTCATAGCCTGTTCCTCTTCCTTATCTGAAGGTGTTTTTACCTTTGTCAGCATCCCACAAGTTACTTCCTCCATCCTTTGTTCTCCTCTGCCTTTGCCCCTTTTAAAAAGTCCTAAGTTGCTAGCCAATCAGGACAAATACAGAATGTGAGGTCCTGTTCCAGCCAATGGAAACTGATAAGCCTCTTCTAATCTCCCCCACCCAGAAGGAAACAAGCAATCTCCAAGCGACCACAACCCCCACACCCCCGCCGGCTATTGGTTATGTCCCCTTCAAGCTGTAGGGAGAGGGGAATTTGGCCCAACCCAGGTACATGTTCCCTTCTCCTTCTCTGATTTAAATCAGATCAAGGTAGACCTGGAGAAGTTTTCAGATGATCCTTATAGGTATATAGATGTCCTACAGGGTCTAGGGCAAACCTTCAACCTCACTTGGAGAGATGTCATGCTATTGTTAGATCAAACACTGGCCTTTAATGAAAAGAATGCGGCTTTAGCTGCAGCCTGAGAGTTTGGAGATACCTGGTATCTCAGTCAAGTAAATGATAGAATGACAGCTGAAGGGACAAATTCCCTACGGGTCAGCAAGCCATCCCCAATACGGATACCCACTGGGAACTCGATTCAGATCATGGGGACTGGAGTTGCAAATATCTGTTGACCTGTGTTCTAGAAGGACTATGGAGAATTAGAAAAAAGCCCGTGAATTATTCAATGAAGTCCACCATAACTCAGGGAAAGGAAGAAAATCCTACCACCTTCCTTGAGCGACTATGGGAGACCTTAAGAAAATATACTCTCCTGTCACCTGACTCTCTCGAGGGTCAATTGATCCTCAAAGATAAGTTCATTACCAAATCAGCCACAGATATCAGGAGAAAGCTCCAAAAGCTAGCCCTGGGCCCTGAACAAAATTTGGAGGCATTATTAAACCTGGCAACCTTGGTGTTCTATAATAGAGACCAAGAGGAACAGGCCGAAAAGGAAAAGCGAGATAAGAGAAAGGTCGCAGCCTTCGTCATGACCCTCAGACAAACAAACTTTGGTGGTTCAGAGAGGACAGAAAATGCCAGTCACCCAGTAGGGCTTGTTATCAGTGTGGTTTGCAAGGACACTTTTTTTTTATTATTATACTTTAAGTTTTAGGGTACATGTGCACAACGTGCAAGTTTGTTACATATGTATACATGTGCAATGTTGGTGTGCTGTGCCCATTAACTCATCATTTAACATTAGGTATATCTCCTAATGCTGTCCCTCCTCCCTCCCCCCACCCCACAACAGGCCCCAGTGTGTGATGTTCCTCTTCCTGTGTCCATGTGTTCTCATTGTTCAATTCCCACCTATGAGTGAGAACATGCGGTGTTTGGTTTTTTGTCTGCACAGACACTTTAAAAAAGATTGTCCAACGAGAAACAAGCCGCCCCCTCTCCCATGTCCACTATGCCAAGGCAATCACTGGAAGGCACACTGCCCCAGAGGACAAAGGTTCTCTAGGCCAGAAGCCCTCAACCAGATGATCCAACAACAGGACTGAGGGTGCCCAGGGCAAGTGCCAGCTCATGTCATCACCCTCACTGAGCCCCGGGTAAGTTTAACCACTGAGGACCAGCAAATTGACTTCCTCCTGGACACTGGCACAGCTTTCTCAGTGTTAAGCTCTTGCCCTGGATGGCTGTCCTCAAGGTATGTTACCATCCAAGGAATGTTGGGACAGCCTGTAACCAGGCATTTCTCCCACCTCCTCATTTGTAATTGGGAGACTGCTCTTTTCACATGCCTTTCTTGTTATGGCTGAAAGTCCCACACCCTTATTAGAGAGAGATACACTAGCCAAAGCTGGAGCTATTATTTACATGAATATGGAGAACAAGTTACCCATTTGTTGTCCCCTACTTGAAGAGGGAATCAACCCTGGAGTCTGGGCATTGGAAGGACAATTTGGAAGGGCAAAAAATGCCTGCTCAGTCCAAATCAGGCTAAAAGACCCCACTACTTTTCCTCATCAAAGACAATATCCCTTAAGGCCTGAAGCTCATAAAGGATTACAGGATATTGTTAGACATTTAAAAGTTCAAGGCTTAGTAAGAAAATGCAGCAGTCCCTGCAACATCTCAATTCTGGGAGTACAAAATTCAAATGATCAGTGGAGACTAGTGCAAGGTCTTAGACTCATCAATGAGGCAGTAATTCCTCTACATCCAGCTGTACCCAAACCATATACCCTGCCGTCTCAAATACCAGAGGAAGCAGAATTGTTCACTGTTCTGGACCTCAAGGATGCCACCTTCTGCATTCTCCTGCACTCTGACTCCCAGTTTCTCTTTGCCTTTGAGGATCCCACAGACCACACTTCCCAACTCATGTGGATGGTCTTGCCTCAAGGGTTTAGGGATAGTCCTCATCTCTTTGGTCAGGCACTGGCCCAAGATCTAGGCCACTTCTCAAATCCAGGCACTCTGGTCCTTCAGTATGTGGATGATTTACTTTTGGCTACCAGTTCAGAAGCCTCATGCCAGCAGGCTACTCTAGATCTCTTGAACTTTCTAGCTAATCAAGGGTACAAGGCATCTAAATCAAAGGCCCAGCTCTGCCTACAGCATGTCAAATATCTAGGCCTAATCTTAGCCAGAGGAACCAGGGCCCTCAGCAAAGAACAAATACAGCCTATACTGGCTTTTCCTCGCCCAAAGACATTAAAACAGTTGTGGACGTTCCTTGGGATCATCGGCTTTTGCCGACTATGGATCCCCAGATATAGCGAGTTGGCTAGGCCACTCTATACTCTAATCAAGGACACCCAAAGGGCAAATACTCATCTAATAGAATGGGAACCAGAGGCAGAAACAGCCTTCAACACCTTAAAGCAGGCCCTAGTACAAGCTCCAGTCTTAAGCCTTCTCACAGGACAAAAGTTCTCTTTATACATCACAAAACTTCTCTTTACACGTTGGGAATAGCTCTTGGAGTCCTTACTCAGACTCATGCGATAACCCCACAACCAGTGTCATACCTAAGTAAGGAAACTGATGTAGTAGCAAAAGGCTGGTCTCACTGCTTATGGGTAGTTGTGGCGGTGACCATCTTAGTGTCAGAGGCTATCAAAATAATACAAGGAAAGGATCTCACCGTCTGGACGACTCATGATGTAAATGGCAACCTAGGTGCTAAAGAAAGTTTACGGGTATCAGACAACCATCTGCTTAGATACCAGGCACTACTCCTTGCGGGGCCGGTGCTTCAAATACACACATGTGCTGCCCTCAACCCTGTTACTTTTCTCCCAGAGGATGGGGAACCGATTGAGCATGACTGCCAACAAATTGTAGCCCAGAATTATGCTGCCCAAGAGGATCTCTTAGAAGTCCCCTTAGCTCATCTTGACCTTAACCTATATACTGATGGAAGTTCATTTGTGGAGAATGGGATATGAAGGGCAGGTTATGCCATAGTTAGTGATGTAACCATACTTGAAAGTAGGCCTCTTCCCCCAGGGACCAGCGCCCAGTTAGCAGAACTAGTGGCACTTACCTGAGCCTTAGAACTGGGAAAGGAAAAAAGAATAAACATGTATACAGATAGCAAGTATGCTTATCTAATCTTACATGGCCATGCTGCAATACGGAAAGAAAGGGAGTTCCTAACCTCTGGGGGAGCCCCCATTAAATACCACAAGAAAATCATGAAGTTATTGCACACCGTGCAAAAACCCAAGGAGGAGGCAGTCTTACACTGCCGAAGCCATCAAAAAGGTGAAGGAGAAAAGGCAGAAGGAAACTGTCAGGCAGACACTGAGGCTAAAATTGCTGCCAGGCAGAACCTCCCATTAGAAATACCTAGGTAAGGACCCTTGTTATGGAACAACCCTCTCCAGGAGATTAAGCCCCAGTATTCTCTGACCGAAACAGAATGAGGACTTTGACGGGGGCATAGTTTTCTCTCTTTGGGGTGGTTAACGACAGAAGAGAGAAAGGTAGTCATAACCAAAGCCAGCCCGTGGAAAATACTTAAGACCCTCCACCAAACTTTTCATATGGGTATTGAGAGCACTCATCAAATAGCTAAATCCCTATTTACAGGGTCAAATCTCTTCTGAACCATCCAACAAGTAGTCAAAGCCTGTGAGGCGTGCCAAAGGAATAATCCCCTGGTCCATTGTAAGGCCCCTCTTGGGGAACAAAGAATAGGGCACTATCCTGGAGAGGACTGGCAATTAGACTTCACCCATATGCCTAAGTCAAGTGGATTTCAATACTTGTTGGTCCGTGTTGATGCTTTTACAAATTGGATAGAAGCCTTCCCCTGCAAGACAGAGAAGTTTCAGGAAGTGGTTAAAGTCCTAATTCATGAAATAATTCCTAGATTTGGGCCTCCTCAAAGCTTACAAAGGGACAATGGTCCGGCTTTTAAAGCCGCAGTAACTCAGGGGATTTCCAGGGCGCTAGGGAAAAAAATATCACCTTCACTGCACCTGGAGGCCACAATCCTCAGGAAAGGTCTAGAAGGCAAATGAAACACTCAAGAGGCACCTAAGGAAACTAACACAAGAAACTCATTTCCCATGGCCTACTCTCTTGCCCATGGCCTTGTGGAGAATCTGAAATTCTCCTCACAAAATGGGGCTCAGTCCATAAGAAATGCTGTATGGATGACCTTTTCTCTCTAATGACCTCCTACTTGATCAGGAAACGGCCAGTTTGGTCAAAGATATAACTTCTTTGGCAAAATACCAATAAAATCTTAAAAACCTACCTGAAGGATGTCACAAAGACAAGGCAACAGAGTTGTTCCAACCAGGAGATCTAGTGTTGGTCAAGTCCCTCCCCTCTACCTCCCCATCTATGGATTCCTTGTGGGAAGGAACATACTCCATAATCCTCTCTACCCCCACTACAGTTAAGGTGGCAGGAGTGGAATCTTGGATTCACCACACCCGAGTTAAACTTTGGACACCCCCGTTATGAAGGAAAATACCCTTTCCAACTTCTAAATACGCAATCATTAGCCGACTTCCCCATCTCCGACAGGACCAACAATACCCTAAAAGGACGCGCAATCCAGCTTTTACGCTCTTACATTTCCAACTTCATCTATTACACGAGCAATGAAAAACCCATACATGGCCCTGTAACCACAAATACCATCTTAACTTTCCAAGCCCCTTTATGCATCCAATGGAAACTGTTATCAGGCCTGCCCCGGGACACCTGCTAACCCATCAGTGTAATTGTACCCTACAACTTCAAGCCGCAACTGATCATAGTAACTTCTGAGTCACCCAAACAGCTCCATTCAGATGGTTTGTCTGTTTCTCAGGGCTCCCCAAAATCATCACCTCCTCCCTGCTTAAACAGTTTGTAATGGCAAACATCCTCCCTGCATGACCATTCACCCCTGGAACCCCTGCAGCAGCGCCCCCACCACTAATGAATGCCTTCTCATCCCCTCTTTCAATCACTCTCTTGAATGGTTCCTAGTAGATACAAAATGGTTTTTTTTCTAATGGGAAAATAGAACACAGGGAGCCACTCAGTTTGCTCCCAACACCCCTTTCCAGCTACTCACTGGAGCTACCTTGACAAGTACTCCAGGAGTATGGGAAAATAAAAAGAACAAACTCACACACCTTTTTAACATACACAACCATTTCTGTCTACCCAGCCAAGGCATATTCTTCTCATGCGGAACTTCAACTTATATCTGCCTCCCCACCAACTGGAGAGGCACCTGCACCTTAGTCTTCCTAAGTCCCAACATTGACATTGCCCCAGGAAATCAGACCCTATCAGTGCCCCTCAAAGCTCAAGTTGGTCAGTGCAGGGCCATAAAACTAATACTCCTACTTATAGGGTTAGGAATGGCCACTGCTACAGGAACTGGAATAGCCAGTTTATCTACTTCATTATCCTACTACCACACACTCTCAAAAGATTTTTCAAACAGTTTGCAAGAAATAACAAAATCTATCCTTACTCTACAACCCCAAATAGACTCTTTAGTGCCAGTGACTGTCCAAAACCACTGAGGCCTAGACCTCCTCACTGCTGAGAAAGGAGGACTCTGTACATTATTAAGGGAAGAGTGTTGTTTTTACACTAACCAGTAAGGGATAGTACAAGATGCCGCCCAGCGTTTACAGGAAAAGGCTTCTGAAATCAGATGCCTTTCAAACTCTTACACCACCTCTGGAGTTGGGCAACATGGCTTCTCCCCTTTCTCGGTCCCATGACAGCCATCTTGCTATTACTTGCCTTTGGGTCCTGTATTTTTAACATCCTTATCAAATTTGTTTCCTCCAGGATTGAGGTCATCAAACTACAGAGGGTCTTACAAACAGAACCCCAAATGAGCTCAACTCACAACTTCTACTGAGGACACCTGGACTGACCCACTGGCCCTCTGACTGGCCTATAGAGTTCCCCTCTGGAGGACACTACAACTGCAGGGCCCCTTCTTCACCCCTAGCCAGCAGGAAGTAGCCCAGAGCGGTCATCACCCAGTTCCCAACAGCTATTGAGTGACCTGTTTAGAGGGATAATTGAGAGGTGAGGCCAGCTGGACTTCCTGAGTTGAATGGGGACTTGGGGAACTTTCCTGTCTTACAAGAGGATTGTAAAATGCAACAATCAGTGCTCTGTAAAGCGCACTAATCAGCAGGATTCTAAAAGTAGCCAATCGCAGGGAGGATTGAAAAAAGGGCACTCTGATAGGACAGAAATAGAACATGGGAGGGGCTGATAAGGGAATAAAAGCTGGCCACCCCCCAGCCAGCAAGGCAACCCGCTAGGGTCCCCTTCCACGCTGTGGAAGCTTTGTCCTTTCACACTTCACAAAAAACGTTGCTCACTCTTTGGGCCCGTGCCATCTTTAAGAGCTGTAACACTCATTGCAAAGGTCTGCAGCTTCATTCGTGAAGTCAGCGAGACCACAAACCCTCCAGCAAGAACCAACTCTGGACACATTATCTCCTTTACAGCTTGGGTCCAGAAAGCTGCCTTAGACTCTCCAATGAATCTATTCAAACAGCTGCCTCTGTTATCTTGACTCATCTCAGATTTCGTCCACCCGAGACACTCCCTGGTACTAGGAATGTAAGACTGTCTCTATTATTTTGGCTTGCTCCAGGTTAGGGAGAAGCCCGTGCAAAGCTTCGACTGACCATATGTTTCATTTCTAGCTTTGACGTCTGGGCACTGATTTCCCTAGATTTAACTATTTGCTCAATGTTAAGGCAGTTTTGTGGAAATTTGTCTGTGTAACTGAAGTGCTATGCAGGTCTGTCTGTGTGACTGTCATGCAGGCCTGTCTGTGTGATTGTCAGGGAGAATTGACCTGCCATAAATTGGGAGGAAAAGCAGTCTGGATACCATGAACCAATCCTTGGTGTTGCTAAGACCTGGTTTGTCACTAAAGGAAAACCAAGGCAAAACATGCTTTGACCACTGTCCTAATTATAGATTTATTACTTCTGCTACAAATTTGTCCTTTTTTTCTGCTTTGTGATAATGGAGATGGGCCTTATAAATATTTCTCTTTTACCCGTTACCAGTGTAGGGTGCTGGAAGACAAGGAAGGAGGAAGAAGCTTCCTTTCCAAGTTTCAGTGTCGAGGTAGAATAGGGTCTAGAGGCAGGGAACCCAAGGCCAATTCACACTGACTTTCTAGAACTAGATCAAAAGGAAACCCCACTTTCCATGCCCAAGTAACAAAAGGACCAGAGGCTATTGCCTTTGCAATCTCTCACCTTTTTTGCATGGCAGATGAAAAATTGAAATTACTTCTGATTGGCCAGGCACGGTGGCTCATGCCTGTAATCCCAGCACTTTGGGAGGTCAAGACAGGTGGATCGCTTGAGGTCAGGAGTTTGAGACCAGCCTGGCCAACATGGTGAAACCTTGTCTCTACTAAAAATACAAAAATTAGCTGGGTGTGGTGGCATGTGCCTATAGTCCCAGCTACTTGGGAGGCTGAGGCTGGAGAATCACTTGAACCCGGGAGGCGGAGGTTGCAGTGAGCTGAGATCACGCCATTGCACTCCAGGCTGGGCGACAGTGAGACTCCATCTCAAAAAAAAAAAAAAAGGCTGGGCACGGTGGCTTGCACCTGTAATCCCAGCACTTTGGGAGGCTGAGGCGGGCGGATCACCTGAGGTCAGGAGTTTGAGACCAGGCTGGCCAACCTGGTGAAACCCCATCTCTACTAAAAATACAAACATTAGCTGAGCATGGTGGTAGGCGCCTGTAATCCCAGCTACTCAGGAGGATGAGGCAGGAGAATCACTTGAGCCCAGGTGGCAGAGGTTGCAGCGAGCCGAGGTCATGCCATTGCACTCCAGTCTGGGTGACAGAGCGAGACTATGCCTCAAAAAAAAGAAAAAAAATGAGTTAAAATGGTATCGTTTATGTTATACATATTTTGCCACTAAAAAACCCCTCATATAGCATTTTTCTTCATAAAAAGTGGAAACAACCCAAATGTCCTACAACTGGTAGTAAGTGTAAGCCATGGAATATTACACAGCAGCAGAAAGGAACAAACAAGACATTCTTCACTGTGAATCAAGAATATGACATGAATAATCTGAAATGCATTGTGCTCTGTGAAAAGCAGAATGCTACATACTGCATATGACATTTTTGGAAAAAATAAACTGTAGGAAAAATTGCAGGAATTCATGAAGAGGGAAAAGTTTGACTAAAAAGAGGCAGCACTAGAGAGTTTTTTGAAGGAATGAGAATAACTGTTTACTTTCATCATGGTAGTGGTTATGTGATGTTAAAAACACTGCTATGGGCTGGGCGCAGTGGCTCACACCTGTAATCCCAGCACTTTGGGAGGCTGAGAAGGGTGGATCACCTGAGGTCGGGAGTTCGAGACCAGCCTGACCAACATGGAGAAACTCCATCTCTATTAAAAATACAGAATTAGCCGGGTGTTGTGGCGTGTGCCTGTAATCCCAGCTACTGGGGAGGCTGAGGCAGGAGGATTGTTTGAACCCAGGAGGTAAAGGTTGCAATGAGCTGAGATGGCGCCACTGCACTCTGGCCTGGGCGACAGAGCGAGACTGAGTCAAAAACAAACAAACAAACAATAAAAAAAAACCCACTGCTATGCGTACTGTAGGGACCAGCTCTACTGGGTCTGTGGGTTTTTCTCTTTGTGTGCGGAGACAAGAGATCATAGAAATAAAGACACAAGACAAAGAGATAGACAAAAAGACAGCTGGGCCCGGGGGACCACTACTACTAAGGCACAGAGACCAGTAGCGGCCCTGAATGCCTGGCTGTGCTGTTATTTATTGGATACAAGACAAGGGGGGAGGGTAAGGAGTGTGAGCCATCTCCAATGATAGGTAAGCTCATGCGAGTCATGTGTCCACCGGACAGGGGGCCCTTCCCTGTTTGGCAGCCGAGGTGGAGAGAGAGAGAGAGGACAGCTTATGCCATTATTTCTTCTATGCATTTCAAAGACTTTAGTACTTTCACTAATTCTGCTACTGCTAATTAGAAGGTGGAGCCAGGTGTACAGGGTGGAACATGAAAGTGGACCAGGAGTGTGACCACTGAAGCATAGCATCACAGGGAGACGTTTAGGCCTCTGGATGGCTGTGGGTGGGCCTGACTGATGTCAGGCCTTCCACAAGAGGTAGTGAGCAGAGTCTTCTCTAACTCTCCCGGGGAAAGGGAGATTCCCTTTCCCTGTCTGCTAAGTAATGGGTGCCTTCCCCAGGCACTGACGCTACCGCCAGACCAAGGTCCGCTAGGTAACGGGCTCCTTCCCAGGGGCTGGCATTACCGCTAGACCAGGGAGCCCTCTAGTGTCTCTGTCCGGGCATAACAGAGAGCTTACCCTTGTCTTCTGGTCACTTCTCACCACGTCCTTTCAGCTCCTATCTCTGTATGGCTTGGTTTTTCCTAGGTTATAATTGTAGAACAAAGATTATTATAATATTGGAATAAAGAGTAATGCTACAAATGATTAATGATATTCATATACAATCATATCTATAATCTATTTCTAGTATAACTATTCTTTTTTGTTTGTTTGTTTTGTTTTTTTGTTTGTTTTTTTTTTGAGATGGAGTCTTGCTCTGTCACCCAGGCTGGAGTGCAGTGGCGCAATCTCGGCTCACTGCAAGCTCCGCCTCCGGGGTTCACGCCATTCTCCAGCCTCAGCCTCTCCGAGTAGCTGGGACTACAGGCGCCCGCCACCACGCCCGGCTAATTTTTTGTATTTTTTAGTAGAGACAGGGTTTCACCGTGGTCTCGATCTCCTGACCTCATGATCCGCCCGCCTCGGCCTCCCAAAGTGCTAGGATTACAAGCGTGAGCCACCGCGCCCGGCCTAACTATTCTTATTCTATATATTTTCTTTATTATACTGGAACAGCTTGTGCCCTCGGTCTCTTGCCTTGGCACCTGGGTGGCTTGCCACCCACACATACAAAGAAGGCAGAAAGGAAATAGAAAATTCAAAAACTGCTGGGATTCTGAATGTTGTTTGTTTTTTCCTTATACTTTTCCTTTAAAATAAAAAAACTTCTACAATGAGAACATAATGCTTCATAATAGAAAAAGATTTACACTTAAAAAACATAGATGATGAAAGGGAGCTGGCTAGGGCTCCAGGGACAGGCATTGGGAAGGTGACCTCAAGCCGCAATGAAGAAGTTTGGTCCCTAGGTTTAGGGACCAATACAGAAAGGCCACCTGTGGTTCATTTATATAACACATCTCTACCTCATATTATACCAAAATACATTCCCTGAGGAGTAAAGAATTATACGTTTTAAAAAGCAATACAATTTGGAAGTAAATTAGGAAAATATTTTTATATTTTAGAGTTTAGGGAGACATTTAAAAGCAAACTAGGAAACTCAGAAACCATTTTACTAAAAGCATAGATTCATTGGGGATATATAAAATTGAATATATATATTTTTGAGATGGAGTCTCGCTATTGTCGCCCAGGCTGGAGTGCAATGGTGCAATCTCAGCTCACTGCAACCTCTGCCTCCCGGGTTCAAGCGATTCTCCTTGCCTCAGCCTCCTGAGTAGCTGGGATTACAGGCACCCGCCACCACGCCCAGCTAATTTTTTATTTTTTTTTTTTTATTTTTATTTTTATTTTATTTATTTATTTTTTTGAGACGGAGTCTCGCTCTGTCGCCCAGGCTGGAGTGCAGTGGCGCGATCTCGGCTCACTGCAAGCTCCGCCTCCTGGGTTCACGCCATTCTCCTGCCTCAGCCTCCCGAGTAGCTGGGACTACAGGCGCCCGCCACTACGCCCGGCTAATTTTTTGTAATTTTAGTAGAGACGGGGTTTCACCGTGTTAGCCAGGATGGTCTCGATCTCCTGACCTCGTGATCCACCCGCCTCGGCCTCCCAAAGTGCTGGGATTACAGGCATGAGCCACCGCGCCCAGCCTAATTTTTTATTTTTAGTAGAGATGGGGTTTCACCATGGTAGCCAGGCTGGTCTTGAACACCTGACCTCAGGTAATCCACCGACCTCAGCCTCCCAAAGTGCTGGGATTACAGGCATGAGCCACTGCGCCTTGCCTAAAATTAAATATTTTATGTGGATATGATATTGTAAACTAAATCAGAGGAGCAAAATTATGTTATCAACTCAATTGTTGCATAAACATTTGATAGTGTTCATAAAAAATTATTGATAAAATATCTTCATAAACCTGGTTTAAAAAGATTAACTTGATAAGAGGGGCACCTGTTGTAAACAGCTTACTGAGGAACTTTGGTAATCATTACAGACCAAGACAAGAATGCTTAATTTATTTCCGGCTTATAGTTGAGGAAGCCCTAAACAAACAATAAGAAAAAGAAATGACTCTGGGTGTGGTGGCTTACACCTGTACTCCTAGCACTCTGGGAGGCTGAGGTGAGAGGATAGCTTGAGCTCAGGAGTTTGAGACCAGCTTCAGCAACATAATGCGATCCCATCTCTACAAAAAAAAAAAAAAAAAATAGCTGGGTGGGGTGGTACGCGTCTGTATTCTCAGCTACTTGCGGGGCTGAGATGGGACAATCACTTGAGCTGGGGAAGTCAAGGCTGCAATGAGCCGTGGTCGCACCACTGCACTCCAGCCTAGGCGATAGAGTGAGACATTGCCTCACAAAAAGAAATGAATTATACACATTAAAACAATGAAAATATGCATAGAAAATATTTATATTTGATGTTCCAAATAATAAACTGACAGCTATCAGAATTCAGCAAGTTTCCAGGAAAAAGGTTCTATTTAAATAATTATCAATGGCTTCCCTCTACAGGAGAAGTTATCAATACAACAATGAAAGGGAAAACTAAAAGGCCCAAAAGGACTGAGTGAGTGGAAAGGAGAGTCTGTTTCCTATTAGACCTGCAAATATATGTGTCCTGTGTACAGGGCTGTAGCAACGTGGAGGATAGGTATAAACCCGATCGATGAGCACCCTGTATCCGTAGTGGCTGAGAACCTGGATGGGAAACCCTAGCCTTAGCCCGATCCCCAGGCCCAGTCACTTAAGCCCCACCTAGCCCTCGTCTCCGCCCCCTAGGAATTTCAACCAAGCCCCGCTCCCAATCTGGTTCCACCTTTAGCCCTGCCCCTTGGCGTATTTAAAAGGCCACGCCCGTAGGTCCGGTCTAGCCCCAGTTCTGCCCCTCAGGCCGAGTCATGAAAGTCCAGTCCAGGGTTCTGTTTCTTCTCTGTTTACTCCAAATCATGAAGAAACTAGGATTTCTCATCCACTTGCGGCTGGAACCAGCCTTGGCGCTCCTTCGCACCCCGCTCCTCCCCGCTCCACCCCCTTCACCTCAAGTCCCGCTTCCCAGGCCCCGCCCCATACGCCGTTTGCAGCGCCGAAAGGGGAATCAGAAGTGTGCTTCTGCGCATGCGCGATTCGACAGCCATGTCACCCTATGCCTCCGTCCGCGTCTGAAGAACATTTTTACCTCCGTCCGCTTCTTGTCCTGCCCTGCCCCGCCCCGCCCCGCCTGCCCCGGGTCGGGTCCGCGGGAGACAGAGGGCTCGGCTTGGGGATCGGCGGTCTAAGGGCTGCCTCCCCGCCACTCCCTGCCCGGACCCCGCGCCCGGGGCCTCCCGCCGCTGCGGCGCCGCCTCAGAGAGCCCGGGTCAGCTGCCCTTGCGGCCGCGGCTGGTCCCAAACTCACTGAATCGGGAACTCTGGTGTGGGTTCAGAAATCGGGGTGATTCTGATGCAGGCGAGAGTTGGAGAACCAATGTCGTAGTTCATCAGCCTCCGAAAGCATCCTTTGCTCTCTTTCCAGAAAGGAAGAGCATCTCTGCCATTCGGATCTCAAGGACAAGCGCCTCAGCCTCGTTCTCTGTGAGCTGATCTGTGGATCGCGGCGTGGCGGGTGAGCATGGGGTGACATTTGCCTCGGCTCGGTCCCCTCCTGTCCCCTCTTTATGCATTAGGCAGTGTTTGGGCCAGGCGCCGTGGTTCACGCCTGTAATCCCAGCACTTTGGGCGGCCAAGGTGGGTGGATCGCTTGAGCCCAGGACTTTGAGGCCAGCCTGGGCAACATAGCAAGATCCCGTCTCTAAAAAAAAAAAAAAAGTAAAATAAAACGTGCACTCCTGTGTTCCCAGCTACTCGGGAGGCAGAGGTTGCAGTGAGCTGAGATCGCATCACTGCACTCCAGCCTGGGCAACAGAGCGAGACCCTGTCTCGAAAAAACAAAAAGATAGTATTTGGTCTCTGGATATTATACTCTGCCTGTGGACATCAGTTTGATACATTATATTCAGGTGAAAGTGAACTGATGCATTTTTGTCATTAATGATGCATTTGAATCATTTATCTATAGATAGGTTAAATTTCACACAGAAAATTTGGTCATCTGTCAGTTTCAATCTTTTCCCTTTTTATTCCTTGCAGTTTCCATTTCTTTTCATTTCTTTACTGCACTTGCCAGGACTTCCAGTACAATGTCCGACAGAATAGCATGTAATTTACTTCCTTGTCTTGTTTCTGATTCCAGAGGGAATTATTCTATCATTTCACCATTAAATAGGATGTTTGCTGTAGGTGTTTGTAGGTTTTTTTCCTTTCTTTATTCCTATTTCTTTTTAGAAAATAGGAGTCTTGCTCTGTTGCCCGGGAAGGTCTTGAACTCATGGGCTCTCCGCCTCCCAAAGTGCTGGAATTACAGGCATGAGCCACTGCACCCGGCCTGACCGTGTTTTAAACCGCTGATTTTTTTTTCCTTTGATTACTGGGTGTAACCAGGTTTTGGATCATTGCTGGAAAGTTGTACTACTTTCTAGAAATTCATTAATTACCTGTGCATCTTCATATTTATTCCTTATTTTTTTCTGTATTCTCCTTATATCTGTAATTATGATTCATTCTTGTTCATAATTTTTGTTGTTGTTGTTGTTTATGCCCTGTTGCTCTTAAAATTGCTGAGTTTGTTGCCGGCTGCGGTGGTGCACATCTGTAGTCCCAGCTGGTGGGAAGCTAAGGCAGATGGATCGCTTGAGCCTAGGAAATGAGATCAACCTGGGAACATAAAGAGAGTCTGTCTTAAACAATAAATTAAATAAAAAAAATTTTTAAAAAGCTGAGTTTGTCAGTTTCATTCGTTTTTCTTTTTGCAAAGGATGCTTTTTTAGCTTTTCTGATTCTGTTTACTATGTTTTAAAAAATGTTATTTTCTATTTTCTTTCTAAACTTTTATGCTGGTCTTTATTCAACTTTATATATCAATAGTCTAGCCTATTAATACCGATTTTTTTTTTTTTTTTTTTGAGACGGATTCTCGCTCTGTCTCCCAGGCTGGAGTGCAGTGGCACAATCTCGGCTCACTGCAACCTCTGCCTCCTGGGTTCAAACAATTCTCTGCCTCAGCCTCCCAAGTAGTGGGGATTACAGGCACCTGCCACCATGCCCAGCTAATTTTTTTGTATTTTTAGTAGAGATGGGTTTCACCATCTTGGCCAGGCTAGTCTTGAACTCCTGACCTTGTGATCCACCCACCTTGGCCTCCCAAAGTGCTGGGATTACAGGTGTGAGCCACTGTGCCTGGCCAGTACTGATTTTTTTTCCTCTGGGAGTTGATAATGCTTATAAATATATAATAGATATACTAAACCCTCTGAAATTCCAGTGTGATCTGAAACAGTTATTTTAATTTTCTGCTTCTACTCTGCCACATTACTTGTCCTGACTTGCTAAAGATAAATGTGTTACGTGTCTCCTTATCCCTATAATGTGCTACATTTTTTATACATCTACCTGATGTATTTTGTTAACTTAGTGTCTTACCCCAAAATATAACATTCATCTGCTTCAGGATTTTTCTTTTTTATTTTTCTATGACTTATTCCTTGTGACTTCATGTGGTAGGGTCAGGATAAATGTCATCTAAATAACTATGAAATGAAGGAGGTAAGGGCTATAAGGGAAGCATTGTTGCCCAAGACATAGGCCTTAGGAGAAGGAGCTCAAAGATAGCATATTTGATTATTTATTTATTTTACTTATTTTGAGACAGAGTCTGGCTCTGTTGCTCAGGCTGGAGTGCAGTGGTGTGATTTCGGCTTACTGCAACCTCCGCCTCCTGAGTTCACACAATTCTCCTGCCTCAGCCTCCTGAGTAGCTGGGACCACAGCTGTGCACCACCATGCCCGGTGAATTTTTGTAGTTTTAGTAGAGACAGGGTTTCGCCATTTTGGCCAGGCTGGTCTTGAACTCCTGACCTCATGTGATCCCCCAACCTTGGTCTCCCAAAGTGCTGGGATTACAAGCATGAGCTACCACACCCAGCATATTTTATTAGAATGCTTCATTTGTTCACTCTCTGTAGTGCCCAATAGGGTTCTAGGCTAAATCCTGGTAAAACTAGGGAATAAGGGGCTTAAAAACAATTAAAATTTAAGGTATGTGTTCAAAATGTACTCACTGGGTGTTTGGGTTTTGAAGACAAATAGGCCTGCATTCATACCCTGCCTCAGCAGCTGTCTAATTGGGTAATATTGAACATGTGGTTAATTGACTCATTCTAAGATAACTCTAAACTGGTTGTAATAATATTTGATTTGCAGAGCTTCTGTGAGAAATATTCTAAAATGTGGCCATTTCTTTGCAAAGTCATTCTCACATCAGGGTTGTCCAGATGGCATATATTGTTACTAATACAGCGAAGAATGTTACAGTTTTTTTTTGGCTTTTAAAAATGCTACTTGTTCCATTGCAGTGGAAGTAACTGTTAACATGTCCTTGTTTGAAATTTGTGAAACAGCACTGCAGATACCACATCAGGGCTGACACAGGTCAAGTTTTTTTTTTTTTTTTTTTTTTTTTGAGATGGAGTCTCGCTCTGTCTCCCAGGCTGGAGGCGTGATCTCGGCTTGCTGCAACCTCCGCCTCCCGGGTTCAAGCAATTCTCCTGCCTCAGCCTCCTGAGTAGCTGGGATTACAGGAGTGTGCCACCATGCCGGCTAATTTTTGTATTGTTAGTAAAGGAGGGGTTTCACCATATTGGTTAGGCTGGTTTTGAACTCCTGACCTCGTGATCCACCCACCTTGGCCTCCCAAAGTGCTGGGATTATAGGCGTGAGTCACCGCGCTTGGTCAAGTATTCTTATTCTGCTACTACTGTACTGTGCAGGCAAATTTAGCATGTGTATCACAGCATAGCGGCCTTCTCTGCCTCCTGCATATGGAATTCAATAGGCTGATGCTCGGCCAGGCGCGGAGGCTTACGCCTGTAATCCCAGCAGTTTGGGAGGCCGAGGCAGGCGGATCACGAGGTCAGGAGATTGATACCATCCTGGCTAACACGGTGAAACCTCGTCTCTACTAAAAACACAAAAAAATTAGCCAGGCATGGTGGTGTGCACCCGTAATCCCAGCTATTCGGCAGGCTGAGGCAGGAGAACGGCATGAACCCGGGAGATGGAGGTTGCAGTGAGCTGAGATCACACCACTGCACTCCAGCCGGGGTGACAGAGCAAGACTCTGTCTCAAAAAAAAAAAAAAAAAAAAAAAGGCTGATGCTCTTTCTCAGGTTTTGGGGAACCCTGCAGCTCATGGGGGCAGGGGCAGTGGTCTAGGGCTGAGCAGCAAAGCCTGTTAGCCAGCCAAGGGGTGCAGAAGTAAGAAATATTGGGAGTGGAACTCTCAGAAGCCTGGCATATAAATCAGTGCTTTCTTGAATTTGAGACAGAGAGTGTTTATTGTTGTGGAAGATACTCCCTGATACATTTTATACTTTTTGTTATCGTGGGCAAATTGACAGCCAGACTTTTCTAGTCTTCAGTTAACTTACAAAATAGCACTCTTAACCTCTTCTTTATGATCAACAAGGACCAGAGCGCTGTTTTGTATCTCTAGGGGGACATAAGGTTGTTCCACTTTCCCACAAGAGCAGGGTATATTTGCCTGGGTGTCTTGGGTGTGTGTGTGTGTGTGTGTGTGTGTGTGTGTGTTTTGAGAGGAGTTGTTACTTATAATTGATGGGCTGCAACATCCAGGCTCATGAGTGTGGGAATTTTGGGGAGGTCTGGATTCTCATGTCATCTTTTTAAATTCTAACTTCTCAATATCCTGCTTTTCTTCATGAAGGGGACATGGAGGAAGAAAGAAAAACTGCTGAGTTACAGAAAAATAGGATACAGGTAAGTAAAAGGTAATAATTGTCCAAAAGAATATTTCCATTGCACCAGGTCTCCCTCAGTGTTTTAGAGCACAAGCCAGCAATCTCTTTCTGTATTGGACCACATAGTATTTTAGGCACTGAAGACCGTAGTGTTTTTTTTTTTTTTCGAGACAGAGTCTTGCTCTGTCACCAGGCTGGAGTGCAGTGGCACCATCTTGGCTCACTGTAGCCTCTGACTCCCTGGTTCAACCGATTCTCCTCCCTCAGCCTCCCGAGTGGCTGGGACTACAAGCATGCACCACAACGCCCGGCTAACTTTGTATTTTTAGTAGAGATGGGGTTTCACCATGTTGGCCAGGATGGTCTCGATCTCCTGACTTCGTGATCTGCCCACCTCGGCCTCCCAAAGTGCTGGGATTACAGGCATGAGCCACCGCACCCGGTGGGCCGTAGTGTTTCTATTGCAATTCAGCTCTGCCATTTTGGTGCAAAAGCAGCCATAGACAGTACACAAACACATTTTATTGTGTTCCAATAAAACTGTACTTATGCATTCAAGTGGCAGCTTGGATATAGTCCATGTGCCATAGTTTGCTGACCACTGGCCTAGAATCCAAGGAAGTATGACCAGCTGTGGGCCTGGCTTCAAAATTGTGCATATGCAGGCTCCTGGGCCTCTCAGTTTTGTGAGAGGGGGAAAAAATTGAAAGGCTTCTTTTCTCTTGGTGTATTTTTATTCATTAAAATCCCATCTAGATTTGACCCTGTGTTTAATGTAGTGATTGCTATGGTGGGAATAAAGTATCAGGTGAAGTTATTTCTGTAATAAGGAATCGATGATGTCAGTGTGGAGATTATTTCATTTCCAGAGCATTTCTCTCATTTCTTCAATATGTTCTGGACTTTTCTAGGCCATCATAAGACTGGCATTGGTCACCATCTATGATATTGGGAAATACATATTTGGGTCTGGGCGCGGTGGCTTACGCGTGTAATCCCAGCACTTTGGGAGGCCGAGGTGGGCGGACTGCCTGAGGTCAGGAGTTCGAGACCAGTCTGGCCAACATGGTGAAATGCTGTCTCTACTAAAAATACAAAAAAAAGTAGCCGGGCATGGTGGCACGTGCTTGTAATCCCAGCTACTTGGGAGGCTGAGGCAGGGGAACTGCTTGAACCAGGGAGGTGGAGGTTGCAATGAGCCGAGATCATGCCACTGCACTGCAGCCTGGGTGACAGAGCAAGACTCCATCTCAAAAAAAAAAAAAAAACAATTTGGTTTTCATCCTATTTCCTAGCACAGAGTTCCTAAAAACCCTTGTAATCTCTGGAGAATAAGAGGGTCTTTTGAGCCCCTAGAGAGCCTCAGAATGGGGGCTGGTTCAGAAAGACCCAGGCAAGATCAGAGGATTGGGACTTAAATCAGCCATGCCTGTGATGGAGCCTCCTTAAAAACCCAAAGGACTGGCTTGAGGAGCTCATGGATAGCTGGATGTGTGGTGGTTCCCGGAGGGTGGCATGCCAGGAGAAGGCATGGAATCTCTGCGCCCCTTCCCAGCATACCTTGGCCTGTCCGTCTCTTCATCTGGCTATTTTATCTGTGTACTTTATAATGACCTCGGTGATAAACCAATAAACATGTTTCCCTGAGTTCTGTGAGGAGCCCTGATTTTAGCCAATCAGAAGTATAATTGACAGCCTTTTAACTTGGGATTGGCATCTGAAGTGGGAGGCAGTTTAGTGGGACCTCCTGTGGAATCTCCAACCTGTGGAATCTCCAGGTAGATAGTATCAGAAGCAAATTGTAGGATACCCAGCTGGTGTCCACTGGGGAATTGCTTGGTGTTTGTGGAAAATATCCCCCACACATCTGGTGTCAGAAGTGTTCTGTACAGTATTGAGTGACTATGTAAGCGGGTAGGAAAAACACTTTGTTTTTTCCTAGCTCATTGGCATCAGATTGTGGGGAGATACATTTAATGTTTTTTTTTTTTTTTGTCCAGGCTAGAGTGCAGTGGCATGGTCATGCTCACTGCAGCCTCAACCGCACGGCTCAAGCAATCCTCCCACCCACCTCAGCCTCCGGAGTAGCTGCCACCATAGGCACAAGTCACCACACCCAGCTTTTTTAAAAAAAATTTTGATAGAGACTGATTCTCACTATGTTCTGTTGCCTAGGCTGGTCTTGAACTCCTGGGCTCAAGTAGTCCTCCTGCTTTGGCCCCCCAAAGTGCTGGGATTACAGGCTTGACCCAATTTGCCTGGCAATTTAGTGTTTTAGAAGTATTAAATCTATAAGCCAGGATTTGATCAGTGATGAATTATGTGTGGATAGAAAGAGAGAGAGATTTGTTGACTGAGCCCTAGAGTAGATGCTGGGATCTTCTGAACTTCCTGTGAATTGACTCTCATTTCCTCGATGTTGTCAGCCTCATCTGTCCTCTTGTACACATTGGAGGAATTGTACCTTTCTGAACAGAATTTGTGGTATGTTTTAGGATTCAGTAGTCTTTGAGGATGTGTCTGTGGACTTTACTCAGGAGGAATGGGCTTTGCTGGATCTTGCTCAGAGGAACCTCTACAGAGATGTGATGCTGGAAAACTTCCAGAACCTGGCCTCACTAGGTAAGAATGGCAAGATTCTTTCATGTAGTTGTTTAGAAAGTTATTTTATCTCACTAAATTGACTTTATTCTAGGATTTGGGCTGAGGAATGGGAAGACATTGGTAAGTAAGACAGATATGGTCACTGACCCCAAGGAACTTAACAGTCTAGTGGCTTTGCTATGAAAATAAACACCTGGGCCGGGTGCGGTGCTCATGCCTGTAATCCCAGCACTTTGAGAGGCTAAGGCGGGCGGATCACCTGAGGTTAGGAGTTCGAGACCAGCCTGACCAACATGGAGAAACCCCATCTCTACTAAAAATACAAAATTAGCCAGGCGTGGTGGCGCATGTCTATAATCCCAGCTACTTGGGAGGTTGAGGCAGGAGAATCGCTTGAACCCAGGAGGTGGAGGTTGCAGTGAGCCAAGATCACTCCATTGCACTCCAGCCTGGGCAACAAGAGTGAAACTCCATCTCAAAAAAAAAAGAAAGAAAGAAAATAAACATCTGTATATTGAATTGATGCTTTTTTTCGTGGTTGAAAGCCTTGAGGTTTATTAAGTATTGAAAGTGTGGGTATAAACCTCAGCAATCACTATAGGACACAGGGAGGAGGTTTGTAGTTTGGATATTTTGAGGATTTTACTGCTATATATGTCCTTTACCCAAAGACTACCAGAACACACCTATAGTTAAACAAGTTGGGTTTATTTTGCAGCGCAGCAAGCAAGAATACATGCCTCTTACATGTCCTAGTAAGACGGTGTTAGAAAATACCTATTATAGGATTTGTGCTTCAGTTGAGTGATTTGGGGATGGGTCTATGGAAGCAGGCTGTATTAGTTTCCTAGACCTTCTGTAACAGAGTATCACACACTGGTGGCTAAAAACAATGGAAATTTTTTCCTTCACAGCATTTCTGGAGGCTGGGTATCTGAAATCAAGGGATCAGCAGGGCCATGTTCTCTCTGAAGGCTCTGGGGGAAAGACTCCCTTTTCTCTTCCTGGCTTCTGGTGATTGCTGGCAATCATTGGCATTCCTTGACTTATAGATGCATCATTCCATTCTCTGCCTTCATCTTCTTCCCTGTGTGTCTAAGTCTCTTTCTCCTTATAAGGACACCAGTCATTGGATTTAGGGCCCATCCTAATCCAGTATAACCTTGTCTTAACTTGATTATATCTGTAAAGACCCTATTTCCAAATAAGGCAACATTCTGAGGTTCTGGGTGGACTTCTCTTTTATTTTTTTTGTATGCTTTATTATTATTTTTAGAGCAATTTTAGGTTCACAGCTGAATTGAGTGGAAGGTACAGAGGTTTCTCATATAACCTCTGGCTTCCCACAGGCATAGCCTCCTCTGATAACAACATCCCCCACCAGAGTGGTAAATTTGTTATAACTGATGAAGCTACACTGACACATCATCATTGCCCAGAGGCCATCATTTACATTAGGGTTCACTTTTGATATTGTACATTCTATGGGTTTGGAAGAATATATAATGACATGTATCCAACATTATAATATCATACAGAATAGTTTCACTGCTATAAAAATCCTGTGTGCTCTGTCAATTCATCCCTCCTTCCCTCCCTCTTAAGTCTTGGCAACCACTGATCTTACTGTTTCCAAAATGATGTTGCCTTCTGCAAAATGTCATATAGTTGGAATCATGCAGTATGTAGCCTTTTCAGATTGGCTTCTTTCACTTAGCAATATACATTTAAGATTCCTCCATGTCTTTTCATAGCTTGAGAGCTCATTTCTTTGTACCGCTGACTAATATTCTATTGTCTGGATGTACCACAGTTTATCCATTCACCTACTGAAGGACTTCTTGGTTGCTTACACGTTTTGGCAGTTACAAATAAAGCTACTATGAACATTGGTGTGCAGGTTTTTATGTGGACTTAAGTTTTCAACTCCTTTGGGTAAAAGGAGTGCAATTCAGTTGCTGGATTTTATGGTAAGAGGATGTTTAATTTTATAAGAAACTGCCAGCCGGGTGTGGTGGCTCACGCCCATAATCCTAGCACTTTGGGAGGCCGAGGCGGGTGGATCACGAGGTCAGGAGATCGAGACCATCCTGGCTAACAGGGTGAGACTCCATCTGTACTAAAAATACAAAAAATTAGCTGAGCATGTTGGCAGGCACCTGTAGTCCCAGCTACTCAGGAGGCTGAGGCAGGAGAATGGTGTGAACCCGGGAGGCAGAGCTTGCAGTGAGCTGAGATCACACCACTGTACTCCAGCCTGGGCGACAGAGCAAACATTCCAGCCAGCAATGAATGAGAGTTCCTGTCGCTCCTCATCCTCACCAGCATTTTTTGTGAATGTTCAGGATTTTGGCCATTCTAACAGGTGTGTAGTGGTGCCTTGTTTTAATTTGCATTTCTCTGATGACTTACGATGTTGAGCATCTTTTCATATGCTTATTTCCATCTGTATACGTTCTTTGGTGAGGTGTCTATAAAGGTCTTTGGCTCATTTTTTTGTCTTTTTTTTTTTTAAACATTGTTGAGTTTTAAGAGTTCTTTGAATATTTTGTTTTTTTTTTTCTGTATGATATCTGCTACAGTCTTTGTATATTTTTAATAACAGTTCCTTCTCAGATATGTTTTTTGCAAATATTTTCTCCCAGGCTGCGGCTTATCTTTCCATTCTCTTGACATTGTCTTTCAGAGGGCAGAAATTTTTAATGTTAATGAAGTTCAATTATTGATTCTTTGTTTTATGGATCATGCTTTAGCATTATTATCTAAAATATCATTGCCAGGGTGTGGGGGGCATGCGCTGGTAGTCCCAGTTACTTGGGAGATGGAGGCTGGAGGATCACTTGAGTCCAGGAGTTTGAGGCTGCAGTGACCTATGATCACACCACTACTACAGCCTGGGTTATAAAGTGAGACCCTGTCTCTTAAAAAAAAAATTAAAAATGTCAGGCCGGGCGTGGTGGCTCACGCCTGTAATCCCAGCACTTTGGGAGGCCGAGGCGGGTGGATCACGAAGTCAGGAGATCGAGACCATCCTGGCTAACATGGTGAAACCCCGTCTCTACTAAAAATACAAAAAATTAGCCAGGCGTGGTGGCAGGCACCTGTGGTCCCAGCTACTCAGGAGGCTGAGGCAGGAGAATGGTATGAACCCAGGAGGCGGAGCTTGCAGTGAGCTGAGATCGTGGCACTGCACTCCAGCCTGGGCGACAGAGCAAGACTCCGTCTCAAAAAAAAAAAAAAATTAAAAATGTCATTGCCAAATAGAAGGTCATTTAGATTTTTCTCCTGTTATCTTCTAGGAGTTTTCTAGCTTTGCATTTTACAGTGAGGTCTGTGACCCATTTTGAGTTAACTTTTGTGAAGGGTCTAAGGCCTGTGTCTAGATTTATTTTTTTGCTTGTGGATGTCCAGTTGTTCCAGTACCAATTGTGGGAAAGACTTATCTTTTCTCCATTGTATTGCCTTTGCTATTTTGTCAAGGTCAGCTGACTGTATCAGTGTGGCTCTGTTTCTGAACCCATTGTGCTTTTCCATTGATCCATCTGAACATAAATTTTGAGGGGACGTTGTTCAGCCTAGTGATACAGGCAGTCATTTTAGGTTGGTTGCTGACAGAAAGTGGATAGTATTGCTGGTTGCTGACAGTATTATTCAGTAATACTCTATTATTGAGTATGTTGTGGGTGGCATAAAGTCTTTAGACAAAATTATGAGGTAACCTTGTTTTGTTTCATTTTATCATGATTTCAGAGTAACTTTATCCAAGATTAGTATTTTGTGAGATTATTTATATTCTATAGGAGAACAAAATGTCCCAGTTGTGACTGTCTGACCAGCTTGTAATGATATTGAGGTTTAGATGTGAACATTAGATCAGTTCTGTATGTCAGAGGCTGCTTCCTCCTGCCACCTCTCCTTTTTTTTTTGAGATAGAGTCTCGCTCTGTCTCCCAGGCTGGAGTGCAGTGGCACGATCTTGGCTCACTGCAACCTCCGCCTCCTGGGTTCAAGCAATTCTCCTGCCTCAGACTCCTGAGTAGCTTGGATTACAGGTATGCTCCACCACACCCTGCTAATTTTTGTATTTTTAGTAGAGACAGGGTTTCACTATGTTGGCCAGGCTGGTCTCGAACCCCTGACCTCGTGATCCGCCTGCCTCAGCCTCCCAAAGTGCTGGGATTACAGGCATGAGCCACCGCACCCAACCTACCACCTCCCCTTTTTTTAAAAAAAAAAATAAATAAATTCGACATTTTGTTGCAGTTAAACTCACAGTTGGCCATTTTTGGAATATCAGAAGACTAAAGTTTTGTTTCTATTTCATGGAAATATTAGTGATTCTTCATTATTTTCCCTCGTGATATGCCTTTCTGCTCGTGCAGGGTATCCGCTACACACACCCCATCTGATCTCCCAGTGGGAACAAGAGGAGGACCTGCAGACAGTGAAGAGAGAACTTATCCAGGGCATCTTTATGAGAGAGCACCAGGAAGGCAAGCACCCTTGGGAGAAACTGTTTTCGTTGGGGGAAAAAATCAACTTAAAGTAAAATACAAAAACAAACTTTGTTTTATATGAGGAAGCTTATCTTCCACAGATATCTCAGATGACTATTTTGACTTTTTATCAGTCATCTCACATTTTCCTTGTTCTTGGCAAAGACCTTCCACGTTTCCTCTTTGTAAGTTAGCATTTGGTCATGTGCATTTTATCCAATTTCTGTTTTGTTCTCCTAATACTATATTAGTTATGTTAGTTTGAATCTTCATAGAATTATTTCTTAGTTAATTGCTTACCATTTTGACCCTTGCACCTATTAATACCAAAGTCCTGAAATAGTCACTCTGCTAAAAGTCCTTTGCTCACAGAAGCTTTCACTTTTTTTTGTTTCAGGTTTTGAGACTCAACTTAAAACTAATGAATCAGTTGCTTCACAAGATATTTGTGGACAAAAAATATCCAATGAACAGAAAATAGTAAGATTCAAAAGGAATGATTCCTGGTTCTCCAGTTTACATGAAAACCAGGAGTCCTGTGGTATTGATTATCAGAACAAAAGCCATGAGAGACATTTGAGGTGAGTGCCATTCGTGAGAAAGAGAAACTGCTTCAGGAGAGAATCTTAAAATTAAAGTCATGAAATTTAAGAAATATGTATATATAAATAAGCCTAGATCAAAGACTGTGGTTTGAGAAAGAATTTTCATGAGTTAGTTTTTTCCACAAATGAGAGCAAGATTTTGAATGTTTGACACATACTTCAGTTGTAAACAATTATCAGAAAAATCTCGTGAGTCAATAACTCGGTGACAGTATTAGCTATAGTAGAGCCCTCTGTGAAAACTTTCAGCTTATAACTTGACAAAAGGGCAGAAAACATACACATTCACTGAAATTGGTAGAAATTTATTACTAATAATGTGTCTTTTATTTTTAAAAGAAATCATATGGTAGAGAACATCTATGAATGTTGTGAAGAAAATCAAGGTGGACAGACTTTCAGCCAAGTTCCAAATCTTGATTCACTCAAGAGAAATACTGAAGTTAAATCCTATGAATGCCATGAGTGTGGAAAGGCCTTCGTGGATCATTCATCCCTTAAGAATCACATCAGGTCTCATACTGGAAGCAAACCCTATCAGTGCAAGGAATGTGGGAAGGCCTTCCATTTTCTTGCTTGTTTCAAGAAGCATATGAAAACCCCCACTGAAGAGAAGCCCTATGAATGTAAGGAATGTACCAAAGCCTTCAGCTGTTCCTCATTCTTTAGGGCACATATGAAGATTCACATCGGAAAGACAAACTATGAATGTAAAGAATGTGGGAAAGGTTTTAGTTGTTCCTCATCGCTCACAGAACACAAAAGAATTCACAGTGGAGATAAGCCTTATGAATGTAAGGAATGTGGGAAGGCCTTCAGTTGTTCCTCCTCACTCTCCAAACACAAAAGAATTCACAGTGGAGATAAGCCATATGAATGTAAGGAATGTGGGAAGGCCTTTAGCTCTTCCTCTCACCTTATAATACATATAAGAATTCACACTGGAGAGAAGCCTTATGAATGTAAAGAGTGTGGGAAGGCCTTCAGCGAGTCCTCAAAACTCACTGTACATGTGAGGACACATACTGGAGAGAAACCCTATAAATGTAAGGAATGTGGGAAAGCCTACAATTGTCCCTCCTCCTTAAGTATCCATATGAGAAAACACACTGGAGAAAAACCGTATGAATGTCTGGAATGTGGAAAGGCCTTCTACCTTCCCACTTCCCTTAACACACATGTGAAAAATCAAAGTCGAGAGAAACCCTATGAATGTAAGGAATGTGGGAAGGCCTTCAGTTGTCCCTCGTCCTTTAGAGCACATGTGAGAGATCACACTGGAAAGATACAGTATGAATGTAAGGAGTGTGGGAAGACGTTCAGTCGTTCCTCATCCCTCACCGAACACCTAAGAACTCACAGCGGAGAGAAGCCGTATGAATGTAAGGAATGTGGGAAAGCCTTTATTAGTTCCTCCCACCTTACAGTACATATCAGAACTCACACTGGAGAGAAACCCTATGAATGTAAGAAATGTGGGAAAGCCTTTATTTATCCCTCAGCTCTTAGGATCCACATGAGAACGCACACTGGGGAAAAACCCTATGAATGTAAGGAATGCGGGAAAGCATTTCGTCATTCTTCATACCTTACTGTACATGCAAGAATGCACACTGGAGAGAAACCCTTTGAATGTCTGGAATGTGGAAAAGCCTTCAGTTGTCCCTCGTCCTTTCGAAGGCATGTGAGAAGCCACACTGGAGAGAAACCCTATGAATGTAAGGAATGTGGGAAAGCCTTTGTTTGTCCTGCCTACTTTCGAAGGCATGTGAAAACTCACACTAGAGAAAACATATAAATGTAAGGCATATGGGAATGTCTGCAAACCTTCAGATCCTAGGCAACGTGTGAGATCTCATACTGTGGAGACACCCTATGAATGTAAGGAAGTAGGAAATTGTTGCTCATCATTTTGAAGATTTGAGGACACTTTAGAGAAACCCTGTGTATGTAAAGCATGTGCTGAAGCCTTTATGAACATTGCTTATTATGTATAAGAAAATTTGTACTAGAAATGAAGATCAGTGCCTCATCCTTAAAGTAGACTGCTGGCTCATTGATTGCCAGTGTTTTCCGATAGGAACATTTAAGGTGATAAATTTACCTTTTCAGCTCTAGACACATACTTTTTAGTATGAGGTGCTTTAATTTTGGTTCTGATGTAAATATGATTTCCATTACAAAATCTTTTGGATCATGGAGGATATGAAATATTTTTTCTGTATAGGCAAGAGTGGTCTTTTTTAAAAAAAGTGGTTTCTAATTAATGTTCATTGTTCTTTAAATGGGTAGTTGTTATAATATTGACACTGGTTTTTGTTGATGTTTTGTTTTTAGTCTACATGGATAATGCAGACTTGCCCATTCAATATTTTTCTTCCTATTCTTTTTTGCTAAGAGATGTTAGAGTTTCTGAGATGATCGATTTTTACTGTTAAAAGCTTTTATTGTCTAGTGAGTAATTTCAGCAGAAATTGATTTAATATACTATTTTTATATTTCGTTCTTTGTCCTTGCTCATGGCTGGGAATTGGATCCAGTGTTTTGAGTGTCAAAATTGTGTTACATTATCTACATTTCCCAGAATCACTTTTTTCTCCAGTTCTAGGTTGAACTTGTCTAAAATAACAGTTTGTATGAGATTTGGAAGGCATAAGGGAAGAAAAAGCCATTATGCTATGTTTAGTGGGGCCATCAGACAGAGAGACAGACGTATAAAGGTCAGGTGACCTCTAGTTTTCAGCTCATTTTTCTGACTGTTGGACTCACTGATCAATATTTGCTCAAAACTGAATGCTATAGCCGGGAGTGATGGTGCATACCTGTGGTCCCAGCTACTCAGGGGGCTGAGGCTGGAGAATCACTTGAGCCCAGGAGTTTGAGGCTGCAGTGAACTATGATCATGCCACTGCACTCCAGCCTGAGTGACAGAGTGAGACCCTTTCTCAAAAACAAAACAAAACGAAATAAAAAACCAAACATTAAATGCTTGCTTGACTTCAGTGTCCTCCAAGGCAGCATCTCTACAGCTATCACCATATACAGCTTCTTGGATTTTCTAGCAAGCTCTGGCATTGCCATTTTGCTTATGTTGCAGTCTTTCTTACACAGTCCAATCGCATCATGTCGCACTATTCATGGGGAAAGATATTTTTGCAAGTCTCAAAAGCAAGAGCTGTGGAGAGTGAGGGAAGTTACCCTTGGTAATTGAGGTAAGCATTCACAGGGTATCATCCTGTTTTAATGGAGGAGGATTTATACTTGACACCTTTAAACAGGAAAGATTTTACTGCTTTTTTTTTTTTAATATAAGAAGATGAATTGCTTCAGGTACCTTTAGCTACAGTATTATATTTTCCCTTTAAAAGTATAATCTACTACTATGATATTTTCCCTCCTATTATATTTTCCCTTTAAAAGTATAACTCTACTATTTCCCCTTAATCACTTTTTATTTTATTATACTACGCTAACATGCATGAAGTGTGCTAATCTTCAATGTACAGCTTAATGACATTTCATGTATGTATATGTCCTAGTAAACAGAGAACATTTCCAAGACTTTAGGAAGTTCCTTCATCCTCTTTCTCAGTGATTCATTACTCCACAGGGCAACCACAATTTTAACTCTTACTATAATTGACTTCGTGTGCTTGTTCTTGATTTTCATCTAAATGTTAAAATACAATATGTACAGTTATGTGTTTTGGCTTCTTTTGCTCAACATAATGTGTAGTTTGACTTTTAATCGTTCTTTTGATAGAGGTATGGGCTTATTTATCTTGGTATGTGCTATATGCACAGGAATGAATTTACTGAATCATAGGGTAGACTTTAAGTTTAGTTTTGGTAGGTATTCCAGTTTTAAAAAGATATTGATTCCACCAATAATCCCCAAAACAATGCATGAAAGTTCCAGTTGTTTCACACACCTGTCCAGCACTTTCTGATTATAGTCGTCCAGCAGAGAGTGTGCATTTACCTGATATGTAATGATTTTGAGTACTTTTCGATGTGCTTATTGGCTATTTGGATTTTTTTTTGTGAGGGCACCTGTTGAAACATTTCACCCATTTATGATTTCTTTTCTTTTCTTTTTTTTGAGACGGACTCTTGCGCCCAGGTTGGAGGGTAGTGGCGTGATCTTGCTCACTGCAATCTCTGCTTCCTGGGTTCAAGTGATTCTCCTGTCTCAGCCTCCCGAGTAGCTGGGATTACAGGCATGTGCCACCACACCTGGCTAATTTTTGTATTTTTTAGTAGAGACGGAGTTTCACCATGTTGGCCAGGTTGGTCTTGAATTCCTGACCTCAGGTGATCCACCCACCTCAGCCTCCCAATGTTCTGGGATTATAGGCGTGAGCCACCGCACCCAGACTTATGGTTCCTTTTTAAAAAAAAAAAAATTGAGAGGTTTCCTTCTGGTTACTTGTCCTTTATTGTATGTATGTATATCTATATCTAGGTACACATGCATAGATATGTATAAACCATGTATCATATATTACATATATACATAAAATATGTATATTATATATACGTACATTACAGATAACATTTCCGAATCTCTGTCTTGTCTTTTCACTCTTTTTTTTTTTTTTTTTTTTTTTGAGACGGAGTCTTGCTCTGTCGCCCAGGCTGGAGTGCAGTGGCGCGACCTCAGCTCACTGCAAGCTCCGCCTCCCGGGTTCACACCATTCTCCTGCCTCAGCCTCCTGAGTAGCTGGGACTACAGGTGCCTGCCACCGCACCCGGCTAATTTTTTGTATTTTTAGTAGAGACGGGGTTTCACCGTCTTAGCCAGGGTGGTCTCGATCTCCTGACCTCGTGATCCGCCCGTCTCGGCCTCCCAAAGTGCTGGGATTACAGGCATGAGCCACCGCGCCCGGCCTGTCTTTTCACTCTTTAAAGGGAATTTGTCGGTTTAAATAATTTATTGCTAAAAAGTCCTTGGATATAATGAGCTTCAGACATGGCTAAATCCTGGGGCTAAAAAAGTGTTACCTAGTTGAATTCTGTCTCCCTGTCTTGGCTGTGCATCCTCCTGCATTAGCATTTCTTCCAAGCAGGTTGTCTCTTCATAGATGGCCCCAGAAACTCTGGCTACTTTCTTCCCAACTTAAAGTCTCAGGGAGAAAACAGTGATTGTCTTTTTGAACAGTTCCAATATGACGATCAGAATTGAATCTAATTGGCTCTGACTGGCTCACTTGCCCACTGTACTCTAGTCACTGGCCTGGGGAATGTAATACTCTGTTTGTTTAGGGTTAGTGCCCACGCTTATCCAGAAACTAGGTTAGAGTCAGCACTGACTGAATCATAGAGTCCTGGCAGTTTTGGGGCAGATGCAGAGGGGAGGAGGCAGGAGTGGGCAGGTAGGATCTAAAAGCAGTGGTAACATTGTTAGCTGTTAATGCTGGTCTTAGCAGCAAGTGGGAACTGTGAAGTCTGGGAACTCAGCCAGGGTTAGGTAGTTCCTAGATAGCATTTTAGAAAGGTCAGGTGTCATCCGTTAACATGTGTTTAGATTGCTAAAGATTGCTGCTTGGCCAGGCACAGTGGCTCACACCTATAATCCCAGCACTTTGGGAGGCTGAGGCGGGCGGATCACCTGAGGTCAGCAGTTTAAGACCAGCCTGGCCGACATGGTGAAATCCTGTCTCTGCTAAAACAATTAGCCAGGCGTGGTGGCCTGTGCCTATAATCTCAGCTACTCAGGAGGCTGGGGCAGGAGAATCCACTTGAACCTGGGAGGTGGAGGTTGCAGGTAGCCAAGATTCTGCCAGTGCACTCCAGCCTGGGCAACAGAGTGAGACTCCATGTCAAAAAAAAAAAAAAAAAAAGATTGCTGCTTAATCTTTAATGAGCATAAAGATCAACTTGAGATCTGACACCTGTTTAAGAATTATTTGCCTGGACCAAGATAATGAATCTATTCTCCTATGTTTCCTCCTAGATTCTTTATTGTTCTTTTATGTAGGTCTGTGATCTACTTTGAATAATTTTTTGTAGCATGTGAGGTAGGATCAAGGTGTGTGTATATAGATCTATCAGAGAGACCATGGTTTCCTCTCCACTGAGGCGATCTCTGCCTCTTGGTTCATTTGTCTTTTCTTGCATCAATACCATACTATGTTAATTTATGTTGCTTTGTAATATTTTTGGAAATCTGGTAGTGAAAGCCTTCCACCTTTTTTATTCTTTAAGATTGTGTTGCCTTCTCTGTTCCCCATGTTTTCTAAATTAATTTTGGAATCTCAGGATTAATGTTCACAAATGAATTTTTGGTACTATGCCTGTAATTGCATTGATTTTATAAAATAACCTGAGGATAATTGACATCTTCACAATATCGAGTTTTCCAGTTGATGAATATGGTATAATTGTCCATTTACCTAGGTTGTCTTTAACTTTTCTCAAGAGTGTTTTATAGTTTTCATTGTAGAAATCTTGATTTGTTTAACTTATTTCTAGTATATTTTGCTTTGTATTTTTTATTTGTTTTTCAATGTTTTTGGCTAGTATATAGAATTGCAATATCTTTTTGCATATTGACTTTATAGCTGGTGACATTTATAAATTCAATTATTTATTCCAATACTTTGTGGATTTTGGATTTTATATATATATATATAATCCTGTTAATACCAATAAAAGAAAGTCTTACCTAATGTCTCAACTTTATTTTTTGCTTATTTTTCTTGCCTTATTTCTTTAGAGTAATGAATAGAAATGATGAAAATGATTATCTTTGCCTTGTTTCTGAACTTAGGGAAATGTGTTTAATATTTCATCATTAAGTATGATACTACCTAGAAGTTTTTTATAAATAACCTTTATCAAATTAAGGGAATTGTTTTATTCTTGGATTGTCAAGATTGTTTTGTAAAAATCATGAATGGACATTAGATTTTATCTAGTGCCTTCTCTGCATGTATCAGAGTCTTTAAGAAATCCTTGTCAATCCTGAGAGATCTGGAAAAAAAAAATTCTTAAATCTGTTAATAAGGTGAATTATATATTCCTTGATTTTCATATGGTAAAACAACATCTATTACTGGAATAAACCACACGTGGATATGGTTTCTTAGCCTTTTCATTTTTGCTAGATTAAATGTTACTTTAAAAAAAGTATTTCTGTGTCTATGTTAATGAGAAGGTTGTCCTGTGATTTCTTTTATCATAATATACTTGTCTGTTTTGTATCAGGTTTATATTGTCTCATAAAAATTGAAAACTATTCTGAAAGGCGGTATAAAATCACAGCTCACTGCAGCCTTGACCTCCTGGACTCAGCCTCCTGAATAGCTGTGACTACAGGCACACACCACCATACCCAGCTATTTTTTTGTTGTTGAGATGGGGTTTCACCATGTTGCCCAGGCTAGTCTTGAGCTCCTAGGCTCAAGTGATCTGCCCACCTTGGCCTCTCAAAATACTAGGTTTACAGATGTAAGCCACCATGCCTGGTTGTGACCTTTCTTTCAATAGATCCTTTTTTTCTTTCTCCTTCAGAAGGTGGTTTCATCCCATGGTCCAAGTACCTTGACTTTCACTACCATATTCTAGAAAATTAATGCCCCCATTTCCTCACTCCTTGTATATTCATGCCCTTTGCTATGTGACTTGTTTTGGGCAATGGAACGTTAACCAGTAAAATACGAACAGAGGCTTTAAACATGCTTGTGTAGTTTGGTTTGCTAACTTTAGCACTTCTGGCACTGCTACAGACACAAGAGTAGCTAAATGGCTCAGTGGAGCCCAGTGCAGATCAACTCCCAGATTTGTGAGCTAAATAACATACTTGATGTTTTGCCTCTGGGATTTTTGTGATCGTTTGTTAGGCAGCACATTGGAGCAATAGCTAACTGATACACACATGGGCTACCAACTCCCAAATTCAAATCATGGCTCAGACTCCTCCTCTGAGCCCCAGACATATATTTGCATGGCTGATAATCATCTTCAAAATAACATGCCCCAAATAGAACTTTTCTTTAGCAAGCTACCCTTATCGTACCTGTTCCACCCTTATAAATGACACCGTACTTCCAACTCAAATTTATGACTAGTCCTGGATTGCTTCCTTTCCTTTATGGTGACAGACACCTCATAGTGACTCAAACATTTGTAAAATGAATGAGTACAGTTATCTAAGTGTTCTGCTACTAGGATATATAGGACACAGTATTCTGGTCAGATCTGTCTTCAAATTCACTATCCACACTAAGTCTTTTGAAATACGATAAGACTTCTAAACCCAGCACCCCACTCTAAGAGGCCCAAAGTACCCAGAGAAGCTTATCTGTTTCTGTTATCTTCCTCAATCATAAAATTTGTGGCTAATATGTAAAATTCTGAAAGGTGTTAAAAAATAAGGAATAAGAACCAGTCTATGTTTAGCTTTGGGCAGATAGATTATCAACATTGGCTATAAATTAAAGCCACTCAGAATCACCAGAAATGCATATAGGAAGTGATACTAGCATAGCTGGGGTGGAAGCAGGGACTATATCCTTTCTGTGGGATCAGAAAACACTTTTTCCACTATCCTAAGTTCTTATTTTGTCTTTATTTAATTAATTTTTTTTTAGATGGAGTCTCACTCTGTCTCCAGGCTGGAGTGCAGTGGCGCGAGCTCGGCTCACTGCAACCTCCACCTCCCAGGTTCAAGGGATTCTCCTGTCTCAGCCTCCCGAGTAGCTGGGATTACAGGCTCATGCCACCACACCCAGCTAATTTTTGTATTTTTAGTAGAGACAGGGTTTCACCATGTTGGCCAGGATGGTCTCAATCTCCTAGCCTTGTGATCCACCCGTCTCAGCCTCCCAGAGAGTTATTATTATTACTATTATTATTTTTGAGACAGAGTCTTGCTCCGTCACCCAGGCTGGAGTGCAGTGGCACGATCTCAGCTCACTACAACTTCTGCCTCCTGGGTTCAAGTGATTCTCCTGCTTCAGCCTCCTGAGTAGCTGGGATTACAGGTGCACACCACACCTGGCTAACCTTTATGTACTTTCTTTAGTGGAAACGTGGCTGGTAACACAAGGCCATATTCACACAAGTGCATAAAATGGTCAGGAGGTAGAGAAAAAACATTTCTGGGACTCCTTGACATGGGAGCCTCATGTATTCTGGTTCCAAGACCTGGTAATGGAGTCCTAACAGGGGCTATAGTTAGATTGCGAGGATATGGAAATACAATTGTTGATGGGATTATGGTGAATATTTGAAAATTAGTGTTTATTATTATTTTGAGACAGGGTCTCACTCTGTCGCCCAGGCTGGAATGCAGTGGTGAGATTATAGCTCACTGCAGCCTGGAACTTCTGGGCTTAAGTGATCCTCCCAAGTGGCTAGGACTACAGGCACACACCACCATAACTGACTAATTTTTTACTGTTTTTTTTTTAGAGATGGGGTCTTGCTATGTTGTCCAGGCTGGAAGACCTGGATTCAAGTGATCCTTCCATCTCACCCTCCCAAAGTGCTGGGATCATAGGCATGATGTGAGCCACCACGGCTAAGGAATTTTCAAGTGTACAATACATTATTATTAACTGTAGTCACCATACAGTACAATCAATGTCCAGAAATTTTCTTCCTGTCCAACTGAAATTTTGCACCCTTTGACCAACATCTTCCCATTTCTCCACCCCATTCTCCAGCCTGTGGTATCAACCATTCTACTCTCTGCTGCCAAGAGTTTGACTTTTTTGATTCCGCATATCAGTGAGATCATGCAGTATTTATTATCATTTTTATTTCAATAGGTTTTTGCGGAACAAGTGGTGTTTGGTTACATGAATAAGTTCTTTAGCGGTGATTTCTGAGATTTTGGTGCACCCATCACCTGAGCAGTGTACACTGTTACCCAATGTGTAGTCTTTTATCCTTCACCCCTCCCACCCTTTCTCCCAAGTCCCCAGAGTCCAGTGTATCATTCTTATGTCTTCATGTACTCATAGCTTAGCTCCTGATCATACAGTATTTATCTTTCTGTTCCTGTCTGGTATGTGAGGTGATGGGTATGTTAATTAGCTTTATTTCATCATTCCATAATGTATACATATAACGAAACCCATAGTACCCCTTAAATATAGACAATTATTATTTGTTGATTAAAAATTTTAAAAAGAGGAACAAAAGTGGAGGCATCACATTTCATGATTTCATTGCAATATTACAAAACTACGGATCAAAACAGTATGTTAGTGCCATAATAGCAGACACATAGACCAATGGAACACAATAGAGAGCCCAGAAATAACTCCATGTATGTGCAGTCAACTATTTTACAACAAAGACACTAAGAATACCCAATGGGTAAAGCATAGTCTTTTCAGTAAATGGTGGCGTGAAAACTGGATATCCATATGAAAAAAGAAAAAAAAAGAAATTTGACTCATATACAAAAATCAATTGAAAATACATGAAAAATTTAAATGTAAGACGTGAAGCCATAAACCTTCTCAAAAATATATATATAGGGAAAAATCTCCTTGACATTGGACTCAGTAATGATTGTTTGCATTTGATCCCAAAAGCAACATGGAGCTGGGCATGATAGCTCACGCTTGTAATCCCAGCACTTTGGGAGGCCAAGGCGGGAGGATTGCATGAGGCCAGGAGTTTGAGACCAACCTGGGCAACAGAGTAAGACCCACATTGCTATTAAAAGTAAATAAATAAATAAAAGCAATACGGTTGAACCTTGAAAACATTATGCTAAGTGAAATAAACCAGACGCAAAATGACAAATATTGTACAATTCCACTTATATGAGGAAACATGAACAGGGAATTCATAGACACAGAAGGAGCAATAGAGGTTGCCAGGGCCTGGAAGCAGAGGAGAATGGGAGGTATTATTTCATGCATACAGGGTTTCCATTCAGAAATGATGAAAAAGAATGGAAGATGGATAGCAGTAATGGTGCACACCATTGTGAATGTACATAGTGCCACTGGGTCTCCTTTTTTTTTTTTTTTGAGATGGAGTCTCACTCTGTCGCCCAGGCTGGAGTGCAGTGGCATGATCTCGGCTCACTACAACCTCCGCCTCCCAGGTTTAAGGAATTCTCCTGCCTCAGCCTCCCTAGTAGCTGGGATTACAGGTGCACACCACCACGCCTGGCTAATTTTTGTATACTTTTTTTTAGTAGAAATGTGGTTTCACCATGTTGGTTAGGCTGGTCTCAAACTCCCAACCTCAGGTGATCCACCCACCTCAGCCTCCCAAAGTGCTGGGATTACAGGCGTGAACCATCGTGCCTGGCAATGTGCTGCTGAGTCTTACACTTAAAATGGTCAATTTTGTTATACATATTTTACCATAATAAAAATATTAATAAAGGCCAGGTGTGGTAGCTCATGCCTGTAATTCCAGCACTTTGGGAGGCTGAGACAGAAGAATTACGTGAGGCCACAAATTCTAGACAGTCTGGGCAACATAGTGTTACCCTGTCGCTACAAAAAAACAAAAAAAAATTAGTGGGGTATGGGGGCACAGCCTGTACTCCCAGCTACTTGGAAGGCTGAGGAGAGAGGATAACTTAAGCTGGGGAATTTGAGACTGCAGTTAGCTGAGATTGCGCCACTGCACTCCAGCCTTGACAGGAGTGAGACCTTGTCTCAAAAAGAAAAAAATTAATAAGAACTTTATTATTTATTTATTTTAAATTAGTAAAAATTTTAATAAATAAAACTGTTGTAATTTTTTGTTTATTTTCTGAGATGGAATCTCGCTCTGTCCCCCAGGCGGAGAGCAATGGTGCAATCTCAGCTCATTGCAACCTCCGCCTCCCACGTTCAAGCAATACTCTTGCCTCAACTTCCTGAGTAGCTAGGATTACAGGCGTGCGTCACCACGCCTGGCTAATTTTTGTAGTTTTAGCAGAGACGGGGTTTCACCATGTTGGCCAGGCTGGTCTCAAACTCCTGACCTCATGATTCGCCCGCCTCGGCCTCCCAAAGTGCTGGGATTACAGGCGTGAGCCTCTGTGCCCGGCCAACTGTTAAAATTTTTTCAAAAAAGTAGATTCTTAGGTCCTCCCTTGGAGATATTGACAAGGTAAGTCTGGGATAGAGTAGGAAGCTATATATTGCCCTGGGATCCCCTAGGGTAGCATGGTGAAACCCTGTCTCCAAAAAAAAAAAAAAAGTAAAAATTAGCTGGGCATGTTGGTGCACTCCTGTAGTCCCAGCTACTCAGGCGGCTGTTGTGGGAGGATTGCTTGACCCCAGGAGGTTGAAGCTGCAGTGAGCTGTGATCACGCCACTGCACTCTAGCGTGGGTGACAGAGCAAGACCCTGTCTCCAAAACAAAAACAAAAAACTACAGTATTTTTTTTTTTTTAAGTAGACTGTTAGGTCTTCCTTTGGAGATCTTGGCAAGGTAAGTCTGGCATATGGTAGGAAGCTATCTGTTCACAAGATCCCCTCTTTATACCTTTGATAAATCTGAATTTGTGAAACACTGCCCCAGGACACTGGATCCCAAAAAGATTGTCCTGGGGACCATCACATCTAGAATGTGTCCCAAATGCAAATTATGACTCAAACTTAGACCTACTGAGACAGAAACTTGAAAGTGGGTTCTAGCAATCTGTGTTTAAACAAGTCCTTGAGGTCATCCTCGTGCGGGCTCCCTTTTGAGAACCACTACTTTTTGTGAATCCTGGGACCCTTTGCTACCCAACTATCTGCCTAATTAGGAAACCTCAAGTCAGAAAATGCTGGCCAGGTGTGGTGGCTCACGACTGTAATTCCAGCACTTTGGGAGGCTGAGGTGGGCAGATCACTTCAGGGCAGGAGTTCAAGACCAGACTGCCAGCACGTCGAAACCCTATCTCTACTAAAAATACAAAAGTTAGCTGGGCATGGTGGCTGGTGCCTGTAATCCTAGCCACTTGGGAGGCTGAGACAGAATTGCTTAACCCGGGAGGTAGAGATTGCAATGAGCCGAGATTTCTCCACTGCACTAATTGCTTCAAAGAGAATAAAATACCTAGGAATCCAACTTACAAGGGACGTGAAGGACCTCTTCAAGGAGAACTACAAACCACTGCTCAATGAAATAAAAGAGGATACAAACAAATGGAAGAACATTCCATGCTCATGGGTTGGAAGAATCAATATCATGAAAATGGCCATATTGCCCAAGGTAATTGATAGATTCAATGCCATCCCCATCAAGCTACCAATGACTTTCTTCACAGAATTGGAAAAAACTACTTTAAAGTTCATATGGAACCAAAAAAGAGCCCGCATTGCCAAGTCAATCCTAACCCAAAGGAACAAAGCTGGAGGCATCACGCTACCTGACTTCAAAGTATACTACAAGGCTACAGTAACCAAAACAGCATGGTACTGGTACCAAAACAGACATATAGATCAATGGAACAGAACAGAGCCCTCAGAAATAATGCTGCATATCTACAACTATCTGATCTTTGACAAACCTGACAAAAACAAGCAATGGGGAAAGGATTCCCTATTTAATGGTGCTGGGAAAACTGGCTAGCAATATGTAGAAAGCTGAAACTGGATCCCTTCCTTACACCTTATACAAAAATTAATTCAAGATGGATTAAAGACTTACATCTTAGACCTAAAACCATAAAAACCCTAGAAGAAAACCTAGGCATTACCATTCAGGACATAGGCATGGGCAAGGACTTCATGTCTAAAACACAAAAAGCTATGGCAACAAAAGCCAAAATTGACAAATGGGATCTCATTAAACTAAAGAGCTTCTGCACAGCAAAAGAAACTACCATCAGAGTGAACAGGCAACCTATAGAATTGGAGAAAATTTTCACAACCTACTCATCTGACAAAGGGCTAATATCCAGAATCTACAATGAACTCAAACAAATTTACAAGAAAAAAACAAACAACCCCATCAAAAAGTGGCAAAGGACATGAACAGACACTTCTCAAAAGAAGACATTTATGCAGCCAAAAAACACATGCAAAAATGCTCATTATCACTGGCCATCAGAGAAATGCAAATCAAAACCACAATGAGATACCACCTCACACCAGTCAGAATGGCGATCATTAAAAAGGAAACAACACGTGCTGGAGAGGATGTGGAGAAATAGGAACACTTTTACACTGTTTGTGGGACTGTAAACTAGTTCAACCATTGTGGAAGTCAGTGTGGCGATTCCTCAGGGATCTAGAACTAGAAATACCATTTGACCCAGCCATCCCATTACTGGGTATATACCCAAAGGACTATAAATCATGCTGCTATAAAGACACATGCACACGTATGTTTATTGCGGCACTATTCACAATAGCAAAGAGTTGGAACCAACCCAAATGTCCAACAACGATAGAATGGATTAAGAAAACGTGGCACTGGCTGAGCGCGGTGGCTCACACTTGTAATCCCAGCACTTTGGGTGGCTGAGGCGGGCAGATCATGAGGTCAGGAGATCAAGACCATGGTGAAACCCCGTCTCTACTAAAAATACAAAAAAATTAGCCAGGCGTGGTGGCGGGCGCCTGTAGTCCCAGCTACTCGGGAGGCTGAGGCAGGAGAATGGCGTGAACCCGGGAGGCAGAGCTTGCAGTGAGCCAAGATCGCGCCACTGCACTCCAGCCTGGGTGACAGAGTGAGACTCCATCTCAAAAAAAAAAAAAAAAAGAAAATGTGGCACATATACACCATGGAATACTATGCAGCCATAAAAAATGATGAGTTCACGTCCTTTGTAGGGATATGGATGAAACTGGAAATTATCATTCTCAGTAAACTATCGCAAGGTCAAAAAACCAAACACCACATGTTCTCACTCGTAGGTGGGAATTGAACAATGAGAACACATGGACACAGGAAGGGGAACATCACACTCCGGGGACTGTTGTGGGGTGGAGGTAGGGGGGAAGGATAGCATTAGGAGATACACCTAATGCTAAATGACGAGTTAATGGGTGCAGCACACCAACATGGCACATGGATACATATGTAACAAACCCGTACATTGTGCACATGTACCCAGGTGCAGCACACCAACATGGCACAAGGATACATATGTAACAAACCTGCACATTGTGCACATGTACCCTAAAACTTAAAGTACAAAAATAAAAAGAACAAAAAATAAAAAATTTGAAGCAAAAAAAAAAAAAAGATTCTGTCTCAAAAAAAAAAATTGCTGACAGTTGTCACCAAAGGTGATTCAAAGTAGACTAGAGTGATTCTTCCCAAAGGAGAGGTACAGGAGATGGGAATCACAGCTGGCCCCATTGATAGTCTCCCAGGGATAAGGAATTGGCAATTCAGAGACCTCTTCCTGTGTAGTCCCTGCCCATGAGAAACCAAACTGATCAGGGAATGAATACGCCATTGACCAATTTGTCTAACAAGCTTCAGAGGGGATAGACCACCCCACGGCCCAACAGGCAACTCATCTATTTACAGTCACCCAGGTCCCCAGGCTCAAGGTCCAAGACACTCATGTGTTCTCCAGGAGAAATCATCCAGGCCCCGTACCACCTGCCGGGCTCTGTCTCCCTCCTCTTTTTGGCAGCAGAGCTTCTGTCTTCATCACCTACTTCCACGAGACAACAAGATTCAGGGGAGGTGGCTCCTGTGGTGGGTCCACATTGCCAAGCCTGCATAGCCCAGTAAGTGTTGAGGAAAATAGGGAAAAGATATGATTGAGGGGAAAGGCATTGACTTGTTAATCATAGGGCAGGAGAAACCCTGTGATGTCCACGGAGAAGGAGCTCTTGAGGCTGATTTCTTGGAAGGGAGAATGGGTAGACTACTTGCTTAAGTAGCCATCGCATAGTGAGCTTTAACTTTGCCTGTATATTACTTGGGTGGATGACTGATGGAGGTTATAGGAAGGGCTACTCTTTGTTGGCCTGGGGCACTGTTTGATATCATAGCTCTGCCCTGGATCACTCTGTGTGGTCTTACAGTGACCAATCTGCATTGCACAAATGGATGCCCCAAGGTACTGATAGAGCTGTAAGTGCGTTGCAGTGAAGTCCTGGTCACTTCCAGTTCTTTTCACCTACTACCTGACCCAAGAACTTCAGAGGCCCTCAGCCTAGATCAAGCCTCTCTGAGTTCTTCTCTGTGACCCTCACTTGCTTGGAAACATCTCCTGCCTCTCCAGAAAGACTTATCCTTCCCCATCTTTCTTTACCCTTATCCACGGTTCTAAGTAGACACCTTCAAGAGACAAGTGTCAGTGTCCGAAGGCCGTGGTGTATAACAACAAGGGTAGGGTGGGTGAGTGAGGGAAGTGAAGGGCTCAGGCAAGCCCAACATCCAGTATCCTCTTGACACCATATCCTCTGGGGAACACGAGGGAAGCATTGAAACCTGCAGCATTCTTTTCCATAATTTCCTTCATTTCACTTGAAGGTCAAGTCTCATCCTTAAGCTGAGATTGTTAGCAAGACATTGACCTCATTCCTTTACCTCTCCTGGCCTTTGTTTTTCTTCTGTAAAAATATGCCTGAGTTGTTCCCCTCAATTCTAATGATATGAGGAATCCCCAACCCTGTTCCGTTGTCCTTAGTTTTACCTGCCCTAAATCCATCTTTCCCTCCAGGCCCCAGGAAGAATTGCAATTCCTATCACATCACTCCTTTGATTGCGGTTCCTTCACAGCCCCATCCTTTCCCACCTCTCCAACATCATCCTCATCGTTTCTATCTAACACTTTGTGCTTAAGTAGCAGCAAAGGGCTAAGAGAACTCTGTCCCATGCTGCTTCTTGCTTCTAGGCTTATTCCCTTGCTTATATCTCTGTCAGAAATGCCCCTGTGCAACCCTTCACCTGGGTAACTCCTTGCCCAGGTATTCCTTCCTCCAGGACTCCTTCCGTGAATGCATTACTGCAGGGTGGATTGAGGGTTCCTCTCTGTACTCCACTCTGCACATCGTTTTATTTTAGCACTTAATTCGCTGTGTTACAATGATCTGTTTCTGAATCCATCTTCTGGAAGGTGGAACCATAAGAAAAAAAAGACCACATCATTAATCTTTGTATCTCCAACAGCTAACACTTAGCTTGGCCCAAAGAAGACTCTCTTGCAGAATGGCTCTTAGCACTTTTTCAGTGACTGACAACCTAGTTGTCAACTTAGTTCAATTCTTCTGTACTTCCCAGCATGGCTCAGCAAAAATTGTGCACCAGGCCATGCGCTGTGGCTCACGCCTGTAATCCCAGCACTTTGGGAGGCCGAGGTGGGCAGATCACCTGAGGTTGGGAGTTCAAGACCAGCCTGATCAACACGGTGTTTTGTATTTTTACAAAAACTAGCTGGGTGTGGTGGTGTGTACCTGTAGTCCCGGCTACTCAGGAGGCTGAGGCAAGAGAATCACTTGAACCTGGGAGGTGGAGGTTACAGTGAGCTGAGAGTGTGCCACTGCACTCCAGCCTGGGTGACAAGGCAAGACTCTGTCTCAAAAGAAAACAAAACAAAACAAACAAACAAACAAAAAAACCCAAAAACAACAAAAAAATTGTGTACCAACACTAGACACTAGAAACAGATTAGGACATACTTATGTAGTTGGAAAAAGAGAATCGTGTAAGTGCCAAATGACTGTATCTTTCTGGTCTCTAATTTTGAAACCCTGGTTCTAAGGTAGAAAGTTTTTAATGTGTAGTCAACTTCTTAAGATGAATGTTATTACTGGTAATGTCATGACCTATTTGAATCAGAATTTTGCTGCTGCCATAACTCCAAGTGGGACTTAAGGCAAAAGTAACCCACCCACCCTTCCTTCCTTCCTTCCTTCCTTCCTTCCTTCCTTCCTTCCTTCCTCCCTCCCTCCCTCTTTCCTTCCTTGAAAACCTAAATCCACTCATCTTGCAATATTTTGCCTAGCTATTATCTCTGCTTTCATATTTTCTCACTGCTCAGACATAGTTGTCTGACCTTCTTCAGTCTTAGTTGTGTCTTAGACAAGGAAGATGACCCTGACCTTTTCTTAGGTTCACTGGGCCTTATGTGTGTTAGAGCAGGTTCGAACCATTTTATCTCTAAGGTCTAAAGTTGCTCTTGGTAGATTTGATATTCTAAAGCAGAGAAAAAGGGCATGGGTGAGCCTCTGAGAGGCCAATGAACAGGGGTTAGTCAACATCATGAAATGTTGCCTATAACAAATGACAGAATGTAGGATTCCAAAGTTTTGCAATTTTAAAGCTTTTGTATCCAACTATTCACCTCAAGAAATAAAAAAGCAGAGAGATTTTGGGGCCTGTTCAGCATCTATTTCATGTTTCTTCCCTTCCTTAACTGTCTAGCTGATGTGTTGGCAACATGGACTTGGGAAATGAAACAAGGATTTCAGAATTTTTACTCCTGGGATTTTCCCAAGACCTAGAGGATCAACGGATGCTCTTTGCACTGTTTCTGTCCATGTACCTGGTCACCATGCTGGGGAACCTGCTCATCATCCTGGCCGTCAGCTCTGACTCCCACCTCCACACCCCCATGTACTTCTTCCTCTCCAACCTGTCCTTGGCCGACATCGGTTTCACCTCCACCACAGTCCCCAAGATGCTGGTGAACATCCAGGTGCAAAGCAATACCATCAGCTATGCAGGCTGCATCACCCAGATGTATTTTTTCATGGTTTTTGGAGGCATGGACACATTTCTCCTCACTGTGATGGCCTATGACCGGTATGTGGCCATCTGTCGCCCCCTGTACTACCCTGTCATCATGAAACCTCGCCTCTGTGGCCTGCTGGTTCTTGTGTCCTGGTTCCTCAGCTTGTCATACTCCCTGATCCAGAGTCTGTTGATGCTGCGGGTGTCCTTCTGCACCATTTGGGTCATTCAGCACTTTTACTGTGAGCGTGCTCAGGTCCTCACGCTTGCCTGCTCAGACACACACATCAATTACATCCTGCTCTACATGGTGACCAGCCTTTTGGGCTTTGTGCCCTTCTCAGGGATCCTTTTCTCCTACACCCAAATTGTCTCCTCCATCCTGAGAATCTCATCCCCAGATGGGAAACACAAAGCCTTTTCTACCTGTGGATCTCATCTGTCTGTGGTTTCTTTATTCTATGGGACAGGTCTTGGCGTGTATCTTAGTTCCAATGCATCGTCCTCTTCCTGGTGGGGCATGGTGGCCTTGGTCATGTACACTGTGGTCACCCCCATGCTGAACCCCTTCATCTACTGCTTGCAGAACAGGGACATCAAGAGGACCCTAGAGAGACTGTTTGGGAGAAAGCTGTATGCTCAATGACAGGGACATTGGTCCTGGGCTTCTGAGTTGGCAGAGGTAGCAGCAGTGAGCTAAAGAAATTCTGGACCAGCCTGGACAACATAGCAAGACCCTGTCTCTACAAAAAAATATAAAAATTAGCAAGGCATGGTGGTGTGTACCTGTGGTCCCAGCTACTCAGGAGGCTGAGGTGGGAGGATCCCTTGAGTCCAGGAGGCTGAGGCTTCAGTGAGTCAAGATCATGCCACTGCACTCCAGCCTGGGCAATAGAGCCAGACCCTGTCTTTTTTTTTTTTTTTTTTTTTTTGAGACGGAGTCTTGCTCTGTCGCCCAGGCTGGAGTGCAGTGGCGCGATCTCGGCTCACTGCAACCTCCGCATCCTGGGTTCACGCCATTCTCCTGCCTCAGCCTCTCCGAGTAGCTGGGACTACAGGCGCCCGCCACCACGCCCGGCTAATTTTTTGTATTTTTGGTAGAGATGGGGTTTCACCGTGGTCTCGATCTCCTGACCTCGTGATCCGCCCGCCTCGGCCTCCCAAAGTGCTGGGATTACAAGCATGAGCCACCGCGCCCGGCCAGACCCTGTCTTAAAAACAACAGCAACTAAAGAAATTCTGCCTGTAGGCCAGGCGCAGTGGCTCACACCTGTAATCCCAGTGCTTTGGGAGGCTGAGACAGGAAGATCACTTGAGACCAGAAGTTCAAGACCAGTCTGGGCAACAAAGGTAGTAAAATGTCTCAAAAAAAAAAAAAAATTCTGCCTCTTAATCTCATGGAATTTGTTTCTCTGCCTTTGGTCAACATTACCTTGTGAGTACTGTGAGTACTTTGTATGAGTCTTATACAAAGAGACTTCTCTGTTATCCTTCAATTCTACCCTTTCATCTCCTCCTTTTACATTTTCCACGATTGCACCTCAGCTTAGTGTTTGTAGATTTATTTGTGTTGATTCCTAAGGGTTAATACAACAAGTTCAAGTACTCAACTCAGACATTGTTGGATAAAAGTTATGAAATAATTCATTTCGCCATTAACCATTGCTAGCTCTTATCAAGTTCATTCATTTGACAATCTTTTTTTAAACCTTTCTCAATGATCCTTTGACAGTATTTATTGGACTTTATAGTGTGCCAGACTGTTCTAGGTGCCTGGGATACAGAAGTGAAAATAAATTCTTGCCCCATAGAGTTAAATCTGCAATCTTAGAATGTTATCAGATCATGTTATATGTTCAAACTTAAAATAAACTGATGGATAAATAATTTATTTCCTTATTAGTGAGGTTGAACATTTCTCCATATGTTTGTTTAGTACATTTCTAAAATAAGCTTTGATAGCCTCTAAAATGAAGAAAATAGGAAGACCCTTTCTTTACAAAAAAAAAAAAATAGGCTGGGTGTGGTGGCTCACACCTGTAATCCCAGCAATTTGGGAGGTCGAAGTGGGTGGATCACCTGAGGTCAGCAGTCTCAAAAAAAAAAAAAGCCAGCTATTGTAGTGTTCACCTATAGTCCCAGCCACTTGGGAGGCTGAGGCAGGAAGATTGCTTGAGCCCAAGAATTTGAGCCTGTAGTGAGCCGTGATCACGCCACTGCACTCTAGCCTCAGAGACAGAAAGAGACTCTGCTAAAAAATAAAAAAAAAAAAAAAAAAAAAAAGGCCGGGTATGGTGGCTCACACCTGTAATCCCAGCAATTTGGTAGGCCAAGGTGAGTGGATCACCTGAGGTCAGGAGTTTGAGACCAGCCCGACAAACATGGCGAAACCCCGTCTCTACTAAAAATACAAAATTAGCTGGGCGTGGTGGCCCGCACCTGTAATCCCAGCTACTTGGGAGGCTGAGGCAGGAGAATCGCTTGAACCTGGGAGGCAGAGGTTGTGGTGAGCCGAGATCATGCCACTGCATGCCAGCCTGGGCAACAAGAACAAAACACCATCTCAAAAAAAAAAAAGAAAGAAAGAAAAAAGAAAATGTATCACCAGAAACAAACCATCTGCCCAGAATTTTAGGTCTGATCATGCTGTGTTTTGTCTAGTTGCCTAATTTTGCAGATGAATTCACAGAGGCCCAAAACAGGAGTTTAGACAGTAACAGCACCTGGCTGAATGTAGACACATCTTTAAATATGGTGCCAGCAGTTAGCACTGGCTTATGATTCAGGAGAGTGAGAACTGAATCACAGAGTTGCCAGAATCTAGGTATGAAGTACTGAGCAGCTTCAGATGCTGCAAATCCATTAGGACTACTGGATCTCTTCCTAAATGTTCATTTTAATATCTCCTCCACCATAAAACAAGTATCTTGGTGTAAGGTGAGATTATGGAGAGATATTCCAACAAGAAATTGGATAATATGTCTTTGGACGATGCTGTTTGCCAAGGCACTGCGGGCAGGAAAGGCAAACATGAGTACATAAATAAATATTCATCTCAGTAAAGAATCGCTACAAACCCTAGGGTGGAAGGTGTCTGATATAATCAACTTGCCACCATGTGGTCCTCAAGAAATATGCCTATTTAGAGGCCATATATTGACAACCAAAGATGAGCCCAGCACCTCTTCAATTTCTATGCTCTAAATCTGAAAACAGGCTTGAGTATGAAAACTGGTAGAAGACAAGTTCAATTTGCTATTACACCATGTGGTCCTTAAGAAAGTCGTGTCATTTTACAATAGAAAAACACTTAAACTATAAATATGCATTATGAGGCAAGGCACAAAAATGAAGTTTTTAAATAAAACCCAAATGTGATGTTTAATGTACATTTTTCTTTTTTTTCTGAGAGGGAGTCTTACTCTGTCGCCAGGCTGGAGTGCAGTGGCGTGATCTCGGCTCACTGCAACTTCTGCCTCCTGGGTTCAAGTTGTTTTCCTGCCTCAGCCTCCCGAGTAGCTGGGACTACAGGCGCCCACCACCGCGCCCAGCTAATTTTTGTATTCTTAGTAGAGACGGGGTTTCACCATGTTGGCCAGGATGGTCTCCATCTTTTGACGTCATGATCTGCCCGCCTCGGCCTCCCAAAGTGCTGGGATTACAGGCATAAGCCACCGCGCCTGGCCTAATGTACATATTTAAAGATTAAATGTGCAGTGGTCATTAAAAAACAAGAAAACCTAGTAGAAGAATCATGATTTTCAACGGTGGCAGCTGACATCTGACTTCTGCTGACTTGCTCATGATATTGTTGCATATGTAGGTCAAATAATACATTTGATGTCTGCTCACCTACAATCTGTTGCCATCACCACAAATCCCTGTGGGTCATGGACCCTGTTTACCATTTTAGATTTGCTGCCTGATAGCCTACCTTGCCTCTCACTTTTAATGTTGCCATTTGAGCTTGGAACCCAAGATACTAGTAAAAAAACAATATAAAACCTCTGTTTTAGCCTGGGCACGGTGGCTCACGCCTATAATCCCAGCACTTTGGGAGGCTGAGGCATGCAGATCACTTGAAGTCAGGAGTTCAAGACTAGGCTGGTCAATATGGTGAAACCCCATCTCTACCAAAAATAACAAAAGTCAGCTGGGTGTGGTAGTGCACACCTGTAGTTCCAGCTACTCAGGAGGCTGAGGCAGAAGAATCGCTTGAACCTGGGAGGCGGGGGTTGCAGTGAATACCTTGGTGTAAGGAGAGATTATGCAGGGATGTCCCAAGAAGCAATCAGATATGTGTCTTTGGGTGATGCTGCAAATCATCATCCAATGCAGTGAGATTGCGCCACTGCACCCCAGCCTGGACCACAGAGTGAGACTTCATCTCAAAACAACAACAACAATGACAATAACAACAACAAGAACACCTCTGTTTTACTATGAGAGTTAACGGTGCTATGTTTAAATATCCAAGAGTTGGAACAACAGTTTTGAAAATTATGATTTTCAATGGACTAAGATGGCTTTAATGTTTTCCTCAGCTTTACAAAACGAGCTAGGTTTCTTCCTGACTACAGAGCCCTGACCTTTTTTTAGAGCATTTACTTTAAAAAACTTGTGATTGCAACTTATTTATGTGCTCCCTTGAAAGGGAGATAAATCATTTTTAAGTCTCATGCCTTTTTGTTTTTTATGAGACTATCTCTCACTCTGTAACCTAGGCTGGAGTGCAGTGGCGTGATCATAGCTCATTGCAGCCTCAGTCTCCTAGGCTCAAGTGATCCTGTTGCTTCAGACTCCCAAGCAGCTGGGATTACGAGCATACAGGCCACCATGCCTGGCTATTTTTATTTTTCCTGGTAGAGATGGGGTCTTGCTACATTGCCCAGGCTGGTCTTGATTTCCTTGGCTCAAATGATCATCCCACTTTGGCCTCCCAAAGTGCTGGGATTACAGGTGTGAGCCATCACGCCCTGCCATATCCCAGTTTTATAACCCAGGAATGTCTTTCTCAAGGACCTGGGTGCCATCCCTTTGAAATGTAATTATTAATAAAAACAACATCCCTATCTTTCAGCTTCTTTGGGAGGGTAGGAGCCTTCTGTAAGTGACAATTAGTGAACACACATGGCCAAATCACACTGGACAACCTCCTCCCTAATGTCTTCCTGGACTTTTCCATTAGCTCACTCCAGCATTTGAAAATCCTCTCATTTTTTTTTCAGTGGAGTTGAGTTCAATCTCTTTTCCCTAATGCAATAGTCTTTTTTTTTTTTTTTTTTTTTCTTGAGATGGAGCATCCCTCTGTCGCCGAGCTAGAGTGCAGTGGCACAATCTTGGCTCACTGCAACCTCTGCCTCATGGGTTCAAGTGATTCTCCTGCCTCAGCCTCCTGAGTAGCTGGGACTACAGACGTCTGCCACCATGCCCAGCTAATTTTTGTATTTTTAGTAGAGACAGGGTTTCACCATGTTGGCCAGAATGGTCTCGATCTCTTGACCTCGTGATCCATCTGCCTCAGCCTCCCAAAGTGCTGGGATTACAGGTGTAAACCACATCACCTGGCCTCCCTAATGCAATAGTCTTGACCCTTATTGCAATTGTCTTGAATAAAGTCTTCCTTGCCAGCTTGACCCCATGTGATGTAATTTTTCTTTGACACGATCAATGACTTTCTATGCTTCATAACAAATTTCTACCAACTGATACATGGTTTTAGCCATGGAATTACCCAATGTCTTGCTAGTTTAAATCAATAACATGACATTCTGCAAAGGACTTTGGACTGCAAGGAGACCAAAGCTCACTGTCTTGATGACTTGCATGTGTTTAATTTGGAAGAGAATAGCTGAGTCCGATTGCTACAAAGACTTTCCTTTATAGTACTCAAAATGTGTGAGATCACAGAGAAGGTAACGATATTGAAAGAGGAATCAGGCCCGGAGCAGTGGCTTACGCCTGTAATCCCAGCACTTTGGGAGGCTGAGGTGGGCAGATCACGATGTCAAAAGATTGAGATCATCCTGGCCAATATGTTGAGACCCTGTCTCTACTCAAAATACTAAAAAATTACCCAGGTGTGGTGGCGGATGCCTGTAATCCCAGCTACTTGGGCTGAGGCAGGAGAATCACTTGAACTCGGGAGGTGGAGGTTGCACTGAGCCGAGACGGCGCCGCTGCACTACAAGCCTGGTGACAAAGCAAGACTCCATCTCAAAAACAAAACAAAACAAACAAAACAAAACACACACACAAAAAGAAAGAGGAATCAAGACTAACTTGATAGTAGAGCCCACTACACACGTAGGTTGTATGCTATGACCTACTGCTCCTAGGCTACAAACCCACACAGCATGTCACTGTGCTGAATACTGTAGGCAATAGCAGTGCAATGGTGTTTGTGTATCTAAACATAGAAAAGGTACAGTTAAAATATAGTTTAAAGGTACAGTCTAAAAGACAAAAGAAGGTCCACCTGTTCAGGGTACTTACTGTCAGGCCTCTGAGCCCAAGCCAAGCCATCGCATCCCCTGTGACTTGCACGTATACATCCAGATGGCCTGAAGTAACTGAAGATCCACAAAAGAAGTAAAAATAGCCTTAACTGATGACATTCCACCATTGTGATTTGTTTCTGCCCCACCCTAACTGATCAATGTACTTTGTAATCTCCCCCACCCTTAAGAAGGTTCTTTGTAATTCTCCCCACCCTTGAGAATGTACTTTGTGAGATCCACCCCTGCCCTCAAAACATTGCTCTTAATTTCACCGCCTATCCCGAAACCTATAAGAACTAACGATAATCCACCACCCTTTGCTGACTCTCTTTTTGGACTCAGCCCACCTGCACCCAGGTGAAATAAACAGCCATGTTGCTCACACAAAGCCTGTTTGGTGGTCTCTTCACACGGACACACATGAAATTTGGTGCTGTGACTCGGATCGGGGGACCTCCCTTGGGAGATCAATCCCCCGTCCTCCTGCTCTTTGCTCCATGAGAAAGATCCATCTACGACCTCCGGTCCTCAGACCAACCAGCCCAAGAAACATCTCACCAATTTCAAATCCAGTAAGCGGCCTCTTTTTACTCTCTTCTCCAACCTCCCTCACTATCCCTCAACCTCTTTCTCCTTTCAATCTTGGCGCCACACTTCAATCTCTCCCTTCTCTTAATTTCAATTCCTTTCCTTTTCTGGTAGAGACAAAGGAGACAGGTTTTATCTGTGGACCCAAAACTCTGGTGCCGATCGTGGCCTGGGAAGGCAGCCTTCCCTTGGTGTTTAATCATTGCAAGGACGCCTCTCTGATTATTCACCCATGTTTCAGAGGTATAAGACTACACAGGGACGCCTGCCTTGGTCCTTCACCCTTAGCGGCAAGTCCCACTTTTCTGGGGGAGGGGCAAGTACCCCAACCCCTTCTCTCTGTGTCTCTACCCCTTCTCTGCTTTTCTGGGGCAGGGGCAAGAACCCCTCAACCCCTTCTCCTTCACCCTTAGTCGCAAGTCCTGCTTTTCTGGGGGAGGAGCAAGTACCCCAACCCCTTCTCTCTGTGTCTCTATCCCTTCTCTGCTTTTCTGGGGCAGGAGCAAGAACCCCTCAACCCCTTCTCCTTCACCCTTAGCAGCAAGTCCCACTTTTCTAGGGGGCAGGAACCCCTAATCCCTTATTTCCGCACCCTGACCTCTTATCTCTGTGCCCCAATCCCTTATTTCCATGCCCCAACCCCTTCTCTGCTTTTCTGGAGGGCAAGAACCCCCCACCCCTTCTCCATGTCTCTACTCTTTTCTCTGGGCTTGCCTCCTTCACTATGGGCAAGCTTCCACCTTCCATCCCTCCTTCTTCTCCCTTAGCCTGTGTTCTTAAGAACTTAAAACCTCTTCAACTCTTACCTGACCTAAAATCTAAGCATCTTATTTTCTTCTGCAATGCCGCTTGACCCCAATACAAACTCGACAGTAGTTCCAAATAGCAGGAAAATGGCACTTTCAATTTTTCCATCCTACAAGATCTAAATAATTCTTGTCATAAAATGGGCAAATGGACTGAGGTGCCTGACATCCAGGCATTCTTTTTACACATCAGTCCCTTCCTAGTCTCTGTGCCCAATGCAACTCATCCCAAATCTTCCTTCTTTCCCTCCCGCCTGTCCTCTCAATCCCAACCCCAAGCATCGCTGAGTCTTTCTAATCTTCCTTTTCTACAGACCCATCTGACCTCTCCCCTCCTCGCTAGGCCAAGCTAGGTCCCAATTCTTCCTCAGCCTCTGCTCCCCCACTCTATAATCCTTTTATCACCTCTCCTCCTCACACCTGGTCTGGCTTACAGTTTCGTTCCCTGACTAGCCCTCCCCCACCTGCTCACCAATTTATTCTTAAAAAGGTGGCTAGAGCTAAAGGCATAGTCAAGGTTAATGCTCCTTTTTCTTTATCCCAAATCAGATAGCATTTAGGCTCTTTTTCATCAAATGTAAAAATCCAGCCCAGTTCATGGCTCATTTGGCAGCAACCCTGAGATGCTTTACAGCCCTAGACCCTAAAAGGTCAAAAGGCCGTCTTATTCTCAATATACATTTTATTACCCAATCTGCTCCCGACATTAAATAAAACTCCAAAAATTAGAATCTGGCCCTCAGACCCCACAACAGGACTTAATTAACCTCACCTTCAAGGTATACAATAATAGAAAAAAGTTGCAATTCCTTGCCTCCACTGTGAGACAAACCCCAGCCACATCTCCAGCACACAAGAACTTCCAAACGCCTGAAACACAGCGGGCAGGTGTTCCTCCAGAGCCTCCTCCCCCAGGAGCTTGCTACAGGTGCCAAAAATCTGGCCACTGAGCCAAGGAATGCCCGCAGCCCAGGATTCCTCCTAAGCCATGTCCCATCTGTGTGGGACCCCACTGAAAATCGGACTGTTCAACTCACCTGGCAGCCACTCCCAGAGCCCCTGGAAATCTGGCCCAAGGCTCTCTGACTGACTCCTTCCCAGATCTTCTCGGCTTAGTGGCTGAAGACTGACACTGCCCGATCGCCTCAGAAGCCCCCTAAACCATCACGGACGCCGAGCTTTGGGTAACTCTCACGGTGGAAAGTAAGCCCGTCCCCTTCTTAATCAATACGGAGGCTACCCATTCCACATTACCTTCTTTTCTAGGGCCTGTTTCCCTTGCCTCTGTAACTGTTGTGGGTATTGATGGCCAGGCTTCTAAACCTCTTAAAACTCCCCAAATCTGCTGCCAACTTGGACAATACTCTTTTAAGCACTCCATTTTAGTTATCCCCACCTGCCCAGTTCCCTTATTAGGCCGAGACACTTTAACTAAATTATCTGCTTCCCTGACTATTCCTGGACTATAGCCACATCTCATTGCCACCCTTCTCCCCAACCCAAAGCCTCCTTCGCATCTTCCTCTCATATCCCCCCACCTTAACCCACAAGTATGGGACATTTCTACTCCTTCCCTGGCAACCGATCACATGCCCATTACCATCCATTAAAACCTAATCACCCTTACCCCGCTCAACGCCAATATCCCATCCCACAGCACGATTTAAAAGGATTAAAGCCTGTTATCACTCACCTGCTACAGCATGGGCTTCTAAAACCTATAAACTCTCCTTACAATTCCCCCATTTTATCTGTCCAAAAACCAGACAAAGCTTACAAATTAGTTCAGAATCTGCACCTTATCAACAAAATTGTTTTGCGTATCCACCCCATGGAGCCAAACCCATATACTCTCCTATCCTCAATACCTCCTTCTACTACCCATTATTCTGTTCTGGATCTCAAATATACTTTTTTTACTATTCCTTTGCACCCTTCATCACAGCCTCTCTTTGCTTTCACTTAGACTGACCCTGACACCCATTAGGCTCAGCAAATTACCTGGGCTGTACTGCCGCAAGGCTTCACAGACAGCCCCCATTACTTCAGTCAAGTCCAAATTTCATCCTCATCTGTTACCTATCTCGGCATAATTCTCATAAAAACACACAAGCTCTCCCTGCTGATCCTGTCTGATTAATCTCCCAAACCTCAATCCCTTACAAAACAACAACCCCTTTCCTTCCTAGGCATGGTTAGTGCAGTGAGAATTCTTACACAAGAGCCAGGATGGCACCCGGTAGCCTTTCTGTCCAAACAACTTGACCTTACTGTTTTAGCCTAGCCCTCATGTCTGCGTGCAGTGGCTGCTTTAATACTTTTAGAGGCCCTAAAAATCACAAACTATGCTCAACTCACTCTCTACATTTCTCATAACTTCCAAAATCTATTTTCTTCCTCATACCTGATGCATATACTTCCCGCTCCCTGGCTCCTTCAGCTGTACTCACTCTTTGTTAAGTCCCACAATTACCATTGTTCCTGGCCCAGACCTCAGTCTGGCCCCCCACATTATTCCTGATAACACACCTGACCCTCATGACCGTATCTCTCTGATCCACCTGACATTCACCCCATTTCCCCATATTTCCTTCTTTCCTGTTCCTCACCCTGATCAAGCTTATTTATTGATGGCAGTTCCACCATGCCTAATTGCCACACATCAGCAAAGGCAGGCTATGCTGTAGTACAAGCCACTAGCCTGCCTCTTAGAACCTCCCATTTGTTTTCCATCGTGGAAATCTATCCTCAAGGAAATAACTTCTCAGTGTTCCATCTGCTATTCTACTACTCCTCAGGGATTATTCAGGCCCCCTCCCTTCCCTACACATCAAGCTTGAAGATTTGCCCCCACCCAGGACTGGAAAATTAGCTTTACTCAACATGCCCTGAGTCAGATAACTAAAATACCTCTTAGTCTAAGTAGACACTTTCACTAGATAAGTAGAGGCCTTTCCTACAGGGTCTGAGAAGGCCACCGCAGTCATTTCTTCCCTTCTGTCAGACATAATTCCTCAGTTTAACCTTCCCACCTCTATACAGTCTGATAACAGACCAGCCTTTATTAGTCAAATCAGCCAACCAGTTTTTCAGGCTCCTAGTATTCAGTGAAACCTTTACATCCCTTTTGGTCCTCTGTCTTCAAGAAAAGTAGAACGGACTAAAGGTCTTTTAAAAACACACCTCACCAAGTTCAGCCACCAACTTAAAAAGGACTGGACAATACTTTTACCACTTTCCCTTCTCAGAAGTCAGACCTGTCCTCAGAATGCTACAAAGTACAGCCCATTTAAGCTCCTGTATAGATGCTCCTTTTTATTAGGCCCCAGTCTCATTCCAGACACCAGACAAACTTAGACTGTGCCCCAAAAATCTTGTCATCCCCACTATCTTCTGTCTAGTCATACTCCTATTCACTGTTCTCAACTACTCATACAGGCCCTGCTCTTGTTTACACTGCCGGTTTACACTGTTTCTCCAAGCCATCACAGCTGATACCCTATGGTGCTATCCCCAAACTGCCACTCTAAACTCTTGAAGTAAATAAAAAATCTTTGCTGGCAGGGCTATGCTGAATCTCCTTAGGCACTCTCTAATCAGATGTCCTAGGTCCTCCCAATTATTAGACCTTTTATACCTGTTTTTCTCCTTCTCTTATTCCATTTAGTTTCTCAATTCATCCAAAACCGTATCCAGGCCATCACCAATCATTCTGTATGACAAATGTTTCTTCTAACATCCCCACACTATCACCCTTTACCAAAAGACCTCCCTTCAGCTTAATCTCTCCCACTCTAGGTTCCCACACCGCCCCAATCCCGCTTGAAGCAGCCCTGAGAAACATCGCCCATTCTCTCTCCATACCACCCCCTGAAAATTTTCGCCACCCCAACACTTCAACACTATTTTGTTTTATTTTTCTTATTAATATAAGAAGGCAGGAATGTCAGGCCTCTGAGCCCAAGCCAAGCCATCGCATCCCCTGTGACTTGCACGTATACATCCAGATGGCCTGAAGTAACTGAAGATCCACAAAAGAAGTAAAAATAGCCTTAACTGATGACATTCCACCATTGTGATTTGTTTCTGCCCCACCCTAACTGATCAATGTACTTTGTAATCTCCCCCACCCTTAAGAAGGTTCTTTGTAATTCTCCCCACCCTTGAGAATGTACTTTGTGAGATCCACCCCTGCCCTCAAAACATTGCTCTTAACTTCACTGCCTATCCCAAAACCTATAAGAACTAATGATAATCCACCACCCTTTGCTGACTCTCTTTTTGGACTCAGCCCGACTGCACCCAGGTGAAATAAACAGCCATGTTGCTCACACAAAGCCTGTTTGGTGGTCTCTTCACCCGGACGCACATGAAACTTACCATGAATGGAGCTTGCAGGACTGGAAGTTGATCTGGGTGAGTCGTTGAGTAGGGAGTGAATGTGAAGGCCTAGGACATTACTGTACATCATTATAAGACTTTAGAAACACTGTACACTTAGGCTACACTAAATTTGTAAAAAATATTTTTCTGTTTTCAAGAATCAATTAACCTTGCTTACTGTAACATTTTCACTTTTTAAAAAAGGCTTTTGACTGCTTTGTGATAACACTTAGCTTAAAACACAGATTGTACAGCTGTTACAAAAGTTATTTTCTTTCTTTCTATCCTTATTCTATAACTTTTTTCTATTAAGATTTTTTTTTTTTAGTTAAAATTTTTTTCTGTTAAAAACTATGACACATAGCCAGGAGCTGTGGTTCACACCTGTAATCCCAGTATTTTTGGAGAGCCAGGAAGAGTTTCACTTGTGGCCAGGAGTTTGAGACCTGCCTGGTCCACATAGCGAGACACAGTGCCTACAAAGAAAAAAAAAGCACCAAAAAATGAAGACATGGACACATATTAGCCCAGGCATATACAGGGTCAGGATCATGAATACAACATCTCCCACCTCCACATCTTGTCCTACTGGAAGGTCTCAATGCCACTCATGGAGCTGTCATCTATCAACAATGCCTTCTTCCAAAATACCTCCTGAAGGACCTGCCTGAGGCTGTTTCCAGTTAATTTTTTAAAAAATAAAAATAGAAAGACGACATCAATGATAGACTGGATTAAGAAAATGTGGCACATATACACCATGAAATACTATGCAGCCATAAAAAAGGATGAGTTCATGTCCTTTGTAGGGACATGGATGAAGCTGGAAACCATCATTCTGAGCAAACTATTGAAAGGACAGAAAACCAAACACTGCATGTTCTCACTCATATGTGGAAATTGAACAATGAGAAGACTTGGACACAGGATGGGGAACAGCACACACTGGGGCCTGTCATGGGATGGGGGGGAGGGAGGAGGAATAGCATTAGGAGATATGCCTAATGTAAATGATGAGTTAATGGTTGCAGCACACCAACATGGCACATGTATATATATGTAACAAACCTGCACATTGTGCACATGTACCCTAAAACTTAAAGTATAACAAAAAATAAATTAATTAATTAAAAAAACAATAAAAATGGAAGGACAACATACTCTAAAATAATGATTAAAAGTATAGTATAGTAAATACATAAATCACTAACATGGTCATTTATGATCACTGTCAAGCATTCCATACTACCTAGAATTATATGTGCTAACATATTATGTAACTGGCAGTGCAGTAGGTTCGTTTACATAAGCATCATCACAAACATGTGGGGAATACATTGTGTAATTGTTATGGGATCTTTAGGGTTTCACTTTTCTGTCTGGAAAGCTCTGTGGCCAGTGGTGCCTTTGCCTGAATTCTTGTCTTGAGTCCAGGAAGAATGAGGTACGCAGGCAATTGGAGGGTGAACAAGATGAAGAGGAGCTTTATTGAGTGTTACGACAGCTTAGAGGAGACCCACAGTGGGTAGCCGCTCTCTGTAGGCAGGTCGTCTGGTGGAGTGTTCAGCTCTCAGCTGAGATGGGGCCCTGGAGAGGGTGGCTCCTACCTGCTAACAGGTCGTCTGGTCATCTCTCCATCCTCTGCCTTGCTCTGGCTGAGCCCGGGTCTTTTATGGACCTCAGAGGGGAGGAAGCACACACTGATTGGTCCACGGGCAGCCATGGGTGGGCCAGAGGAGGCACTACAAGTTCCCACTCCATCTGTGAGACTGGCATCATGGTGTCTAGCCTTCAGGCCCTCCATGGCCTGAAGGTAGGGCCTTACTGGAGACCTGCCCCCTTTTATCCAGGACTCTGCATCCCACTGCCATTTATGGCCCCAGAGCTTGTCCCAACCCCTCTCCGAGATTGGAGGAGGCACCCAGAAGGGAAAGAGGCCAGGCTGTGGGAGCAGACACTGCCAAGCCTGCAGGGATTGGAGGGTCCTTCCCAGGCCCCCAAGGGTGGAGGCTGCAGACATGCCTGGGTCCTGTGCCTGGGAGGGCAGTGGCAGCTACACCCTGGGAGCTCCTGCCATGCCAACTCCAGAGGGGTAGGGCTCCCACTTGTCCCTGGCTCCTTCCTGCTCCATGGAGTGGGAGTCCCAGGTCTGCAGCCGTGGGTCAGTCGGCTACAGCTGCACCCGGGAGAGAAGATCCTGCCTGCTCCTGCCTGCCTCCAAGAGCACAGGGAGGCTCGTAACCACAGCCAGATTGGGCGGCTGTAGCCCCACCCAGGAGAGCACGGGCTCCTACCTGCTCTGTGGAGCCGGAGGCCTGGGTCTGCATCCATGGATTGGACGGCTGCAACAGCACCTGGGGAGCTCCCGCCCCAGCTTATAAGGGGTGGGCGGGGCTCCCTCTGGCTCCATGGAGCTTGCAGCCCCAGCTGCCCCTTGTCTGCTGCAGCTGGCCTGATGGCAGCAACCACTGCTATCATTATGATCTCACAACGGCTATGACATCACTAGGCAATAGGGATTTTTCAGCTCCCTTAAAATCTTACGGAACCACCACTGTGTATGTAGTCTGGTCATTGAAACATCCTTATGCGGTGCATTACTGAAATCTTGAAACTTGAAATACCTATAATATCTTGGGCAATGTCAGGGAAATGCACTAATAGGAAGGGCAGTCCCCAAGCTGTAAACACAAAGAAAAACAATGATGACACATTTTGGACTGGCAAGATGATCCCTTGATAACTGAGTGGAAATCGGAAGCTACAGGGGAGATTTGTTGTTCTCAGGCATAGAGTGGCTGCGGGTTGGCCTGATGTCAATGGCAGGACTCTACAGGGGTAAGAGAATCCAGGGAGGCTTCTGTGCACTGCTTGGTCAGGTAGGGTACTCAATGTAGAAGAAGTTCTGCCCAAGTGCCAGTTTTTCCTTCCAGACATTTTTTTTTTGAATTTTTTGGTTGTGATCGTAGTGGCGTGATGAATTGGGGATTATGCTGGATATCTGCAGAGTGTTGCTGTGCTTAGAGTACAAAACCCTGATAGAGGATGAAACCTGCGGGTGGCTCCTAAGACCCTTCCAAGGGTCCCTGCCTCCTAGTTTTCATGCCCAAGTGTCATCTCCTCTCCTTGAGTGTGGGCTGGACTCCCTGAGTAGCTTCTATGATGAGAATTTGGGGATCTCTGTGTTCTGATTGAAAGTTGAAACAACAGTAGCTTTTTTTTTTTAACTGCCACTCTGCCACTCTGTGGCCCTGTTGTTTGATGTTTTAAAATTTTAAAAACTATTATTTATTTTTGCATAACAAAGTATTGAACAATCCATTGCTTGATATTTGTGGGAGTTAACTGCTCCATCGAGAAGACGAGAATAGACATTTCTCTAAAGAAGATAAACAAATAGACAATGAGCATACAAAAAGGCTGGGTGCAGTGGCTCATGCCTGTAATGCTAGCACTTTGGGAGGCCAAGCTGGGTGGATTCCTTGTGGCCAGGAGTTCAAGACCAGCCTGGCCAACATGGTGAAACCCCATCTCTACTAAAATTACAAAAAATTAGCCAGGCGTGTGGTGCATGCCTATAATCCCAGCTACACAGGAGGTGGAGGCACAAGAATGGCTTGAACCTGGGAGGCAGAGGTTACAGTGATCTGAGATCACACCACTGTACTCCTGGCGACAGAGTGAGACCCTGCCTCCACAAACAAATGACAACAAAAAACAAAAACAACAAAAAAAGAAAAAAACAACAAAACACAAAGCAAACAAACAAAAAACCAAAATGATTCACAACATCACTAATCCTCAGCAAAGTGCAAATCAAAACCACCGTGAGCTACCACCCATTAGGATGACTATTATAAAATAAGAAACAGGCTGGGTGCGGTAGCTCACATCTGTAATCCTAGCATTTTGGGAGGTCGAGGCAAGCAGATCACCTGCAGTCAGGAGTTGGAGACCAGCCTGGCCAACATGGCGAAACCCCATCTCTACTGAAAATACAAAACTTAGCCAGGTGTCATGGCAGGTGCCCATAATCCCAGCTACTCGGGAGGCTGAAGCAGGAGAATTGCTTGAACCCAGGAGGCGGAGGTTGCAGTGAGCGATACAGAGAGACCCCATCTCAAAAATAAAATAAACAAAGAAACAGAAAATGACAAGTGTTGGTGAAAATGTAGAGAAGTAGGAAGGTTTGTACATGGCGGATGGGAAGGTACAAGGGGATAGAAATATGAAAAACAATACGGTGTTTCCTTATAAAATTGAAAATAGCATTACCAGATGATCCTGCCGTTCCACTTCTGGGCACATACTCAAAAGAATCAAAGAAAGGACTCAAGTAGATATTTGCACACCATATTTATAGCAGTGTTAACAATAGACAAAAATGTGGAAACAACCCAAGTCTCCATTGTTAGATGAGTGGATAAACACAACATGGTCCATCCATACAATGGAATATTATTCAGTTTTAAAAAGAAAGGCTGAGGCAGGCAGATCATGAGGTGAGGAGATTGAGACCAGCCTGGCCAACAGGGTGAAACTCTGTCTGTACTAAAAACACAAAAATTAGCTGGGCGTGGTGGCATGTGCCTGTAATCCCAGCTACTTGGGAGTCTGAGACAGAGAATCACTTGAATCAGGGAGTCAGAGGTTGCAGTGAGCCAAGATTGTGCCACTGTACTACAGTCTGGCAACAGAGCAAGACTCTGTCTCAAAAGAAAAAAAGCAATTCTGACACATGCTACCACAAGAATGAACTAGAGACACTGTGCTAAGAGAAAGAAATCAATCACAAAAGGCAAACACAGTATGATTCCACTTATATCAAGTATCTCCCAGCTACTTGGGAGGCTGAGGCAGGAGAATCGATTGAACCCAAGAGACGGAGGTTTAAGTGAGCCAAGATCACACCACTGCACTCCAGCCTGAGCAACAGAGTGAGACTCCATCTCAAAACAAAAAACAAACAAACAAAAAAACAAACAACAGCCAGGTCTTTGCACTCCCTATTAGATGTCCAATTAAGAAAATTAAGTTCTCATTGTTTTATATCTTTGTTTTTTGTAGAGCTGATCAAAATCCACATTGCATTCTGTAACTCTTAATCTTGAGGAAATACATTTCTCTTCTTCATAATATGAAGACAAATAAGGTAAATATTGCTTCTCTCAGTAAAGAACACTTTGTAGAATGGCAGGTAGTCAGAGAGGAATTGAAATACTGGATATATGTCACTAAAAGTATCTTCAGTATTTCTTGGGAGGTGATGTAATGGTAAATTTTATGTGAGAACTTGATGGGCCACAGGGATCCAGATATTTGGTCAAACATTATTCTGGCTGTGTCCTATCTGTGAGAGATTGGAGTTTTTTGTCTTTTTGTGTTTTCTGGTTGAGACTAACATTTGAATCAGTAGACTGAGTTAAGCAGATTCTCCTCCCTGTAGACCAAAAAGGCGGACAGTTCTAAAATAAGAGGGAGATTGGATATCTCAAATCTCCAGTTTCCAAACTTCAGCTCATGGGTCTTCTCAGCCTCCATAATCACATAAGCCAATTTATTTTCATTTTATTTTATTTTAAATTCTTGGGTACATGTGTAGGATGTGCGAGTTTATTACATAGGTAAATGTGTGCCATGCTGGTTTGCTGTACCTATCACCTAGGTATTAAGCCCCGCATGCATTAGCTATTTTTCCTGATGCTCTCCCAGCCTGCACTCTCACCCAATAGGCCCCAGTGTGTGGTGTTTCCATCCCTGTGTCCATGTGTTCTCATTGGTCAGCTCCCATAAGTGAGAACATGCGGTGTTTGATTTTCTGTTCCTGTGTTAATTTGCTGAGGATAATGGCTTCCAGCTTCATCCATGTCCCAGCAAAGGACATGATCTCATTCCTTTATATGGCTGCATAGTATTCCATGGTTTATATGTACCACATTTTCTTTATCCAGTCTATCATTGATGGACATTTGGGTTGATTCCATGTCTTTACTATTGTAAGTAGTGCTGCAATTAATGTACACACGCATGTATCTTTATAAGAGAATGATTTATAATCCTTTGGGTATATATCCAGTAATCGGATTGCTGGGTCAAATGGTATTTCTGGTTCTAAATCTTTGAGGAATCGCCACACTGTCTTCCACAATGGTTGAACAAATGTACATTCCCACCAACAGTGGAAAAGCATTTCTATTTCTCTGCAACCTCACCAGCATGTGTTGTTTCTTGACTTTTTAATAATCACCATTCTGACTGGCATGAGACGCATAAGCCAATTTCTTATAATATTGCTGCCCCTGTCTGTCTCTGATTCTATCTCTAGTTCTGTTTCTGTCTCTGTCTTTCTCAGAGATGTAAATACTTTCTTTGTTTCTCTACAGCAGCCTGTGCTAGCGTTTGAGAATATCCATAAATGAGACTCAGTCCCTGCTTTTGTTCTCATCTAGATTCAACATGAAGGGAAAGGACTGCTGAGAGTTCTCAAATTCCCAACAGAAATGAAAATCATAAGCCTCACAGACATCTGAGCTCAACCTTTGCATTTTGGGACTTGTCACTCAAGCTATCCCACCTATCCTATTGGAACTGATTTTGAGAAAATGATGCTCCCACAGTACCCCCTGCATCAGTCTCTCCCAGGGCACCCCCTGCCTTGCTGCTGGGCATGGAGCAACAGTCCTTCAGCCATCCCATGTCCAGTAGGCAAGAAGGGCTGAGCTCTGTCCTCAGGACTGGTAGGAAGATGAAAGACAGACACGGTCAAGGACCTCCTGGCACAGATGATGACTCTGAGAAGAAGAGACACCCATGATTCCCAGTGGACAGGGACCTGCAACCTGAAGGGCTGGGGGCACAAGTTGATGATTTATTCTCCTATGGTCTTGAGAGCTCTCCAGATGAGAGCAAGATGTAGTCTTCTCTTGCTTGGCTGGAGAGGGTTTGCTGTGAAGCTAACTCATGTGGCTGTTAACAGGATTCAGGTTCCTGGAGGCTGATGGCCTGAGGACCCCTCAGTTTCATTGAGAGACTAATCATGTAGCTCATGATTAGTCAAATTGGTCCATATTATATCAATCTCTAACTTCCTAACATGAATGGAAGTGGAAGCAAAGAAAGGAAATGACCTTTAAAGGGTCAGGGGCTGCAGAAGCATTTCCCCTACCAAGTTGCAGGGGTGGTACAACTTGGACAATACAAGTCAGATTCATTTTTATTTTTAAAACTTAATGTGTGTTTCTGACATCTGCAAATCTGTTGGTTCAATCATGTAAAAACAATAGATTTATGGCTTCAGTAACAATAATCTGATATTTCCATTGTTGCAATTCAGATTTATGTCTCTAAGGAGAATTTTTTTTTTTTTTGAGACAGAGTCACGCTCTGTCGCCCAAGCTGGAGTGCAGTGATGCGATCTCGGCTCACTGCAGGGTGTCAATCCATCACCATGTGACAGCAAAGGTAACATTGATGTCCCACTTATCAAGTTCTTCGTCTATCAGTTTAAAAAATAATAAAAACAAAGCTCACTTTTTCCAGAGACATGAACTTTTGCTCTCTTAGGGTATAGTAAAAGAAGAAAGCATTCAAAATTTATGATAAAACTCATCATTTAATAATCCTCAAAGACATCACAGAGCCTCACAGTAGCTGGAAATAGGGTGCCTCCACGTCAACCTCAGTTTGACATGCTTCACAGAGACATATAGGTATTTATTTATTTATTTATTTAGAGACGGAGTCTCACTCTGTCACCCAGGGTGGAATGCAGTGGCATGATCTTGGCTCACTGCAACATCCACCTCCCAGGTTCAAGCCATTCTTGTGCTTCAGCCTTTCAAGTAGCTGGGATTACAGCATGCACCACCACACCCAGCTAATTTTTTTGTGTATTCTTAGTAGAGACAGGGTTTCTCCATGTTGGCCAAGCTGGTCTCCAACTGCTGACCTCAAGTGATCCACCCGTCTCAGCCTCCCAAAGTGCTAGGATTACAGGCATAAGCCACTGCACCTGGTCACCAAGACATATATAAACCAGTTTTACTCTTCAGCCCATTTTTTATTATTACAATCGCAGATACCAACATACCTTTGTTCCCTAGTCAAGATTCAGTCAAGGCTAGAAACCAATCTAGTTATTTTAATGAAGAGAATTGAATATAGGGAGTTGGTTCAATTGTGATTGCAGGAAAAGGCAAAAGGAAATACTGTGGTAACAGAGACAGTAACTGCAGGCAGCCTCTAAACACGGATGCTTAGGGCCTTGAAAGTAGTAGTGAAGTTATACTGAGCAGATGGGGTGGGTGCCTGGTAAAACCCACCTTCAAGCCAAAAACAATCTATAGGCTGAAAGACTGGACTACTGGCCCTGGATGAAACCTACGACCCAGAGTGAGAACTTCTGTTCTTGTTTACTTGCCCTTTCCCAACTGATTTTGTTTTTGAATAATGCCTTTTAGCCAATCGAATGTTGCCTTTTTGAATAATACCTATGGTCTGTCCCTCCCCCATTCTGAGCCCATAAAAGCCCCAGACTCAGCCATATTGATACAGGAGATAGAAACAAATTATCTAGGCAGAGAGTGAGGGTAAGAGTCCTCGGAGGAATTTCCCTAACAAAAAGCAACCCCCAAATCATTTCTTTTCTGACAAAGAGAAGCCTGAAAAGTCAAGTTGCAGACATAGATAAGCAACTGCAAGCTCGCATGGGTGAATCCTAGCAGCTGCACCAATAGGAAAGGGCTACTTGAGGGCCAGACACGTTCAACATGGAGTCTCCGTCTTCCCTTTTCTTTGTCAGCCTGTGTGCAGTAAAGACACAGGCAACATGGCACCAGCTAGGTAGAGAACCCATCTGCATAATAAAACATTGTTGGGGGGTGTTAAGTGTTAACAGCTCAGTGGGCCCTTTGCCTTTTTGCATGAAGTGGTTGCCCTCCACCAGCGAGGGCAAAGGGCCAGTATGACAGGCTTTTGTATCCGCACTTGTGGCTCCTGAGCACTTTTCCAACATCCAGGAAAAATGAGGTTGCATGAATGAATTGAAGGATGTTAAATGTGGGAGGGATTTTATGTCTGATCAAAGTGGCTCTCAGGTAAGGGAAGCTGAAAAGGGGATGGGGCAGGCAGGTGATGAAGTCCAGCCGTCTCCTGCTGAATTCTTCTCTGAAGTTACACCATCAAGCTGTCCTTCTGAGGTCAAAGCTGCTTCTCTCTGATGTCCAGCCATAGTTACATCTACTGGCTGAGTGTGGGATTTTTATAGGCATAGTATGGGGTGGGGCAGGGCCAGGGGTGGTTTAGGAAAAGGTAATATTCAAGTGGGAAAACAGGGATATAAGTTCTCACTTTGGGCTGCAGTTTCAGGCTTTTTGACTTGAGGGTGGGGTTTTGCCTGGGAACTGCCTTTTTCTGCCTAGAATTTCTCCACCCTCTGTCCCCATCACCCTCAAGGCCCCACTCTTCCTGGGGTAACAGGGCCTGGTTATTTCTACACAATATGAGAATTCTCCAAAGAGCAGGCCTAGCTTTAGAGCTCCCCATAGAGTTGGCAGAAACTTTCTCAGATCTGCATAAACATCTCTTATGGACTAAATTGCACCCCCCAAAGTTAATATAGTGAAGTCCTCACCCCCAATGTGATGACTGTCTTTGGATACAGGGTCCTTATGGAGGTAATTAAAGTTTAATGAAATCATAAGGGTCAGGCCCTGATCTAATAGGACTGACATTCTTAGAAGAAGAAGAGACATTGGAGATATATAACCAGCTATATTTAAATATGTATTTTAATCATACTTCATCCAGTAGGAAAACAAATAAACACTGTTGATCTGTTCATGATCCAACACACAAACAACAAAACCCACATGCAAACACATAGAAATAAAGTCGGTGAACAATAGCTTAAGAACTCTGTGTCACCACTTGAGATAACAAAGCTACAGCCAATGCTGCAAACCCAAGTTCAGAACTCACTAATGGAGAATTAAGAATGATGACCAAGGACACAATTTTTGAACAGCACATAGGACAGAAGTGCCATCAAGGAAATTACTTGGAGATTAATTGTTAACTTACACCCCCATGTTTATCACGGCACTATTCACATTAGCAAAGATATGGAATCAACCTACGTGTCCATCAATGGAGGATTGGATTTTTTAAAAAGTGGTATCTTAAAGAACTAGAAGGTCAGGCACAGTGGCTCACACCTGTAATCCCAGCACTTTGGGAGGCCGAGGTGGACGTATCACCTGAGGTCAGGAGTTCAAGACCAGCCTGGCCAACATGGTGAAAACTTGTCTCTACTAAAAATACAAGAATTAGCTGGGTGTGGTGGCAGGTGCCTGTAGTCACAGCTACTCAGGAGGTTGAGGCAGGAGAATCGCTTGAACCTGGGAGGCGGAGGTTGCAGTGAGATGAGATCGCGCCACTGCACTCCAGCCTGGGCAACAGAGTGAGACTCTGTCTTAAAAAAAAAAAAAAAAAAAAGAACTAAAAGTAGAACTACCTATCAGTCCAGCAGTTCCACTACTGGGTATCTATCCAAAGGAAAAAAAGTCATGTGAAAAAGACACATACACCTGCATGTTTATAGCAACATAATTAGCAATTACAAAGGCATGGAACCAACCTAAGTGCCCATCAACCAATGAGTGGATAAAGACTGTGGTATATATACACCATGGAATACTACTTATCCATAAAAAGGAACCAAATAATGTCTTTTGTAGCAACTTGGATGGAACTGGAGGCCATTACTCTAGGTGAAGTAACTCAGGAATGAAAAACCTGGGCTTGTTTGTATGTTCAACCAACATACATAAGATCCATATGAATATATCATATGTTCTCAGTTATAAGTGGGAGCTAAGCTATGAGGACACAAAGGGATATGAACAATATAATGAACTTTGGGGACTTGAAGGGAGAAGGGTTGGGGGGGGTGAGGAATAAGAGACTACTACCACTTGGGTGACAGGTACACTAAAAACTCAGAAGTCACCACAAAAGAACTTATCCATGTAATGAAAAACCACATGTACCCCAAAAACTACTAACATAAAAATAAATTTTTTTAAAAAAGAAAACATGGTATGTATCTATATATATCTGTATCTATATAGATATCTAGGATATATACAATGGAGTACTACTCAGCCATAAAAAAGGATGAAATCATGCCTTTTGCAGCATCAATGTGACTCGAAGCCATTCTCTTAAGTAAGGTAGTAAAGAAACAAAGTCAAATGCTACATGATCTCACTTATAATTGGGAGCTAAACAATGTATACACATGGGCATTATAACAGAATAATGGACACTGGAGACTGCAAAAGGTGAGAGGCGAGTGAGAGTTTAAAAATTGCCTTGGCTGGGCGTGGTGGCTCACGCCTGTAATCCCAGCACTTTGGGAGGCCAAGGCAGGTGGATCACAAGGTCAGGAGTTCGACACCAGCCTGGCCAATATGGTGAAACCCCATCTCTACTAAAAGGCATGTGGTGGCACACACCTGTAATCTCAGCTACTCAGGAGGCTGAGGCAGAAGAATCGCTTGAACCCGGGAGATGGAGGTTGCAGTGAGCCGAGATCACTCCACTGCACTCCAGCCTGGGAGACAGAGTGAGACTCCATCTCAAAAAAAAAAAAAAAAAATTTGCATTATGTTCACTATTCAGGTAATTGGTATGCCAAAAGCTCAGACTTCACCCTTATGCAAATGCATGTTAAGAAATCTGCATTTGTACTCTCAAAGTATAAAATTTTTTTTTTAATTTTAAAGAGTATGAATTTCAAAATAAAAAAAAAAAAAGAATTTCAAAATAAAACATTTTTGCCATTGGTTCTCGCAAAACATCTTAGTCCTGGGGTCAAGGGATCCATCACAAACAAGAGGTTGCCCTGCTGAGGAGTCTCCCCAGGGCTCTCTTCACATCCTTGTTCCTCAGGCTGTAGATGAAGGGGTTCAACATGGGGGTGACCACAGTGTACATCACCGAGGCCACGGAGATTTTCTGGGAAGCGTGAGTCACCGCAGAAGTGAAGTGGACCCCAATGCCTGTCCCATAAAATAAAGAAACAACGGAGAGGTGAGACCCACAGGTGGAAAGTGCTTTTTGTTTTCCCCCAGATGAGGACATCTTCCTTATGGATGAAGCAATTCGTGAATAAGAGAAAATGATCCCAAGGAGGGGAAAAACGCCCAGCACACCTGTCATAAAGTATATCAACGTGCTGTTCAGGAAGGTATCAGAGCAGGCCAGCTGGAGGATGTGTGTCAGTTCGCAGAAAAAATGTGGAATTTCAAAATCTTTACAGAAGATTAGATGCATCATCAGAGAAATATGGAGGAGGGATGTCATGACACCAATGAGCCAGATGACAAAAATCAGGAGGCCACAGAGGCGGGGGTTCATGATGATCATGTAGTGCAGAGGGTGGCAGATGGCCACAAACCGGTCATAGGCCATCACGGTCAGGAGTAGCGTGTCCAGAATAGGAAAAAGCATGGAGAAATAGACCTGTGTGAGACAGTCCATGTAGGAGATGGCTTTGTTCTTGGTCTGGATGTTCACCAGCATCTTGGGGATGATGCAAGTGCTGAAACAGATGTCAACCCAGGACAGGTTGGAGAGGAAGAAGTACATGGGGGTGTGGAGGTGGGAGTCAGAGCTGATGGCCAGGATGATGAGTAGGTTTCCCAGCACCGTGACCAGGTACATGGACAGGAACAGCCCAAATATGAACGGCTGCAGTTCTGGATCCTCAGAGAGTCCGAGAAGGATAAACTCTAAAAATCCTGTTTGGTTTCCTGCTTCCATGTAGCTGATGTATCTACAAAAGAAGAGGTCATTAGCCAGGCGTGGTGGTGGACACCTGTAGTCCCAGCTACTTGGGAGGCCAAGATGGGAGGATCACTTGAGCCCAGGAATTTGCAACTGCAGGGAGCTATGTTTGTACCACTGCACTCCAGCCTGGGCAATAGAGAGAGACCTGTCTCAAAAAATAAAAATAAAAAATAAAATAAAAATAAAACTATGTATATATGTATTTATTTTAAAATATACATATTTATTTAAAATTTATTTATTTATTTATTTATTTAAAAGGAAGCAGTAAGAGAAATATCAGTTAGCATCCAACGGGCATCCTTCATATAATAGAAATGTTGTCCATACTATTTACTTGTGATTTATGGACGACTCATCTTGTCTAATCTTTCCTACATAAATGGAATTCTAAAAAATGAAGTCTCTCATCCCAACCACCTGTATATTTAATTATTTAAAAATTAATTATATTCTGTATATTCAACATACACTATATATGTTATGAGATACATATAGATAGTAAAATGGTTACTGTAGTGAAACAAATGAACATATCCATCATGTCACATAGTTACCCATTTTCTTTATAGCAAGAACAGCTACAATCTACTGATGTAGCATAAATCCTGAATACTGCACAGTGTTATTGACTATAATTCCCATGGGTACACTGGATCTCTAGACTCGTTTATCTTATATATCTGCTACTTTGTATCCATTATCCTACATCTTCTTCATTTCCTCCCCCAGCCTCACCCCTCCTCTGGTAACCACTGTTTTGTTCTCTCTCTATATTTGACTTTAAAAAAAATCTCCACATAGAAGTGCAAAAATGCAATATTTTTCTTTCTGCGTCTGACTTATTCCACTTAACATAATGGCCTCCAGATTCATCCGTGTTGTGGCAAATGGCAGGATCTATTCCTATTTTATCAATCAGTGGAATAATATTCCATTGTGTAAAAATATATATGTGTACATATATATACACACACATACACATACATATATATACACACAATGGAATATATATACACACAATGGAATATATATACACAATTAAATATATATACACACACAAATGTATATATACATATATATCACATTTTCTTTATCCATTTTTCCATCAGCAGACACTTAGGTTGTTTCCATATCTTGACTTTTGCAAGTAATGCTGCAATGAACACGAGCATGCAGATATCTTTACGAGTGGTGATTTCATTTTCTTTGGATACATATCCAGGGGAGGGATTGCTGGATCATATTTAATTTCTTTTTATTTTAAATTTCTTTTATTTTAAATTTCTTCTTCTTTTTGATTTATTATTTTTATTTTTTGAGAAAGAGTTTCAAAATTTTAATTTCTCTTTCCTTTTTATTTTTTGAGACAGATTCTCTGTCGCCCAGGCTGGAGTGCAGTGGCGTGATCTCAGCTCACTGCAACCTCCACCTCCCAAGTTTAAGCGATTCTTGTGCCTCAGCCTCTTGAGTAGCTGGGATTACAGGTATGTGCCACCACGCCTAGCTAATTTTTTTATTTTTTTTATTTTTTATTTTTTAGTAGAGACAGGTTTTCACCTTGTTGACCAGGCTGGTCTTGAACTCCTGGCCTCAAGTGATCCACCCATTTTGGCCTCCCAAAGTGCTGGGATTACAGGCGTGAGACACCACACCCGGCCTCTATTTTTAATTCCTTTAGGAACCCTCACACTATTTCCCATAATGGCTGCTCCAATCTACATTACCACCAACAGGGCACAAGGGGTTCCCTTTTCTTCACACCCTTGCCAACCCTTGTCTTTTTAATAATAGTGAATAGTTAGTTAATAGTTAGCTAATAATAGAGCCAATTGTTAGCTAACCACTAGTAATAGTTAATAATTCTAAGGTCAGGCATGGTGGCTCACGCCTGTAATACCAGCACTTTGGGAGGCTGAGATGAAAAGATTGCTTGAGGCCAGGAGTTCAAGACCAGCCCGGGCAACACAGTAAAACTTGCTCTCTACAAAAAAATAAACAAAATTAGCTGGGCATGGTGGCATGTGCCTGTAGTCTCAGCCACTCAGGAGTTCGAGGCTGCAGTGAGCTGAGATTGTGCCACTGAACTTGAGCCTAGGTGACAGGGCGAGACCATGTCTTAAAAAAAAAAAATTACACGGATCTCCCACCAGTCACAGAAAGCGGCTCTGACCCAGCGGAAGTAATTCTTTCCACTGCCCCGGAACCCACCCACGGGAGCAGGCAGCTGGGTTGGCGGGGCCGGGTGGGGCGGCCTCGGAATAGGGGCTATGGCAGTACACAGGGACCCTACTGCGCTGGCTGCGGGGCTGACGAGAAACTACTAAAGTTCCTGGGGAAGCAAAGTAGAATTTCGTTAAGAACAAAATGGCTGGAGAGAAGAAAACCTACGGTGGCTGTGAAAGCCCTGATGCCATGTATGTCAAATTGATATCATCTGATGGCCATGAATTTATTTTCAAAAAAGAACGTGCATTAACATCAGGCACGATAAAAGCCATGGGTGAGTGGCCCAGGTCAATTTGCTGAGAACGAAACCGATGAGGTCCAATTTTAGAGAGATCCTTTCACATGTGCTATCAAAAGTATATGCATGTGGCCCGGCGCGGTGGCTCACGCCTGTAATCCCAGCACTTTGGGAGGCCGAGGCGGGCGGATCATGAGGTCAGGAGATCCAGACCATCCCAGCTCACACAGTGAAACCCCGTCTCTACTAAAAATACAAAAAAATTAGCCAGGCGTGGTGGCGGGCACCTGTAGTCCCAGCTACTTGGGAGGCTGAGGCAGGAGAATAGTGTGAACCCTGGAGGCAGAACTTGCCGTGAGCGGAGATTGCGCCACTGCACTCTAGCCTGGGCGACAGAGCGAGACTCCGTCTCAAAAAATAAAAAATAATAAATAAATAAATAAAGTATGCATTTATTTTATGTACAAGGTTCGCTACACTAACAGCTCCACAGAGATTCCCGAATTCCCAATTGCACCTGAAATTGCACTAGAACTGCTGATGGCTGTGAACTTCCTAGATTGTTAAATAAAATAAATTATAATAAACTGTTAACTCTTTTCAGTATTTAATACCTGTAGTTCAGTTAGTAATTTTTTCATATATAGCATGTTGCCTGTATGCAGTTGAACTGTATGAAGTTATTTGCAAAGCAGATTATCTTCTGTTTTTGCATAGCAATCAAAGTTGAAATTTGTTTGCTACCTCAACAAATTAAGGCCATTTTCACAAACTGAGAAATAAACAAAAATGCCAATTCGTAGGTAAAAGAATAATAATAAACAATTCTAACAGGTGTGAGGAAATATCTCATAGCTAACCACCCATATTAAATATCCATTTTATAACGTCCCAAACAAAATAGAATTCTAGAAAATGGACTCTCTAATCCCAACCATCTATCTTGACACTGATTTTATAGCACCCCTATTAGATGGTCAAGGAGATTCTTAATGGGACATAATAAACCTGTGCTTTCTGATAGGATTCACTGGAAACAGCAAAACATCACTTCTGTGGGATTCCTGCCAAAGATGCAGGACTTGAAAGAGTAGAGAACATCACACAAACTGAGCTTGAGGGGCACAATGTCTCACTTGTGCTCTTCAAAAATGTCAGTGCCATAAAATACAAAGAAATGCCAGGCATGGTGGCTTACACTTGTGATCCCAGCACTTTGAGAGGCTGTGGGAGTATCGTTTAAGCTTAGGAGTTTGAGGCCAGCCTAGGAAACATAGTGAAACCACTTCTCTACAAAAAATAAAAAATTAGCTGGGCATGATGGCACATGTCTGTTGTTCCAGCTACTTGGGAGGCTGAGGCAGGAGAATTGCCTGAGCCCAGGAGGTTGAGGCTGCAGTGAGCTATGATTGCACCACTGCACCACAGCCTTGGTGACAGAGCAAGACCTCATCTCAAAAAAAAAAAAAAGTCTAGGAAATGTTCCACATTAAAGGAGGGAGAAAAGGCATGTCAATCAAATGTAATGGATGACTTGAGTCTTTCTTTTCCTACAGATGATATTATTGGGATAATTAAAATATAAATGAGAAGAAACAAACAAAAAAATATAAATGAGCTCTGTAAGTTTTATAGTATTATATTAATGCTACATACTAATTACTAAATTAATAATATAGTATATATAATATGGTATTAGTGCCAGTTTCCTGATTGTGATCATTGCACTGTAGTTATGTGAAACAATTTTTTTTTGTTTTTTTGTTTTTTGTTTTTTTTTGACAGGGTCTGGGTCTGTTGCCCAGGCTGAAGTGCAGTGGCACGATCATAGCTCACTGCAACCTCCACCTCCTGGGCTTAAGCAATTCTCTCACCTCAGCCTCCTGAGTAGCTGTGACTACAGGTGCTCACCACCACACCTGGCTAATTTTTGTATTTTTAATAGAGATGGGGTTTCACTATGTTGGCCAGGCTAGTCTCAAACTCCTGACCTCAGTTGATCCACCCGCCTCAGCCTCCTAAAGTTCTAGGATTACAGGCGTGAGCCACTGTGCCCAGCCAGCATTATTTTTTACTTAAATATTTAGACAAATACACCATGAAGCCTGATGAAGCTGAAGTTTCTTTGTGGCAAGTCCAGATCACATTCTAGAAAATTTTACTTTATCCTTATATTCCCCAAGGTTTTGTACTCATCCTGGAAAGCTGAATGAAGGTTAAAAAAAAAAAAAAAAAAAAGTCACATATAAGACAAGAAATCTACAAATTAATCTCATGTTGACAACAGACGCAAAAGCCTGAAAGGGGAGTGAAATGGAGTTATCTTTTGGATAAAATAACACACTTCATTACTAATGAATGTTTATCCTAAGAGCAAAAAATTTAATATCGACAAGTCAGATAACAAAGTACTGCACTCCAGCCTGAGCGACAGAGCGAGACTCCGTCTCAAAGTATATGCATGAATAGAGCAATGCAGAAAAAGAAACCACGGTTTTAACATAAGCTAAAATTCATTTTTTTTTTTTTTTTTTTGAGATGGAGTCTCGCTCGGTTGCCCAGGCTGGAGTGCAGTGGCACAATCTCGGCTCACTGCAAGCTCCGCCTCCCGGGTTCACGCCATTCTCCTGCCTCAGCCTCTCCGAGTAGCTGGGACTACAGGCGCCCGCCACCACGCCTGGCTAATTTTTTTTGTATTTTTAGTAGAGACGGGGTTTCACCGTGGTCTCGATCTCCTGACCTCGTGATCCGCCCACCTCGGCCTCCCAAAGTGCTGGGATTACAAGCGTGAGCCACCGCACCCGGCCTAAAATTCATTTAATAAAATGTAACAGCCTGGCTGGGTGCTGTGACTCCTGCCTGTAATCCCAGCACTGAGAGGCTGAGGCAGGAGGATTTCTTGAGGCCAGGAGTTTGAGACCAGCCTGGACAACAAAATGAGACCCTTGCTTCTACAAAAATAGATTTTTTAAAAATTAGCTACTTGGGAGGCCGAGGCAGGAGGATTGCTTGAGCCCAGCAAGACCCTGTCTCAAAAAAAAAAAAAAGAGTCAAGTTAAACACAATTAATTACAACTAATCAGTGTCATCAGCTTTCTTATGTATCTGCAAACAGTCATGAGAAAAGATAAGAGAAACAAAAAAGACCATTCACAATTGCAATGATAATATATGTAACATCTGGTGCAGAGTGAGCATTTAGTACATTCTTGTTTTGTTTTGCTTTGCTTTGTTGATTTTTTTTTTTAAGACGGAGTTTTGTTCGTGTTGCCCAGGCTGAAGTGCAATGGCGCAATCTCGGCTCACTGCAAACTTTGCCTCCCAGGTTCAAGAAATACTCCTGTCTCAGCCTCCCAAATAGCTGGGACTACAGGCACACACCACCATGCCTGGCTAATTTTGTATTTTTAGTAGAGATGGGGTTTCACCATGTTGGCCAGGATGGTCTCGATCTCTTGACCTTGTGATCCACCCGCCTCGGCCTCCCAAAGTTCTGGGATTAGAGGCATGAGCCACCACGCCCATATAAGAACCATTATATTATACTAGAGAAGAACAAGGAAGGTGTTAGCAGGTGGACTGAAAGGAATGCACTCGAGGAAGTGCCAGTTCCTACTGACATTGAGAAAGTCACTAGTTTCCAGAATGAAAGACCTTCAGAGGTGAAGATGACAGAAACAGTTGCAATAGAATCTTTTTTTTTTTTTTTTTGAGACAGCGTCTCACTCACTCTGTCACCCAGGCTGGAGTGCAGTGGCGTGATCTTGGCTCATGCAACCTCTGTCTCCCAGGTTCAAGCCATTCTCCTGCCTCAGGCTCCCTAGTAGCTGGGATTACAGGCATCCGCCACCATGCCCAGCTAATTTTTGTATTTTTAGATGAGACGGGGTTTCACCAAGTTGGCCAGGCTTGTCTTAGACTCCTGGCCTCAAGCAATCCGCCTGCCTCAGCCTCCCAAAAGTTGCAATGCCTTAAAAGACATACATAACCAGGTAAGGGAATTCTAGAGACATTTTAAAAATCATGAGACGTTATCAACCCTGTTACCTCCATCTCTGTTCCTCCCCACACTACTTTTTAAATCCTTTTCACACACGGTACTAACAAGGATAGTGTGAGTCACTCAACTGACATTGCTTGAAAAAAAAAATGCTAGTATGACGTCTTCCTCCCCTGACTGTTGAATGCTGAAGACAGAATCTAGCAGGGAAAGGCGGGGAGATGGAACTTGTCATGAAGTCATCCTAACTCTCCTCTCTAAGATGCACGAGTGTGGCATCAGGAAACTGTCCAGGTGAGGTGTTCTAGGGAAGTATTTATGGTTTCTCAAGCCCCAGGGAGCTGATGTCTCATCCTTCCTCATTAAATCCACTGTTCCAGTGATGTTCTACTCTCCAAGCCATTCGGCTCCCTTAGGATCAAGAGCAAATGGCAGAAAGGTATGGTGTGTTCTAATTCTGTTTCCAAGAAGGCAGCTCTGAAGCCAGGTGAATCTCTCTGCACCTCCCACCCCCTTGGGGCCTCTTTATTCTTGGAAGAGCTTTCATCACTATTGGTTTGGCTTTGAGATAAAGAGGTTTTCCCTCTGGAATGTGTCACAGAAGCTACGAAGACCCATCTCTCTGTAATCCCAGTGCCTAAGGGTCTCAAGGTAACACAGAAGAAAATAGAGATGCAACTATTTCAGTGAATCCCTTGTGATCGCATTGGCTACAGGGTATTAAACAGGCTGTGGACATGTCGTAAGTCGTGTTTCAAGAGAGGGAGAGTCAACCATTGGGAGATATAGCAAGGTTTCTCTTCAAACAGCCTGCTCAGCTTCTTATTCTCTAATTCCAAGTACCCCCCCACACACACTTTCTTCTCCTTTTCTTCTTTCTGATTTTGCTGCATGCCCAGATATGCCACAGCCCCAGCTCACATTTCTTTCTTTAAGAATAGACTAGCTGTCTAGTCCTCTGTAGATGACCCCTTCCTCCTCTCCTCTCTCTCCCATCACATGCCCACCTTATCTAAGACAGTTTAAATGTGTAACCAATCAAGTCTAGTTTAGATTGTGCCATCCGACCCCAGCCGATGTGGAAAGGACACAAAGTCAAGAGTCACGTTAAGAATAAAAGTTTCTGCTCTCCTTTGTTCGGGGTACTACTCTTGTAGCAGCCAACCCTATGAGAAGAACCCTTCTGTGCAGAAGTAAATTTGCTTTGCTGAGAAATCCTTTGTTTGAGTGCTCATTTTTCTTTACGACTCCAAGCTTTATTTCTAACAACTATGTAAAACGATGCTATAGGGCCAAGCAAAATAAAGGCTGAAGAATATCCATCATATTTAATGGCATGGAAAACATTGGAAACGGCGATCTGGGTAGAGTGATGGGGAAAATTTCATCGATGGCAGGTTTGGGAGGAACTGAACAATAAGAAAAAAGTATTTTTCAATATTTAAAATGATGGTAAAATATACATAACATACAGTTCACCATCTTAACAATTTTAAGTGTACTGTTCAGTGGCATTAAGTATATTCACAATGTTAAGCAGCCATCACCATCCTCCATATTCAGAATCTTCTCATCTTCCCAAACTGAAACTCTGTCCCATAACACTCATCCCTCATTCACCCTCCCCAGCCCCTAATGAACCACCATACCACTTTCTGTCTCTATAATTCTGACTGTGGTACCTACCTCATAGATGGAAGTATACAGTGTTTGTCTTTTTGTGACTGACTTATTTCACTTAAGTGAAATATTGCCAAGGTTCATCTATGCTGTATATGTGTCCGAATATTCTTTCTCTCTCTCTCTTTTTTTTTTTTTTTTAGTCAGGGTCGTACTCTGTCACTCAGGCTGGAGTGCAGTGGCACAATCAGCTCATTACAGTCCCAAAGACCTGAGATCAAGCAATTCTCCCACATCAGTCTCCCAATTAGCTAATTTAGTTTTTAATTTTTGTTATTTTTCTATTTTTTTTTTTATATTATTATTTTGAGACAAAGCCTCACTCTTGTTGCCCAGGCTGCAGTGCAATGGTGCAATCTCGGCTCACTGCAACTTCCACCTCCTGGGTTCAAGCGATTTTCCTGCCTCAGCCTCCCGAGTAGCTGGGATTACAGGTGTGTGCCACCATGTCCAACTAATTTTTATATTTTTAGTAGAGATGGGGTTTCACCATGTTGGCCAGGCTGGTCTCATATTCCTGGTCTTGAGTGATCCTCCCGCCTCAGCCTCCCAAAGTGTTGGGATTCCAGGCATGAGGCACCATGCTCAGGAGAATGTTCTTTGTTAAGGCCACAAAATATTCCATTATATTGTATGTATACACACACATTTTGTTTATCCATTCATCTGTCAATGGCTGACAGATCTTTTAAAATTAAAATTAAATGTACAAAAATCTGTGTGGCTTGCAGGAATAAATTTCGATTACTTCAAATATACAACAAAATGTGGTAGGCCGGGTGTGGTGGCTCACGCCTGTAATCCCAGCACTTTGGGAGGCCAAGGTAGGTGGATCACTTGAGGTCAGGAGTTAGAGACCAGCCTGGCCAACATGGTGAAACCCTGTCTCTGCTAAAAATACAAAAAAAAAAAAAAAATTAGCTGAGCGTGGTTGTGGGTGCCTGTAATCCCGACTACTTGGGAGGCTAAGGCGAGAGAATCGCTTGAACCCAAGAGGAAGAGGCTGCAGTGAGCCGAGATTGCACCATTGCACTCCAGCCTGAGTAACAAGAGCGAATCCCTCTCTCAAAAAAAAGTGGTATTTTTCTGAAATATAATTTTTTAATATAAAATTATTAACACATTATTTCATATTTTTTCATTTGTTTGTTTTGGCACAGTCTCACTCCGTCGCCCAGGCTGGAGTGAGTGGCGCAATCTCAGCTCACTGTAACCTCTGCCTCTCGGGTTCAAGTAATTCTCCCACCTCAGCCTCCTGAGGCGTAGTAGCTGTGATTACAGGCATATGCGCCACCACACCTAGATAATTTTTGTATTTTTAGTACAGATGGGGTTTTACCATATTGGCCAGGCTAGTCTCAAACTCCTGGCCTCAAGTGATCCACCCACCTTGGCCTCCCAAAGTGCTGGGATTACAGGCATGAGCCACGATGCCTGGCCATTTAGGGGTAATCTTTTTAACTGAACAGAAGTAATTGAAGTAATTTGCAACTCTACTGGACAAAAATCATTTGCAATTGATTAATTCCCTGTGGGTTGGCAATAACTTCACAGAGTCCAGGTCTCAAGCAAACAAACGAACATTGCCTTGAGAAGGAAAGAACTAGCTAGGCCTGTCAGACAATGCTTCAGCGTGATACTGAACAGAAATGCGGTCATCTTTTTGCCTCATTTAAAAGGCTTAGGTAATTTGCTTCTTAATACAAAGGATGGATTAGAAGACAGGAGGGTGATGGAACAATAGATGGAGTTGGAGCAAAAAACAGGAGCCAGATCACGGAGGACACTGGAGTTTAGGTTTCCTTCTGGAGTGATATAAGAGCACTGGGTGTTAAAAAAAAAAAATGTGTACAATGATGTTCCCTTGCAGAATGGGCAGGAAGGGTGCCAGGCTATCTACAGCCCAGATGACAATCATGTGGACTTGAATCAAAGCAGCATTGGTGGATGTTCTAAAAAAATAAAGTCTATTAAAATGGCATATAATTCTTGCTACATATATATATATAATAAATATATATATAAATAAAATATACATAATAATAAATATATGAAAAATATATATATATTTTTGAGATGGAGTCTCACTCTGTCATCCAGACTAGTGTGCAGTGGCACAGTCTTGGCTCACTGCAACATCCGCCTCCTGGGTTCAAGCGATTCTCCTGCCTCAGCCTCCCAAGTAGCTGGGATTACAGGCACATGCCAGCATGCTGGACTAATTTTTATATTTTTAGTAGAGACAAGTTTTCACCATGTTGGCCAGGCTGGTATTGAACTCCTGAGCTCAGGTGATCCTCCCCCCTTGGCCTCCCAAAATGCTGGGATTACAGGTGTGAGCCACTGCACCCAGCCCTCATTCTCTTTTCTATCAGTTATTTATTTAGGAATTTAAAAAAAATTAAATTAAAAAAAATTTTTCTAGTTTTCTAGTTTCCTAAGCACCTTTTTTTTTTTTTTTTTACATAATTTGCCTTTTCTGACTTGACTTGTGATATATCTGTATTATGAACTAAATTCTCATATTGATGTTGGTGAAAAGAATCAAAGTCTGTAAAATATTTGAAGAGATTTTTTCTGAGCCAAATATGAGTGACTGATGGCCCATAACACAGCCCCAGGATATCCTGAGAATATGTGCCCTCAATGTGGTCAGGCTACATCTTGGTCTTACACATTTTAGGGAAACATCAATCAATACGTATAAGATGTACATTGGTTCAGCCAGGCGCGGTGGCTCACGCCTGTAATCCCAGCACTTTGGGAGGCCAAGGCTGGCGGATCACGAGGTCAGGAGATCGAGACCATCCTGGCTAACATAGTGAAACCCCATCTCTACTAAAAAAAAAAAATACAAAAAATTAGCCGGGCATGGTGGCGGGCACTTGTAGTCCCAGCTACTCGGGAGGCTGAGGCAGGAGAATGGTGTGAACCCAGGAGGCAGAGCTTGCAGTGAGCCAAGATGCGCCACTGCACTCCAGCCTGGGCAATAGAGCGATACTCCGTCTCAAAAAAAAAAAAAAACAGATGTACATTGGTTCAGTCCAGAAAGGTGGGTCAACTGGAAGCAGGGCTCCCAGGTCATATGCAGATTCAAAGTTTTTTCAATTGGCAGTTGGTTGAAAGAGATTTCTATCAGACCTGGAATCAGGCTGGGCATGGTGGCTCACACATGTAATCCCAGCACTTTGGGAGGCTGAGATGGGAGGATCGCTTGAGCTCAGGAGTTCAATACTAGCCAGGGTAACATGGCAAAATCCCATCTCTACAAACAATACAAAAATTAGCCAGGCATGGTGGCATGTGTCTTGTAGTCTCAGCTACTCAGGAAGCTGAAGCAGGAGAGTCACTTGAGCCTGAGAGGTTGAGGCTGCAGTGAGCCATGATCGTGCCACTGCACTCCAGCCTGGGCAACAGGGTGAGACTCTGTCTCAAGAAAAAAAATAAAAAGTTTCCAGGGAAAGTATTATGATAGGACAGAGAAAAGGGAATTGATCAGGTTGTATACTTTAAATATGTGAATTTCCCACATGTTCATCACATCTCAATAAAGCTGTTCCCCTCACTTAGACTCTTGCAATAATACACTGGCCTTGTGGCCAACTGCAGAAAAGAATGGCCACTGTGTCTTTACTTTCCTATATCCAAGCCCCTTCTGTGTAACTGAGTGCCCTTCCACCTTGGGCTCACCCATGATTGCACTGGCTGATGGAGCATAGGCATTCCCAATACAAGCTCTGCTGGAACACTCCAGCAATGTGTGAACAGGCCTTACCTGGATGGCTGGGGGAATGAGACCTTGAACGAAGAACAATAAACCCACCCCACCTAGACAATGACTGCAAAAGCCAGTCAAGAGAACTCTCAGGCTAAGCACAGCCCAAATTGTCAACCAACAAACCCTAAATAAAAGGTGTTGGGGTGTTGTTGTTAGAGAGACGGGGTTTCACCATGTTGCCCAGGCTGGTCTTGAACTCCTGGACTCAAGTAATCCTCCTGCTTGGCCCCCAAACTGCTGAGATTATGAGCCACTGAGCCCAGCCTCGTAGTTGCTTTAAACCACCATGTTTTGGGTGGCTATGAAACAAAAGCTCATCGAAACGGGACCCTTCATTCCATTCCACAATTGGGAACCAGTTACCTTGCTCAACTTCAAACTTCGTTAAATATCAATTGGTTTCCATCAATTTCCAACTAACATTTACATTGAAACTGATAGACTAACATATAGATATATGTGTGTGAGCCAGGCACAGTGGCTCATGACTGTAATCCCAGCACTTTGGTAGGCTGAGGCGGGAGGATTGCTTGAGCCTGGGAGTTTGAGACTAGCCTGGGCAACATAACAAGACCGTGTCTCCACAAAAATAAAAAAATAGAATTAGTCAGGCATGGTAATGTATGCCTATAGACGAAGTACTTAAGAGGCTGAGGTTGGCGGATGGCTTAAACCCAGGAGTTTGAGGCTGCAGAGAGCTATGGTCATGCCACTGCACTCCAATCTGGGCGACAGAATGAGACTGAGTCTTTAAAAAAAGAGAGAGAGAGAAAAGGAAAAGTGTGTGTTCTACAATCTGTCCCCTATTACCTTTCAAGTCTGCCTCCTACTCCAAAGATTGTCTTTTATCTACAGAATGTAATATACTGTCATTTTTTCAGTGCCTTTGCACTCAGGATTAGCATGCTTATTTGATTCTGCTCCTGAACTCTAAATGATCCTTCTACACGGCAGGCCTTGGTGGCTCATGCCTGTAATCCTAGCACTTTGGGAGGCCGAGGTGGGCAGATTGCCTGAGCTCAGGAGTTCGAGACTGGCCTGGGAACATGGTGAAACCTGTCTCTACTAAAATACAAAAAATTAGCCAGGCATGGCAGCGTGTGCCTATAGTCCCTGCTACTTGGGAGGCTGAGGCAGGAGAACCGCTTGAACCTGGGAGGCAGAAGTTGCAGTGAGCTGAGGTCACGCCACTGCACTCCAGCCTGGGCAACAGAGCGAGACTCCATCTCCAAATAATCATAATCACAATCATAATCATCCTTCTATACTGAGCTTGCATCATCTCTTCTATTTAGATTTTCTCGATGGCCCCAAGTTCAACATCTTCCTCATTTGGGGCCTCCCAAATGGATTCACCTGCCATACTAGGTATCTTATTTACTGTTGATATCTCTCTTCTCCTAGACCTTTACTTTCTTAAGGGCAGTACTTTGTCTTATTGATCTTTCTTCCCAAAACCTAATTAAAAGTGTAAGGCACTTAGCTAATATTCATTGGGTATATACAATAGGTTCCCTAGCAGGGAAGAATTCCTGAGTGGATTGGATATTACTCAAAGGTTACACAAGACCCTGCTGGAGAGGGTCCAAGAACTGAAAACAAGACTCAGACAAGCAGACTGTGTTCCTATAATTAGAAGTTCCCTCCAGAGACTGTGTGACACTTTCCTTCTGAGAATTGGCAGGGAAGTGCAATGAGAGGCAACTGTCATGGGCCACCGAGGTTATCCATGGAATTCATTATCGGGATGGAGAAATTGGGCACAGAGGGACCAGTTATGCTGGTTCCCAAGGCTCATTTAAAAAATGGCCGCTTTTACTCAATGCTGAGAGAAAGTACTCTCTTCCCCTTGGGCCCGGCCTCTAGAGTTCTTTTTCTCAACCCTGGCAATAGCCAGTGAGTAATTGCTATTTCTTCACTAATGAGCCTAGGAAAACTTTTGACCAAGGCTTGCTGAACATTCAGCATTTTCACTTGGGGATGTAAACTGCCCTGACTACACACCCAAAGTCCTGCGTGGAAGCACTGCCGGGGGAAAGGAAGGGATTTCAGGAAGCCAAGTGAAATGCCACAAGCCCCTTTATCATGCGCTCTGAGCCCAACAGATCCACTGGTTGATGCAGGCATGAAAGGGGTCAAGAGGTGAAACAAGAGCTGAATGTCAGAGTAAGCATTTGATGCTGGTCCCAGTTTCCAGCTGGTAAGCTGACTCTTTGCACCTGTCTCTTTCTCTGCAGAAAGTAAATGACTGCCCTCCAGTGTTGCTGGGAAGACTGGTCAATCTATGAAAAAAGTGCTCCAATCCACCATCTTCTTGGTTGAGGTAGAGAAAAATTATCACCAATGTTAGGTCAAAATAACGGTCAAGGGCCAGGCATGGTGGCTCACGCCTGTAATCCCAGCACTTTGGGAGGCCGAGGCAGGCGGATCACCAGAGGTTGGGAGTTTGAGACCAGCCTGACCAACATGGAGAAACCCCATCTCTACTAAAAATACAAAATTAGCCGGGCATGGTGGCGCATGCCTGTAATCCCAGCTACTCAGGAAGGCTGAGGCAGGAGAATCACTTGAACCTGGGAGGCAGAGGTTATGGTGAGCCAAGATTGCGCCATTGCACTCCAGCCTGGGCAACAAGGGCGAAACTCCATCTCAAAAAAAATAAAAAATAACTGTCAAGTCTCTAGGCTGGTGTAATCCCAGCACTTTGGGAGGCCGAGGTGGGCAGATTACTTGAGGCCAGGAGTTCAAGACCAGCCTGGCCAACATGGCAAAATTCTGTCTAGTAAAAATACAAAAATTTGCCGGGCGTGGTGGCGGGCACCTGTAACCTCAGCTACTCCTGAGGCTGAGGCAGGAGAATCGCTTGAGCCTGGGAGGCAGAGGTCACACTGAGCCGAGATCGTACCATTGCACTCCAGCCTGGGTGACAGAGCAAGACTCTGTCTCAAAATAATAATAACAATAAATAATAATAATAATAATCAGCTTTTATTCTGAACTCAAGAAAGTAGCATTGGGCTAAAGACAAATCAAGGAACTCATGTTGCTTAAATGTAAGGGTTTTCTTGGGCAAAAAGTTAAGACCTTGCAGGCCAAACCAGATACAAATGAATGGACTGGAAGAAAATGCAGATCAAAATGTCCTTGAAAACCGAAATAACCGTGGAGTTTTGACAAATTTTCTTCAAATCTTGCAACCTGAAAACCAAATAGAGTGAGAAGCAGGTTCTCATGGAGCAAACTGGAATTGCTCTTGTCATGACAGAAAGAAATGCTTGGATGATTCCTCAGTAAACATTCCCAGCCCTGTTCTGTTTTAGGAGAAACTGAAATGTACAGGAAAGCTGCCTCTTGAGTATTTCTGTGATGATTTTGTTTCCTAAAAAGGTAAAGTGGCCAAAAATGAGTGTACGCCCATCTCTACTAAAATACAAAAAAATTAGCCAGGCGTGGTGGTGGGCGCCTGTAGTCCCAGCTACTTGGGAGGCTGAGACAGGCGAACCGCTTGAACCCGGGAGGCGGAGGTTGCAGTGAGCCGGGATCGCGCCACTGCACTCCAGCCTGGCGACAGAGCGAGACTCCATCTCAAAAAAAAAAAAAAAAAAAAAAAAAAAGAGTATATGCTGTACACTGCACAGGTTGAATGGGTCAATCCCATCTGTCTATTCCCCTCCTCAACTTTACTCTTCCTCATAGCATTTATTCTTCTCCACATTTACTTTTCTTCCTAGTGTTTATATATTTGCTTGTACTCTGGCTCCAAAGTTTAACATCAAGATTACTATGAATGGGACCAGTTTTGTATACTGCTGCCTTGCCAAAGCCTACAAATACCTGGACGAGAAAGTCATCAGTTAATTCCCAGTATTTATGAGAATGTAGTATGACATTGCTGGCATTTTAATGTAGCTGATAAAAGTCGTTGTTTCGTAAGTGATGGAGGTCAAATGAGTTATCCATTCTGACAAGGTCTCTAAGTACAACATACCCTGCCACCAAACTGATAGCAACTCTTAGACCTTCTCAAGAGACACGAATACCCTCACACTCACAGCTTCAAAGGGACTAGGGATCTCTGGTCTAAAAAAACCCAAATCCAAGCTGAGACACACACTTAACAGTCCCCAAAGGGCTTTTACAAAGAAGAAAGTTAGCACAATACATCATATATATATATATATATATATTTTTTTTTTTTTTTTTCTTTTTTTGAGACAGAGTCTCACTGTGTCACCAAGGCTGGAGTGCAGTGGCACAATCTCGGCTCACTGCAACCTCTGTCTCCCTGGTTCACGTGATTCTCCTGCCTCAGCCTCCCGGGTAGCTGGGAATACAGGCATGTGCCACCATGCCCAGCTAATTTTTTTGTATTTTTAATAGAGATGGGATTTCACCATGTTGTCCAGGCTGGGCTCGAACTCCTGAGCTCATGTGATCCCCCAGCCTCGGCCTCCCAAAGTGCTGGGATTACAGGCATGAGCCACTGTACCTGGCTGATACATAAATATTTTGCAAATAACCTGCCTGACTGCAAACACTTGGCCTCTCTACTCCAAACTCCAAACCCAGGTATCCCAGGACATAAATATTAGGAATGCATGGATGTGTTCACTCAGGTGAGGAGCGATGCCTGCAATGGCCAATGTGTGCAGAATAAGAATGTAAGGCCAGGCGCAGTGGCTCACGCCCGTAATCCCAGCACTTTGGGAGGCCAAAATGGGAGAGGATCACTTGAGGTCAGGAGTTCAAGATCAGTCTGGCCAACACGGTGAAGCCCCGTCTCTACTAAAGATAAAAAAATTACCTGGGTGTGGTGGTGTGTGCCTGTAATCCCAGCTACTTTGGAGGGTGAGGCAAGAGAATCCCTTGAACCTGGGAAGCAGAGGTTGCAGTGAGCTGAGATCGTGACATTGCACTTCAGCCTGGGCGACAGAGTCAGGCCCTGTCTCAAAAAAAAAAAAAAAAAAAAAAAAAAAAAAGGAGGGAAATGGAGAAAAGAAGGGAAATGGAGAAATTGGAGAAAAGAGACAGAATTTAAAAATCTAGAGAAAGAAATATAAAAGAAAGAGAGACAGAAAGGGAAGAAAGTAAAACCACTTAGCTAAGGAAGCTCAAAAATGAAAATGTGGAAATGGGAGAGGGTAGAAGGCTGTTGGAGAGGGAGTCTGAGGCCCTCAGAAGAACTAAGCATATAAGGAAGAAAATTAAGGAATAAATCTGTCCCTAAAGTCAAAGTCAGAGTCCACCACTCGTAGGCTCCCACCCTGGAAACACACTAGGTCTTCTGTTGTGCTGAATGGCGGTTGCTCCTTCTCCACGTGGCAGAAAGAGGGCTGAGCAGACCATGTGAGGGCACGAACACCATCTCCAGCAACACAGGAGTCCAGGGTCTTCACAGCCATGAGGTCCCCACTGGCCCTCCAGGCTCAATCTCAATCTCGCCATTTTCCTTCCTGGTAACTAAAAACAATGGCCAAAGCTCCGTCATGGAGCTTGGATTCCTGTGCGATTGGGTTCTGCTTGCAACAGAAGGCGGTTTGAAAACAACCTTTTAATGGCATCAGACCCACTTGTCATCACCGCGTGGCTGCTGATGGGTACCTGAGACACCTTCTTTGAAGGATTTCCTTGTTCCTTAGGCAGGGTTTCTAATGAAATAACAGGAGGTGGAAGGGTGGTTGTGTGTGGGGGGTGTCAGTTACTGCATGTTTTTTTGTTTTTTTTTTTACCGAGTCTCACTCTTTCACTCAGGCTGGAGTGCCGTGGCTCGATCTCAGCTCACTGCAACCTCTGCCTCCCAGGTTCAAGCAACTGTAGCTGGGACTACAGGCACGCACCACCATGCCCAGCTAACTTTTGTATTTTTAGTAGAAACGAGGTTGCACTACGTTGGTCAGGCTGATCTTGAACTCCTGACCTCATGATCCACCCTCCTTGGCCTCCCAAAGTGCTGGGATTACATACATGAGCCACCACACCCGGCCCACTTACTGCATCTTGAAGAAATCAGGCTTGCGGATGGGAGCAGGAAAACACATCGCCCTTTCCAGTTGTTACACAAAGCTGTGCACAGCAAGGTTTATTACCACTACACCTACCTCTCCCTTCATTCCTCCCTGGGTGGCCAGGGCAGGCCAGGAGGCATTGTTATTGGCTTAGGGGACCACCACATTCAGAGCAAATTCAAGCTGCATTGGGGAGAAGCACCGGTTTTCCTAAGGACCTCAGACATCTGGATTTTAAGGAGTCACTAAATGGATTCGACAGATGAAGAGGGCAGAAGAGTTAGTGAACTTTAAGATGTATCAGTAGAAGTCATACAAACTGGAAAACAAACACATTAGAAAAATGAAACAGGAACTTCAGAGTCCTGTGGCACAGCTGGGGTCCCAAAAGGAGAAAATGAGGAAGAAAACAACTTCGGAAAATTCCTGAGAATTGAAAGCAGGAACTCAAACAGACACTTGCAAACCAATGCCCATATTGTAGGGGCAACAAGATTTCACCGACATCATCTCAGGATCCTTGCTGGGCCCGACAATTACACTGACATATGATTAGGTTAACAAGATACAAGTATACACATGTATTTGTTTAATGAAAGCTTTACGTGGCATGAGGATCCTCATAAGGAAATAAACCAGAGAAACAGTTAAGAGCCAAACACTTACATACTGAATTGGACAGACAAGTACACTGCGCTAATGGGATAAAACCAAGGGTGTGGGCTAGGGTGGTTAATCAGGTAGAGAAGTGGCTCAGAAGCCTTAGTGTAATGAGGTTGGTTTGGATCGATCTCCTTTGCCTCAACTTTGCCTCCCTGATGCTAAGAATGCTGTCTTCAGGCTGGGCGCAGTGGCTCACACCTGTAATCCCAACAGTTTGGGAGGCTGAGGTGGGCATATCACCTGAGGTCAGGAGTTCAAGACCAGCCTGACCAACATGGTAAAACCCCATTTCTACTAAAAATACAAAAATTAGCCGGGCATGGTGGCAGGCTACTCAGCGAGTACCTAGCTACTTGGGAGGCTGAGGCAGGAGAATTGCTTGAACCCAGGAGGCAGAGGTTGCAGTGAGCCCAGATCGTGCCACTGCACTCCAGCCTGGGCGACAGAGTGAGACTCCATCTCAAGAAAAAAGAAAAACGAAAATAATACCAGTATGATTCACAATAGCCAAGAGGTAGAAACAGCCCAAATGTTCATCAATAGATGAATGAATAAAACGTAACACATACAAGCAATAGAATATTATCATAAAAGGGAATGAAATTCTAATATATCCTACAACATGGATAAGCCTTGAAAACATTACTTTTAATGAAATAAGGCAGACGCACACAAAACACATATTTTATTATTCTACTTCTCACAAAATTCATGGACACTACCTACAAGTTATCAGGGGCTGAAGGTAGAAATGTTGAGGAGTGATTGCTTAATGGGTACAGAATTTTTTGGAATGAAGAGGAAGATCTAAAATGGATAGTGGTGGTAGCCAATATTGTCAATGTACTTAATGCCACCGAACAGTACACCTAAAAAATGATTAAAATGGGCCGGGGCATGGTGGCTCACACATGTAATCCCAGCACTTTGGGAGGCCAAGGCGGGTGGATCACGAGGTCAAGAGATCGAGACCATCCTGGCCAACATGGTGAAACTCCGTTTCTACTAAAAATACAAAAATTAGCTGGGCATGGTGGTGCTGCACCTATAGTCCCAGCTACTCAGGAGGCTGAGGCAGGAGAATCGCTTGAACCCAGGACGTGGAGGTTGCAGTGAGCCATGACTGCACCACTGCACTCCAGCCTGGGTGACAGAATAAGACTTGCCTCAAAAAACACAAACAAAAAAAAATGGTGAATTTCATGTTATGTTTATTTTATCACAATTAAAAAATTATGAAGAAATAATGCCCAAATACTTCCTTGTGAAAGACAGTGACTCACATATCTAAGAATCTCAAGGATCCCCAAGCAAAGTAAATGCATAGAAAACTGCACCAAGACACAGAGTCAAACTGTTGAAGACCCAAGATAATTATCTGAAGAGGAGCCAGTGACAAGCAACGCATTACATACAGGGGAGTAATGTTAAGAATAACACTAACTTTTAGTCAGGAACAATGGAGGCCAGAAGACAAAGAAATGACCTCTTTAAAGCATATCCAGGCCAGGCGCGGTGGCTCACACCTGTAATCCCAGCACCTTGGGAGGCCGAAGTGGGCAGATCACCTGAGGTCAGGTGTTCAAGACCAGCCTGGTTAACGTGGTGGAACCCCAGCTTTACTAAAAATACAAAAATTAGTCAGGCATGGTGGTGCAAATCTGTAATCCCAGCTACTCAGGTGGCTAAGGCACAAGAATCGTTTGAACCTGGGAGGTGGAGGTTGCAGTGAGCTGAGATCATGCCACTGCACTCCAGCCTGGGCGACAGAGACTCTGTCTCAAACAAAACCATACCATACCATACCATACCATACCATACCATACCATACCATACCATACCATAGCATATACAGCCAAAGTATCTCTAAAAACTAAGATGAGGAGACTTCCAGGTAACTAAAAACAACGGCCAGTGAGTGGTAAGCAACCTCCCCAAATTTCCTCTCAAATGCTGTGAAGTAACTCCACACCTATGAATCTTCTACACAAAACTATACCTTCAACACTGCCTTTAAGACATAGAGAATGCCAAAATTGCAACATAACTATGAGTAAAATGAGAAAAAGCATTAAATCTTAGCACCACGGTCCCACACATGCCCACCCCAAGGCTCTCTTAGGTAAACTGCAAGAAAGAGGGACAGCTGGTGGGGGCCTGAGACAGAGCTGGAGCAAGACCCTCAGACTCATCTACCCTTAATTTGAAAATGCAAAAAAACAAAACAAAATCAAAACCCTGGCCAATCATAGGAGAACTGCAGGAAGCAGCCTTAAAACTATGTGCCATTTATAGGCTGGAGCAACTGTGTCTCACATTGCTAATAAAGACATACCTGAGACTGCGTAATTCATAAAGAGGTTTAATGGACTTACAGTTCCACATGGCTGGGGAGGCCTCCCAATCATGGCGGAAGGTGAATGAGGAGTGCTGTCTGAATAGCCCACCCCTTAATTTGCATGTAATTAAAACTGGGTATAAATACTGCTAGCCAACAGCCCATATGCTGCTACCCTGGGTATACTGCCTATGAGTCAGCCCTCCTCCACAAGGGGCAGCCACTCTGCTGTGCCCTGCTGCTTCAATAAACCCAATTTCTTTTACCACTGGCTGCCTCTTGAATTCTTTCCTGAGCGAAGCCAAGAACCCTCCTGGGCTAACCCCCAATTTGGGGGCTCATCTGCCCTGCATCATCAGCAGAAAAATAGAAACTCAAAGAATCAGAAGGAAAGATCAGAAACCGAAGCCACCATAAAGAAATGGAAGAATGCCTTTGATAGGCTAATCAGTCATCTGAACATGGCCAAAGAATCAGTGAACATGGCTGGGTGCGGTGGCTCACGCCTGTAATCCCAGCACTTTGGGAGGCCAAGGCGGGCGGATCACGAGGTCAGGCCATCAAGACCATCCTGTCTAACACGGTGAAACCCCATCTCTACTAAAAATACAAAAAAAAAAAATTAGCCGGGCATGGTGGTGGGTGCCTGTAGTCCCAGCTACTCAGGAGGCTGAGGCAGGAGAATAGCATGAACCTGGGAGGCGGAGCTTGCAGTGAGCCGAGATCGCGCCATTGCACTCCAGCCTGGGAGACAGAGCGAGACTGTCTCAAAAAAACAAAAACAAAAACCACACAAAAAACAAACAAACAAAAAAAACTCACCAATGACCAGGTATATGGACTCCAGGCAGCATCCAGCTGGGTGTAGAAACCCCCTCCCACCAATAAATAAATGAAATAGAAAAACAAGCTGGGTGTGGTGGCACATGCCTGTATTCTCAGCCACTTGGGAGACTGAGGCAGGAAGATCGTTTGAGCCCAGGAGTTTGAATCTAGCCTAGGCAACATAGGGAGACCCCCATCTCAAAATAAATAAATTTAAAAGAAAAACAATGAAATATCCATAGCAGCTTAAACCAATAATCAGTTTTATTTTTTCTCATGTGATAGAAGTCTGGAAGTCCAGGGCTGGTGCAGACACTCAAAGAGGCCACAGGGGAGGCCAGGGTCACTGTGAGCTTTCTGCAGTCACTTCCTTAGACTGTGGTTTTCATATGCATGGTTGTTAAGGTGGATCTTCCAATACTAGGTACTGGATCTCTTTGCAAGGTGAAAAGTAGGGGGTAAAGCAAAGAACAAAACATACAGGGAGGAATTCATGTTTAAGAACGATCCCCGTTCAAGAGCTTTCTCAGAAGCCCACGTGGTGACATCTGCTCATCTGTCAGTGGCCAGGGCTGTGAGACATGGATGGTACTAGCTGCAAGAAAACCTGTAGGAGATTTTTTAATATTTAGATTAGCACACCTTACTGATCTGACAGAACCTGGGTTCTCTTGATATTGGAAGAAGATGAGAGTGGATACCAGGGAAGTCACTAGAAGTATCTGTCACTCTTGGCTGGACAGCAGGCTGCACACATATTACCACTTGATGGAGGCATCATGCTCTGGTCGCCATCCGTGTACATCAGGTACCAGTAACAAACTGGTACTGGGAAATATCCTCATGTCACACAGATCTAAATATGCCACTGGTCAAGGAGGTTGTCCAAAAGGAAATTAGGACGTTATCAAGGATGAAGCTATAGTAAAAATACTATATACAAACCTTTCTTGATGAGGCTTAAGGGTTATTTAGAGGAGTGTAACCTTAAAAATAAAGATGAAAAATTTATGAGCGGGGCTGTTTTCATGATGAGAGAGTATGTGCAGTCCCATATTCACCAGAAAATCTCTTTGGGGCTTCTCTCAGGGGTCTGTTTCCATGATGAAAGAGTAAGTGCAATCCCATATTCCAGGAGAGTAAGTGCAATCCCAGAAAATCTCACTGGGGCTTCTCTCCGTGAGAATATTCGCATGCTCAAGTGAGGGGCCCATGGCTGGAATCATTTCCACATAGGAATTATCCGCACTAATTGTATTTTAAAAGTTTTGTAAAAGAAATTTCTCCTAGCGTAAGTGCTCACAAGATTCATAAAAATGGAGCAGTTGCTGCAGGCAGTAATTGAGGAATGACTGCATGATTATTTTCAACCTCAGCAACAGTGACGTTTGGGGGCACTAACTCTTCGTTGTGGGGGGCTCCCGTGCGCTGGAGCGGACTTAGCAGCATCCCTGATGTCTTCTTATTACAAGTCAGGAGTATCTTCCCCCCATTCTAACTACCAAAAATGTCTCTAGACATTGCCAAATGATGCCTGGACAGCCAAATCGTCGCCCAACTGAGAACCCGTGCTGTAGACCAAGGGTCGGCCAGGTTTTTCTGGAAAGGGGCAGATGACAGGAAGTATTTCAGACTTCACTGGCCACAAATTTTCTCCATCACACATTCTTCTTCCTTAAAGATGGAACCACTATTGTTAGCTGGCAAGCCATACAAAGACAAGCAGCTGGCCATGGTTTGCGGCCCGTTCACGACCTTCCCACATTCCTTACTTCACTGATTTCTCTCTTTAGTGTGATTTCCGTCATGAGGAATCAAGTGAGACTAGGAAGGGTTTCCCCAGCCTCTGCGTTTGCAGAGATGCTCCCTAGTGTGCTTATTATTATTCATGGGCCCGGAAGGCTAGAAGTGGTCTGAAGTCATTTTGACATTAAATGCCACGCTGGGATTCTGACATTAAATGCCAAGCTGCCATTAAGTCCTCCTGTGTTTGTTAAGAGCCGAATGTACCCTCAAGGCTTCTCCATGCTACAGACGTACATTTTCACCCCCGGCGTGAGTTCTCACAAACCTGGTATGGGATGAGAACACCTCGTCTTCCCACAGTTTTTACAGGAACCGGACTTCTCCCAAGTTCCGTGGATTCTTTTGCACCCAGTACGGTGCGAGCTCACAGAGGCTTCCTCTTACACCCACGAGGTCTGTTTCCGGTCTGAATCATCCTGTGTCTCTAAAGCAGGCATGCTCACTGGAGCCTTTTCCACACGGACGACACAAAGAGCTTCTCTCCCCGGTGAGTTTTCACGTGGCTCCTGAGGGATGAGTGGTCGCTGAAGGCTTTCCCGCAGACAAGGCATTCGTAGGGCTTCTCCCCGGTGTGGATCCTCCTGTGCACGTTCAGGTTGGAGCCTATGCTGAAGGCCTTGCCACAGTGATCGCATTCGTACGGTTTCTCCCCTGTGTGGCTTCGCATGTGCGTCTTCAGCGTTGACTGGTTCCTGAAGGCCTTGCCACACTGCCTACACTCAACTCGTTTCTTTACAAGGTGAATGCTCATGTGCCTCCGCCGGGATAAATAGTCACCGAAGACTTTCCCGCAGGCGGCGCATTCATAGCGTCTCTCTTGCGTGTGTATCTTCCTGTGTGCGGTGAGGTTTGAACTCGCGCTGAAAGCTTTCCCGCAGAGATCGCACCCGTATGGTTTCTCTCCAGTGTGAGAGTTCATGTGAGTCTTAAGGATGGACTGGTTTCGGAAGGTCTTCCCGCACTGCCGACATTCCACGGGTTTCTTGACGATGTGAATCCTCATGTGTTTCCTCCGGGACACGAGATCACCAAAGGATTTCCCGCATTCTTTACATTCGTAGGTCTTCTCCACCATGTGGTTCTTCTTGTGCAAATTAAAGTTCGACTTCCAGCGGAAGGCTTTGCCGCACTGCACGCACGCGTAGGGCTTCTCCCCCGTGTGATTCCTCACGTGCTCTTTGAGGTGGGAGGGGTGCTGGAAAGCTTTCCCACAGTCGTGACACTCGTAGGGCCTCTCTCCGGTGTGCGTTCTCTTGTGTGCAATGAGGTGGCAGCTCCGGCCGTACGCCTTCCCACACTGATCACACTTGTAAGGCCTCTCGCCAGTGTGAACTCTCATGTGGATTTTCAGGGCCGAGAGGGTCCGGAATGCATTTCCACACTGACTGCAGTCAAAGGGCTTCTCTTTGAGGTGAGTTCTTGCATGGCTCCTAAGGGCTGAAGGGTCGTTGAAGGCTTTCCCGCAGTCACTGCACTCATAAGGCTTCTCCCCGGTGTGGATTCTCCTGTGCCGTGTGAGGGATGCGCTTGTGGTGAAGGCTTTTTGGCACTGATGGCATTCGTGCATTTTTCTCCCATCGTACATGCTCACGTGCTGAGTGAGGTGCGGCCTGCCCTTGAACGCTACCCCGTAGTCGCGGCGGTGATAGGGCCTCTTGCCAGCGTGCCTTCCCATTGGCTGAGTGAGATGAGGGTCCATGCTGAAGACTTCGAACAAGTGAGCGTATTCAGCGGACTTCTCTCCAAGACGGGCTCTTTCCTGTTGGTTAAGACGTAAGTGCTGACAAAGGCAATTCTCACATTCATTGCAACCCTAAGCGTCACCCCCACATACACTGCTACGAACAGATAGAAGCACATTACCATGACTAGAGCTGTCACCATCTGCCGTGCAGACGTGCTGTCCCAGCCCCATTTGAGCTCCATCAAAGACAATAGGTGAATGCCAGGCCACAAGGCTCCACATGTGTTACTTTTTCAAAGCTTTTTGAGTACAGCATTTCTTCACTGCTTAAAACTGAATTGAGGCTGGGCGAGGTGGCTCACGCCTGTCATCCCAGCACTTTGGAAGGCCAAGGCGGGTGGACCACCTGAGGTCAGGAGTTCCAGACCCGCCTGGCTAACATGATGAAACCCTGTCTCTACTAAAAATACAAAAATTAGCCGGGCATGGTGGTGCACACCTGTAATCCCAGCTACTCGGGAGGGTAGGACAGGAGAATCACTGGAGCCTGAAAGGTGGAGGTTGCAGTGAGCTGAGATCGTGCCATTGCACTCCAGCCTGGGTGACAAGAGCAAGACTCTGCCTCAAAAAAACAAACAAACAAACAAAAACCCACTGAATTGAGGCTGGGCATGGTGGCTCAAGCCTATAATCCCAGCACTTTGGAAGACTGAGGCTGGTGGATTGCTTGAGGCCAGGAGTTCAAGACCAGCCTGGGCAACATGGTGAAATCCTATCTCTGCAAAAAAATAGAAAAATTAGCCAAGTGTGGTGGCACACGCCTATAGTCCCAGCTGCTCAGGAGGCTGAGGTGGGAGGACGGCTTGAGCCTGAGAGGCAGAGGTTGCAGTGACCCAAGATGGTGCCACTGCACTCCAGCCTGGGCAACAAGAGCGAGACTCTGTCTGTCCCCCCAAAAATAAACACCACCAAAACTGAATTGATAAGTAAGTGTATAGCATAAATATAAAATAAAATAAAAACTGCATTGAGCCCCAACACTCAATATCTGAGACACAGCTATAAAAATCTTTACTCAGAGACACTCTAGGTGAAGTAGCTTGAGGTTAGGTTTAGGGTTGTCCCCATCTTGGTAATACCCAGTGTCTCTGAAACACAGCTTCCTCTAAGGGAAGCTGCTTGCCCTGGTGTTGAACTGCTTTTCTAACCTAGGCTGCCCTGGTCTCCTCAGATGTGGAAGGAAGCTCCAGAATTATCCCAAGGAAATCTTACCATCGTCACACCACTGGGCGTTTCTTTCCCAAAAATATCTTCCATAAGAAGTGACCACTTGGTTTTAGATGGAGTCTCCCAATCTGAAACAAATTGGAAAAGTATTAATTTGTTGGAAAAGGAAAATGGTGGCATGACGGTGACAATGACAGGTGGATTTCTTGGCAGATCCTAAGGCTATGTAAGGAAAAGTGGTGCAAAAGCAATTGTTAAAAAATCTGGTCATGTGAGATATTTGGCAATGCCAGTGGTAGAAATTTAAGTCAATTCAGGCCTGGCGTGGTGGCTCACGCCTGTAGTCCCAGCACTTTGGGAGGCCGAGGCGGGTGGATCACCTGCAGTCAGGTGTTCGAGACCAGCCTGGCCAACATGGTGAAACCCATCTCTACTAATAATACGAAAATTAGCTGGGCATGGTGGCATCATGCCTGTAGTCCCAGCTACTCAGGAGGCTGAGACATGAGAATCGCTTGAACCCAGGAGGCAGAGGTTGCAGTGAGCCGAGATCATGCCACTGCACTGCACTCCAGCCTGGCAACATAGTGAGACTCCGTCTGAAAAACAAAACAAAACAAAACAAAAAAAAAACAAAAGAAATTTAAGGCAATTCAGATAGATGTTGATAATGACAGAAAAAGGATGATCAGGAACATCAAATATGAAAGAATGGGACAAAGAGCCCAATAACGGGAATGTAAAAGTCAAAGATGAAGGAGTGTGTGGACCAAAAGATTTGTCAGAGAATGGATGGGCAAAAAGAGGGAAGGAGCATCTCTCAATTTCCCTGGGTGACACTCCCTAACCTCCCTCCTTCCACCCTAGTCACTGAATAGAGGTAGAGTCACAGCACCGCTCTTCGCCTGGGGCTCGCTCACCTGCACAAGCGCCCTGGTGAGCGCCCCTCTCCTCTGTCCTCGGCTCCTCCTCCTGCTCCAAGTGTGAGATGAGGCTGGGTTTGCCGACCTGATACCCTACACTCACGGGAAAGACACAGGTTGAGGGAGGGCCATGCAGAGGACAACCCCTTCCATTAGCCTGGGCTCAACACTTGGGTCTTCAGTGTTCTGAGGGTGGACAAGTCTGACTTAGGAGCAGCAAAATGGTGGTGCCAAAATTTCTAAGGAACACAGTAAAAGTTTTTGACTGATAGAAAACAAAACCACAGGCAAGGCATGGTGGCTCGTGCCTGTAGCCGGGAGTTCAAGATCAGTCTGGGCAACATAGTGAGAACCTTTCATCACCAAAAATAAATTTAAAACAAAAATGAAATAGGAAATAAGATCACAAATACCCACACATTGACCCTCCAAAAGAACGGGGATTTCGTATTTCAGAAGCCCATGCCAAGCTCAGACACACACTGGAGAACCCCCAAGGTCCCTGCGATGGATGGGCCTCAATACCCAGGAGAGGCCCCATTAAGCATGGGTGCTGGGGCTGCTTGTTCACAGCTGTGTTCTGAACCCCTGCATAGTTCCTGGGTCACAGAACATACTCAAACAAAAACATCTAATTCATGAATGAATAAGTGGAGAAATGGCACTGGCCTTACCCAGTGAAGTGAGGTTGCTGTAGTTCTCCAGCATTACATCTTTGTACAGTTTTCTCTGAGAAGAATCCAGCAAGGGCCACTCCTTCTCGGTAAAGTCCACAGCGATGTCTTGGAAAGTCACCGATTCCTGGAACACCACACAAACTTGGGGTCAGTGAGGAACCAGCCTAATGGTGTTCATGGTAAGATGGCTGAGGCTGAAGACCGGGCATGAGAGAACCAACGCAGGATTTCCAGATGGCCTGCTACGGGGCTCAGCATTTCCTCCAGGCGTCAGCCCTCAGACATCCTCTCTCCCTCATGAGGCCATCTTGTCCTGTCCCATCGCTTCAAATGCAACTCTGACAAGGGACTAATCTCCCTCCAGTTCTAGCCCACTCCGAGAGCTTTTCCTTTTATTTCCCCCCATCTCCGGGGTTGAGCATGGGCCTGAGATTTTGCAAGCATGAGGGAAACAGATGCTACGTAAATCACTTCCCCTAACTTCCCCAACACCAGGACAGCCCCAATATTCCTTGGCTCTCTCTTGGGCCCTGTTCTGGCATCCACCGGCTGAGATGAAGCTCTGGAAGAATTCCAGCATGCACTGGTGGGGTGTTCCAGGAAGTGCCTCTCCTGCTCTAGGGACCCAGAGATCTTAGCGCACCTGGGAACCAACACTGGGTGTGTGAGGCTCCAGACCACTGCACACGAACAGGTTCAAATTCTGGGGACAGGAATGGTCTTTTGAAGAAACAGGAAATTCTGAGTCCTGGAGACAGGTGGAGTCCTGGGTGGACGTGGCTGGAGGAGAAAGGAGGGTTCATGAGAATCAGAGCCTGCCCTGCCTCATAATACAACACTTGCAAACGAGGAAACTGCTCCACACTAACTCTGAGTATTCACCTCCTCAATCCTCTCTCTCTCTTCCTCTCCCCACCTCTCTTGCACACATCAGTTTCATAACAAGTCAGAGCAGCCCTGTTCCACCAAAAACAGAAAGAGGGTGGTGGGCTACATACTCATAAGAAGTGACATAGTCCCAACCTAGGAGTGAAGAAATGCAAGTTCTGAGAGCTAGAGTTGTGACCTTGCTGAAACTGATCAAAATAATAAATGGAATAACTCAGGGTTACACATTACCTGCACCCTCTTCATGCATGAATGATACGGACACTGGCCCGCTCCCAGACCCACCAAGACCCTCAGCAGACACAGTCACTGGGGCAGCTGCTGGGGCTCTGTTCCCACCCCTTTTCCACTCACCCATCCTCTCCCAGCAGCCCTCTATGGTGTACGTATCTTTCACCCCATCAAGTGGCAGGGGCCACTTACGCTCACTTTCTCAGGGCACGCACTGACCCAAGAACTTACCAAATGTGGGGGACAGAGCTGCCATCCTCAGAGAATGGCAGTCAGTTTTGCCTGAGCAGGGCACCAGGACAACCAGAAAGCTACTCTCTTGCTCTCACGTGACTCTCCAAGCTGGCATCTGTAGCAAATGAAAGAACACCGGGAGTAGTGAAAGGCTATCTGTCTCTCCTGCTCACCAAAGAAAACTCTGAGTTTTGTTTTTTGGCATTTTCTCTTTTGAGCAGCAAGATCTGCCTCATCCTGGACTTTTATCTTACTTAGGTAAACTCTCCCAGCAATGTGGTGGGGGGACAGCCCCTGATCTGCTATAAGTGGGTTCAGAATTACTCTTCTTAAGTGATTTGCCACCAAGCACAACTCTGTTAAATCCCCTCACTCATTAAACACTCTGGTCCTAGACTTCTGTTCTTCCTTCACCTTCAAGGCCTGCGATCATTTAGGATGGTTCTATCCATGAAGATGGTCCACCCAGGACCAACCATGAGTTCCAAACTCCAATGCCCTTTGCACCCACATTCCACACCAATATATACATCCTTGGGCCATGGCCTGGACTGCTTCATCACTAGAATCAGCCTCACCTCACAGGCAATGATTTGGAAATCTGCTCTCTGGGCAAAGTCTCCTGTGCAACCTTCTTCTCACATCAACTCTCACTTTAGAGATTTGCAGCCACCTATGCTTCTGCCACCTCCTCCACTCACTGAATTTGAATTTAAAAATCTTTTGAGATGAATCAGACACTTAAAAACTCATAGAGAACAGCTGCAGTAAGCTACGATCATGCACTCCAGCCTGGGCAATAGAGTGAGATTCTGTCTCTAAAAACAAAAAAAGAAGAAGAAAAAAGGAAAACGAACAGTGAACCACGGATTGGGAAAAAAATATCTGCAATGCATACACCTGAAAAAGAATTCGTATTCAGATTAAAGAACTCCTACATAGGAGTGCAAAAGGCTTACTGGAAAAAATAAAAAGAATTCCTTCAAAACAGAAAGAAAGAAAGAACATCAACCCAACAAGAAGGGCAAAAGACTTTAATTAATAAACAGACATTTCACAAAACCAGTAAGAATCACATCCAATGGTGTTGAACATCATAGTCATTAGAGAAATGCAAATTAAAACTAGAGCGGCCAAAATAAAAAAGGCTACCAATACTAAATGCTGCTGAGTTTGGGGCACACTGGCAACTCTCATATCCTGATGGTAGGAGTGTGAAATAGTTCAACTACTTTGGAAAACACTTTGGCAGTTTTTAACAAGCACACTATCTGATCCAACAATTCTGCTCCTAGATATTTACATAAGAGAAATTGTAAACAATTTATATCCACAAAGACTCATACAAAAATGTCTGTAGTAGTCTGATTCCTAATAGCCAAACAGTGTAAATAATCTAAACATCTATCAACCAGAGAATGGATATACAAATTGCAATGTTTACAGAATGGAATACTACTCAGCAATAAAAACAAACTATGCAGACATACTACATGGAGAAATCCCTACGATGCTGGCCAAAAGAAGCTGGACACACAAGAAACTCTCTGATTCCAATAATATGATGCCCATGAATAGGCAAAACGTATTTAAGTTGATAGAATTGAAAAAAAAAAAAGGGAGGGTTTCTTCAATGGAGGATCACAAGTCAGGGATAGACTGAAAGCAAAGGGAACTTTCTAGGATGATAGAAACACTATCTATTTTCAGATGTACAGTGTACATAATTGTCAAAAATTCAAACTGATCACCTAAGTAAGACCTATGCATTTTCTTGAACATATATTAAACCCTGCTTAAAAGAAAGAAAAAAATGAGGCTTTCTTACCTTCTTGCTTCTAGTTATTTGAACAGTCTTCTCACAACTGATCTATGACCTCCTCCTTTCCTTCTATGACAGACAAAGAGATGTCTGCCCTCCCTTCTCAAGGCAATCCCTTCAAATCTGCTCCAGGCCCATCCCCTTCTCTGGACCCTCACACTACCTGGCTCTCCTTTACTTTCAGCCTCATTTCTCGTCTTGCTAGACAATTTCCCATGCATGGACACGTGCTCAGGTCTATCCCATCTTGAAACCAATGCCTGCCCTGGCTCCGCTTAGTGCCCCCTTCCGAGCAAAAACTTAGGAGCAGTCTACATTCGCCATCTCCCAATTCAGTACACCCAGCATCCACTACCATCATCCCCATCCTCACAGAAAATACAATTTACTTCCCAGGTCAGTGAATTCAGTAAATGCACTTCAGTCTTAGATTCTCACGAAAATTTGGTGTCTATTTTCTTTGAGAATCATTCTCTATTCTCGGCTCCTCTACAACTGTCTCCTGGTTCTTTCCCTGCTTCTCTGGATCATCTGGACCATCCAGAGGTCCTCTTTCACCACTAAAGGCTGATTCTCCTCAAGAGCCATCCTTTACCCATTCCTTCTCATGCCTCATGCTTTGCCCAGGTAATCACATCCACTCATTTAACCTGAATCCCCATCTCTAACACTTAGGTTCCAGTAGTAACTCGAGATCTTATTCCCTTTGCCTAGGAAAAGTCACCAGTAAGACATCTCATACAAAAACCAGTTCCAGCCAGGTGCAGTGGCTCCTGCCTGTAATCCCAGCACTTTGGGAGGCCAAGGTGGGTGGATCACCTGAGGTCAGGAGTTCAAGACCAGCCTTACCAACATGGAGAAACCCCATCTCTACTAAAAAATACAAAGAATTAGCTGGGCATGGTGGTGCATGCCTGTAATCCCAGCTACTCGGGAGGCTGAGGCAGGAGAATTGCTTGAACCCGGGAGGCGGAGGTTGAGGTGAGCTGAGATCGTGCCATCGCACTCTAGCCTGGGTGACAGAGTGAGACTCAGTCTCAAAAAAAAAAAAAACTACCTTGACACACTAAACCTAGGGAAAGCAAAAGTAAAGAAATAAAGATTAAAGCAGAGACAAATGAAATAGAGAATAAAAGGAGAATTAATGAAAACAAAAGTTGGTTCTTTCAAAAAGATCAACAAAAGTGACAAAACTACAGCTAGAATTACTAAAAAAGATGCAAGTAACTAAAATCATCAGTGGAAGTGGGACATTACTACCGACCTTACGGAAATTCAAACGGCTGTAAGAGAATGCCATGAACAATTACGCACCAACACATTAGATTATCTACACTAGCAGTCCCCAACTAATTTGGCATCAGAGACTGGTGTCATGGAAGACAATTTTTCCACGGATGGTGAGGTGAGGGGGGATGATTTTGGGATGATTTGAGTGCATTACATTTATTGTGCATTTTATTTCTATTATTATTACATTGTAATATATGGTAAAATAATTATACAACTCACCATAATGTAGAATTAGTGGAAGGCCTGAGAGTGTTTTCCTGAAACTAGATGGTCCCATCTGGAGGTGATGGGAGACACTGACAGATCATCAGGCATTAGATTTTCATAAGGAGTGTGCAATCTAGATCCCCTGCATGCGCAGTGCACAATAGGATTTGCGCCCCTACGAGAATCTTAATGCTGCTGCTGATCTGACAGGAGGTGGAGTTCAGGTGGTAATGTGAGTGATGGGGAGCTGCTGTAAATACAGATGAAGCTTCACTCATTCGCCCTCCGCTCACCTCCTGCTGCAGGGCCTGGTTCCTAAAAGGCCAGGGACCGGTACCTGTCTGTGGCCCAGGGCTTGGGGACCAATGCTCTAGATGTATCAAATTCCTTGAAACATACCCAAACAGGCTCTAGAAGAAAAAGAAAATTGAGAGACCTATAACAAGAGACTGCGGCAGTCATCAAAAGCCATTAAATAAAAAGTCCAGGACCAGCTGGGCACAGTGGCTCATGCCTATAATCCCAGCATTTTGGGAGGCCGAGGTGGGTGGATCAGGAGGTCAGAAGATTGAGACCATCCTGGCTAACATGGTGAAACCCCGTCTCTACTAAAAATACAAAAAATTAGCCAGGAGTGGTGATGAGTGCCTGTAGTCCCAGCTACTTGGGAGGCTGAGGCAGGAGAATGGCGTGAACCCAGGAGGCAGAGCTTGCAGTGAGCTGAGATCGTGCCACTGCACTCCAGCCTGGGTGACAGAGCAAGACTCTGTCTCAAAAAAAAAAAAAAAAAAAAAAAGTTCAGGACCACCGGGCACGGTGGCTCACACCTGTAATACCAGCACTTTGGGAGGCTGACACAGGTGGATCACCTGAGGTCAGGAGTTCGAGACCAGCCTGGCCAACATGGTGAAAGCCCATCTCTACTAAAAATACAAAAATTAGCTGGGCATGGTAGCAGGCGCCTGTAATCCCAGCTACTCAGGAGGCTGCGGCAGGAGAATCGCTTGAACCCGGGAGGTGGAGGTTGCAGTAAGCCGAGATCGCCCCATTGCACTCCAGCCTGGGGGACAAAAGCGAGACTTCTCTCAAAAAAAAAGTCCAGGCGTGGTGGCTCACGCCTGTAATCCTAGCACTTTGGGAGGCTGAGGCGGGCGGATCATGAGGTCAGGAGATCGAGACCATCCTGGCTAACACAGTGAAACCCCTTCTCTACTAAAAATACAAAAAAATTAGCTGGGCGTGGTGGTGGGCGCCTGTAGTCCCAGCTACTTGGGAGGCTGAGGCAGGAGAATGGCGTAAACCCAGGAGGCAGAGCTTGCAGTGAGCCAAGATCGCGCCACTGCACTCCAGCCTGGGCGACAGAGCAAGACTCCGTCTCAAAAAAAAAAAAAAAAGTCCAGGACCAAGGGGCTTCACTGGTGAACCCTACCAAACATTTAGAATTAACATCAAGGACATTATCAAGAAAGTGAATGAGACACAGAATGGTAGAAAATATTTGGAAATCACATATGTGATAGGGATTTAATATCATTATAAACTCAACAACAAAGACAACCCAATAAAAAAGTGGGCAGGAGACTTGAACAGAACAGACATTTCTCCAAATATACAGAAATGAACTGTAAACACATGAAAAGATGATTAACAACATCAGTCATTAAGGAAATAACATCAAAACCACAATAAATTGGTGAGGTATGGTGGCCCACACCTCGGGAGGGGATTTAATTTGCTTCGTATGAACATGTCTCCTCTCTGCGGTTTCCACCGCGACGCTCATGACAGCACCGAGGTAAGAACCGTGACGCTGCTACTTTAACATCTAACTCAGATCAATAATCAATATTACCACTTTTAAACATTACCAGGGTTATAACAATCTTTTCAACATCAATTAATATTTCTGCTATTGGAATTGTTTTAGATATTCAGAAACATTTCAAAACAATAATATATGAAGTGTGTTTTAACGTATAAACTCTGCCTTGGGGATTCATTATTCAACACCAAATTTGATCTTGGGCCAACTCAAAGATGCATGATGCTTTCATTCTTTTTACAAAGCCCTTTTCCAGTCATTGTGCCTTTGGGTTCTGACATTGAATCACTGCTGAGGAGGGGGAGAGAGGGTGACAGAGGCTCGGTCCCTGAGGCACAGTATCTCCATCCTCACCTCCCATTCATTTGTCCATGCTCAACTAACAAGCTTCTGCAGGTCCCATTCCACCTTTCCCCACCAACATTAATGCCAATTCTACAAATAACGACATGTGTAGTGTTTACAAGGTATGAGACATTCCCGAGTCTTTGCAGGGCCACTCCTATTTAATCCTCACAACCTCCCGGAATTATTCTCAAGTACCCAGAGAATAAGGCATCAAGGGTCCAAGACACTTGGTCAAGGTCATAGGTGGAAGTCGTGAGCCCGGCTGATGTGACTGCAGAGCCACATCTTGTTGCCTCTCAAAGTGACCTATGTCACCTATACTGTCCCCTATGTGGGAACTCCTTGACACTACATCTTGACCCTTCCTTTGCCTGACATCCTGACACGTGATCTTGCTCACTATGAATCTATCTCCCTCTTCCTGGGAATGCCACTGCTCTTGCAGCCATGGCCCCCTCATCCCAGGCTGTGCTCACATCTCTGGTTGCTCTTTTGAAGACTCTGCCTTGAGATCCCTCCTCTGCCCGGCCCCTAAAGGTCAGGGTTCCCCTGGGCCCCTCTCCCCCATCTCCCACAGGTCCATATTGTGAAACACCCCTAACCTTTGGAGGTGCTGACACCCAGGTTCTGATTGCACTTCTGTGAAGGTCTCCCTGTCCCTGAGGCCTCAGTAGACTCCCCTTTGATGCAAGCCCACAGTTCTGCTCATTCCCCTCCCAAGAGTCAGTTCATCAAAACTCAGTTTTCTCATCTGGAAACTGAAGACTTTAACACTGGGTTATGTATGGAACTCCATAGGCTCAGTAAACAAACATTCACTCTAAAATGCCATTATCATTAAAATAAAATGACCACTGATGATTTCACAATTACTTAACAGAATTGTTCATTTATAGTGGGTGCCACTCTCTGTTCCCTGGCACCTGCCCCACCCAGAATGACTCAGTGAGTGGCAGCCAGGTGGCTACTTAGTACCCCTACTGCAACAGCCAACAGGATCCCACATTAAACACCTACAACTGTGCTGCCACCAGCCTCCCCATGTTGATGGCAGCTCCAGCCTCCCAGGGGCTCAAGTCAAAAGCCTTGCTCGTCATCACCTTCGACTCTCCTCTTTCTTTTCCATAAACCACACCTGCATCGCCAGCAAATCCTGCCAGCCTTATCTTTAAAACAATACAAAAATCTGCTTGCTTCTTACCACCTACACTGCTACTGCCTTGGCATAAGGCATCGCTTCTCTTCTAGAACATTCCAGCTGCTTCCTAACTGGTCTCCCAGCTGCTGTCCCTGACTTCCCTTAGCTTCCATGACAGCCGTAACTTTATGGGTAAAAATGAAGATCACGTCGCTCCTCTGTTCAAGATCCTCTGATGGTGTCCCATCTCACTCAGACCAAGAGCCCAGGTCCCTGCCGCCTCACCCACAACTCCCTCTGCCACCGGTCCCTCACCCAAGCCGCGCAAGCCTCACTGCTGTGCATCAGGCCCTGCTAGCCATGCTTCCACCTCAGGGTCTGTGCACCTGCTGCTCCTCTGCTTGAAATGTTTCCCCCACATTCTCCATGTGCCTGGCCCCCTCTCATCCTTCAGATCTTTATTCAACTTTACCTGTCCTGATCTGGCATTCACTGGCCACTCTTTTCTTTTCTTTTTTTTGAGACGGAATCTCGCTCTGTCACCCAGGCTGGAGTGCAGTGGTGTGATCTCAGCTCACTGCAACCTGCACCTCCCGGGTTCAAGTGATTCTCCCGCCTCGGCCTCCCAAGTAGCTGGGACTACAGGTGTACCACTGTGTCCAGCTAATTTTTGTACTTTTAGTAGAGACAGGGTTTCACCAGGTTGGCCAGGCTGGTCCTGAACTCCTGACCTCAGCCAATCCGCCCACCTTGGCCACTCTTTAAAATGCAAACCCCTGCTTCTTTCAATCCCAGTTCTCCACTCCTTTTCTTTTTCCCCAAAGCACTAATTTCCAAGTAATATTCTGTGTAAGATTAGGCTCTATTTTTTACTGCAAAAACAGACAAACCCAAATCTCAATGACTCAATGAAATGGAAAGTTTATGCCTTGCTCATGTCACTTGTTCAACCCAGGCTGATATCAAAAGTTTTCCTGTTGTTCAAGGATGCCACTTGTCTCTGAACCAACTGATACCCCTGGCCATCTTCGTCATAGATGATGAGCAGGAAGCTGGACAACTATGCATTCTCTCATCTATATTTTGACCCTGAAGCACTTACAGCCCATTGGCCAGAACTAGTCACATGCCCCTGCCAGCTCCAAGGATCCTGGGAAATGTAGGACAGGACACAGAACACCGAGTAAGCATTATTATCTCTCTGCTGTCTCCTCCATGCACACTATGTAGTTTACTTGTTTTGATTTCCTGTGTGCCCAACTAGAAAATACATTCCAGGTGAGTAGAGATTTTTTACTTTGATGATATTTCGTTCACCATTCCAGGGCCTGATATAAATAAGACAATAAGTAGGGAATGAAAGAATGAATGGATGATGAACAAGCTGATCTACATTTGCCTTCATACTGAGACAGCCACCCAGGGGATGCCACCTTGGGAGGACCATAAAGGAGGGGCCTATGGAATGTAGGGGGTCTGGGATCTCCTCAGAAGGTCCTGTGAAATTAAACAGTAACCAAGGTACTAGGACACAGCCCTATGGCTTAGCCCAGCACCCTGGGCCCAACATCCACCACCACCCTCCATGAAGGACAAGGTGTCCAGAGGGCTGGAGCTTAGGGAGTGCACGCACATCAATTCAAAGTCTGTGGAACCTTGTCGATGTTTTGCAACGAAGCAAACCAGAGCTCAGAGTGGAGCTTCTGGCCAATTTCTCACCTGAGTGATTCTATCACTTTCAGGGGTTGTCAGTGCTGGGTGATGGTGTATTAGTCCGTTCTTGCACTGCTATAAAGAAATACCTGAGGCTGGGTAATTTATAAGAAAAGAGGTTTAATTGGCTCACAGTTCTGTACGCTCTACAGGAAGCACAGTGGTATCTGCTTCTGGGGAGGCCTCAGGAAGCTTCCAATCATAGCAGAAGGCAAAAGGGAAGCAGGCAAGGCATATGGTGAAGCAGGAGCAAGACAGCAAGTGTTGGGAGAGGTGCCACACATGTTTCAATGACCGAATCTCAGGAGAACTAATTCACTATCACGAGGACAGTACCAAGGGGGATGGTGCTAAGCCATTCATGAGAAATCTGCCCCCATAATCCAAACGCCTCCTACCAGGCCCCACCTCCAACGTTGGGAATTACATTTCCATATGAGATTGTGGGGGGGATACACACCCAAACCGTATCAGAGAGCCTCAAAGAAATGGTGGCCATGAGCCAGGCGCGGTGGCTCACGCTTGTAATCCTAGCACTTTGGGAGGCCGAGGCGGGCGGATCACGAGGTCAGGAGATCGAGACCACGGTGAAACCCCATCTCTACTAAAAAATACAAAAAATTAGCTGGGCGTGGTGGCGGGCACCTGTAGTCCCAGCTACTCGGAGAGGCTGAGGCAGAAGAATGGCGTGAACCTGGGAGGCGGAGCTTGCAGTGAGCCGAGATTGCGCCACTGTACTCCAGCCTGGGCGACAGAGCGAGACTCCGTCTCAAAAAAAAAAAAAAAAAAAAAAAAAAAAAAAAAGAAATGGTGGCCATGAATACAAATGAAGTAGGAAGATTTCAGCATCTAAGCGACCCCAGCAGGATGTGGAGCAGGGTGTCTAGAACAGCTGTAGGATCTATGAACTCAGAGATGTTCTACCCTATTTCTACACGATACATGAAACAAAACCAAGATCAGCCGGGCACGGTGGCTCACGCCTGTAATCCCAGCACTTTGGGAGGCTGAGGTGGGCGGATCACAATGTCAGGAGATGGAGACCATCCTGTGAATGGTGAAACCCCATCTCTACTAAAAATACAAAAAATTAGCTGGGCGCAGTGGTGGGCGCCTATAGTCCCACCTACTCAGGAGGCTGAGGCAGGAGAATGGTGTGAACCCAGGAGGCGGAGCTTGCAGTGAGCTGAGATTGCATCACTGCACTCCAGCCTGGGCGACAGAGCGAGACTCCATCTCAAAAACAAAAACCAAAAAACAAAAAACCAGGATCATCGGAATGCTGTCACCATGGATAAGTTAGAATGGACAGGTTAATTTTTCAGAGCTGTTGGGGTTGCTTAATTTCTCTTTTAATTTTCTTTACAGCATGGTGAAAGCAGTTCTATTTTTCTATTTCTACACATCTTACTCTATTCTCATTGGGATCTGTTTTTCTCCTCGCCAGGGCCAGGACTGGGATGAGGCAACCAAGGCTGCCAGACAAGAGTGTGGTATTTAAGGAAGCAAGCACTTCTGGTGTCAGACAAGCACAAGGTTGGCTCAGAGTGAGTGGCTCCTCAGTTTTAGAAGATCTGCCTCCTCCATCAAGTTGTGGTCCAAAACAAATGTTGCCCAAAACTGTTCCATTATGAGATTTCTCAGGACCATAATTCTCCCAATATTTGATTTTATCCCCATATTCAACTTAATCACAGTATCCCAGGATATTCAGAATTTGCAGATGTAAATATTGTAGACAGAATAATTCTTTTGTTACTTTTACTGACTGATATTTCTGCCCTTGCTAGAACTATTTCTACCACTGTTATTCGTGTAAATATAGGCCCAGCACCATGGCTCATGCCTGTAATCTCAGCACTTTGGGAGGCTAAGGCGAGCAGATCATTTGAAGTCAGGAGTTCAAGACTGGCCTGGCCAACATGGTGAAACCCCGTTTCTACTAAAAATACTAAAAAATTAGCTGGGCATGGTGGCACACACCTGTAGTCCCAGTTACTTGGGAGGCTGGGGTGAGAAGATCGCTTGAACCTGAGAGGTGGAGGTTGCAGTAAGCCAAGATCATGCCACTGCACTTCCAGCCTGGGTGACAGAAATGAGACTCTGTCTCAAAAAAAAAAAAAAAATATATATATATATATATATGTATATGGTGAGAGAGAGAGAGAAGGCAACAAAGGTTGTGAGAACACCATATGCCATTTTCTTGGTCCAGCAATGCATTACATTAGTAAATCAATACACCCTCCTTTCAGCCAGCTAGATGAGATGTCCCGGGGGTGGGGAGCAGGGTAGGAATTCTGTTTCCAACAAGCAACCTAGGTGCCCCAATTAAACCTTCCGTGCATAACTATTTCAAATGCAACACAAAGTGCAGACAGATGATATGTTTCAAATTCATGTGCTGGCAAGAAATTAACATTCAGAAAATTAAAAATTTATGATTTCTAAAGGGCAATTACAATTGCTAAAATAAAACGGAAACCAACAACGAAAGCCCTAAGTAAATAGCTTTTAGATTACACACAGCCAATAATAATAATAATAATTTGTTTCTTAAATATAGTCTGCTGCATAAGCGTCCCCTGGAGCACTTTAAGTAACTCTGACACCCAGATCACATCTCAGTTCAGTTAAGTCTCTTTGGGGTGGGCTGATGAATCAGTACTTTAACAAACTCTACATGAAATTTTTATGAAGGCTGAATTTTCAAAGCTAGTTGTAGCAATAAACGCAAGGGAAGCACAGAAAAAGAGTTGAGGAACATAAATACAGCTAAGAACCATGCGGTGGCAGAAGTAAGGAATTGAACCATTTCTAACTGGAGTTACTGATGAGAGACAGAAGGAGCCTAGGCAATTACTGCAAAATATAGTGGCTGTAGATTTTTCATTTTGCAGGAAAATATAAAGATTGAAGAGAGATAAAATCTTAGGCACAATGAACCAGATAATACCAATGGTAAAAAGAATATCTGAACAGCAGCCAGAGGAAAAAAAGACAGGTTACCTTTTAAGCAATAGTTCTCAAACTTTTAATTTCCATCAGAGTCACCTGGAGGTCCTGTTAAAACACACGGTAAATATCTCTCTATTAAGAAACAAAGCAAGCCTGGGCATGGTGGCCCACACCTGTAATCCCAGCACGCTGGGAGGCCAAGGCAAGTGGATCACTTGCACACAGGAGTTCGAGACCAGCCTGGGCAACATAGCGAGACCCTGTATCAAAACAAAACAAACAAAAAACTCACATTTCTAGGCCCCCAAAACCACTGCCTGGCCAACATGGTGAAACCCTGTCTTTACTAAAAATACAAAAATTAGCTGGGTGTCGTGGCGCACGCCTGTAATCCCAGTGACTTGGTAGGCTGAGGCAGGATAATTGCTGGAACCCAGGTGGCAGAGGTTGCAGTGAGATGAGATCACGCCATTGCACTCCAGCCTGGGCAACAAGAGTGAGACTCCATCTCAAAAACAAACAAACAAACAAACAAACAAATGTTAGACTGACAGCTGACTTCTCATCATTAACAATGGAAGCCAGAAGATAATGGAACATCTTCATAGTTCTGAAATAAAATATAAAATTCTATTACCACCAAAAATGTCCACTAAGAGGGGAAAGCACTGAGAAAGAGGTGTTTTCTGAGCACCAAAAAACAAAGTTCCTGTGGGCTTGCAACCCACAGAAAAGAGACATCATCAAAGACATATCTCAGGGAGAAAGAAGTAATTAAAGAACCAATGCAAACAGTGGAAGAATTACACCAAAAAGTGTAAGAACCAAGTAAAGTGCTCAAAGTGACAAATGTGTGAGTATAATGAAACATGAAATGATGGTATGCAATAGCAATAATAATTTCTTCTGAGGTTTAAAAAAAGAACTCAATATGTGCAACTATGATATATCAATAAAAAAAGAATGAAAATGCATAAGAAAACCATGTAAATCAGGAGAGTAACATATGCAAATGTAGATTTAGTGAACAAGCATGGGTAAGAATTGTTTAGAACAACCACTGAAATAATAGAGTAAATAAATTCAAAATGTACAGAAAATAAAAAAGGAGAATGACAAAAATACACAAAAGCTAGAGAAAAAATAGAAGACAAATGTAACATTCAAATATATTAATACAGAAGATGTTAATGGAATAAATGCTTTAACTAAAATACTAATATTCACAGAATAGATTAATCCAATTATATGCTATGTACAAGAGACATCTAAAACATAAGAATACAATAAGAGCCGGATGCGGTGGCTCATGCCTGTAATCCCAATGCTTTGGGAGGCCAAGGCAAGTGGATCACCTGAGGTCAGGAGTTCGAGACCAGCCTGACCAATATGATGAAACCCCATCTCTACTGAAAATAGAAAAATTAGCTGGGCGTGGTGCCATGAGCCTGTAATTCCAGCTACTTGGGAGGCTGAGACAGGTGAATCACTTGAATCCAGGAGGTGGAGGTTGCAGTGAGCCGAGATCATGCCATTGCGCTCCAGCCTGGGCAAAAAGAGCGAAACTCCGTCTCAAAAAAAAAAAGAAAGAAAGAAAGAAAAAAGAGTACAATAAGAATGGAAATAAAAGGATATATAAGGCAAGTAAAAAAAAAAAGAAAGAAAGCTGGTTTGAATGTTAGTATCAGAATAAGGCAAAAAAGCTCAGAAAGAAAAATGAAGTATTACATAATAAAAAGTTATAAATCTACAAAGAGGTGTGTGTGTGTGTGTGTGTGTGTGTGTGT